>NC_142081.1:198779954-199379954 GCF_054644295.1 Miniopterus natalensis | reverse complement strand
TCTAGTCAGATGGGGAGAAGTCATATTCCCCTGGGAGAAGTCAGGTTCCTTTGAAATGTCACCTGTTCCTTTCACAGACAGTCCTGTTCACAGAGTGCTGGCCACCTCCCCGGGGTCCTGGCAAAAATGAGAGGGCTGGGGGCCACACAGGGCCTGGGTGAGGCCGCCCTCGGCACTCAGGCCCTTCCTTCTGCTGGAGCCTGAAGCCCGGAGCCACTGTCAGCCCAGGGCTCTGCTTCCAGCTTCGTTTTCATGAAGTGCCAACCACCTTCAGAATTCCATCCACTTTTGTGTTTCTAGTCTTTTACTCGCTCACCAACCTTTGCCCAGAAGCGAAGTGGTGGTGAAGGGCTCTCCTCGTCACTGACAACACAGGTGGAGGTGGGTGCATCCCCTCTGCCCTGCATCCCGCCTGTGTGGCTTCAGGATGGCTCTACTGCAGGTGACCAGGCAGGCTTGGGGTGAACGTCCCCCATGCCAGACTCCAGGGCAAGGCCTCCCACTGCCGTCTCTCCTAGCTCATCTTTTGGGGCTACTCTGGCAACCTCAGACACCCGTAGGTGCAGAGCCAGCTCATCCCCAACGTTGGTGCACCTCACCCGTCTCCCTGTCCCTGAGGCGTTCCTGGCTGTTTCTGAAAACCCAACCACTCAGTAAAGTCTGTTTCAAATCGTGTCCGGGCCTGAAGGCCACCCCCAGGAGGGAGCTTCAGGCTTGGTCGTCAGGGTAGCAGTCAGAACTTGTGTGAGGTTTCCACGGGGACAGCGGTGAAGCCAGGCGGCTGGGGCTGTGGGCAGGACGCAGTCGTCTGTGGCCACGTCTTTTCTTTCCAGAGGAGTGTCAACTGTCATCAGGCTTCATGCACCAAGCCGTGGGACAGGACCTCCCAGGGTGGGCAGCGGCCGGGCCACCCGGCAGGGCGCTCCTCCCTTCCTGTGAAGGCCTCGGCAGCACTAAGTGCCCCGCTGTTGTCCTCTTTTCTAACACAGTGTTTAATGAGAGAAATAATTTCAAATCGTGGCATAGTTTTAAAGAGGGTGATGATTGTTATTTTTTGTACCTGCTGTTGCTGTCTCATGATCGTCCCCGCGGTGGGCTGGGCTGATACTGTGAAATAAACTGAATGAACTAAAGTCTCATGCCACACGCCTGACCCAGCATCACGAGGAAGCGGAGCCGCCTGTCCGTGAGCCCAGCAGGGCGGTGGCACCGGGAGCCGCACCGGCTCCAGTCGTGTTCGTCCAGTGCTGTCGCCACGGAAGGTGGTTTCACGCTGGGGTTGTCCGGTCATAGCTCTTAGGGGCCAGCGGTGTTGTTAGTAAGATAACCTTTATCTCATTTTCAATCAGGAAGGACTGTTTAAATTTTCATGCCAGCTTCTAAATTACAGATCTGCAGCATTGACTGACCATGGCTGTAAAATGTTTCCATAGTAAGAATGTAATTATTTCCTTATTGTATTTTTAAAAACTAAAGTCCTATTTAAGATTCTCTGTGAAAGGAGCAGGCAGGAAACGGAAGATTTTTTTTAATGAATCTCTTTTTTAATGAAATGTGTTGGCAGTGCCCATTTTAAATGACTGTAAATATGTTTTCACTGTTTCTCAATGTATTTAATTCATAAAGTGAAAGATTTTATCAGAAGACACTTGCAACGGAAACGTCAGTTTCAGCCCATTTGCCCGTTTTGTAGTCACCTCACTTGAATTTCTTTACTAAGAGATTTTCTACTGTCTCACAGTGTAGCCCCGACGGGCGCCTGCGGCGTGACTGTGTATTATCAATAAAACTACTCCAGCCAGGCCTGCGTGTCCCGACCGGCTGGTTTGTGTTCCTCTAGAACTTTCTCCGGCCCCCCAGGGACGGGGGAGTTGAAAAGTACTGGGTGGAGGGAGAGGGTGAGGGTGAGCGGTGCCCTTGGTGTCCGTCAGTGAGAATCCTCTTTCCTGAGTCACTTGGGGTTTTTTTTAAGTGGCTTTTAGTCCACGGACTCAGACGCTCAGTGCAGGGAACGTGTGAGCACCGCCAGGTTCCAGGCGCTGTGTGGTGATGGGAATGGGGCTGGCTTCAGTGTGACTTGCTCCCAGGTGCTCACACAGGTGGACAGGTGACCCGTGCTGAGGGCAGGGCTGCCTGGGGACTTCTGAGTCGTAGTGGATGGAGCCGCTGCCTTTGAGGAGCTGGTCGGGTTTGCAGGAGGGTCGGTGTTTGAGCTGGGTCCTGGTGTTTAAGTAGGAGTCCAACAAGGAGAGGGGCGGGGAAGACAGCCCTGTGGGAGGCAGCAGGAGCAGAGGGGGGAGGGTGAGGACTGGAGGAAGGGGCAGTGCGAGCAGAGGAGCAGGACGGGGCGGACAGGAGGGCCCCGCGCGTCTCGTGAGGGAGGCTGGCCTAGCTCCTGTTCCTACACGGGCTGGACGGGGTGACGATGGGTCAGAGGGTACCCAGGGACGCCCCAGCAACAAATGGCCCACCTAGGCCCCCCTTTGCCAGGTCTAGGGCCGGGTGACCCGGCGCGGCTCCAGCCCGCCTCCACGCTCCCTGCCCTTTGGGGGGCTGCGGGCTCGCCAGTCACTGGGTTTGGTTTTCACCGGCTCCCATGACTTACTAGTATTCGCGGCGGTGGGATTGGCGCTCCCTCGACCCTTCCCCGCGCACCCCCCTCCCCGGTGGGCCGTCGCTGCCCTGCCTGCTCTGACTCCGCTTGGCTGAGAGGAGAGTGTCTCGGGTTTTTTATGTCTTGCAAGGTGCGTAGATCTAAGTGTTTCTTTTTCGTTACCTCACCGAGGATGTTTTTCCCATTGATTTTCCGAGCGAGTGGAAGGAGGGGAAGGGAGAGAAACATCGATGTGAGAGACACACACCAATTGGTTGCCTCCCGCATGGGCCCCGACTGGGGCAGGGAATCGAACCTGCGACC
Organism: Miniopterus natalensis; assembly: GCF_054644295.1. Taxonomy (NCBI): domain Eukaryota; kingdom Metazoa; phylum Chordata; class Mammalia; order Chiroptera; family Miniopteridae; genus Miniopterus; species Miniopterus natalensis. The sequence goes on along the minus strand of NC_142081.1, from coordinate 199,377,037 downwards.
TTCCGGTGCGGAGCCGATGCTCTGACCAGTGAGCCCCCAGGCCGGGGCTGTTTCTTTACCCCCCCGACACAGGGCATCACCGAGGCTTTTCCCAGCGGTTCTCCCCCTGCATCTCCTGGCCTGGGACCCTCGGAGGGGCCCACCCTTCCCGGGTTTTCCCCTGAAGTGTCCTGTAGAGAAGCCCGTAGGACTTTCTAATCTTTATCGTCCAAAATCAAACCTTTTCATCGGCTCGATGTTTGTGCGTTAATCTGTGGGCCTTTTGATCTGAGAGCTCAGCCCTCCGCCCCGTTTCATTGGCCTGTTCCCAGGGGTGCCCACCTCTAATGTTGGGCTCCCTGGCGCCCTCTCCTCACTCCTCGGTCCCTCAGTCCTTGGCTATTTCTCGAGCTATTTCATCCGTCCTGTGCACGGTGACCCCGTTTGGCGCAGCACGCGGGCTGCTCTTCCCTTCAATGCACCGCGAATGCCGCTCCCAGGGTCTTCACTCCCCGGCTCATCTTGCACCGGTGACCCCCGGCCCGCCACGCACTGGGGGCCGGTACTGCCGTTTCAAAGGGGCATATTTTCCTGCCTTTCACATCATGACGCGCGCATCTGTTTCCAGAATTTTCTCTGCCTGCCTTTAATAAGCTCTCGTCCACAAAATGTGCCTCTCCTCTGAACCTGGGGTCGGCCTCGCCGGTTAGACGGCGGGGCTGCGCCCTGACCCGGGCTCCCGCTGCCTTCTTCTGTTACTTGCCCTTGAACGAGGCGCGCCCCGGTTCACGCGCTGCGCCTCCCCCTCGCTGCATTCGGCCCAGGAGTCCTTGCCCACGTTTGACTTCAAGGCGGCGTGGCGTGCACTGCCCCCGACAGCGTATCAGGCCCTCAGACAAACAGCGAGCTCCAGGGATTCCTTCTGGGGTGGCGACGTGACCCGATCAGAGCCTCTAGACTTCATGGAAAGACGATGCCAAGTCTGGAGCTGCTGCAGCCACTTTGCGGCCTGAGGACACCTGCGTGCCCTGCCCCTGAGCAGTGGGATGTGCCTGAGAAACAACCCCCCGAAAGGTCTCCCTGTAACTCGGGGCCTCCACGCTGCCTTATCCAACCCTCTCTCACCCTCCCGAGGGCGGCTTCACGCCCCTCCCGCTTCCCTGAGCAGCCTCCCTCCGCACGCTAAGCTCCCAGCCCAGGTGTTCCTGCGGCTTCCCCGGTGAGAGGCCCCTGCCCGCACTCAGGACTCGGTCCTGCCCCCGCCGCACTTGCTCTCGGGCTCCTTCCTGCCCCCTGCCCCTCTGTCCCCTCCACGGCCTATTCCCACCCGCACACCATCCCACAAGGCCGAGCCGCGGCCTCGTCTTCACCCAGCCTCTGCCCCAATTCTGCGCCAGAGCCACGAGAACGTTCTAGAGAACATCACGTACGCCGGCTACTCCTCCCCTTCCGTGACCTCCTGTCCCTGTTCCTGCAGCACAGCCCTCGCACTCCCGTCCCCGTCACTCACCGCAGCAGCCCCGGAGCAGCAGCCCCTCGACTTTGCAGCGGCCGCCACCTCCCAGCCGACACTGGTCCCGCCCGCAGAGGCCCCGTGGCTGCGGGGAGACGGGCGGGCCGGAGCGGGCCTGGCCGCACAGCGATGTTCACCCCAGTCCCGACTCGGGTATCTTTGGGCCTCGCTGCCCTCGACTACGGGAGGGGACAAGGGCACCTGTCTGGCGGGGCTGCTGCCAGCGTGGTTTATGCACGCGTGTGGCGAGTGCCCCTGGACGTGGCGCGTGGGCGACACTAAGTGGGAGCTCTCCTGTTAACGGCGATGGCCCCCCGTCCCGCTGTGTCCGCAGGCTCGGCCGCTCCCCCACCTGCTCAGCCGAGGACCCTGTGAGGGTCCCTAACAGAGCTCAGCATTCGGGCCACAGTCACGTCAGCTGCAAACGGCGCCAATGGTCCCTTCTGCCCAGCGCGGCGCCGCCGGCGCGAGTCCTGAAGAGCTTGCCCACACGCCATCTGCCAAACCCAGTCCTGCCTGTGGTTAACAACCTAATTACACCATGAAGCGAGTGCCAGTGAGCCCTGGGCACTCGTGGCTGAAACACCCGGGCTGGTGCACGTTAGTGCCCGAAGCTGGCACCCTGAGCTCACCGCCCCGAGACCCACTGGGCCCGGCGGGCAGGCGGCGGGGTGACGGCGGAGGCATCCGGGACCCGGGATCACGCGGGAGGCCCCGGGGAGGCTGGGAACGGCTGCGCGGAGCCCTCGCCACCGGGGCCCCGGGAAACGATCGCTCCAGCAGCCTGAGGCTCACGGGGTGTCTTCACGGCTCGTGAAACCCGGGGTGCGGCTGCCTAGCCCCCACCACGGAGGTGGGGGACGTCTCCCCTCTTCCACGGAACTGACTGAGCTTGGGGCCGGGTCTCCCAAACGCTGGCCACGGAGGAGGTCAGCGCCTGCCACAGGCAGACGGGTCACTCCCTGAGGGGCACCCTGCCCACGTAGGCACAGAGGGTGCTGCCAGGGTCCCCGCCCTGAGACCCAGGGGCACCCCTGCGGCTGGACAGGTTGGGTTAGTGCTAACGCAGGCCCAGCAGCATGTCACGGGGGTGTGGGGACTGGGGGCTCAGTGACAGGTGCCTGGGGGCCTGATTTTCTGGGGGGCCGTGAGGGTGCTCTGGGGAGGAATCGGAAGCCAGGCTGGGCGCTGTCGGGAGCCGGGCAGGCGAGGACCGGGCCTGAAAGAGCCCGTCTGGACCAGGGGCTCAGTGAGGCCGACGGTGCCTGGCCGGTTTTGCGGTTGGGTCCGTCGTGTTTGGAGGTGACTGGGACGTGCTCTTGGTTTTGTCGCCACCTCTCAGGGTCACGGTGGCCTGTCTGACGGGGCGTCAGTGACACCGTGCCGGACGAGAGGCTGCGGGCCGCACCTCCTGGGCCTCATCCGGCCGGTGGGCTGGTGCCGGAGCCCTGCTGCGGGCCGTGGGGCTGGGGACCGGGCAGCACGCCTGTGAGCCCTCTGAGAACCGGCCAGGACGCCTGTGCTTGGCCGGCACGTCCTGATCCAGCGACCCCGGTGACCGAGAAGGTTACCGTCAGGGCCACCTCCCCCTGCGGGGTCAGGCCCCGCTCCCGGCTGCTCCCACGGGCCTGGCCGCGGGGCGCTGGGACCACAGTTCTCGGGACGGGCACCCAGAGGTTCATAGTAAGGCAAACACTGGTCATGTTCGTTTAATCTTTGTTAAAAGCATCACAAATGGTTTATTGATTTTTAAAAAGGAAAAATAAGACTCGATCGCGCCTTTGTTATGTGCATATACCAGGTGTGGGCGCGGCCCGGGCAGGTGCCCCTGCACCTGCACACCGGCTGCACTCCCAGGTGCGAAACCGGGTGCGCCCGGGGCCTGCGTGTCGGCCTGCGTGGCTGTGGGATGGGGGAGCACAGGGGTGATCAGATGCCCCCTTATTCCCAGGTTCCCAGGTCCACACCCCTAAAATACTCTTAATAGAAATAATGACGTAAGATAGAAGAGAAACACCAATAACCAAGGGCAAACCCTACCCAAGCAGCAGAGAGAACGGAGTCGAGTGGTTACAGGTCAGGGGGTGGTCACCCGTAGGCACTGGTGAGGTGGGGCGGGGGGCTGTGTCCAGAGGACTCCATGCTGACCTTGGCCTTGGGGCTGAATGGTGCCTGACACTCGTGGGACAGTCCGGCGGGGTGGATGTCGGGGCACAGGGCTCCCCTAAGGTGTCTTTGGAGGCTGCAGGTGGGCTGGGCAGGGAAGGGGGGCTTGTGGCAAAGGTCTGAGAGCCCAGCCTCTTCTCACACCATCCTCGGCCCCTCCCGCCCGGGGCCTCAGGCCCCACCGGTCTCTAAGGAGGGTCTCCAGGACAACTTGCGGGATGACCCCTGGAGAAGGCGCCCAGGAGCCCCAGCTGGTGGGCAGGGGTGGGGAGAGGGGCCCGCAGGGAGTCCCCATTTGTGACACGGGGCACTGGATTGGAGGGATCCCCCACTCCATCCAGGGTGTGAGGTTCCACCCCCTGGCCTCCCCTCCCACAGGGACTCGGGTTAATGTCCCCCAGGCTTCATTCTGGACTTGCCCAAATAGGCCAGCAGGTTACTAGCCGGGGCTCTGGTGTTCCCCTGGGAAAGGCCAGGCCACCTGGGCGCCCTGTGTGGGGGGACAGTGAGGGGAGGGGGAGACTGACTTCCTGGCTCAAGGCAAAAGTGCCCCCTCCCATATATTCACATGTAGCCGAGGCAGCATCCCTGATGTGGCCCTTGTGTGAATGGACTCACTGCCCGGGGCAGAGGGCTGGTCCGGGGGCACCTCTGCCACCCTCTGCTGTGTGGCCTCGGGAAAGACTCCCCTCTCTGGGCCTCAGTTTCTCTATTTCATGAGGGGAACAACCCTAAACCACCCCCCCCACTCCTAAACCTCTCTGATTCCTGGGTTTTTATATGGGTCCCTGAAGCTCTAAGAAGTGCAGCAGAATTGGGGTCTCCGCCCGGTCCCACCTGCCACCGGGAGGCGGGGCGCCTGCAGGAGGGCGCCTCCTGCTGGCTGGCTGTGGAGGTTCAGGCCCCAGGCTCCCAGGGGGAAGATCCGGGGCAGCCTCTGCCCCTTTGGCCCGGGAGAAACGGTGCCAAGGAGCAGCCCTGGGCATTCTAGGAAGAGTGTTCCCGAGAACGGGGCTCTGACAGCCACCTGGGTGCCCGCCAGTTGGCCGTAAAAATAGAAAGTTGAACAAAATGCCAACAGCTACCTAGAGAGGTATTTACATTTCCTGCTGTTTAAAAAGAGGGGCAGCAAGGGACACGGTGGGTGGCAGGGCAGGGCCTGGGGTGGGCGGCCTCGGGCCGTGCAGGCGGGAGCCGCCCTCCTGGTGGGGGTGTGAAGGGCCTGTGTCCCTGTGCAGGGCGGAGCGGTGGGCCAGCCGCTGAGCTGGTCTGTGGTTCCGGGAGGGTGGGAGCCAGGCGGGCTCACCTCTCTGTCCCCCAGCAGACCTGCCCTGGCCACCAGAAGTCAGGCCTCAGCAGGGACCGTGGGGTATGGAGCAGCCAGGGCAGCCTCACAGGGTCCAGGGGCAGAGACATGCCCAGAGTCGGGGTGGGGGGCCTTGGGCCTGGTGTCCAGGGAGGGTAGCAGTCAGCAGGCCCCGTGCATCCTGGGAGCTGAGCAGAGGCGGGGGCATCTGTCGCCTTGCGTGGGGACAGCTGGAGGCGGTGGCTTTTCCGCAGGCCTTGGAGGGGATGCCAGTCCCAGCATGGGCACCGGCCACGTGTATGGCTCTGTTCCCTCCACGGGATGGGACCACGGAGAGGGGAGAGGAGGCCTCTGCAGGCATCAGCTCACCAGGTAGCTGTGCATTTCTCGGGAGTTGATGCTGAGGACCACGCCCGAGTGGTTCCCTAGGAAACAGAGATGCCCTCTCGTGAACACAGGCCGCCGCTGGGGGGCACAGGGGGGTAAGGCAGGGTCGTGCAGGACAGGGTGGCCTTGGTAATGCGGGGAGGGTGGTGCCCGAACAAGGTGTGTAGGTGGCGGGTCTCCAGGCTTCTCGTGGGTGGCTGAGCGGGTGCTCCCGGCGCCATCCCACGCAGTGGACCCCACAGGCCTCCGGAGGCGAGGCGTCGGCCAGCCACCACCTGCCGCGCCCGCTGACCTGCAGCCGGCCGACCCGGACATTGGCAGCAGGGGGTGCAGGAGGGGTTGTGCCCCCCCGGGCAGAGGGCACTGCAGCCAGCATGGCGTGGCCGGAGGTGGCAAAAGAGAGGGGCACAGTGATGTCAGCAATGCAGAGGTGACGGGTGGTCTGGGGGGGGCTGGGTTATGACAGCGGGACGGCTGAGTGGCCCGGGGAAGGTGCTGAGGCAGGTGGGACCCGGGGCTGCTCTGGGGAGCTGGTCCCCCACCCTGGCTCTGTGGCACCAGCCAGGCTACGGGCGGTGAGGGGTCATGAGCCTGACTGTGGGGGAGACTTCATGTCACCACCTCGGGGCCTCTGCTTGTCACCTGTCACATGGGGATCATAGTTGCACCACCCTTAAAGGACCGCAGTGGGGACTGTGATGGAAGATGCACTGAGGCCTCGAGCAGCGCCTGGCACACACTAGGCGCTTGATTACAATGAGCTGTTATTACCACCCGGCCACTGTCTCAGGGTCCCCCCGGCAGGAGAGGGCGCTCTCACCCCCAGGACCAGTGCCCTCTGTCCCAGGCTTGGGAGGCCCCGGGCCTCTCAGAGCCTCTGCAGCCAACTGTGGGGCTGGGCCGCATGGCGGGAGCGTGGCCCCCGAGCCCCGACTCTCTGACCACTGAGGCCCTGGGTGGAGAGACCTGGGGGAGGAGTCTTCTCAGGTACACGGGTGATGACCCGGGGCTGTAGCGGGGGGTGGGGGTGGGGGTGGGGGGCAATGGACTTGGAGCTGGAGTCAGGCTGGACTCTGGCTCCACCTCCTATCAGCGGAGTGACTCTGAACCTCAGCTATTTCATCTGTCAAATGGACACGTGACAGCCGCCTGCCATGGGCAGTGAGCTAGGGGACGTCTGGGAGGCTCCGGGCCTGGTGCTCGGGAAGTGGAGTCATCATGTCCCAAGAGGCTAAGGCCACGTCACCCCGCGAGGAGCCCACCTGGCTGATGGTGTGGGGGAGATGGGCCCATCCTACAAAGAGTCAGGGACCCCACCAAGGTGAGGGACCAGGGCTGACCCGGGTGTGGATTCAAGGGCACTGTCCGCCGTGTGCCCCGGGTGCCCCCCCCCGAGCCTCACTTTCAATCACTTAAAAAGTGAAGACAGGTCCCGCTGGTGTGGCTCAGTGGTTGAGTGTCAACCCATGAACCAAGAGGCCGCTGGTTTGAGCCTCAGTTTCCCCAGTCGTGAAAGGAGGGGCTGTAATGGGGGCCTGTGTCCCTCCTCCTGCGTGGCCTGGCCCCTATCCCACAGGAAAGGAGTCCATGTCCCCTGCCCCTGAGGATGGACAAGCTCTGCATTTGCTCCACCTGCAGAGCAGGACGCAAGCAGCGGTGCTAGACTGTCACGGGAGGTGACGCAGCTGCACCGGGCACGTGGCCGCCACGCGGTGAGGGAGCCCGAGCCACTCGGAGGCCACAGGCAGGCTGCCCACGTTCACGGCCAGACACCCGGGTGAGGAAGCTTTGGTACGATTCCTCCCCAGCCTCTGGCGCCAACCTCACAAGAGTCCCCGAGAGAGCTGCGTGGCTGAGCCCGGTCACCCAGAGCCACGCGAGAACAGGCAGTGACCGACGTGGATGCTGAGGCGGGGCCTGCGGGGCAGTGCCAGGAGCCCCGTCGGGAGGGAGTGAGGTCACACCAACAAAACGCTGTGTAGGCTGTGACGTGCTGGGCACAGGTGGTGATGTCCCCAAGCAGATGCTCAGGGAGCAGGAGGGGCTGGGGGCGGAGGGGGTGACTATGGGAGAGGCCTCGCTTCCTTGTGGAAACCAGCCCCGTCCTCTCCCTGCCCTCTGAGTGTTCAGGGGCTGCCGGGCACCTGTGTCCCAGCGCCCACGGGCCTCATCATGCCAGATGGGGGGGACACCCCGCACGGTAGGCTGGGCCTGCGTCCTGCGCACTTTGCTGGCTGGGGGGCCCCCAGGAGGGTGGGGAGGTGGGTTTCTGGGGCGGGCGTTACCTAGAGTCTGAGAGTCGAGGTCACCATCTATAAACTCCTCACCCTGGACGGCGCTCTGGACGTCCTGGCTGTGGCTCATGGGGCTGGTCATTTCCTGCTCCTTCGCGTTGTGCATCTGGGCATACACCGTCCTGCCAGGGCGTTTCCTGCGAGTGGAGGTGGGGGCTCAGGGCTCCGCCCAGGCTGCTGCCCCTTGGTGCCCCTAGCTGGGCCCCGGACCACCCCGTGTGGGACAGACACACTCAGGTCTCGTCTCCCGCCCCTTCTCTGCTCCAAGACACCTTTTCCGGGAAGCCCTCCCTGCTGCGAGCTCCCGAAGCACACGGGTGCTTACAGCCGGTCAGTCTCCCTGGTGACCGGGCCGAGGACTTGTTATGGGGAGAGGGTCTCTCATTTCCCCACTGCCCAGTGACTCTGGGAGGGCAGTGTCCCACCGCTACCCCGGGGTCCCGGTGCAGCCCCCCCACATCTGCACCCTGGAGCCCCGTGCTGAGCGTGGGAAGGAGCATGGATGGACCTGGTCAGGTCCACACTCTGCTCCCCAAGCTGTGTGGCCCTGGGCACCTAACTTAACCTCTCTGAGCCTGGGCTACCACTGAGGGTGGGGAGCAAGAGGAAGAGGGATGGACGCTCACTGGGTTGTGAGAAGCAGGGGGCCTGAGGGGGAGTCAGAACGAGAGTGCCGCCCACCCTGGAGCCCACCCGGGAGCCCACCCTGGGCACTGGCAACTCCCCCCCTCCCAGGGTCTGGCCGCCGCCCCTGTGGAGGGAGGGCGGGGGCCTTGCCTTTTGAACTTGTAGAGGATGACGGCTCCCACGGGGAACAGTCCGATGACCACCAGGACGGTCACCACCCAGTAGCTGCCCTTCACTCCCAGCCTCTGAGAACCTGGGAAGAGGAGCCGCGAGCAGTCAGATGGGCTGCGCCCGCCCCCTGCCTGCCTGGGCGCCGTCCGCCTCCTTGGACGGGGGGGTCACATCAGAGCCCGGTTCTCCCGTGGGGCTCGGGGATGGGCTGTGTGGGAGGGAGTCGAGTCCTGGGCCCAGGGCTCCGTGTACGTGGCCTGGTCCTTCGCCCAGACGGTGGACAGGCCGCTCCGTCCATGTCTGCGCTGCGTGTGGAGCACCTGCCGCTCTCCTCCGGGGGGGGGGGCCTTGTTCTGAAGCACAAAGACCACCCCCGCTGTGGAAGACCCTTACCCAGAAGGGGAAAGACACTGACCAGAGAGGACAGTCCCACGGGGGGGGCAGAGATCACCGGAGACCCTTAGAATCAGAGCTCTGGTGGCAGCTGCGGAGAGGGGCTCGCAGGCCCTGGGTCTGGCCCCATTTTAATTGGAGGCGATCACCCAGCCAGGAGCAGCGGGTGGGCAGCCGAAGGTCCCCTGTCCCCTGTTCCTGCAGTGACGGGCATTCGTCCGGGGGGCCTGCACATGCCCCGTGCCCCCTGCAGGCCAGCCCAGCCCAGGCCGGGGCGGCCGCTGGCCTCTCACCTGTGTCTGCGTCCCTGAGGCCCACCAGGACCCGAACCCCAGCCCGCAGGAGGAAGCTGATCTTCTGCTCGCTCAGCACCTGCTGGACGGCCGTGAGTCTCTGCAAACAGAGGGGGGAGTGAGGCCTGGGGACCCACGGGGGGGCATCAAGGGGACCCGCAGGTGTCCTCTCTCTACACGGTGGGCGCAGTGAGCGGTGTGCGGGGAGGAAGGCCTCGCCGGGTGGCGTCCTCAGCTCCCTGCCCGGGTGCCTGCCTCAGGTGGGACGCCCCAGGGAGCCTGCGTCCTCCGGGGCAAGCAGACTCCTGAGCAGCGTTTCAGCGCCTGAGCCGCCAGGAGGCCACCCCTGCTCACGGGATGCGGGTCCTGCATGGGGACGTGCAGGTGACAAGCCCGCAGAGCCTGCGTGTCACGGGCGGTGGGAGCGTCGCTGCACCTCTGTGTTTGGAGGGTCACGGTGAGGATTCCCTGCGCTCGGCACAGGAAGGGCCCGGCCGTGTGCCGCTGGCCGCGGCCATGGCATCACCATGGTTTTTTGCTGTCTTTGGGTGTGAGGTTTCCTTCAGCACTCAGGAAAAATGGGGACAGGGCGCCCCGCGACCCCTCGCCTCCGCTCCTTTCCACTCTCAGCCCTGGGGCACCTGACGCTGTAGGAGGCGCGTCTCCCTCCACGCGGGGAGCTGGTCCAGAGAGCTGGCGGCCGGGGTGCCCTGCGCCCCATGAGGTCCCCAAGGCCTGTGCTCCCACCGCCCCCCCGGAGCTGTGCTGAGCTTGCTGTCAGTTCTCCTCTGAGAAATGGGCACAGACACTCTCCACCTGCCACCGTCCCAGCCCCAGAGACACCTGGCAAGTCTGGGGCCCGCAGGCGCCGGTGTGGAGGTGTGGACGCCCTTTGGAAAATGCTGAGGGTCACTCACAGGACCCCGGGAGGCAGGCTGGCAGCAGGGTCTGCAGCCAGAGCGACAGGGCTCCACGCCCGCTGTCCTTCCTGATGGTGGCCCTCGCGGAGCCTCACGTCCCTCACCTAGGAAACGGGATGCCACCTCCACCCCAAGAGGTGCCACCGCGGGTGCTGTACCCACCTTGGTGCAAGGCACTCTCTCCAGACCACCCATGTGAGCATCTGTCACCATGATGAGCCCAGGGGCTACTGAGGCTCTGAGCCTTTTCTTTTTTTTGAGATAAAACACTTTTTTAAAGCGCAGAGTCCCGTGGTTTTAGTGTATTTGCAAAGTTATGAGGCCATCCCACGCCCACTAGCTGTCACTCACCCCCGCCCCCGGCCCCTGGCCTCCTCCCTTTATCTGCCTGCTCTGGACGGTCCACAGAAATGGAGTCACTGAACCGGTGGCTCTCACGTCCGGCCTCCCACTCGGCACCGTTTTCAAGGCTCACTCGGGGTGTGGCCCGTGCCAGAGCTTCCCTCCCTTTCGCGGCCGAGTAACATTCCGCCGTGCGGCTGGCCCACGCTCCATCCCTCACCCACCGACGGGCGGCTGGGCCGGTCCGCGTCGGGGCCTCTGGATAATGCTGCTGGGACGTGTTCAGGGCTCTCCGCTCGCTGAACCGACATCACAGGAGTGGCCCTGTGATGTCCCCGTCACGGTTTAACTTCGTGACGAACGGCCCGACCGTTTTCCGAAGTGGCCAGTTTACACGCCCAGCAGCGACTCCACGTCCTGGTCACCCCTGAGCCCCGGCCGCGCCTGTCACCTTCCCTCCCTGGCGAGGGCCACCATTGGGAAGTTGTCCTGTGCACCGAAGACGTTTGCTCACTGATGGGGCTGACGGCCGCTCTGTTCTGACCCCTGTGCCCCACGTGTCCCACGTCCCCAGCACCCCGCAGGATGGCTGGGACCATGTGCCCAGTTCTGGCTGATGGAATGGGGCAGGAAGTGGCGCGTGTCCACCTGGGGCGCCCTGGTGCCCCCACGCCCCTACTCCCCGACACAGTGACCGCAGAGGCCCATGGGTGCAGAGGCAGAGCCACGAGGTGGAGGGGGGCCCAGCACCAAGTCCTAAGTCAGCTGTGACTCTTGAGAGATGAGCCACTGAGATTTCCACGCTTGCTGAGAACTGTCACCAAACCCTCTGCGGGGCAGGGAGGACCCAGTCCAGTGGCCACAGCAGATACCTTGTCACCCGTGACGCTCCGCTTCCTTGTGGGCCTGGGCAGGGCCAGGAGCACATACAGGTCGGCCAAGGTGGGCAGCCCCGGCTTCACCACCGTCACCAGCAGCTCCTTGGGGATGCCAGTCTCCTGCGGGACAAAGACAAGACACTGACCCATACGCCTCCTCTGTCTCCCCCACACTCGAGAGCCCCTGGGAATCCCCTCTCCCCGCTCTTGGCCTGTCCAGGTCCCGGTTCTCTGTCTTGCAAGCTATTCCTGACCCCACACACCACGGGGACAGCCCGACAGTCCGACAGCAGCCCTGCATCACCACCGACAGTCCAGCTCTCCTGGTTGCTCGGCCCTGCCTCCCGTTCCAGTCTCCGCTTGGCCAGGCCATCCCTCACACCATGGCCACCGTCCCTGGCCCCTCCCTGGCTAATGTCCTTCCAAACCCACAAAGCTCAGCTCATGCAGGCCTCTCTGCCTCCTGGAAGTCACAGTCCATGCACTTCTATCTGGCAAGCTCCTATTCATCCTTCAACGCCCAGGACAATACTACCAGCATTATTAATGGGCTGGGAGGAGGCATGGCCAGAGTGGGCCTCAGCCTGTGACAAGCTTGGGGACTGGGGGCAGGCTTTCACTCGGCAGGGACCAAGGGCCTCGTGTGTCCTACGCCCACTCGGATGCACAGCCTGCGTGCTTTCTGGGCTGCCCAAGGGCAGCCACCACACCCGTTCTTCTCTGTCTCCAGGGTCTGGCCCAGAAGAGAAAACTGGTTTAAAGGGATTCTGGGCCACTGGAGGACAGCAGCTGGGTCCTGTGCAAACAGCCGGTGCTCAGTATGTGTACAGAGGGTGAGGCCTGTGCCTCCTCTCACGGTGGCCCCAGCTTCATGTCCTCCCGAGCCACGGCGTTGGCCGAGCTGGCTACTCAGCGCCCACCAGCAGGCTGAAGGCCGGATCCCCGTGGCTGTGGGGCAGCCACGCCCACTCTGCTCTGCCCTGGAGGTCCCGGGGGACCCCAGCTTTTCTGAGGCACCCGCAGTGCTGGGAACGCATCACACTGGGGGGATGGGCACACCTTGGAGAGGAGCGAGGTGACCACCAGGCCGACGTCCTCTCTCCACTCGGGGGTGTTGGGGTTGTACGTGTCCAGGTTCTTGGAAAACTGCAGAGGCACCACCTGAAACTGATCTGGGGAGGGGCAGATGGGGGGCCGGTCAGTCGGGCAGCCTGGCTCTGCCCCTCCGGGCGGGTGGCCCGGGCCGCCCCAGGTTCACTCCATGGCTCACTGTCGCAAACCAAGATCCCGGGCAGTGTCCGGTCATCGGCCGCCATCTAGTAACAACAATCACGACAGTGATGAGAAGGACGATAGAGGATCAGAGGACAGCACTGACCGGGGCCTGGCATGTGCAGAACCTGCCCGGTTAACTTACAAGCACGTACACAGCCTGCAAGGTTGGCCTCCTGTCCCCCAGGGATCCGTGGACTTTGACTGGCCTGGTACCCCCACCAGAATAAGAGTCCCTAAGGGCAGAGGCCCCGCCTCCTTTCTCTCACATTCTCAGGGTATCCTGACTCAGAGGCCTGTTCTAGAGCCACAGCGGGGGTGGCGAGAAGAGCCCAGCACCAGGAGCCCAGCTAACGCAATCTCTCCATGTTCCTCCACAGCCTCGGTTTCCTCACGTGTAAAGTGGGAGGAGGAGCTGTGGGGATGAGGGGCTCCAGGGCCCAGCGCTGGTGAACTGTGAGCTCAACAGCTCACGACGGGCATCCACACTGGGAAGATGACGTGATATTGTGTATAGAAGACCCGAAAGACTCCACCAAAGCCCTGTCAGAACTGAAGTGAATTCAGTGAAGCTGCAGGATACAAAACCAATATACAGAAATCCGTTCGGTTTCTACACACTAATAATTAACCATCAGGAAGAGAAATGAAGAAAACGATCCCCTTTACAACTGCGTCAAAAAGAATGAAATACCTAGGAACAAATTTCACCAAGGAGGTGACAGACCTGTACCCTGAAAACCATGAGACACTGATGAAAGAAACTGAAGGAGACAGATGAATGGGAAGATATTCTGTGTTCATGGGTTGAAAGAATGAATATTCTTAAAATGTCCACACTGCTCAAAGCAATCTACAGATTCAACACGATCCTTATCAAAATTCCAGTGGCTTTTTTCACAGAAACAGAGCAACCCTAAAATTTGTATTAAACCTCAAAAGCCCATGAAGGGCCAAAGCCATCTTGAGAAAGAACAAAGCTGGATGTGTCCTGCCGATTTCAAACAACTATACTGCAGAGCTACAGAAATCAAAACAGTGTGGTACTGGCATGAAAACAGACACATTGCTCATTGGGACAGAACAGAGAGCCCAGAAATAAACTCATGCCTCCACGGTCACTTAATCCGTGACAGAGAAGCCAAGAATATACAGTGGGCAACGGACAGCCACCTGCCAAAGAACAAGACTCGGCCCCACCGTCACCACAGGAAAACTACCTCAAAGCGGATTAGAGTTTACATAAGACCTGGAACCACGAAACCTCTAGAAGAAAACAGGCTGCCAGTTTGCTTCCTGGCACTGATCTTGGTGTTTTTTTTTTTCATTTGACACCATAAGCAAAGGCAACTGAAGCAAAAATAAACACGTGAGACTACGTCAAACTAAAAGCGTCTGTCCAGCAAAGGGGACCATCAACGAGATGCACTGGCGACCTACCAAATGGCAGAAAATGTGTCTGATGGGGGGTTAATATCCAAAATGTAAAGAACTCGTACAACTTAATAGCAGACAAACAAATCAATTTAGGAAAGGGGGGTGGGCAGAGGATCTGAACAGACAGTTCTTTCCGAGGAGGACACAGGTGGCCAAGAGGCCCCCGAAAAGGGGCTCAGCGTCACTAAGCACCAGGGAAACGCAAACCAAAACCGCAGCAAGGTATCGCCTCGCACCTGTCAGGAAGGTACCATCAAAAATGCACAAGGTAAGTGCTGGGGAGGGCGTGGGGAAAGGGAGCCCTGGGCGCCGCTGGTGGGGTTGCAAATGGTGCAACCACCGTGGAAAACAGTGCGGAGGTTCCACAGAAAGTCAGAAATAGAGCGACCGTATGATCCGGCAGTTCCACCGCTGGTGTATATCAATGAAAACAGCCCCACACATCTCACAACGGGGGCGGTGAGGGCTGTTGTAAAGCTTGGGCCCAGCCTGGGGAATGTTGGCGAACGAAGGAGCGGCCAAGGGCGGCCCCTAATATCTAGCCGACGGCCGCTGTCCCCAGGACAGGCCGCTCTTAAAGCAAAATGAGTTTTGGGTGTGACCATGAGGCCACCGCAAGCTGCGGGGGCAGGTGGGGGGCTGCCGCTCTTAAGAGTCATTTTCCACGGCAGTGTCTCTCTCCCAGGAGGGTCACAGGGCCCCCTGCGTACAGACTAGCGGGACACCGATCGGAAAGGCATCTCGGCAGAGCTTGGCCCCAGGCGGCCGACCCGGACCGAGGCCGGGCGAGCTGGCGGGGCACTGCCCGAGCCTGGCCGGGGACTCACCCAGCACGCGGACCACCTTGGAGTCCTGCAGCACCGAGTTCCCGCAGGCTGCCTGCACCGTCACACGCACGTCCCCCGGGTCCGCAAACCGCGTCGTCACCGAGTTGTTCAGGGACAGCAAGGGCTGCAGGGCACAAGCAGGGTCAGGGCCAAGCCCCGGCCGCGGCCTGGGGAGAGCTGGCCCTATGGTCGGTCAGCGGCCCAGGGCTGCACTGAGAACCCTGTCCCCTGCCCTCCCCGGGGCATGGGGAGGCCCCAGGGGACACCTGCATGGACACACGTCCTTCCAGACTGTCCTGAGCCCTCCTATGTGGACAAATGAGGTGTAAATGGGGCCTCGGTCTGGGCCTCTGCACTGACCCCAACCCACCCTCCCAGCCCCACTCAGCTGTGGCCTGGCGCCCGGCTCAGCACCCAGCCTGGGGGTGGGGTGCACCCATCAGGACTGGTGACAGCACTGTCTGGGACCTCACAGATGGGGACAGAGGCTCTGGGAAGTGCAATGACAGCCCGAAGGGCTCGGCTAAAAGAGGCTGAGCTGCGATTCAAACCCAGAGCCAGAACCCCTTCCTAGACCTGCCCCCTCCAGGGAGCACCGTAGGGAGCCCAGACCCTCCCTGCCTGGCCTTGGTGTCTGGGCCCTCAGTGCTGTTCGGGGGCCTTCTGCTTAGGGGTGTAGGGCTGCACTTGGCTGTGTGAATGAAGGATGCTTCTCCCTGGGTCCTGAGGCCCCCACCCGGCCCAAGGGTGAGCAGCCAGGCCCTGAAAAAGCCCCAGGACCTCCTACGAGGCATCTGTCCACGGGCTCCGAGGCTGCTGAGCTCAGGTGCAGCCCCAGTGACCCCTCCTCCATGAAGCCTTCCCTGACCATCCTTCCCCTAGACTAGAACTGGCCTTGTCTCCCCTGGAGCTCCCGGCGACCTTACCAGCCCTCTTCCTGTGGCACCTGTCACTCCCTAACTTGGGTCACCTCCTCTGTTCACATCTTCCCTGGGGAGGAGGCAGGGCCTGGTCTGATTCATCCTGTGTCAACCGCACTTAGACACAGCTGGCAGGAAAGGTGGGTCTCACTCAGCTCCACAGTGTCACACACTGTCCTTCTGCCCCTCCTGCCCTCGCTCTCCACCCCGAGGCGGAGCCTATGGGAAGCAGGGGCCACCGGCGGTCTGGGGTCAGCAAACCTGCAGGCTGTGGCCGATCCACCAGTAGAAGACAGTGAGGTTGGGGTTCAGGGGCAGCAGCACGGCTGTGAGGTTCACCTCCTGGTTGATGCCAATGACAGGAACCACTTCAAGGTAGAGGGCCCGCAGGGGGGCTGCAGGTCCCGAAAAAGGTCAGGGGTTAGAGGGCATCGGGCACTTGGCTTTTCAGAGGCTGTTGGTCACTGTTATCCTCAACTCCATTACCACCCCCCACCTTGTTACCACAGTCACTACCACCCTGTCACCACCACCACCACCATTACAATCATCACCATCACCAACACACCTCCCTTCATTACCATC
Organism: Miniopterus natalensis; assembly: GCF_054644295.1. Classification (NCBI taxonomy): domain Eukaryota; kingdom Metazoa; phylum Chordata; class Mammalia; order Chiroptera; family Miniopteridae; genus Miniopterus; species Miniopterus natalensis. The sequence goes on along the minus strand of NC_142081.1, from coordinate 199,360,727 downwards.
GTCACTACCACCCCATCACCACCACCACCACCATCATCACCACCCCCACCACCACCATCACCACGACCATCACCACCGTCACCACCAGCACAACCACCATCACCACCATCACCACCATCACCACCGTCACCACCAGCACAACCACCATCACCACCAGCACAACCACCATCACCACCAGCACAACCACCAGCACCACCATCACCACCGTCACCACCAGCACCACCACCAGCACCACCACCACCACCAGCACCACCACCATCACCACCAGCACCATCACCACCAGCACCACCACCAGCACCACCACCACCACCAGCACCACCACCATCACCACCAGCACCACCATCGCCACCAGCACCACCACCATCATCACCATCACCACCATCACCACCAGCACCACCACCAGCACCAGCACCACCACCATCACCACCAGCACCACCATCGCCACCAGCACCACCACCATCATCACCATCACCACCATCACCACCATCACCACCAGCACCACCACCAGCACCACCACCACCACCAGCACCACCACCATCACCACCAGCACCATCACCACCAGCACCACCACCAGCACCACCACCACCACCAGCACCACCACCATCACCACCAGCACCACCATCGCCACCAGCACCACCACCATCATCACCATCACCACCATCACCACCAGCACCACCATCGCCACCACCAACCCGGCTGTGCAGACCACCAGGGTGTGGACCTGAGCCCAGCCCGCCTGCCTCCCTGCCCTTGGGCTCAAGTCCTAAGGACGGGGTGGGTGGATCTGAGGGGCTCCCTCCATCTCCCCAGGCCCTGGTTCTCTCTGTCACAGGGAGCGACTCTGGGTCTCGAGGGCGCGGTGACTCACAGTTGACCTGGACGAAGAGCACCGCCTCGTCGCGCCCCGCCACGTTCTCCGCCCTGACGGCCACGCGGTAGACGCCGGGGCTCTTGTAGCAGTGCCGGAGGCGCTCCCGTCTCAGCGTGAGGTTCATGGACATGGCCTTGAAGCCATCCCCGAGGTCCACCTGGTACTTGGTGGTCAGGACGTCGCCCTGTCGGAAACACCACGAGGCGCTTGGCGCTGGACCTCAGGGCTCACTCGCTCCTTCCTCCCCTCGCTCCTGTGCTCAAAGCACTCGGCCTGGGGCGCGGGGGGCAGGCCCAGCCCCTCCCGCCCAGCCTGGAGTGCGGGCCATCTGACCGCCTCGGCCCAGGGTTCTAGAAACCCAGGAGTCTGAAGCAGGGGCCGGGTGCACATTTTGGAGGGAACACCCAGCTGCAGGGAGGGAGGAGGTGGAGGGGCCGAGGCTGAGGTCTGGGCCACAGGGCAGGACACCGCGGGGGCCGAGTCAGGAGCCGGAGGGCGACCAGGGGCCTGGCGCAGGCTGGGGCTTCGGTCGCGGGCCTGGGAAGATGCACGCACGTGGAGACCCTTAAAGTCTCCCAGGAACCAGAGAAAACCCGCTTTCCCCTGTGACCCTGGGCTTCCTGAGGGTTTCTTCTGCCTCAGGCCACGCGGTGCCAGGAGAGATCTCGGGTGCTCGCGTCCGTGCAGGGGGTGCGCCCCCGGACGGCGCCCTCCTCCCAGCATCAGGCTATTTTCTTCCAGCGTGCTCCCCACCACAGGCACTTTCCTTTAAATCACCCCTGTTCATGCCTCCGAGTCACGGAAATGGACTGAAGGAAGCAGTAACGTTCCAGCAGGAGGTCTCATCTTCAGTCTCCTTTTCTCCCTCCCTCGCCCCGTCCCCCCTTCCTGCCACCCCGTCCCCCCAGGAAACCATCTCCTAGCGGTGGCGACGGAACAGGGTGATCGCTAACCACTGAGCCACCCTTATTCCTGAACACCGAGCGCGTGCGTTTGCATGACCCACGCCGACTTCCTCTGCCAGCGTGGGGAACGGGCTGGAGGGTGCGTCCCCCCCAAATCCACGCCCACTCGGACGTGGCCTTATTTAGAAATAGGGTCCTTGCAGATACGAGTTAGGATGAGGCCGCTGGATGGAGACGAGCCCCGGACCCAGCGACTGGTGTCGTTACGAAGGACACGGAGATCTGGACGCAGACGAGGCCGTGAAGACGAGAGGCTGGGCTGAGGCGACCACAAACTAGGGGACGCTGGGCGTCACTCTCTGGAGGTTCACCCGGGGTGTAGGGGTGCCCAGTCCAGTCCTCTTCGCGGCAGAGCAGGACCTGCGGTGCGGATGGACCACGGGGTGTGTCTCCGTCGCCCGGGGGACTCTGGGCGCTGCCGGCGGCTGCTGTGGACACTCGTGTCTGAGTTTTTGTGCGGACACAGGCCTCCTCCTCTGGGACGGACGCCCGCGAGTGGCCGCTGCAGGGCACCTGACATCTGCTGGCTTCTGGTTCTTAAGAAACTGCCAGGCGTCGGCCAGGGGGCTGTGCCATCCTACGCCCCCGCCAGCCACACCGAGGGCCCCAGCTTCTCCACGTCCTGGCCGGCATTTGGGGTTGTGGCCGTTTCTTACTTTAGTCACTCTGGGAGGTGCGCAGGGACAGCCCGTGGCTCCGTCTGCGTTTCCCGATGGCTAATGATGCTGAACGTCTGGCTTCTCCGCCACCCACACGCCCTCCAGGGTGGAAAGTCCCCCCTGTCTCCTGTTCACTGTCCGATGGATTGTTCGTTTCTCACTGCCGGGCTCTAACCAGCCTTAAAGACCTGTTTTATTGATCTCTCGAGAGAGAGGAAGGCGAGGGGGAGAGGGAGATACATCGATGACAGTCATCGATCAGCTGCCTCCTGTGCGCCCCCCACTGGGGACCGAGCCCACAACCCGGGCACGCGCCCGACGGGGAATCAAACTGGCGACCTTTCGGCGCTGAGCCGCACCGGCCGGGCCACCAGGTCTTCACGCGGCCTGGGCACCAGTCTGCGCTGCGTCCGCGGCGGGGACATGTCCCCTGTATTCTGTCCTCTCAGGTACCCACCAGGAGGGTCGTTCGGAGAGCAAGTGTCTCACTGTGACCAAGTCCGACTTACCGGGTTCCCTGTATGGATGGTGTTTTTGGGGTCAACTCTAAGGGCTTTCTGCGAAGCCCTAGACCCCCAACACTTCCCCTCCCTTTTCTACAGGGTTTGTCGTTTTCCAGCTTGCGCTGAAGCCCGGGATCCACCCGAGCCGACGCCGCTCCGGGTGTGAGGCTCCGGCCGAGGTCCACGTGCACTGGACGCTCACTGGAGGACGCCGTCCACCCGCGGAGAGGTCACAGCCTGCGGGCCCATTTCTGGGTTCCCTGTCAGGCCTTACACTTAATGCTTAGATAGTCACAGGACTTGGGCCCCACAGCCAGAGCTATTTCCACACCCGGCTGGGCCTGTGTGTGAGCGCACGAGTCAGTGAGTGTGCACAAGTGTGTGCGCGGCCCCGCCCCGCGCTCCTCCGGGCAGCCGCGGGCACCGGGAGGCCTCCCTCTTCTCAGAGCATCTTCCGGGGCTCCCCTCGCTTCCACTGACCCCAGCCCCAGGAGATCGGGGGCCCTCGGCAGGGGGCTCGCAGGCTCTTCCCATCCTGGCTCCAGAGAATCCAGTCTAGATGCAACCGCGGAGCCCAGTGGCCGGGTTCCAGGCTCCAGGAGGCAGCAGGCGCCGGTTTCGCCTACAGGTCCGTCCTGAAACTCAGGGCAGTGGCTGGGGCCACTCTGAGGGCCCAGGGGGCCCCAGGCTGGGCAGGGGGCTTCACCTTCCGGCCGCCCCAGGGTGCTGCTGTGAGCAGAGGTGCCCCTGTGAGCAGAGGTGCCCCTCCTCTGCCCTGGGCCACCTGAGGCTTGGAGCAGGGATGCCAGGGCCAGGGCCTGGCGGGACCAGAGCCTGGCCAGGACCGGCCCAGGTTGCAGGGCCGTGGACCAGGTGCTGTCCCTCCAGAGTCCCCAGGCCTGGGACCCAGCACTGTCTGTCATTTGTCACCGTGTGGGCCTGGTGGTATCAGCACTTGCCTAAGCCTGGGCTCCCACCAGGGAGAGGGCGGTGGGGGAGGCGGTGTGTATAAAGCACCCGACACACCGTTTCCCTGTCCACACCAGCCCAGACCCTCTGGTCTCCAGCACCAAAGACCTTGTCCCCACAGCTTCTAAACGGAGCTCCGGCCGGGTCCCTCCTGGAGGGCGGCGGCTCTGACTCCGCCTTGGGCTCTTCTGGGATCTGAACCACCCACCGGCCTGGCCTGTTCCTCCGTTTTCCTAACCCCCGTTTCTGAATGTTCGGCAACGAGACCTTGTCACTTCTACAGTCAGAGAAATGGGCAGGCTGCACATGAATTTGAAAACACTACAAGGAAATACAAAAATGACAGCTGTGACCTTGGGGTACAGGGGTTTTGTTGATATTTCTATGTGTTTTTCAAATGCTCTATAACAAGTATATATTTTTTAAAATCAGAAGAAAATGTGAAAATGTAATACATATCCTAACGAAAGAAAAATAAAGATGAGACTGGGAGGAAATTATGTATATTTGTGTGTGTGCCTCTATCCACATTCACCTACCTACCATCTATTTACAGGACGTATCTTTGGTTGTGGGATTATAAGTAATAGTTTTTTGGGGTTTAATTTTGTTTTTATTTTTAAATATATGTCATTATTGGTTTCAGAAAGAGGAAGCGGGAGGAAGAGAGAGAGAAACATCAATGACGAGAGAGTCATGGACCGGCTGCCTCCCGCGTGCCCCCGACTGGGGATCGAGCCTGCAGCCCGGGCCTGTGCCCTGACCGGGAAACGAACCGCGATCCTCTGGATCCTAGGTCGGCGCTCACGCCCGGCCAGGCATAATAGTTTGATTTTAACTTTCTGCTTTCCTTAAGAGTCCAAATGAACTAAGTCAATATAACCAGAGGTTTCAAACCCTATTGCCACCCACAGAAATGAGCGAGTCTGGCGTCGTCGCCGGCGGGACGCGCCCTGCGCAGACGCTCGGAGCCGCTGCCCACGTTCTACTCGGCTCTTCTGTTTTGCTGTTTGGTTTTTCACAGCTGCTCTGGGCTGGGGAGGGATTTCCGGCCCACGGGGGGGGGGGGGGAAGACACACCCACGTCTGTCCGCCCGGCGAGGTGGCCCCACGGGGACAGCACCAGGGCACTCACCTGCTCCTGCCGCACCTCGAACAGGACGTCCTCCCCTGGCCGCAGGGCCACCCCCTGGTCCCCGAGAACGCTGATCTGCAGGCCGCGGGGCGGGGTCAGGGGGCACTGCTGCTGCTCGGGGCTCTGAGACAGGTCCACACCGCCGTCACACACATTGGACACGACCTTCCGGTACCTGCGGTCGGACAGCGGGTCAGGGTCCGCAGACAGGCAGGTGGGGAGAGGGGACCGGCTCTGCAGCCCGGCAGGGACTGCTTGTCCTCAGGGGTGGCTCTCGGCTACAACCTCCAATGGCCAACTCCCAGCCTCCGCCTGACTCCAACTGAGGGCGACCTCTGCTCCCTTTAGAGCTGAGAAAACAGGCGCAGAGGAGGGACCAGTGACCAGAAATGGCAGGATCTGCTTCAGAGTCGCCGAGCGACGTCTCCTTGGTCTGATCATGTTAATAACAAGAACAGTAGTAATAAGAGCTTTTGTTATTGTTGCTGAGGGGATGACCGAAGCAGCTGGTCTGAATTTCGTGGTCTTGCTGAGAAATACGGTCCCTGGGCCCAACCCTGGCCTGACAGCTGACACAGCCCCACCCCCAGGCTCTGTTTCTCTGTTACCTGGAGAGGGCGGATCGAGGACAGCGCCTGACTCATCCTCTCATTCCGGGGTTCACTGAGCGTCTACTACGTGCCAGGTAGTGGGGTACAGGGGCAGAGGTCACACATGGTCCCTGCCCTTGCAGAGCGGGGGAGACGCCTCATCCAACCAACCCCCCAGTGAGGTAAGGTCACGACTGTGACAAGCGCTGGGAAGGGCAGCACTGGGCATCGATCCTTGATAAAGGGTTTTCAGCTGAGATCAGGAGGGGGAGGGGAGGGGAAGGAGCACGGCGGCAGCAGGACCAGCATGTGCAAAGGCCCTGTGGTGGGGAAGGAGCAGGGATGGGATGAGCTGGAGAGGGGCTGGTGGGCAGAACCCAATGGCTCAGGTCAATGAGCCTCTCAGGAGACCACCGGAAAACCTCTGCACCAGGGGCATCATCTGACTCACCACTTAGGAAGCTCCCTCAAGCTACACTGGGATTCTGTGTCTGGGAGACTGGCACCATGGCCAAGTACCCAGGCCAGCCAGCCTCCCCATGCCTGGGCGCTTCTGCCCCCATGGCTCAGCACTGAGTGACCACTGAGAAGGATCATGCAAGGACACTTGGATTATTCTGGAGTAAAATACACTCTCTGAGAGCTACCCCCCCTCCCCCACAGCACCGTGGTGTCCAGAATGTATGAACACAACCCTCTGCCCTGGATATGACACTTCATATCTTGGCTCTAACACTTCAGACAAGAGGCCCTGCTCACCAAGCCCTGGTGGATGCACCAGGGTGGCTGCCTTGGATACCGGAGGGAGGGAGGGAGGGAGGGAGGGAGGGAGGGAGGGAGGGAGGGAGGGAGGAGGGGAGGGAGGGAGGAATGGATGGATGATTGATTGAAAAATTGACGGGTGGATGGATAAACGGATAATGGATTGGTAGGTGAATGACTAGACAGATGGGGGAATAACTGGGTAGATGGAGGGATAGATGATGCGTGGATGATGAATGGGTGGATGGATGATGGATGGATGGTGGATGGATGATGGATGGATGATGGATGATGGATGGGTGATGGATGGATGGATGATGGATGGATGATGGATGGATGGATGATGGATGGATGGGCAGATGATGGATGGATGGATGGATGATGGATGGATGATGGATGGATGATGGATGATGGATGGGTGATGGATGGATGGATGATGGATGGATGATGGATGGATGGATGATGGATGGATGGGCAGATGATGGATGGATGGATGGATGATGGATGGATGGATGATGGATGGATGGGTAGATGATGGATGGATGGATGGATGGATGGATGGATGGATGGATGGATGGATGATGGATGGATGATGGATGGATGGATGGACGATGGATGGATGGATGATGGATGGATGGATGGGCAGATGATGGATGGATGGATGGATGATGGATGGATGGATGGATGATGGACGAATGGATAGATGGATGGATGATGGGTGGGTGGATGAGGGATGGATGGGCAGATGATGGATGGATGGATGGATGGATGATGGATGGATGGATGGGCAGATGATGGGTGGGTGGATGGATGGATAATAGATGATGGATGGATGGGTAGATGATGGATGGATGGATGGATGGATAGATGATGGATGGATGGGCAGATGGATGGATGGATGGATGGATGGATGGATGGATGGATGATGGACGATGGATGGATGGATGATGGATGGATGGGCAGATGATGGATGGATGATGGATGGATGATGGATGATGGATGGATGGATGATGGATGGATGGATGGATGATGGACAAATGGATGGATGGATGATGGATGGGTGGATGATGGATGATGGATGGATGGTGGATGGATGATGGATGGATGGTGGATAAATGGATGAATGATGGGTGGATGGATAGATGATGGATGGGTGGTGGGATTTATGCCGCTGAAGTCCAACCCTGCACATTCTGGTCCTGTTTCCTGCTCCCCAGACTCTGCCTGCCCACCTCTGGGGGCAGCAATGGGGGCTTCCTAGTAACCCACAGGCTTTTTTCTCTCCCTCTCACAACCTCCTTGAAGGGAAGTAGGACTTTTTAAATTTTTTTAAGATGATATGTTTATTGAGCACCAGATATAGAAATCACTTTTGGAGTAGCTGCCAGAAGACAATAAGTCCCCTTTTGGGGGGACTTATTCCTACAAGTCCTCACACATTGGAAGGGGGACTCAGCTGGAGCATGTCTGGGGCCCCCTGAAGCTGTGGGCTCATGGCGTTTACGTACCTGGCATTTTTATTTGACGTTAATCCTTTATAAACCACATAGCCAGCCTCTCGTGGAGTAGGAGCATCACAATTGCTCACACCTGCTGAGCACCTCGCCCTTGCGCAGAGCTAGTCCCTTCCCCCCCCCCCCCCCCCCCGAAGGAACCGCTCCTCTGCGTCGTGGAGCTCACAGCAGTGAGAACAACTGGGTAAGTGATAACAATAACCAGACATGTGCCGTGACAGAGGCAAGCTCAGGCCCAGGGCAGGTGGTCAGGGAAGGCTTCCTGGAGGAAATGCCATTCAAGCTGAGACCTAAAGGAAGTGTGAGCACCTCGGGCCCAGCTCAGAGCTGCCTCACTTGCGCTGGTAAATGGGGAAGGGTCCTGGCACTGCAGGGGCTCAGAGGACCAAGAGGAAGGTGTTAATTCCCTTGGGCTCAGCCCCTGCCACAGGTCTGAGCTAACAGGCATCTTGGACCTTCTCTCCTGTGGTCCTTTGTTCAGGGCCAGCTCAACCCACCTTACTCCCTGAAGCTAGCCCCGGTGGGCTCAGATCGAGGGTCACTGACTCTTAGAGGCCTAGAGGGTTAGTGCCTGGGGTGACCCTCAGGAGCTCCTGTGAACAGGACGTTTCAGCCATGACTTTTGTGCAGGGAGCTGCAGGTGGGCGCCAGGCAGGAGGGCAGGGGGGGGTCCCCGTGGCTCTGCCCCAGGAGCTAGACCAGGAGGCCCGTGTGCACTCACCCAAGACTGCTGGTGTAGGTCTGGCCCAGGACACAGTCGTCAGGGGGGGACAGGGGGTTAAACCAGAAGTTGGCAAAGCACTTGTTGGTGTCGGAGGGGGAGCGCTCGAATCCATAGTCGCTGAGAGGAAGAAAGAACATCCATCAGGAGGCCGGCACAGGGCGGGAGTATAGGAGTCACAGAGGCGAATCCACAGGGCCCCTGCGCCAGAGGGGAGACAGGCCTGAGAGCCTCCGGTCTGCTCCAGGTCAGAAGGGAAGCCAAGGGGATTCTGGGAACCCACAGGAGAACACTGAGCCCAGCCCCGGTGTCCTGGGGGGCTGCCTGGAAGTGGTGAGCTGAATAGCAAAGGAAGAGCAGGAGACAGCCAGGGAAAGAGAGGAGGGGGCACTGCATGGGAGGACCCCTCAACGCGGGCGCAGGGAGATACAGATGGAGGTGGCAGAGGGTAAGGGACAGGATGGCGAGGGCTGAGGGTGGCTGGGGAGGCAGGCAGGTGGGCCAGAGGCCTCGTGAGCTGGGCTCTGGAACTCGGACATGGTTCTGGGCGCAGCGGGCGCCACAGGAGACTGAAGAGTCCCTGACCAGAGGAGAAGGGGCCGGCGGCACAGCGGGTCCTGGCTCCGCCTCTCACTGTGAGCAGGCCGCCTGCGCTGGTTTCACAAACAGGCCCAGGGATTCTCCAGCACCCCTTCCCCGAGTCCGGGGACCTGAGACCCAGTTCTATTGCTCAGATAAGGCAGGAGCGACAGGTTGACTCTGACACCGGGTCGCAGGAGGTGCGGAGGCCCCGGCCCACTCTGCCTGGCCTGCGCTATGTCCTGAGGTCACGCAAGCAGCCCGTGTGGGACAGAACCCTTACCAGAGGAAGTCGGAGTCCTGGCATGGGCACACGTGGGACGTGAGCGCCGATGTGAAGTTTTTCCCATTGATGCACCACGATGTGGCCTTCCTCTTCCGGAAGCTCCTGCGCTGGCCCATGAGGCAGCCGTCACCCTGCAGCGGCAACGTGGGGGGAGGGGCAGGGTTGGATCCCTTTCACAGACGGGGAAACTGAGGCCCAGGAGGGAAGGGGTGTGCCTGAGGGCAAGCTGGGGCGGCCTCCCTCCAATCCCACCCACAAGTATTCACGGAGCACCACATGACAAAAGTAAGCTCGGAGCCCAGAGCAGGTAGTCAGGGAAGGCTTCCTGGAGGAAGTGCCATTCAAGCTCCATCTGGGCTCTAGGGGCCACAGGGCTGCCAGAAAAGGGGCCCCTTTAAGTCCCTCAGGCCCCAGGAGTGCCAGGCCCCATGCAGGAGCTGGAACAAGCCCTGGCCTGGAGGGCTCATGTGGACACACAGTAGGTCCTTAGCCAGTGATCCTGAAACAGGACCCGCCCCTGTTCCCCGAAACAGAAGCCATGGCAGTAACAGGTGTAATCCCGGCCTCCCCACCACACCTGGGAGAGCACAGGCTGGCTGAACCGCAGTGGGAGGCCAGCTCTAGGCCCCACTAATTCCCCTCAGTGCGAATATCCTATGTTTTGCTGTAGAAACATTTGTGTGTTGAGATTATGGGGAGGCGGCTGCCCCAGACCACACCGGGGTGTCAGGTCACATACAACACACGGGCCATGTTACCTTCCTATGATCTGAACCCCAAGCACATCTGACTCCACGGCCGGGTTGGGGCCCAGGGACCTGTGCCCCGAGTGTGACTGAGCCCAGAGCAGCCCAGGCACCAAGGAGGGGCCAGGAAACCCCAGAGGGACTGGGCGTCTCGGGGCGGTCGGGGCTCTGGGAAGACTCCTTGGAGGAGGAGAGGCCCGTGGCCTTGCAGGGCGGAGGTGGGCCCGCGGGAGCCCCTGCCCCGCCCGCGCCCGGCCCACCTGCAGGTTGGTGAGGTCCCAGGCGCTGTAGTCTTCCTCCCCGCACATCCTGGGGAAGGAGGGCCTGAAGTCCACCTTGACCAGCTCCCAGTCGGAGCGGTAGCTGATGTGGCCGAAGATGCTGGGGGGAAGGGGCAGGAAAACGCCTTATTTGGGCCCGTCCCCTCCTCCCCTCAGGCCTCAGCTCCCGCCTGCACTGAGGGCCCAGCGACGCCGCTCCTGCCCTCACCGGGCCACCCTGGGACTGCTGCAGCCTCCGACGCCAGCCCTGCCCAGGCCAGGCTCAGCCGGCTCCTCCCCGCCCCGGCCTGTCTGGGAACAAGGTCCTCACTGTGTAGTGTGCCCACGAGTCGCTCACAGGTGCCAACAGGCAATAGTAATAATAGTAACAACGGTAACAGTAATAGTAAAAACTGTCGGCTCGAGAGGTGGAAGGGGGCAGTGGCCCGGAGGCAGCTCGGACTCTCGGTTGCACCCCTCAACAGCCACGTGATCTGGGCACGTAATGGATGTCCCTGACACGGACAGACAAGTGGCCTCCTCCCAGCGGCTGGGGGGAGAGGAAACCTTTGTAGTGAGAGACCAGGAGGAGGCAGGTGCGAGGAGCAGGTGAGAGCGAGGGAGGCGGGCTGGGGGTCAGTGGGGTCAGTGGTGAGCCCGCCTCAGAGCAGCAGAGGCCCTCGGTGGCCCTTGGCACACCTCCTGGGGTCAGCTCCGACCCACCCGCCCCTTCCGCGGGCACTCACGTGATGACCAGGGTCTCCTCGCCTGGCTCGCTCAGTAGCCCGTCCACGAACACGGAGGTGTCGGTGAAATTGTAGGTGCTCCACGTGACACCGTCGTCCACGCTGAACCTGCCAGGGAAGCAGCGTCACCACCCGCAGGGCAGGCAGGGGCCCTCGCTGTGCCCAGGACTGGCTGCCCCGCTGGACCCAGCCCTGCCTGTGCCCAGGGCCAGCGCCGTCCCACTGAGGCGGCTGGGAGGACAGTGTGGAGGGAACTGTCTGTCCCCAGGGCCAGCCCAGCACCAGGCCCCAGCTGGACCCCTCTCCTGGGAGGCCACAGCGGCCCCTGCCAGCACCAAGTGGCGTCCAAGTCTGCTTAGCAACACAACAGCCTTGGAGTCCTGGGCATGCTGTCTGGGTAGCCCTGGACTGTAGACCCACCCAATGCCTGAGCCTGGCCTGGGGGTGCCAGCCAGAGACAGCAGCTTACTGCGTCCCAATGCAGGGCACCACAGTGCTGGAAGCTCTTTTTCAGACTAAGGTAATACTGGCTTCCTGGCAGTCCCCCAACTCTGCTTTCTGGGTCCAGAGCTCATACGTGCCCTCGTTTATCCACAACAGCCCTTCAGATGTCTGAAGCCGATAGCAAACCTCTCTCCCCTGGGCACATGTTGGCTTCCTTGTCCGACCACACCTTCTCTACTTAAATAATTCCTACTGATGCCTAAAAGTCACCTCCTCCGGGAAGCCCTTTGCTCCCCCAGACTGTGGTGGGGCCGTGTCCTGGGCCCCAGGGCCCCAGGCCTCCCTTGGGCTCGCTCTCACGTGCTCCGCTGGCATTCCCTCTTTCCTGGTTCCCCACGCCCGCCCGGGGCAGCCGCTGGGAAGGGTTTGCCCAGCTTGCCGCCACCCCCAGCTGGCGGGGTTAGTGCCCTCATCCTGGGGCCCCACAGGGAGGCCATTCTGGGGAACATCCTGAGAGGATCCCAGGGGGAGAGGAGAAGCCCTGCTCCCCCGCACCCCAGCGCTGCACCCCCCCCCCAACGTTACTTGAGGATCTTCAAGGGGATGGAGCTGTCCTTGATGGCCACGATCACGCCGCCGTGGTCCAGGTAGAGGATGTGGTGTTCCTCCTCGAACACCTGCGGGGAGAGCGGACGGCACCTGAGAAGGGCCGGGGTTGTCCAGGCTCGGGGTCACTCGCTGGGCGCAGAGCCATCCACACGCAGGCTGGGGGCGCTGGCAGAGGCCAGCTCCCTCCGCCAGAGCTGACCTGGGGGCTCCCCGTGGCCCCAGGCCATCCCCACGTTTGGCCACACCACGCAGACTCGGCGCACATGGGATGGACGGTGATGGAGGACAGTCCCTAGGCCAGTGAGGGACATGAGGACAAACAGTGCAGTAAATGCTGCAGGGGGACCCTCTTTACATGGAAGGCCGACAGCCGGAAGACAGGAAAGAAAAACGGGATCTAGAAAAGCAGTAGGATGCACATCCTCGGTAACAGCAAACCCCACCAGACGTTACGGCTCAGCTCAAGTGCTGTCTCCTCCAGGAAGCCCTCCCTGGTGCCAGAGCACCAAGCTGGGTTCTCCCCGGTTACGCCCCATGGCGTTCACTGCTATCGGCTCCATGGCCGCAGCTGCAGGGGTCAGAGGACTTGGTGTGCCTGGTGTCCTCTGTCCTAACCACTAGCTCGGGTTAAGCATGTGCCTGAGGCTACATTAACAGAGACAGAGATTCCTGGATGAAGGAGGCGATAGCTGCAATTTTTAGGGTACCGTGAAGAAGAAATTTTCACATCTCTCCCCCTCTGTGCACCCATCCGACAGACCCAGTGCTCCAGGGCCTCCCTGGGTGCTGGGACCCAGAGGGAGAGAGGAAATTCAGGCTCCAGGAATCCACAGCCTGGGGAGAGACACCCAAGGAGGCAGATCGCCTCCGCACACTGACTCGCCCACTCGGGGGCCAACACCGAGGGGCGCCATCCACTCGACCCTCTCTGCGGGCTCATTCCTGGCTCTGGCACAGCCGGAGTGCCAGCCAGTGCTTTGGGGGATGAATGATGCTGAATTCCAATTAAACTACACCTGAGTCACTGGGCACCCCAGGAAGGGGGTCACGGTGCAGGTGGCATTTGGGTTCATCTTAGGAGGGGCAGACGGGCCCACCCCCCGGGCTCTGGAGGGCCTCCCTGGATGCTTTCTGGCTGTTGTTTTCTATCACTCCGGGTAACGCGATTAGGAAACATTCTGTCCACTAAGAGCACACGTGCTGGCATCTGTCACTCACGGTCTGAGAGCTCTTTCAGGCACATCTCCTGATAGGCTCCGCGTCTGGCCTGACTCGCCGGTCACCTTGCCTTCCCTGCCTTTGTCCCGCTTGTCCCCAGCCTCCCCCACCCCAAGCAAACTCCTAAACCCAGCTCCAGCTGCTCTCCGATCCCCGTCTCTCGACACACACATGTGCTCGGGTGGGTGCCCTCCTCTCTGCCCCGGGCACACGAGCTCCCCCATGTCCCCCCATCATTTGGGAAGGGAACAAGCACCCCGAAGGTAGGCCCACACTCAGCTCCTGGACAGTCTCCCTTGAATTCTGACATCCCCAAGTTTGAAATCTGAGCAAGTGGCCCCATAAAAGTGGCCACTGGACACCTCACATGGCTTCTGTGAAATGAGAAGCCAGCGTCTGCCTCACACCCCACCCCACCCCGTCTAGCTAATCTACCCGGGGCGTCTCTAATAAACGGTGATGTGACCTTTAGAAATATTGCAACACGGTAAATCTCTGCTGCCCTTTTCAACATTCCTTGTTTCCTGCATATCATTAAAAAGTGCAGGTACCTTCCCTCAAGGCTGCAGGCGACGGGGTGCTCTGGGGATGAACCTGAGAGAGGGGCTGTGGCCGGGGAACTCGGGGTGCGAAAAAATGGCCTAAACCCGAGCTCTTCCAGGGGCGGGAAGGGGAGACGCACGCGGAGATCCAGCGCACGCTCTGAAGCGTCTACGGTGGAAACTGTCACTCCGTGGAGCTGGCAGGACAACAGGGCCTCTTGTTTTTTTTTTTTTTGCTGAAAACAAGTGGCGCGTGAAGAGGGGGCCAGGCCCCTCCTGGCACCGGGTTCGGCTCCTGAGCGGCTGCCGCTGCTGCCGGGCACTTGTCAGCCACCAGCCTCCGTGTCCGCGTTGCCTGCGGCCCCTCCAGCCTGGGAACGTGAGCTCCCCGTGGGCGCCGCACGAGCAGGGGGGCACCTCCTGCACCGCTCCCTTCTCTCCTGCTTCCCTTCTCTCAGACCCCTGGCGACATCAGGTCATCCCCAGGGATGTCTCCCGGGCTCCCTGCGGCCCCCCAGGCTCACCATGGCCCCCAGGCTCACCTTGACCCCCCCAGGTTCACTGTGGGCCCCCAGGCTCACCTCACCTCGGCCCCCAGCCTCACCTTGACCCCCCAGGCTCACCATGGCCCCCAGGCTCACCTCACCTCGGCCCCCAGCCTCACCTTGACCCCCAGGCTCACCTCGGCTCCCAGGCTCACCTTGACCCCCCCAGGCTCACTGCGGGCCCCCAGGCTCACTGTTTCCCAGGTTCACTGTTCCCCAGGCTCACCATGGCCTCCAGGCTCACCTCGCCCCCTTGGCTCACCTTGACCCCCCCAGGTTCACTGTGGGCCCCCAGGCTCACCTCAGTCCCCAGGCTCACCTCGCTCCCCTCCCCAGGCTCACTGCAGCCCCTCCAACCTCCACTCCCTGTCCTCTCTTTCTCATCCGTGACTCTGTGTCCCCCCAGTAGCCTCCCTGCCGGGACCCCAGGGTGTTCCATGCCCCCAATTCTTGGCCTCCAGGAAGCACTCAGCCCATGCCTTTGAGTCCCCACGTGGCTGCCTGTGGGGACGATGTGCGGTCCATCGCCCTCAGCAGTGGCCATCAGACAGCCAGCAGGCTCGGCCAGTGGTGATGTAACATCTGCTAAAGGGAGCTGTGTGTCCAGCCGCTCAGGCTGGGAGGGGAGGGGTCACCGAACAGACACATCTCCTGGGATCTCAGCGGAACCAGCACGGGGTGGGGGCCGGGCCCCTCCCTGCCACCTTACCTGCCGCCAGGTGTTCCCGCAGTCGGACGTGATGTACATTTCTTCCTTATATTCCACCAGCTGGGAGCCCAGGTTACCTGGTTGGGAAAGAAAGGGGTAGGTTGTTTGAGGAACAACCAGCTTCCCCCTTACCAAGGTCTGAGTCAGACAAGTCCCTGGAAAGGGGCACCTGTGCCTGGTCTACATCTCCCACGAGCAGAGACACCCAACAGCATGCCCTGTCTGACAGTGACAGGCCTGCTGTCACTGCTTCGCTTGGACCCTGATCCCAGTTTGTGTGTTAAAGGGTTAACCTTGCCCAGAGAAAGCCAGTCTCAGCGGCTCCAGCCTGACCCAGGTACAGAGTGCTGGGCACTTCAGGGGACCTGCGGGTGATGAGTCTAGTTCCAGATTAAGACGTGTAGCGTGGTGGTCGAGAACAGGTTTGAGAGGACACATCCATCCATCCACCCACTCACCCATCCATCCATCACCCATCTATCCATCCATCACCCACCCATCCATCCATCAGTCATCCATCCAGCCATCCATCACCCATCCATCCATCCATCATCCATCCATCCATCCATCACCCATCCATTCATCATCCATCCACCATCACCCATCCATCCATCATCCATCCATCACCCATCCATCCATCCATCCATCACCCATCCATCCATCCATCCATCACCCATCCATCCATCCATCCACCATCACCCATCCATCCATCATCCATCCATCACCCATCCATCCATCCATCCATCACCCATCCATCCATCCATCCATCACCCATCCATCCATCCATCACCCATCCATCCATCATCCATCCATCACCCATCCATCCATCCATCCATCACCCATCCATCCATCCATCCATCACCCATCCATCCATCCATCCACCATCACCCATCCATCCATCATCCATCCATCACCCATCCATCCATCACCCATCCATCCATCATCCATCCATCACCCATCCATCCATCCATCACCCATCCATCCATCCATCCATCCATCCACCATCACCCATCCATCCATCATCCATCCATCCATCATCCATCATCCATCCATCCATCCATCACCCATCCATCCATCCATCATCCATCCACCATCACCCATCCATCCATCATCCATCCATCACCCATCCATCCATCCATCCACCACCCATCCATCCATCCATCCATCACCCATCCATCCATCCATCCACCATCACCCATCCATCCATCATCCATCCATCACCCATCCATCCATCACCCATCCATCCATCATCCATCCATCACCCATCCATCCATCACCCATCCATCCATCATCCATCCATCCATCCATCCATCCATCCATCCATCCATCCCCCATCCATCCATCCATCACCCATACATCCATCATCCATCCACCCATCCATCCATCCATCCATCCATCCATCCATCCATCCATCATCCATCCATCCATCCATCACCCATCCATCCATCCATCCATCCATCATCCATCACCCATCCATCCATCACCCCACCCATCCATCCATCACCCATCCATCCATCCATCTCCCACCTTCCCACTCAGCCAACACGTATCATGTGCCCACTCTGGGCCATGCATTCACCCCCCCATTTTTCCATGACAGCTGAGCTTCCTGGAGATATCATTGCCCCTCAATATACACACCATTATCCAGGCCCATAGCCAGCAAGTTTCACCCTTGAGAACAGAGCTTCCCTCAGGCAGCCTCTTACCTGCTCCCATGATGAGGCCTGGGGCAGTGTCCTTGGTGTGCACAGTGCCTGACACGTAGGGGTTGTCTGCCCAGAGCAGGTGCAGGTGGAGGTGGCAGTCGGGCTACAAGGAGAGGACAGGAAGCCACAGTTAGCACGTGGGTGGGAAATTGCTGGGTGTCTCTGAGCCTCGGTGCCTTTCTCTGGGAAAGGGGCAGTAACCTCCTCACAGCATCACCGATCAACACAGCACAGCCTCCAGGGACGGTCGGGGTCCAGTGTCCCCCAGACAAGGTTCTGCCTAAACTTCTTACCGATAAGAAAAGTAATCATTTCCTTGGCCCTCTCTTTTTTTCTTTTTCTGAAAACATCTCCAGTTTAGAAATACCACAGGACTGAGCACCCAGAGATCCAAACTGGAACTTCAGAAGTGCCGCTGATTTTATGGGAAACTTGGGCCTGGGTTTCCTCATGTGTGAAACGGGGACAGCAGTGCCTGTCCCCCCCCTCACAGGGCACGAAGGACAAGCGGGGTCGGTCCAGATCCCATTGTCTTTACTGCGTTACACCGCGGACTAAAACCCATCCCAGAGCTGTCCCTTCTCATTTTATGTTTTTATAGCGCTTTCTTCTGGTCCATGAACCGAGTCCATTTTAGACAGATTTTCCTAAGTTAAAAACGAAACTGTTTCATAAATTGGATATTGATCCGGGTCAGCCGGAGCCGGGGGCTGGGAGGGAGGAGGGCAGGGAAGGGGGCAGCCCCAGGGCCTGATCCGGTTGGAGATGAGCTTTATTGTCTGTTCCCAGGTCTAAAAATGTGCTGGCTGCACCCCACGTGTGTGGGATGTCGGAGCAGGGGGCCTGCACAGAGAGAGACAAGCCATCGCCAGGGGCGGGGGCGGGACAGGGAGACAGCGGTGACAGGGGGACAGCGGTGACAGGGGGACAGCGGTGACAGGGGGACAGCGGTGATGGGGAGAAAGGATACAGAGGTACTTTAGGGGGGACGTGGTGGACTGTGGTCACGGGTGACAACTCCACGAAGGCACTAAAAACCACTGAACTGGACACTGAACTGGGCGAATCGTATGGGATGCGAGTTGTGTCGCAATAAAGCTGTGAACACAAAGGAAGAAATAAAAGGCGGCGAGTTCGGCTGGAAGGAGGCTCCGCCCAAATGCAGAGGCGCCCGCGGAAGGCTGCAGACCCTCCGTGGGGAAGACGGGGGACCCTGGCCGGGGGGCCTGGTCACTGAGTCACCCCGGGGACAGCCCCGCGGGAGCCTGATGGGGAGCCACGGCTCCTTCTGAATTTCTCCCGAGTTCTCAGGAACGACAGGCAGGCTGCGGAGTTAATTTTGGTGAGAACCTTCAGGCCTCTCCCCCGGCAGCCGACACCTGCTCCCCGACTCAGCCCAAGTCTGAGGAGGTGCCACGCGCTGCAAAACAAACGGGTTTCCACTCTGCAGAGAGACGCAGACAGACTCAAAATCACCCCCAAGCACAACCCGTCACCCTAAAGCAGGTCTGATCGCTCCCTCAACGGCTTAAAAAGGCCCCTCGTGTCCCCATCAGCAAAGGAAATCTCCCAGCAGAGCCAGTCAATGGCCAGGAAAGTACTGGTGACCCGGAGCGAAGGGGAAACGCCAGACAGGGACATCGAGCGCGTGTCAGGACCCGAGGACGGCCTTCTAACCTGCATATGAGCTAAAACCGGTCAAGCGCCCGACCCTTGCTATGTCTGGGTGACACACTGACTGTGGGACCTCATCTCTCTCTTTACGCGTTTCTGTTTTTTCCAGTTTTCTCCAATTAGCAGGAACCCCTTTTATGATGAGAACTAGGCCCTCACGTGGGGTTCGCCCTGCTCACCGCGGGATGCATGGCTGGGTAAGGACACGGCCAGAGAAGGCGGTGGCCATGCTGGTCGCCCTGGCCCCCTCCCTCCCCGGCCCCCAGAGGGGAACCACACAGAGGGGGACCGTCTCCGAGCCACGGCTGCAACGGGTGCCTTTCATGCCCACGGGGCTCCCGCACCTTGTCCTCTGCTCTGCTCACCGGGGTCTCGCCTGGCTGCCTGGGCCACACACGTGCCACCTGGCTGCTACCTGGACTATTTTAAGGCCGGGACATAAATCTCTCAAAGGTTATGTCCTTACTGAGCTGATCACTGAAGACAAGACTCTATTCTTAGAGAAAACTTGCTTTGAGGGATTAATAGGGCTTAACATTGCCGACGATGCTACAGAAACGAGCCCTCTCCCAGTGACTGTTCTCGGAAGTAGGTCGACGGCTGCTATTATTCTCCATTCTCATCAGGAGACGGGCTCAGGCAGAGGGAGCAACAGGCCCCTGGCTGGGGGGTCAGCCCAGGTCGGGAAGGGGTGTCCCTGCCCGGGGGGAGGCTTCCACAGAGCCCACATGGGGCCAGCATTCCCTCTTGGGAAGGAAGGAGGAGCTGATTCTGTCTGGATTGTTCCCGCACAATGGTCCTGGGGCCCCGAAAAACAGGCACTGTTACTCTCTTTACAGAGCGGCGGGTGGGCTCTGGCATCCCCAGAGCATATCCTTGCCTGGGAGGGGCTTTGCGGCCAAAGAAACAGGCAGAGAAGCGAGTATGACCCATGAAGGCTTCTCAGTGGAGGGAACATCTGGGCAGGGTTTTCAGGCGTCAGTAGGAGTTTGCTATGGGACAGCGTGGGGAAGGGGGCAGCGTGAGGGAGGGATTTGCTTGCCCCCGCCTGCCTGCTCTGTGCCAGGTCTGTGTGTTTCATTCATTCTCACCACATGCCACCTTCCTTCCTTTTCAACAAAGCCTCGGAGCACCGACTGGCCTGGCCGAGCTCACACAGTCACTGGGGACCTGAGACGGCAGCTCTGTGCAGCTCCAGCTGTGGGCCCTGCTCCCGCTCTGGGTGGCCCCCGCTGGGGAAGGGCCAAGGATGCCGGTGGTGATGAGTTTTGGGGAGCAAGGAGAGGCGGGCCCCATGGGGCCCGAGCAGCCTGCCTCAGGCCAGGCACATGTGGTCCCTTCAGCCTCTTTCCCCCTCACACCTGCTGCTCCCCGAGTGCCCACCTCAGGCCAGGGTCCCTTAGGGCTGTGTTTCTATCCTCACAGGCACTGGCCTGCGTGCCACCCAGATCTCCTGGTGCCCAAGCAAGGGCTCCAGGGAAAACCAGCACTCCCCGCCCCCAAGGCAGCCACGACACTGGGCAGCCTACACTTCTACTCATTAGAAGGGCACCCCGGGTGGGGCTGGAACTTGTGGCATCTGGGCTATGGCCCCGCACCCCCACCTCCAGGCAGAGTGCACTCCTGGCCCTCGACGTCGCCAGTGGGATTTGAGAGATGGAACTCAGCAGGCTTGCCAAGGGCTGCCAGCTTCGGCTCACCCTCTGCTATGGCCCTGAGACCGTCCCTGGGCTGTCCTAGGAGGGGGATGCCAGGCGACGGAGCAGATCCCCCAGATCAGCCCGCCCCTAGGTGTGTGACCAGGTGCCCGGTTGAGCCCAGACACAGGTCTGGAGGACCCCGAGTGCTGTTTGGGGGTTTGCTACACGGAGATGTTGTGGCAGGAGCTCACGGCCACACGTCTCCCTCTCTGGCCTCCTCTTAATTCCTGTGAGGCAGGGAGTTCCCGTGATCCCGTCCACCGCGCCCGGCGACATGGGCGGTCCCCATCTCTCAGATGGCCCCTCTCAGATGTCACCATCTTTACCTTCAGGTCCCTTCAGCAACGCCGCTCGCCCCGCCCACAGCGCGTGCTGGAGACACTCACGGGCTTGCAGTTGGTCGGCTTTCCGTTCATGTCCACGCTGGGCGCCCGCAGGTAATCCCAGTCGCGGCCCTTGTTGTAGGTTATAAGCGTCATCACCTTCCCATTGACTTTCTGGTTGGCCAGGAAGACTCCTTTCACCCCGTGCACCTGCCATAGAGGCACAAAAGGATTGTGGAGACCCGTCCGGAGCCCTCCGACGGCCGGGCGTCCCCATGCTCCAGGCCCTCGCCAAGAGCTCTGTGCACACGGCTTATCCGCCCCGACGACAGCCCTGGAGCCGGGGCTGACTTTGCAATGGCTGTGTCCCAACGTGGCCACAGCCACTTGCTGGAAGGCCCCGGGATCCATATTTATTTTTTATTTTTCTTTATTTTCTAAAGTATCTTTTTAATTTCAGAGAGAGGAAAAGAGAGGGAGAGAAAAACATCAATGATGAGAGTCACTGATCGGCTGCCTCCTGCAGGCCCCTCCTGGGGATCGAGCCAGGCATGTGCCCTGACTGGGAATCGAACTGTGACCTCCCGGTTCAAGGGTCGACACTCAACCGCTGAGCCACGCTGGCCGGGCCAGGGCTCCACATTTAGAAGGAGAGAGAGGAGCTAAAGGGGTCAAGGGAGAGAGACAGAGAGAGTGAGAAGGAGCCAGACAGACATCAGATACTCAGACAGAGGGAGAGGGAAGGGAGACCTGGGCAGGGGAGAGGCTGAGAGGGAGAAAGGAGCAGCAGGTGCTCAGAGGGCCCGAGGCAGAGTGGGGGGCACAGCCTCTGTCCCTGGGGCCAACCCCGGCCTCGGCCAGGCTCTGAGCAGGTCGTGGGAGCCCGAACGGCTTCACAGATGATCCCTTGTGGTCCAGTGGGTAACAGGGACCACCGACGCCAAACCCCAGTTCAGCAAAATGTCACCCCCCCTGCGAATCCCATTCTTCTTGTTGGTAGACCTGAGTCACAAAAACTGTCCTCGCCACATTTCAAATTCCATCAGAAGGAATAAGTCCCTCTTGCCCTAAAAGCACCTGCATAGCACCCCCTTGGACGGCCACACCCCTCAAATATTTGATCCTTTAGGGAATATTTGCAGGACTGTGAGGCATCGCATTAGAGAAGGGGGGCAGGGGCAGGGGGGACGGGGCCCGGGGTCCCACCTCCAGGATGTCCACGATCACCCCCTCGGCCTGCCGGGAGCTGCGCACGTCCTCCAGCACCAGCGAGTAGAACACGCCGCTCGGGTCCGACTGGTACATGTTGTAGGTGTCCGTCTGGTACCACTCCTGCACCGCCACGAACACCTGGCTCTCGTCCGTGCTGATGATCTGCAGGTCCTGGGGGGGGGGGCAGAGGGTCAGAAGCAGGGGGAGGCACAGGGTCAGGGGCAGCTGGGGGAGGGCAGAGGGTCAGGGGCAGCTGGGGGAGGGCAGAGGGTCAGAGGCAGTGGGGGGGAGGGCAGAGGGTCAGAAGCGGGGGGAGGCCCAGGGTCAGAAGCGGGGGGGGGGCCACAGGGTCAGAGGTGGGGGGAGGGCTGGGGGGAGAGCAAAGCCCACCCCAGGGGATGTTCACCTCTGTTCCTCCCTCTCAGCTCTGTGGCCTTGGACAAGTCCCTTTACCTGCCTGGGCCTCCATCTTCCCACCTTAAAAGTGGGGTGACAGTCTGACCCTCTACCCTGGGCCGCAGGAGGGAGGCCAGGCTCAGGGCACCGTACAGTGAGGCTGCCTCCTGCCGGCCCAGGTCAGGCTGTCTGTTCATCTGTCCCTACAGTGGGAGGACTCCTCCATGCACCCATAGATTGTCGGATGCACCCGATGGGAGATGGGGGTGCGTGTCCTTCCCGAACCCCCTTCCCTCACTGCTCATCCATTTGGCTTGTGTTCATTAGGCGCCTACTGCAGTGTCCTCGGTTGGAGCCCATTGTGGTCTCTGCCCTTGGGGAATGTCCACGCGGGAGGAATGAATTCATTCACCCCAGCCTCACGTCCAGGGATGTCATCACCGCCTGCCACGTGCCTGCCCACGCTGAGCGCTGGGCCACAGCCTTGGGTCTCCCCCATCCCTGGCCCCACCAGGCTCACACCCAGCACGGCCCCCACAGGTCTCCGCAGCAGGCAGCCCAGGGACGGTGGGGGCTGAGGGTGGGCCCCCAGCACAGGGCAGAGGGCTGCCCTGAGGAGGTGAGCAGCGGAGGCCCAGGCTCCTGGCCTCAGTTTCCCTCTGGGAGCAGGAGGGTCAGGCGGCTCTTGAGCGAACGTGGCAGGAGTCTCGGGTTTTGGCGCCAGATTTACAGATCAGAAGCAAAGCGAGACGCAGGCGAATGAAAGGAAGGAAAGGAGCTGGGGTTAACCTGGATTCTTGCTTCTCTCCCCTCTCCCTGCGTGGGAGCCAAGTGCTGCGTGGGAGCCGCGGGAAGGCGCCCGCCCAGGCCCATTTTGTCCCATCAGGAGCTCTTACTCTCCAGCGCCTGTCACCTTGCCTTCTGTCACTCAGAGCTTTTACTGCCCTCTGGCAACAGGGCTGCCAGGACGCAGGGGCTGAGCCGGGTGCAGAAACGGCCCCTTGGCCACTGCACGTGGCTGTGTGGTCTGGGGACCGGCTCCCCCTGTTTTCTCAACTGAGGTTGGGGCATGGAGAAGGTGGTTCTTTTTTTCTAATAATAGATGGAGTCCCTATTCTGTCCAGCCCCACATGGCCTTCAGGTGACAGCAAATCAGTGGCTGCCTGGGTGGGGCACAGGCTGGCGAATGCCCCTTCCCCTCCCGCCTGGCCAGGTCCCTGTGCTGTGAGGTTAAAGGAAGAGGCTGTGTAGAGAAGGGACACGGCTGTGACACACCCACTGTGCACCTCGGGGAGCACCCACTGTCCACCTTGCTCAGGGAGGACCCCAGCAGCGCAGGTGGGCCCTCTGTCTACAGATATAAATCTAACCCACAGAAATGACTGGAACCAAGAGGCTGGGGCCAGGGGAGGTTCCCAGAGGTCCGAGACGCAGGGCCTGGCAGTTCCCATCTGTGACGTGGGACAACAGGGTGGAAGGAGTCGGAAGGACGCAGGGGTAACCTGGCTCGGGGAGCAGGGTTATCACTGCCCTGCTCTCTGCCCCTCCCCGCCCCCCTCATTTCTCCGTGCTTGGCCACGGGCCACATGCACTGCGTCCACTGGGGTACTGGTCATTCTGTTGCTTCAACAAGGAGGGTGCCTCGTGGGCCCGGGTCACGCTGGCTCCGAGCTCAGGGAGTGGCCGGCCTCGGTGGCACCGTGAGTATTCAGTATTTACGGTTACTGCACTTCCAGGCCTGTCTCCTCCACAGCTGGATAAATGTTCACTCAACTCGAGAACAAAGGAAAATGACTAACGTGACTAAAAGTCGCCGACAGTGCCACCTCCGGAGAGACCTGAGACTAACTTTTTAAGGTGAGGACTTCGGGGCTGTTCCGAGTGTGAAGCCTCCATTTCTCTTGTGTGGCATGTAGCTCGTTCTTTCACTGCATGTGGGGAGCACACCCCTGTCATGAAAATTACTGATAGGCACCACTTTTATGACCGCCTGGTATTCCGTTCCGTGGACATGCCATGTTTCATGACTGTTTCCCGGCTGACGAGCCTTTCGTGCCTCCCATATTTATGTGTAAAACAGTCATGGACACCCCTGTAGGTCAGATTATGAGGATGGGCGCGGATAGCGGGAACACTTTAAAGCCCTTGCTGCATGTGGTGACGTTTCCGTCCTGAGAGTTTATATCATTAGTTCCTTCAGCCAGCAGGGCAGAGGGCACTCACTTCACTTCAGGCCAGTATCGAGAATGGTCTTTTTGAAACCTTTGCAGATTGGAGAGTGATAAGTAATATGCAATTTCTGTTCAAATTTGCATTTGCTACTCTGTTTTTTAAAAAAGAAAAGTGAGAGGCCAAGACATTTGTTGACTCCATTTTTTAAATAAAAAACATAAAAATCAATCACGTATCTGCGTATGTGTTTTACGTATTTAGCTGTACGGCCTGTAGAAATAGGTAGACGGAAACACCAAGGTGGCCAATATTTGTTATCAGGTAGAATTAATTAGGTTTCACTGTAAGTAACTGAACCTGGGGTAAAAAGTGGACTTGACTAAGACAGAAGCTTATTTCTCTTGTACGTAAAAGCAGCCCAGATGTAGAAAGTCCAGTCTGGAAGCTCTGCAGAGACTAGGGACAGAGGCTCCTTCTGAGCCACTATCCCACTGTCTCATCATAAGGCTCTTGCCTTCATGGTCCAAGATGATTGCTAGAGCTCCAGCCATCACATCAACATCATATCAGGAAGGAGGCAGGAAAGAGGGAGAGAAAGCCCTGCCTTCAAAGGAGGGTTCTGAGAAGTCTCCCATGACAACTCCACTTACATCTCACTGGTCATGTTTTAGAAGCAGGACCACAGTAGCTGCACGGGAAGCTGAGAAATGTAGTCTTTTAGGTGGGAAGCAATGTACCAGCTAAACTGTGGGATTTATTAAACTAAGATGAAGAGGCAGAATGGATGTTGAAAGTCTTCAAGAGCTTCCACAGTGGTTCCCTTGAGGACTGAGGAAGTGAGACTGCCCTGGAAAGGAGGAGTGGAGAGGCAAGCACGTAGACGTGGTATAGATACTTGTATATTCTATTAGTTCTAGTGAATACATTTTAAAGAGGTAATTTTGTAAAGTTTAAAAACATTTTCATAAGTACGAAGGGGAAATGTTCCCCATAGATCTTTCTATAAAATCCATAGAACAGCCTATGGAATCAACACCTCATCAGGCTGTTTCAGCATTTTGAATATATCAACTCACTGTGTACTGCCCGCCAAGGTTTCTGATGAGAAATCTCCTTAAAATCTTATGGAGGATCTCTTGCATGTGACAACTTGCTTCTCTCTTGCTGCTTTCAATATTCTTTCCTTGTCTTTCAACAGTCTGATGTCTTGATGTGGGTTTCTTTATGTTTATACTGTTTGGGATTCATCACCTTTTTAGATATTTATATTCATGTCTTTCATCAATTTTGGTACGTTTTTGGCCACTATTTCTTTAATAATCTTTATGAAATAATCTTTATGAAATCTCTTCCCCTCTGGAATTCCCACAATGAGTATGTTGGTTCATCTGATGTTACCCTACAGGTTCCCTAGATGGTGTTCACTTTTTTCCAATCTTTTTTCTTTCTGTTCTTCAGACTCAATAGTTTCAATTGTCCTTTCTTCAAGTTCTCTGATTCTTTATTCTGTCTGCTTAAAT
Organism: Miniopterus natalensis; assembly: GCF_054644295.1. Taxonomy (NCBI): domain Eukaryota; kingdom Metazoa; phylum Chordata; class Mammalia; order Chiroptera; family Miniopteridae; genus Miniopterus; species Miniopterus natalensis. The sequence goes on along the minus strand of NC_142081.1, from coordinate 199,334,648 downwards.
TTGCTTTTGAATCCCTCTAGTGGATTTTCCATTTCAATTGTTATTCTTTTTAGAGTTTCATAATTTCTTTTGGTTCCTTTCTATATTTTCTATCTATTCCAGTGATATTTCCAACTTGTCTACACATTGTTTTCTTGACTTCCTCCATATTTTTCTTCAGTTCTTTGAGCATCCTAAAAGATAGTGGTATTAAAGTCTTTGTCTAGTAGGTCTGCCATCCACTCTTTCTCAGGAACAATTTCTGTTGGTTTATTTTTTCCCTTCCAATGCATCATACTCTTTGTATGACTCGATTTTTTGTTGTTGTTGAAAACTGAACATTGAATACAATAATGTGGTAACTATGGAAATCAGATTCTTCCCCAGGGTTTGCTATTTTGTTTCTGTTTCTGTTTTTGATTGTTGTAGGCTGTCTCTGTACCAGGGACCAGCATGAGGTGTAAATTTAGGTTCTTTTTAGGTCTTTTCCTAGCCTGAACTTTCCCCTGGGCATGCATGGGGACTTTCTAAATTCTTCCATGTATGTGGTAGCTTTTGAATGTCCTAGTCCTTAAATATCTGACTCTCATAGGGAAAAAGAAGGAAAACAAAGTAGGTAAAACACTTTAAATTCCCTGGAAGCTGCTTCAGCCAGTAGTGGTTGCAACAATGACTGCCAGGTGGGATGTACATACCCCTTCATGGTCAAACGCATCAGTCAAGAGCCAGAGCACAGACTCCCGATATTTGGACGACAGGTCCTTGTGCCCACTCTGGATCCTGCAAGTTGTGTGCATGCTGCCCTGGGAACATGTGCACAGCTGCCCACCACAGGGCTGGGGGCGGGGGATGGATAGCTACAAGCACAGTGAGAGCTAACATTATGGAAATTAACCTGACTTACAGTCCAAACATTCCCCTGAGAGCTGCAAGCCTTTGAATAGGCTCCAGAGTCCACAGCAGTTCCATGAGACAGCTTCTGTCCTGTAGCTGTGGTCTTGGTGAGGACTCCTGCTGCCCTGACTCCATCCTTGCCTCTGATGTCACTTCCACCTTCATTCTTATGCCCAATGAATTTTATTTCACTTTATATAAACTTATTACAAATAAAGGGACATTGAAAGTAAATCTGCATTTACTTTATGCTTACGCATTTTTTTAATATAATTGACAGTTATTTCGACTCTCATGCTCTTTTGTCAGTTTATAGCCTTTACCTATCTTTTTCCTGTTAGAAAACAGGAGTATTTAAAAAAAACACACATTACTAGTAAATAATTCAAGCAAAGGATACTGATAAATGGAATAAAACTGTTCACCCTTCACAGCTGTCACATAGGTGAATTAAACAGCAGAACGGCATCACTTACACTATCTCAAGTACTGTAGAAGGAAACAGATGATACAACACAGTCCGGCAAAGCTGCGTGAAAAGTGGTCTAACTTCACCAGCAGCAAGATGGAGCCCTTTAGGAAGGAACTGAGCTACACGAATACTTCCATCCCTTGTCCAGAAGTTCCTCGTAGACTATCACTTGAGAAAATAGGAGAAGTCCCCGCAGGCACAATTCCGTGCGTCGCGGCACTGTTTCTAACTATGAAAAACAGAGACGACCCAGGTGCCTACCCACAAGGGATCTGGCTGAGCTACAGGTACGCAGTCTCCTCGGCGAGAGCCCTGCCGTCACTTAACGTGGGGGTCATGTACTGTTCTGAGAAATTCTCCTGCTACACTGTCATGTGCAAGCAGGCTGGCGACGGAGGGCCTGCTCTGATCAGCTCTGGCACGTGGCCACCGGGGGAGGGAGGCTGTGGGTGAGTCCCCTCTGCTCTGACGTCTATTGTTTTCATGATGCTACTCAGGCAATGAAAGAAAAAACAACACCGGGGTAGTTTAGGGGAAGGAAATAGGCAAGAGTTACAAATGCACCGCAGAACGACAGAATCTGATTAGGAAATTCAATGAGTCAGTTCTACAAGTTGTTGGTGGCAAACACTGGGGTCCAGCTGCTCCCCTGAATTTGGTGAGGAGGAAGGAGGACCCTCTCTCCCGCTGGACAAAGTCCTCAGCAGGACCAGATGTGGTCTCGAGGACCGTATGTGGGCTCTGGGGGGGGTTCCCTGAGAGCAGCCTGACTCCGCTGTCATCCTCAGCAGCCCACTACTGGGTCCTGGACATGGGCCTCTGAGCGTGGACACTTAGTACCAGAGCAAATGACACAGACCCAAATGGGTCCTTCGTGTTCCCTTGCAACTGAATGACATGAGGGGCACGGAAGCCTCTCATTTCTGTCCCCCACTTCCAATGTGGGGGCTCTATCTTCTCTCATGGCCTCACGACTCACTTCCATGGCCTCATTTCCACGGCAGGGAGGAAGAGAGAAGCTGGCAGGTGAGAACACGTCCGGGGCCTGCCGTGGGGCCCACGGCGGCGGTTCCTGCAGATCCCCCCGAGCACGTGGAGAAACGCATGTGTACCATCCCTGCGTGCGGCCCCGGGGTCCAGGGAGGTGCCCCACGCCCACGGTCACAGGAGCTGTGCTGTGCCATGGGCCCCGCAGAACATCCTCAGAAACGGCCTGGCTGCTGACCCAACCACACTTTCCCAGGAGACAGGCAGCAGCCCAGGGTCCAGGTCCCAAAGCCGGAGGGACAGGAAGGGACTCTGGTGTCCACCTAACCCACCACCAGGACAAGGGCCCAGGACAGAGGACACCGATGCTGCAGCCCCTGGGGGTGGAGGAAAAGGTCCTCAGAAGCTGAAAAGTCCCCTCCGCCAGGGATGCAGCTGTCCTGAGTGAAACCATTAGCTTTTACTTACTCAGCTCAGCAGGCCTGGAGTTAATGTGTTAAGCCTGCTCCTTTTGTGTCTCTCCTTTAATTTCCTTCCTTCCCTTTCACAACAATCCACTGCCCCGAGGCTTGCAGGACCCAGAGGTCTGTCTCCTCTCACCACCCTCACTCTGGGCCCTACAGCCAGGCTCTCTCCTGCCCCAGGGCCTTTGCACATGCTCTGCCTTCCACCTCAATAGCTCCCTGCCCACCTTTGGGCTTCAGAGGAAATATCCCCCTCGAGGACCCTCCATCATTCTGTCTCTGCCTTTAGTTCCCTTCACAGCACAAATCACAACTTGCGAATATCTTACCCATCTGTCTGCAACTTGATTTTCTGCCTGATTTCTCTCTGTAAAAGCCACGAGAGGCAGGGAACGGCGGCAGCACCACTTCCCAGCACGCTTGCTTGCACCTGCTCTGTGAATATGTGTGGGAGGCAGGGTGCAGCAGTCTGTGTTCTAAATCATGCACGTGGAGTGGGGAGCTGCAAAGAGGGCCATGGGACAGCCTCCAGAGGGAGAGGGAGCACGAGGCTGGTTTCAGACCCACGCAGGCTTGGGTTTGGCCCCGCTTGGGTTCTAACTTGCTGTGCCACCTCAGACAGGTTACTCAGCCTCTCTGAATGTCAATCACCTGCCTTGTAAAACGGCAATAACATATGAGCAGGGAGGGGCTGTGGAGATCAGTCCCCAGGTAGGGCCTGGAGCAGGGACAGGGCAGCTCCTGGGTCCCCCATTTTTGTCTCTCCAAGCAAGGGGAAGGACGTAGCGTTAATTGAGCACCTACTATGTGCCAGGCACCACACTGGCAGTGGGAAAGCAGAGGTTAATAAAACAGAAACTGCCCCCATCTCTCAAAACTCTAGCTGAAAGCAGGAGACCAACACAGGGGGTCCCTAGCACCCTGGGTGTCAGGAAAGAGAAGGGAGGGATGCCAGCAGGAAAGGGAGGCCTAGACCAGCCTGGAGGGTCACTGGCAAGTGACGTCTCTCCTGAAACAGCCCCTCTGGGGAAAGACAGGTTGGCAGAGGGAAGAGTGCGGCAGAGGCCCTGAGAGTGGACAAAGCTGGGCACGTGTGAGGCCAGAGCGGGGTAGGGAGGGGAGAGCAGCTGGAGGAAGCCCGGCCACACTTGCTCTTGTCTGTCCTGACCCGGGTTCACCAGACATCTGTGCAGGAGTCCCACTGCCCACGAGTGAGCACAAGCTCAGGAGGTGACCACAGGGGCCTCGAGGAAACCTCTCACCTTTGGTAATGCGTACTTCGGTAGCTTCATCAGGACAAAGTCATTGTGACGATAAGACACGTAGTATTTGGTCTGGTTGGCTGAGGTTGCCTAACAGGAAGGAGAAGCATGTTTTTGAGGGGCTAGGTTTCCTTTCAAGCGAGATCCTCATGAATGAAAAACTATATATTCAGCTCGTGAAAAAAAATGCCCTTTTACTTTGCTTATACCTGCCCTGCCTGAAGTAGACAAACTCCTATTCGCCCTTCAAAGCCCCATACCAAACGCCCCTCCTCTGAGAATCTTTGTCCACCCCCTTCAGTCAGAACTAATCTCTTTCCTCCTGCTCTGCCAACACCTTGTTTCCCTGCAGCTGGGTTACAGAGCCAGGTGGAATGAACTTTCTAAGATCTGAGCTCGGGGAGAGGGGAGAGGTTGTTTTGGAAGGATTGTGCTCCTCACCCCAGAAGAAGTAATCAAGAAGGGGTATGACCAATTGTTCACAGAAGTTCCTGAATGTCAGACCCCGTGGTTTCTGAGGGTGGTCCCAACTATGACCTGAGTTCCTGTGTGTCCAGTCAGCAGGGTCCTGGTCACTGGGCTGTGGACAGCTGGTGCCTGGCAGCCAAGGGCAACGGCCAGAGACAGTTCCAGAGTCACCAGAACCCAATGGAGCGAAATGAGTGTGGGTGGGGCCCCCGCTGTGGGAGGCTCTGCTGGGGAAGGCAGGAGGGGAGCACACCCGGCCCAGGGCTCGGCTTTGAGGGGCGTTGGGGGCCTGCAGCCATGGCCACAGGGCGGGGGACGCTGAATTAAGCAGCCCTTGGAAGTCAAACAGCCATTCTACGGCCTCCTGTCTGGGTGATTCCATTTCCCCCGAGAGGCTCACACTCCACGTGGCCTAGCGGCGGATTCCGAGAGCAGAAGCGACGGTACCTTAAGGAAGATGTAGTCGTCCTGCAGGATCAGAGACCGGCGGTCAATGGGGCCGGCGAACGGGGCGCTCAGCCGCTTGCCGGTGCAGTTGTGGATGGAGGCGGTCATGTACTGAACACCTGTGAGGGACGGCAGGCGCGGGCACATGGCATCTCCAACACGGAGCCGCCGCCGACACGGCCCAGCGTGGGCCTGCCCTCCCCGGAGCTCGTCCGCTCCAACGGAAACCGGCGGGGGAGGCGCAGCGCCCCCGAGTCTGCAGGGGACCGTGGCCGGGGCAGGGCCTGGCACACAGGCGGGGCCTCCACTCTCGCCCCCTCCCTGCTTGCCCAAGGGCCGACTGTGTCTGCTGCCCCCACCAGGCAAGGGGCAGCGCTTTTTGATCACCTCGGACTCCCCCACGGGGGGGGGGGGGGAGCCACTGGAGGCCCACCGTCAGCACTCAGCAAGCACCGGGGGTGGGACCGGGCGCGCAGGAAACACTCGGTGCTCAGGGGCCAGAACAGATCACCCTCTTAATAGACTTTTCCACCCAAGTGGAGCTCCCTGACTTCCATGGACCTCCAGCTGGAAAGGGCATTTAAAATTATGCCACATCCTAGCACGTGAGGTCGGGTGGGCAGGACCAGTCAGCGAGGACGAGCGGCTGACATGGGCGCAGGGAGCCTGGCTGCAGGGTGAGGACCCTCAAGGACAGCTGTCTGTGCCCCCTCCCTCGCCCTGGCTTACCTCCTACAGGGTCATGGGCCTCCATGTGGACCAGGTCAGGCTCGGCGCCCACTCCAGACTCAGACCTGGGAAAGAACGGGCTCAGGTTGGCCTCAGGAATAGGGTCCCTGACCCCATCATGGTGCCTGGTCCGTGTCTCACACCCCATGCGGCCACACAGCCTCCTGCCTCCGAGGCCACCCTCGCTCTGCGGGCTGGAGGCCAGTCCTCTCCAAGATGCCACGGCTCCCGGGGGGAGCAGGGTTTCTGCCTGGCTGGGCTCGGGCTCGGCCGAGCGTTCCATCCACTCTTCTTTACAGAAGACTTTCCCACGAGATGCGTGTGGTTTGTTTTGTTTTTGTTATTTATTTTGTTTTGTTTTTGATCAAAATGAGCTCAGGAGGCAGGGACAGGCCTGAGATAGCGGCCTAATTTTGCAAATTAGGAAACAGGCTCAGAGGAGCAAAAGGCGCTCGGCTGTAAGTAGGTGAACCAGGCTTCCTCCAGGACCCTCTCCCCCTAACCCCGGGGCTCCCGGCCGCCTGCCAGCACCGCGGGCCCTGGAGAGGCACTGCTCTCGGCTCCCCCCCACCACGCTCCAGCGAGCGGGCTCAGGCGCGGCTGGAACACAGTGGGCACTGTGGCTGCGGGTGGAGGGACCAAGGAGGCCCAAGGACAGGAAGGAAGGTGCCCCGCAGGGCCGCAGCCCCAGGGCGGTGTCCCCTGAGGGAACACGGACGGCTGACCCTCAGCGCCTGCCCAGCACAGGGAGAGCCTGGCGCCCAGGAGGGGAGGTGCAGATTTTCCGACTGAAAGAAAGCTCGGGGGAGATCTGGTCCAGGGTTTCCCGGTTTCTGCTGTGTCAAGTGTCAACAGGACTGAGATCTACTTGCCGTTTTCTTTACTACATCAACTCCCTTCAAAACCTCTAACTGCCCAGCCTCTGAGCACGAGCTCCCGGGGCTGGGGAGCTGAGCACTGTGGTCGCAACAAGATTCGAGCCAAAGCGACAATTAACACTTCACCTTGCAATCGACACCCTCCACCGGGCCTCCGCGTCCTGACCCTCAGGGTGCTCGTGGGCAGTCAGCCTGCTGCACGGATGGGTCCCTGTCCCTCTGGGAGACAGTGGTTTGCTGGGTGGCAAAGTGACAGGTCCCTCTGACCCTCGGTGGAGTGTCGACTGCAAGGTGAAGGGCTGATCTAGGCCTTTGTGAACAGAGCACTTGAAGCTCCCTGGAAGGAGAGCTCCTGCCTCTGCTTTTCTCTTTTCTGAACAAAGAGGGTCATTGTTCCCTTTACCAGGAGCTCTGACAGTCCTCGGCTGGGCAGACTGAAAAGTCGGTAAGGACACCAGCCTGTTTACTCACCCATTCCCTCCCTCCCTCACTCACTCATCCCCTCCTCCCTCCCTCCCTCACGCTCCCATTCAGTCTTTCTCCCCCCACCCCCTCAGTCTCTCACTCCATCATCAGAGCATCCCCATGGCTAGTTCCCAACATGCCCACACCATGGCCTCAGACTGGGCAAGGGAGCACCACAGGCCTGGGGCCTGGTCCCTGCCCGAGAGGCCCTCGCCCAGGAGTTGGGAAGACAGACTCTGCGTCTATAGCGCCTCAGATAAAGCCTGGCTCCCTGCAGGAAATGACAGGTGTTGCCTCCTGCATCTTCCTGTCTCTAGGTCCCCAAATGCAGCATCTGGGGAAGGTCCCGGGCCTGGCTCCAGAACACTGTTTAGAAACAGCAGTCACGTGAGACGACCCACGAACCAGCAGATCCCTGGATCGAGTGCTGTGGGAGCTCAGAGAACGGGCTTTACTCTGCTGGACTCAAAGGGCAACTCTGAGGCACATGGTTCTGATGACCACTCAAGGCATCACCACCCAGCTTGGATCGGGGTGGCCTCGCTCCCCCCTCCCTGCCCCTCCCTGGAGAGGCCCTGCTGCTTGGCCCGAACTGGGCAGCTCCACAGCTAAAAATGAGGAAGGGTGAGGATTCCCTGGGCGAGCTCAGGTCGAGGGAGAAGCAGATACGATGTCCCTGGAGATGTGCAGGCGGCCAGACTACCCAGCACAGTGACCAACAGCATGGTCACTCCACAGGCCACACACAGAGGCCGTCACAGCCCAGGGCTGCTGCTTCCAGGCAGCGCAACCAGGACAACCATCCCCGCCCCTCTGGGTCTCAGTTTCCCCTCTGGAACGCGAGGACAGACAATCGGCTGCTCTGTGTGGCTTCCACAGCTGAGGGATCAGACTGGAGGCCAGTGCCTGCTGGACGGTCAGCATTCACAGCGTGGCAGCCACTGGGCAGCTGTGAGGACTGTGTTCCCAACGCCTCGAGGGCCGCAGAGACGCTAATGGGGAGGGGGGTGCTCGAGGGCCCACAGGGCCCCGGAACACAGTAGGTCCCCACGCCAGGGGGGGACCTATTTGTTTAGCATCTCAGAACAGTCAGGAGCCTGAGCGTCAGGCGGGACGTGGGTCTCCGGCAGTTCCTGCCGCTGGCTCAAGGACAAAGTGTGCCTCCGAAATGCTGTCAAAACAGCAACATTCACCGCTGACAGCAGGGGGCCCATCACCACTCTCACCACATTCCAGGAGAGGCTGGGGCCAGTGGCCAAGTGTCTGTGTGATTATCTCTGAGGCATAACAACTCGGAGCAATTTGAGAAACTCGAGGGAAGAAATAACATGACTGACCGAGATAATAACACGTTTGAATAGTGCCCGTTGCCCTTTCAGGACCTGTGGGTGGGTTTCCCCCTCCGGCCCCCTGGCCTCCTGGTCTCCGGTGGGCCTGCACTGCGACAGGGCGGGGACCAGACCCACCAAGGCGGAGCCGGCAGCTCCGCCAGCGCCCCAGGCACCTCCGCTCGGAGATCCCACCTCCTCGCCCCTCCCCAGCCCAGCGAGCCCTTGGGGCCAGCAGCTGACATCAGTGACAAGGCCGGTGATGGATGGCGGGGCTCCGGTTTCCAAGGAAGGAACCGGCGCTCCCGTGGGTGGCATGTGGAGGGACAGCATTGCTTCCACCCTCAGCAAAAGGCCGAACCCCCAAGCCCGTGTTCCAGACGAGAGACAAAGGCTCCCTTCAGCCTGGGGCCGGGGTTCAGGAAACCAGCCCCTTGCCACGATTAGCATGGACATGCGTGTGGACCAAGAGGGGGCAGGGCGCGATTTCCACTGTGTGTGTGTCTGTGTGTGTGTCTGTGTGTGCAAGGAAGAGCAATCTGGTGGAAAGAACACGAGCATCCCCGAGGGCGGTTACACAGGAGGGTGATGCCATGGCTGCTGGGGGAACGTGGGCTCCAAGCCGGCTCCCTTCCTGCCCTGATCCCCGCGGGTACGTGTCCCCCATGGGCCTCGCTCCCTCATCCCACACATGACTCCTGGGCCACGGGCTCTTCTGGCTGGTGCTGAGACGCTAGAACGTGGCTCCAAGAACTCGCTGAGCGGCGCCCACGGGAACACAGGGGATCCGGCCCCGCCGCCTGCGGGACCCCGGCCAAGTGCACATGTGGCCCGAGGGGCTCAGGCCCCGAGCCCTCACCATTTCTTCATCGCCCAGTGGAGCAGGAGGAGCCCCCTGGGGTGAGGGGGTGCAGGGCTGGGGGCAGAGCAGGAGCGGGTGGGGAGCCCCAAGCCGGGGCAGGCACAGGGCTAACGCTCCGTGTTCGGGGCTCTCACCAGAACACATGCTCTTTGGTCACTTGCTCATGGAGAAGCATCCACTTCCTTCCCAGGTCACACGTCACGTAGAGCTTTGGGGCAGAGAGAAGGGAAACAGAAGCTCGGTCAGGAACGAGCCTCCTCCGAGGGGCGACCCACCGTCCAGGAGGAGCGGGGGGCTTGGGGTGCCAGCACGGAAAGCCAGGGGCCACGAGAGGCACAGGGGGGTCCCCCGGAGCCCCAGAGGGAGAGAGGCCCTGCCGACACCGTGATTTTGACCCCGTGAGACTGATTTTAAACCTCTGGCCGCCACAGTTGTGAGGGAGGAAGTCTGTTGTAAGCCATCAAGCCTGTGGCCACTGGCAGAGTGGCTGCAGGGATGCCCACGGAGGTGTCTGTCCTCGGGTTCCTGTGGGCTGGCGGGCACAGCCCCAGGGGAGGGGATGCTGATGTGGGGTCTGAAGGGTGATTCCCTCTCATCAGTGAAGGTGGGAGAACATTCCCGCCGAGGGCGAGGCCTGGTGAGCTTGCTGCAGCGTTGGGAATGTTCTGGATGGGGAAGTGGGGTGCGGAGGGGAAGAGTCCTAACAGTGATCTATTCATACATTCCCCCGTTAGCACCCCCTGCACCCCCTCCTGTGCCCTGCTCCATTCTCACACCGCGTGGCCCAGTGGGTGCTCCCGACGCCTCGGGGAGAAAGCAACAGGGGAGCCAGAACCCCCCGCCCTGGGCCCCACCCCGGCCCGCCCAGGGCTTCTGGGTCCCCGCGATTGGAAACATCACCCAGGGGCAGCCGCCCGCGGCCCCTCGCCCACCAGCCGGGCAGCCGCTCACCTTGCTGTCCTTGGTGTAGGCCAGGATCTTGTCCTCCTGCTTGGGGTGGAAGATGAACCTGTCCACAGTGAAGGGGATGAGCTGCTTCTGGAAGGTGGAGGCCTCGTCCGTGCTGAGGAACAGGCTCTGCTCCCCGCTGCTGAGCGAGGAGCTCAGGAAGAAGATCTGAAACAGAGCCAGCACGTGAGGGGCGCACAGGCGGGCTCGCTTCCCGTCCCGAGCCTCCGTCTCCGCGTCCGTGAAGCCGCTCCCGGCGCCGGGCAGGCTGCAGCGAGGGCCTGCCAGGAGTGCGGCCAAGCTGTCCTCCCCGGAACTCCACAAGGTGGCTCTCACTGTGCCAGGGGCCCCTCTGCGGGGCAGATGGGCAACTGAGGCACAGAGAAGGGAAGCAAACTGCCGAGGTCACACGCCAGGCAGGACGGAGCCCAGGTGAGGATCTGAGCGTGACTCCTGAGCCCCCGGCGTTTCAGGGGGCCTGGAGCTGTGGGGCGGGGATGGGACTGTCACCTGGCCACAGGTGAGCACGGCTTTCCCGGGGGACTGGCGTGGGGCAGTGGGACCCCTTCTGCACCGATGCCCCGCTGGGAGGGCCTTCCACCCAGCATCCCTCCAGAAATCACTAAGCCGCACGGAGCCCCCGCCTCTACGTGAACCAGTGATGATCCAACAGGTTCCTTCTTTCCGGGGACACCTAGTGAGCTCCCCGGGTACATCCATTAGCCTCCTCGAGCCCCAGGCCCTCCTCTCCCCAGCAAACCGAGGGTCTGAAGGAGACCCACAGGGGACAGCTGATCCCTTGGTGACTTTGCCCTGAAAGGGGCACAAGATGTGCTGGGAGATGTCTCTCGAGCCGTCGTTCATACAGAGGACGAAGGGGGTGCGGCCAGGGAGCCAGAGATCACGGACTCATGTCTGCAGAGACGTTTAATGACAAGGGAGCCCGTGCACTCAGGACAAAGGCAGGGCTCGAAGACGGAGCGAGCGCGATTCCTGTGTTGCCACACTAACCACGTCACAAGGAATTCAGTGTCAACTTGTCAATGGCAAATGTATAAAGTAAGTACGACCCTGTCGGTGGAAAATCCATGAAGAACGAAAGGATTATTACGCAGCCATGAAAAAGGAGGAAATCCGGCCGTTTGTGACAACCCGGATGGACCACGAGGGTATCATGTTAAGTCAGTCAGACAGACAGAGAAAGACAAATATCCTGTGATCTCACTTACATGTGGAATCAAAACCAAGCTCATAGATACACAGAAAAGACTGGTGGCACCGAGGCTGGGCAGAAACTTCCAGGTATAAAATACAGTCCTGAGGGCGTCACGCACAGCATGGTGGCCACAGGTAAGAAAACTGCATTTTATGTTTGAAAGTTGTTAAAGTAGATTTTTAAAAAGGTCTCATTACAAAAAAAAAAAAAAATTGTAACTATGTGAGGTAATGGATGTTAACTAGAACCTATTGTGACGATCATTCCACCGTATGTACACTCACAGAATCATTATGTTGTACACTTGATACTAATATAATGCTGTATGTCAATTATAACTCAATCTAAAAAAAAAAGAATGGACGGAAAAACAAGTGTTAATCATGGTTGGTTTTAAGTGGGGAGGTTAGAAAAAAGTATTTTATTTTAAATAAACTTTTATTTGGAATAGTTACAGATTGACAGAAAGGTTACAAACAGAGCTCACACAGGCCACGCCCCAGGCTCCTGTCAGTCACACCTTCCTTTAGTAGATACATTGTTGCAATAAAGGAACCCATGTGGGCGCATGTGTTTTCTGAGCGACACACTTCGTTCCCATTTCACCAGTCTTAGTACTCTGGTTTCTCTTTAGATCGCATAAATCTTTCACCTTCCCACTAACGTCTCTATCTGTCCCAGGACCCCACCCAGGACCCCACCCCACGCTCGGTCCTCACGCGTCTCCTCCGGCCCCTCTGGGCCGTGACAGTTTCTCAGACGCGCCTTGCTTTTCAGGACCTTGGCAGTTCTGAGGGACCCTGGTCAGGCATTTTGCAGGAGGTCCCTCAATTTTGGTCTGTCTGATGTTTTCCTTGGGGTGATACTGGGGTAACAGGGTTTCGGGAGAAGAGTGCAGGGGCAATGCCATCCTCACGGTACTAGAACCAGGCCACATGCCGTCCCCGTGGCCTGTCACTGGGATGCTGCCCTCCCTGGCTGGGCCGGGCCACTCGGGTTTCTCCACTGCCCGGTTCCTCTTTTCGCCCTTCCACACTGTCCCTTGGGGAGGGCACCCCCAAGCAGGGCTCACACCTGAGGAGTGGGGGGTCGGCCCCCTCCGCGGGGGCGGAGCAGCTACATACATTATTGGGAATCCTTCCATACAGGAGATTCATCTCCTCTCCCCATTTATTTACTTATTCAATCATTGTTTACATCACTACGAGCTCATGAATATGTATTTTATACTGCGAGCTGTAAGCAGTACCATATTGTTATTGCTCGAGCTCTTCCCGGCTCCCACGGCTCCCTGGACACAACCCCATCGGCCCGCCTCTTCTGAACGCTCTGCACCGCGCCTGGCTTCCCTGGACAATCGGGAAAACGTGACAGGTCCCCAAGACTTCCACACATCTCGCTGGACACAGCGGGGTTCATGTAACATCCACGCCATGCTCCGGGGCCAGGCTCTGCGCTCCCCCAGGGCAGCAGCTCCCACACTGTTGGGGCATGTGGCCCGGGGAGCCCACATCTCCTCGTGAAAGTGCTTTTACTCATAATGCATTTTTCAAAAGGTGCTTACGATGACATTAGTACCTACTGCTCTACCTCCCCCATCACACTGCCCCTGAGCACAGGTATAGGGACTCGAGTCCTTCTTAGACCTCCGGCACCCGGGACAGGCCTGACGTGGGGCCGGCCGGTAACCCCCACCCGAGGGAGACCCGGGTGCATGAACGGATGAATGGAGGCTCCATCTCAGCTTGATGGGTGACTCCTGAGGAAGCTGCTGGCTTTCCTCCTTCAGAAGGCAAACGCTCCTGGGGCGTTTAAGTAACCCAGGGAGCGGATGTCATTTTAAAATTTCATTCGCTTACCCTCTCCACTGCTCAAAGTATCCCACAGCAATGAAGGCTCATTCATTCATTCTTCATTCATTCATTCATTCATTCGTTCATTCATTCTTACACAGGTGCTAAAGCCACAGGGCCAAGCAAGGACTTAGGTATACACAGGGCTTTGGGGGGGGGGGACACAGCATCCAGGTGCAGGGCAGGCCTGGGGGCAAGAAGGAGGTGACACCCCGATGAGCCTTGAAGGACGGATGGAAATTTGACTGGCAGGCCCAGGCAGGGGTTTCAGGTGAAGAAGGCATCATGGTCAAAGGCACCTGGGCGGGGTCCCCGCCTGCCTCTTGCTCAGCTTCACGGCTCCCGCCCCTCACGCCCAGGCGCCAGCCGCCTGACTCCTGGTGTGCGTCTCCAGTTTGCGGAGACGGTTCGCATCGGGAATGCGCAGCAGAGCCAAGACACGTCCAAGCTCGCCATCGCTAATTCAGAATGAAATTTTTGTATTTCGAAACGGCACGTGTTGATAAAATTAAAATACCTTCTTGCAAATTTTCTGAGCCCCGAACTTTGGGCAACTTCAACAAAGCTGACTGTTTCTCATTTATTTTGGGTATCGCTGCTCTACAGGTCTCCCTGCCCCTACCCAGCTTAAGTTTAGCCTGTTTTTATGATAGAGACACCCTTACCTTTGTTACCTCGCTGTCAAATACCTCCTCACGCACCGAAGCGCATTTCAAAGGTCACCTCCTCCAGGAAGCCCCCCGTGATACACAGCATTGTTCTAATCAACCCCCTGCTCTTTCCCCAGCATCTTGTGCATCCTTGGTCTAGTCCAACGTTCCCTAGTGCTCTCTCTGTAAGTCTGCCTTTCCTTCCAGGCCTGGAAGCTGTGCAGCCTGGCGAGGCCCACGTATCGGTCACTGCCATAGCTCCCGCCCAGCAGCTGCCCTCTCCCAATAAACAGGTGTTGATGCTACTTCCACGCAGAGTCAGGGCCCTGGGTCCAGGGGGCCTCTCCACACAGCCCTCAGGGCCGCAGCCCGGCCGCCGGCACGGAGGTGGGAGGGGAAAGAACTGGGTAAGCCCTTCTGGTCAGGCGCTCACTGAGCTGGATCGGGGGATATTTTTGGCCTCAGTGGGATAAGTGAGCCAGGAAAGATGGGGGAAGACAAAAGTGCTGACAAGGGAAGGAGTCGTGGAGCGAAAAACAAACCCATTAGCATTGCGCCGAGCCGCGGGGGCTGGCAGACTGCTCTTCCAAATTGGGAAGCAGGCTATTTTAAACGGTGTATTTTCACCACTCACTATTCCGGGGAAAACATATGGTACCTGTGCAGGGTTCTGGGGCCCACGAGGCTGGGTGGTTTGAAATCAGAGGCAACACGTGAGAGGAAATCGTTGACAGCTTCATCTGAAGCGTGAGTCCTCGGACCCGTGAAGTCGTTCGTGGGGCCCCGGACAAAGGACAAATGCAGGGCTGACCCCCGGAGTTTGCGCTCCCAGCTGCCTGAGGAGGAGGCACTGCCGTCTCTGGTCTTATTTGCCACCTGGAGACAAGAGGCCCAGGGGGGCTGTGTCTTGTATCACGAGAACCTGATTGGAATCCAGGGCTCCAGCGGCCGGCACCCCACTCTCGCCCACTAGGATGATGCTCCGCAGGGTGGAGATAATCCTGGGCACAGCCCAGCCGCCAGGGTGGTCACCCTGCCTGTGCAGAACGTGGCCCACGGGCGGCATCAGCACAGGTGGGTGGCGCGGGCTCTGGAGGCTCGCGCAGCCGGGCTCCGACCTCGCCCGGCCCCGTGACGCTGTGCAGCCTCGGGCAAGCTCATTCCCGCCTCTGAGCCTCAGTTTGCTCGTCTGTAAACGAAGACAGGCCCTCCCACTGCAGGGGTCATGGGAAGAGTTAAAGGAAACAATGTATCTAACAGAACTAGCACAGTCCGGGGACAGCCGAGTTTGTCACTGTAGCGTTTTCGCTTCCATAAAGGGAGTTTGGCTCAGCGGAGTTCATTGAGCGTTGAGCAGGCACTTCTTTGGGTCAGGGTCACGGAGCTGAGGCTCCTCAAAGGCGGTGGTGACAGGGACAGGGAGCGCATGGCCCCGTCCCGCCTGAGTGTGAGTGCCTCTCCAACTGCGCACCCCAGAGCCTCACCTGCCTCACGCTCGGCCTGGCCTGGGGCTGGGGGCTTCCCGGAGGAGGTGTTGCCCGAGCCAGGCCTCAAAAGATGGGCAGCCAGTAACAGCAGAGCTCAGCGTGACCAGAACGTTCACTCGGATGAGGGAATGAGAGGGGACCACTCCTTTCACAGAAAGTCATGTGCTTGGGGTGTTTTTTTCAGGTGGGTCACGTTATTGACATATTTATTGGATACGCTTTGCTGACTCCAAAGCAAGTCCAGCCCACTCTGGGGATGGGATCCGTCTTCCCGTCAGAGGGCGACGCGTCTGGGTGGGCAACAGGGGACACGGGCACGGGGCACCTAGGAGGGCCCAGCGCAGGCCAGAGCTGGAGCACCTGCTCGCCCTCACCCGGAGGCGACCTCAGGCTGGCCTCCCTGCCCCACCCACGGTGCTCGTGGGCTCTACGGTGGCTCTTTGCTGCTCTGTCACCTGCTGCCACGTATGTCCACGGCAGGAACCACGTGTGGCTCCGCCTGCCCCGCTCGGCTGTCGAGTTCACTTTCCCGGGCTGGGCTTCTACCATCTCGGCCAAAAGGTGGAGCCCCCGTCCCAGGCAGCCCGGCGGTGGAGCTCAGGGAGGGCCGCCTCCGAGTCCGCGGGGAGACGGCCGCCTCTGCTGGCCCCGGCTGCTCCACACGCCGCTCGTTCCCGTTCAGAGCCCCTCGCGGGGGAGGGCTCTGGTTAGTCCACCCCTACCAGGCAGAGCCCCAGCCTCGGCGTCACTGGGGCATCTTTCTATTTAAACCCAACCACCGGTCTATTCCTGGCCACACAGATGTGCCCAGCTGGGGGCCCTGAATGCTCGGCTTTGATGCCGACTGAGGAAGACACAGGAGACAGACAAATGCAGGGGCGCCCACCCCCAGGTCCCGAATTAGAATCTGTGCAGAGCGCCTCACATGCCCGCGTGAGTCACGATGCACAAAAATAGCCCTCCCGCCACCCACGCCTCGCCCGGCAAGGCGGGCGTCCTGCTGGGATCGTCAGCACGCGCGGTCAGCGCCCGGAGCTTGGGAGAAAATTGCTCCCTGTAAGTGCGAGCGCAGAAGGCCCAGGGCAGCCTGACAGGTGCAGCCTTGCCATCTCTGTGTTCAGTGGCCTCGGGCATCCATCCCCTCAAATCAGAGTCAGGGATCTTTCCGGTGCTGAGGTTCCAGATCGGGCACCACACTGGACCCCTAGGTAAACAGAAGGTCCTCTGTGTGCTTTCTTAAACTGGAAAGACCTATTCTCGGAGAAGTCATGGGTCACCTGAGTTTATGTCAATGCCAGCCTGCCATGCCACGTCCCTGCCTGACACTTTTCGGGGTCTCTCCCACTGTGCTCCCAAGGCTGGTTCATGACTCCCTCATGACCTCATCATGCAGATCCTGCCAGCACACAGCCCGAGTTCCGGTCATCCTGGGCTGTTTCCAAGTCCCCAGAGGCCGGCTGCACCCTCGCACTCTGCTTGGAGCAGCTCTCACTCTGCCAGGTGCCCCTGCCATCCTCCCTGTGACTGCAGTGTAGGACAGGCCAGAGGCCGGAGGGTCGGCAGGAGGCCGTGCAGGGGACAGGCCAGAGGCCGGAGGGTCAGCAGGAGGCCGTGCAGGGGGCAGGCCAGAGGCCAGAGGGTCAGCAGGAGGCCGTGCAGGGGGCAGGCCAGAGGCCGGAGGGTCAGCAGGAGGCCGTGCAGGGGGCAGGCCAGAGGCCGGAGGGTCAGCAGGAGGCCGTGCAGGGGGCAGGCCAGAGGCCGGAGGGTCAGCAGGAGGCCATGACGGTCATCCAGGTGAGACCAGCTGCTGACCTGCATCAGGGCAGAGGCCACCTCCATCCCACGTGCTCTGGGAGGGCCACACTCTGAGCCCACACTCATTTTAGTCATCTCCTACCATCGTCACCATCAACCCAGCCTCTGAACTCAGCGTGGGTGCCAGTGACTTGTGGGTCCGAGTCTCGCCTCTGCATAGACGTGAGCTCCCTCGAGCAGGGCTGGGCTGACAAGAATGAGATACCATTTACTGAGCACCTACTGTGTGCCTGGCCTGCGCTAGGCACTGGCACACAAGTTCTCATTGTATTTTCACAGCAGCAATGAAGTGGGAGATGTTTCTGTCTCCTTTACAGACAAAACCCGGAAGATCAGAGACACAAAAGGACCTGATCCAGTCCCCACTGCCTGGGGGCCAGGGCACCACACGGGACTGGGCCCCACCTGGCACAGGCACCTCACCCGCCTCTGCAAGGCTGGGACTGGCAAGCATCCAGCACAGCTATGAAGCTGGTGGTCAGGAATGAGCCGGTTCTGTTTTCCTCACGGGGCCGACAATCCCTGACATGCAGGAATGTCCCTAAGAACGTCTGTAAACTTAACCAGGGGCGGACGTTTCCTTCCCTGTGGCCAGAGGCCGCCGTGGAAGGTCTGTGTCTGATCGATAGTAACGAGATGAGGCGGACAGACTTCAGGACACAGAAAAATAACTCGGCACCACTATTTTCTAGCTTGGACTTGTTAGCAATCTTGTCGGTAGCGTTTGTGAAATGAGGGGCCCCGCCAGCCCCTCCCCTCTCACTACTGAGGACCCCGTTCTCAGAACGGGCGTCCGCTGAGCTCTGGAGGGGGCCCGCTCGCTCTGGGCTCCGTGGGTGAGGCACAACGCGGACAAAGCGCACAGCCGCCTGCTGGGGCAGTGAAGACGCTTTCACCAGGACAGTTGTATTCAGCGTGTGCAGTCAGATCCGGGAACAATTTGCTCATTTATCTGCCCCTTAATTGAACAGCAGAAGCGGGGGACGGTCTCGGGGCCCCTCGGTGTGGCAGCTTCAACAGTGACTCAGCAGCCTCCCGGGGAAGATGACGGCATTGCCACTGCCGGGCAAGGTTGTTAAAACATTGCGTTTGCTTCAAGGAGCGGCCGCTCCCATGGCTTGAGGCGAATGTCCGAGAGCTGGAGGTGTCGGGCTCCGCACCAAACCGCCAAGGCCGCAGCCATCAATGCGGGGACAGTGGATGTTCCACGGTCACAGCACTGAGTCGGGGCAGAGCTGAATGGCCCATCACCGCGACGTCCTCATATCTGGGTGCAGACAACCAGTCGCCCCCCGGGCTGCCCAGGCCGTGATTCGCAGCTGATGCCAACGTCGGTCCCGGTTTGCAGGAATGAAATGCTCCTGGGTCACCGGGTAAAGATAACAGCACCGGGGAGAAAATCATCACACGCAGCATGTATCGAGCACTTACTATGTGCCAGGCGCTACACCGAATGTTTCATGTGCGTTTTCGACAACGCTCCGATGAGGCAGTCACTCTTGTGGTCTCTGTTTGATGGTCCTAGAGAGGGCGGTAACCACTGCCTGGCAGGTGGTGAGTCTGGGACCAGCCACGGCCGTCCACCCTCACTCCCACACGGCCGGCGTGGGTGGGGGCGCACCCTGTTCATCCGTCGTCACTTGTGCATTTACGGAGCTGGTGTCACCTGGTGCTGGGGACAGAGCAAGGGCATCTAGTTGTCCTTGGGTTCACGGAGCGTACAGTCTAGTGGTGAGACAGGCGACCGCAGAAGCATTCAAGGGCAGTTACCAACTCCAAGGAGGGCCCCGGCACCTAACCAGGGGGTGTCTAGGAGGCACTGGCAAGGCCGCAGAGGGAGTGAGGTGGCCAGGGGACCCGTCCGGCAGGAAGGGGGTGAGGAGGCCGTGGAGACAGGGAGAGAGGGCTGAAGGAGATAGGTGTAAACTCTGGATGCCCCCCCGGCTCCCGCTTGGGGCACTGGGAGGAAAGCAGTCCCTGGTGGCACTTACAGCCTTTAAGGGAAAGAGCCTGAGAAGAAAGGACAGAGAGGAAAGCACCAGGGAAGCCACAGGCCAGAAGGAGTGGGCACGGGGCCGAGCCCAGATAGCCCAGACATGCCAGGGACTGAGCAAGGACCGCCGACTGATTGTAAAAGGGAGGGCACTGGTGTCCCCAGGGAAGGACGGCATGAGAGATGGTGCCACCTGCCAACCCTTTTCAAAAATACATATTTTTTAATCTCAAATATTTAAAAATATATATATATATATATATGTTTTTTATATTTTTATCTCAGAGAGAGGGAGGGAGAGGGAGAGAGAAACATCAATGATGAGAGTCATCGATCGGCTGCCTCCTGCGGCCCCCGACTGGGGATCGAGCCTGCAACCCGGGCATGTGCCCTGACCGGGAATCGAACCGTGATCTCCAGGTTCCTGGGTTGACACTCAACCACTGAGCCGCGCCAGCCAGGCCCAGCCCTTTTCCCTGCCCTCTCACCCATGTGCCATCAGCCGCCAGCGAGCCCCGTGGCCCCTCTTTGCCGGGGCTGTGGCCCAGGGCAGAGCTCAGAAGCGCTGGGGGACAGGACAGGCCCGCGGCAGCGACGGGGGATGAACAGTCTGCTGGGCCCATGTCGCCTCATCATTCGGACCGCAGATGAGTGATGATTTAATTACATTCGGGGGAAACAGCTCTGCAGATTTCCCGAGGGTCCCGCAAGCACGTGAAGACCGATGTGATGAAGGCTCTGGGTTCCGGCAAGAACTGTCGGTGACAATGTTCCCGACAGGGACGGAGGGACATCTGCCTGCGTGGAGGCTTCCCGGGCTCCACCCCGACAGCACTCAGGCTGGAGGCCGGCTGTGCCCCCTCCACAGGCACAGTCCAAAGAGAAGGTGGTGGGGAGTCCGCCCCTCCTGTCGCTCATGACACAGGGACACCCAGGAATTGGAGGCAGGCCGAGGTGCTGTGGCGCCAACTGGACTAACACACTTTCTGATGCTGGGATCACCGCGACAGTGTCCCTTTGTTTGGATACCTCCAGTGATGGGGGGATCCCTTCCTCACTGACTGCATAAATATTTGTCTTTATAACAAGTTCCATCCTACAAGGCAGAGAAAAAATGGCTTTGGAAGCAGCAGGCCTGTGCTGAGTTCTGGCCACGCTATAGAGCTGTGTGACCTTGAGTCAGTCTTGTGGCCCTGGGAGCCTCGGTCCCACCCCTGAGAAGGAGTGTGACACCTGCACCCTCCTTGCTCCCCTCTGGGCCTCTTCCTCTTACCCGAGCCTCAGGCTGAGGTGGGTGAGGGTGGGCAGTGGGAAGAGGAGACCCCTTGGGCCTGGCAAGGAGCACGGTGTGGCTTCCTCAAGAGCAGATCTGTAGTCACCTTTCCCTGTGAGTGAACCTGGGCGAGGGGCTGCACTCTGGGGCAGAATATGGGCGCTTCTGGGCCCTATTCAGATCAGAATGTCATCAAAATCCCACACTGTCCTGGATTATACTGATTAATAACTCACAGAATTGCTGTGGCTGTGCAGATGTGACAATGTACAGAACTCAGCAAGGTGGGCAATAATCACAGAGTAACAACTACCACAGTAGTAACAATACCCACAGCAGTAACAACAATACCCACAGCAGTAACAGTAACCATAGTAGTAAGGCTTTGTCAAAGGGTTCTGGTGCTTAAAAAACATACTTTACCTCATTTGATTTTCTCTGATCACTACCCCCCCCAATACACACACACACTCACACATGCACACAACACATATACACACTCCCACATTTTACAATCATTGGATAGATAAAAAATACATAAAAGGCACATGGATAGATGGATTAATGGATCAATGGATAGGTAGATGGGTAAGTGGGTGGATGGATGGATGGATGGATGGATGGATGGATGGATGGATGGGCAGATGGATGGATGGGTGGGTGGAAAGATGGGTGGATGGGTGGATGGATGGATGGATGGATGGGCAGATGGATGGATGGGTGAGTGGGTGGGTGGGTTGATGAGTAGATGGGTGAATGGCAGGGAGTCATGTAGGCATGGTGGAAAGACAATAGGATTTACAGTCAAAATATTCAGAATTTTGTCCTGGCCTCACTTTCACGAGCTGCCTGGCAGGCACCACAAGGTCCCTGTCCTGGGCTCCTCGCCTTTAAAGTGGAGAGGGGTGACCAGCTGCTGACCCACTAGGGTTCTGCGAGGCTCAGCGTGGCTGTGAGACTGGCTGAGTGGTGACGTGGGGCATCATAAGGCAGCCCTGGGGAGCCTGGCACAATATCCACCAGGCACAGTTCTCTCTGCCAGGAATCACCTCCAAAACGTACACCGAGGGAACATAATTTCCACATGGCTGGTTTTAAAACCAAGTAATTAAGTGGTTTTACAGCCAGTTTTTAAAACAAGCTCTTTAAGCTGGGAGTATAAAGCGTGTCCCTGTAATAGCCAGTTGTTCTGTTTTGTGATTGCTATTGCAACGGGTTTTATAATTAGGCAGAAAGAACTCGCTAACCCACTCAGGCGGCAGCAGCCGGAGCGGCGGCTTCCTCAGGACCTGGCCCGTGAAGGTGCCTGCTGGGGAGGGGCTTGCAGCGTACAGGGCGGCCGACTAGAAAATACGACAGCCCGGCTAGAACGGAGGGAAGCCCCTGGGCTTGGGCTGCGTGCGTGCATGCGTGTGTGGGTGCGTGCATGTGCTTGTGTGTGCATGTGTGCATGCATGTGAGTGTGCGTCCGTGAGTATGTGTGCACGTATGTGTGTGCATGTATGGATGTGTGCATGCATGCATGTGTAAGCGTGTGTGTGTGTGTGTGTGTGTGTGTGTGTGTGTGCGTGTGGAGATGAGGGGCCTCAGAGGAGGCATCGATCCCAGCCTGGAGGGTGGGAGTCAGGAAGCCTTGGGATGAAGGTGGTTTTAGCTGGTGTGCGACTGTTGTGAGTGACGTGGCTTTGACCACAGTGGTTTGGGTCTTCCCACCTGGAAACCTGCCCCTGAAGGCTGGAGTCAAGTGGAGGCTACAGTTGCCAGAAAATATAGGGCCCTTACTTAAATTTGAATTCCTAGTAAACAAACAACTTTTAGTATATTTCCCAAAGATGGCATATTTTTAGTATCTTTGTGACATGCTTATAAAAAATAACATGTTGCTTATATGAAACTTCACTTTGAGTGTCCTTTGCCCCCTAAATCGGCAACCCTCAAGAGGCGCTGAGCCCCTGGAGTGGAGATCGACCTGCTGGTCACCCCCGGCCAGCAGCGGCTTCTCATTGACTACAGTGAGTGACAAGCATCGCGATGGAGGACAATTTGGGGGGCCCATGGGAGCACAGAGCCACTTAGCCCTTCGGCATTGGTTAAGGATAGCTGCCCGAGGAAGGTGTCACTTAAAGTATGAATAAGAGTTAGCCGGGGAAAGGTACTTTGGGAAAAGTTATTTCAGGTCCTGAAAGAGCCACATGTGGGCTCGAGGACGTCGGATATGGCGGGAGGGGTGAGGGCCGGGAGGGGGCAGGCTGACAACCGCCTCCATCTCAGATTCCCGAGGATCCATCAGGGCAGCTGCTGCCTGGCCCACGGCTTTGTGCACATTTAAAAGGTGCCCGGTCTGGGGGGCTGGCCCTTTACCCAGGAAAACATTCTCCTTCTTCCAGACCAAGGCGGCTGCTCCGGGGGCACCACACAGGGATCCCTGGCCTTACGGGCCCACTGCGCCGCTCCCACCGCCTCCCCCTCAATCCTTTCCACTCGGTCTTATTTGCTGGGTTATTTAGGTCATGTTAGAAGCCCCCCAACTTTTTATTTGTGCAGAGGCAAAGTATCAATAAATATATTTTAATTTCTCAATGGGAACCCCAAAGACCTATTTTTATACAGCTGACCCAGCCTGGGATGCCCCTATGCCTGCTCATGCATTCAACAAACACCCCCCTGCCCGGAATAACAGGGGCCCCTTCAGAAGGCGGATGGCCCGGTGTCGACATGCCTTGCTGGCCCTGGGGCCCCGGGCTCCCTCTGGGGAGCTTCCCTCTGCCTCTCAGGCCTGAGGCTCCTTGCCTTCACCCCCCAACCCCAAGGAACCACCCTGGCTTCCTTTCTGTCCTGTCTGGCTCATCTCACTGTTCCGCAGGAAGGGGCCCTGCGGCCGGATGCGAGGAGCCCCGGCCTGAGCCACTGCTGCTGGCCTTGGTCCTTGCCCAGCTCGAAGGCTCCCCGCGCCACCGCGATGACGCTTTCACGGGGGGACACACACAGCTCGACGCCAACGCGCTCGCCGAGAGGGCAGCCGGCCCCGCCCGTCCCAGCGCCGGCGGGTCTGGCAGACGTGCTGTGGCTGCCACGCTTCCCGTCTGTGCGTTTAAGAACTCGGTGCGTGGCAGGGAGACCACGGCTCAGGCTCCCACGGGCAAAGCTGGGCGGGCGTGGCCGAAAGCACGTCTCGGTGCCCGAAAGGCAGGAGTGGGGCAGCGTCCAGCGGGCCCGTCGCCTCTGTCCGCCTCGCCTCGCCTCGCCCGCCCTCCCACAGCCGCCCACCTCGCAGGCCGCAGGGGTTTCCTGGCCCCCCATCCGCCGGCATCTCCTGCACACGGGGGCTGAGCCAGGCTCATTCAAGCCACCCGACACCTGATCACGACACCCTGAGGACAGCTCATCGATTCCCAGGTTGGCGGGAGGAGCCGATGCAGAGCCTGGCGCAGACACGCCGCCCGGCTGTGCCCCACTGGACTGGTGCCAGGTGAGCCCCGTAGAGGCTCTTCCTCTGAACCCCGCTGACCCAGAATGACCCTGAGTCAGGACGGCAGTGGCGAGGGCCTCCTCTGAGGTGACAGTGTTGAACTTTCCCCAGAAACCCCACCTTTCCTGCTCCTGGAACAGCCCCTCGCCCACTGTGACAGCCCCATCCCCACAGCGGTGACAGCCCCTCGCCCACTGTGACAGCCCCTCCCCCTACTGCAGGAGTCTCTCAAGCCTCCCTCCCTAGGTCCACACTGGGTTTGGGTGACAGAGGACCTGGCCCTCAGGCTCAGCACATGCTTCTCTCGGGGATCCTCAGGGTTTCCTGCTGGGATTTTCCAGGTTCAAAGGGCTACACCCCTCACTCTTCTAAAATCCCCAGGGTGTCCTGTGAGCCCCGCCACCTGAATATGTCGCTTACGGGTCTCATCCCTCAGCAGGCGGGTCCCCGCCCATGCACCGCCTGAACAGCTGGACCAGCCTTCCCGGCCAAGCACCCGTCTACTCAGCTGTCGGGGGGTGGCACCCAGAGCCGGAAAGACGGAGGGGAGCCAGTGGCCACAGGCTCCTTCCAAGACCAGGTGGGAGGGTGCTGAGAGGGGCACCCCGAGGGGTCTCCTTCAGTCTCTCCCCCACCCAGAGCTCGGGGAGGCAGGGAGGCCACAGAGGCCCGCTTCCAGCAGCCTCGCCAAGCCTGGGCTGAGCCAGGACCTTCGGCCCTGTCGGGAGAGATACCGTTTCCTGGAACCCGGGACCAGCGGGCATGGACAGCTAAGACCCCGGCCCAGCGCCAGACGCTTCCACTCCCCGCCAGGCAGAGGCGCCGGAGCAACCCGACGGCCCCATTTCTAAAATAATGAGACTCCCCTAGAAATTCCTTTTAAAGTAACATTTTTTAAAAAGTAACGAGCTTGTCTGAGGGGGAAGCAATGGGCTTCAGAAGGAGAGAAAATCTGAGAGAACAGGTTTTTCCAGCCAAAGGCACCCCATAATTGGGTGTCTTTTCGAGCCTGCTAATTAAATACTTTCCCCGAGTCAAAGAGCTGAGTCCTGGCACCAAAGGGTGCTGTGCAGACAGCCTGACCCGAGGGTCTGGCGAGCACCTGTGCAAAGTACTGAGAGGAGCTGTCAGCCTGGCCGTGGGCCTCGCCCGCCAAGCTGGCTGTTGGTGTCTCTCCGGCCCGCAAAAGGGGCCCCCCAGCCCGCGCTTGCGCATGTGGCCCGGGTGAGGCCCACCCACGGATCCGTAACAGTCTCATTCCTGCCTAATCTGCTGTAGAGCTGCTCTGTGTCTTCTGATCACAAGATGCGCCGAGCCTCTGAGCCCAATTTGCCGGGAGGAAGGCTGCCTCGGGACAATTAAAATCTCATCTGTGACCAGGCGGTCTTCACGGAAAGCTGCTCGTTTCCACAACAGTGGTGCCTGACGGGGAAATGAGAGGGGACTGCTGGGCTTCGCCATGTGCCCACAGGCTCAGACGCCAAACCGTGAGCCTTCGAGGGCAGGGACTGGCCGGCTGGTCCCTGGTGGAGTATCCAGGTGAGCTCCTGGTTAGTGATAAAAATCCACTGGGAAGGCTGAAGGTTGGGACAGACACAGCCACACCCCACTGTGCAGGACAAGGGAGAGGTGAGGAAATCCCCGAATCATGGCCTCGGATCGGGACCAAATCCAGGCCCCACCCTGGATGTCATCAGACTCTGTCCCTCGTTCCTGTCACACAGCTCCGAAACCCTCACATTCCCCACTGATAGGAATGGCTGGGGTCCCCTCGGTGGCTTCAGGATGGGCACCGGTTGCCAGAAAGACCAAGGCCAATTGGAGGGTCGGAGCTTACAGCCCCACCCCTGGGGCCTCGGACAAGGGGAGGGGGCTGGAACTTGAGTTCAGTCACCAAAGACCAAGATTTTAATGCCGACATAAGGAAACCTCCGCAGCCCCCGAATGGGGCTCCAGAGCTTTTTGGTGATGGACACATCGGAGTGCTTGGGAGAGTGGTGCCCAGGGAGGGTGTGGAAGCTCCGCACACCCCACACCCCACACCCCACAGAGGGCTGGTCCAGCCCCCGATTCTTCCCTGAGCGCCAGGAGTGGGGGGTTTTGAGCTTCAGTTTCCCCAAAGGAGTGTGGACACGGACATCACCCAGCACGTGCGGGGTCAGCTGACTGGGCCACGCTGACACCATTTCTTCGAAACTGTTTCTTGATTTAAATCCGCCGGCAAGCTGAAAAAAAGGTATTTTCTATATTTTAAAGACAAGAAAGCTCACGCGTATAAACAGAGCGATGCCTTTGTTTCCTGTTGCCTCTGGGGCAAATCCCCGCAGTCTGGCGACTAAACAGGACACACAGGCTCTCAGTTCTGGAGGTCAAAGGTTCCTGCCGGGTCTCCATGGGCCGGTTCCTCTTAGGGGCCCCAGCAGAGAATCGGACATGTCCCTGCCTTTTCCAGCTCCTGGGGGCGCCCACATTCCTCGCACGCCTGGCTCGCGGCCCTCCTCCCTCACAGCCAGCAGTGCATCTCTGCCACTATCCAAAGTCACGGCTGCCTCCAACCAAGGCTCACGAAGTACCTCTGCTGTTGGGGACCCATGCGATCAGACCAGCCATCGGGCCTGTCTGGGGCCCTCCTCTGCCACGTCAGGTGACACAAGCACAGGCTCCAGGAAGAGGATCCTGGGGGCATCACTGCCTGCCACAAGCATGCTCTCCAAACAGTGATGCGCATGAAGCCCATCACCCTTTCCTCATCTGAGCAGATCACCAGCTGAGGGCAGGGTGCTGGGGGTACAGTCAGGTAACCACCATCGCTGTGCCTGGCTCTTGGTAAGAGTCAGTGATTGCTATGAGTTTGGGATGAGATGAGTGGAGGTCTCTAGGGCAGTGGAGGGACCACCCTGTTTCCCATCAGCGGCGTGACCTTGCCAGGTTCTCTCTGAGCCTCAGTTTCCACATCTCAAGAATGGGTAAATTTATCCAAGTTCCCTAATCAACATGTTTTGTATGGATGGGTGAATGGACGGATGGATGATTAATGGATGACGGACAGATGGATGGATGATGGATGGATGATAGATGGAGGATGGATGATGGTGGATGGATGATGGATGGATGATGGATGGATGGATGATGGATGGATGGACGGATGATGGTGGATGGTGGATGGATGGATGATGGATGGATGGATGGATGGATGTAGGATGGATGATGGATGGAGGATGGATGATGGTGGATGGATGATGGATGGATGATGGATGGATGGATGATGGTGGATGGTGGATGGATGGATGATGGATGGGTAGATGGAAGGATGGATTGGTGGATACATGCATGCACGAATGGATGGATAGATGGTTGGGTATATGGATGGGTGGATAGACATGTGTCAGTCTTCTCTACCAGCTCCTCCAGGGCAGGAGCGCCAACTAGTTTCTCCCTGAAAGCATGTCTGACCCTAATTTTTCAAGATGGAAAACAAATGCCTTACAAGGACCTTTTCATCCCAGTCACTGCCGCGTGTCCATGGACAAGGCAAACCTGTGCAAGTCCCCTGACATGCGGTCACATAGGGGGGGTCTCCAACCACAACAAACTAAACTCTCAGAGTATCATTCAGTAGATTCAAAACCAGGTTTCCAACTGTGGTTCCCTGAGCACAAACTGACCCTGAATGGTCTGAAAAGCTGTTTCCTGGGGTGGTCCTCAACCGTGCAAGGGGCAGAGCAGACCCCAGGGCCTGCTCCTGAGCCCAGGGACCCCAGCAGGCATGTAGAGACTCCCACGCTCTGGAGACCCCTCTCAAGAGTGCAAGTTAGGACACAGCCTTTCCCTCTAAAAAAAACAAACCAGTGGCCACAGGTTTGAGTGACCTAAGGAAACCCAAGGCCAGCTTTGCCGGACACATCTCACAGCCCACTGCCAACTCCAGGGTGACACTGAGAAATGGGACCTCGGTGGGATGTGGCCCTTGAAGGAAAAGGAAGGATCTGCGGCCCACAGACGTCGCCCCTAAGCAGGCATTTCCTCACTCGGGCGGACAGACAGGGGCACTTCCTACTTTAATGCCCATGACCTCCTCCCTCCAGGGACCCTGACAGAAGACAAAGGACTCTGTGGACTGTCAGACAGACTGGACAACTCTGTCCCGGGTCTCTGACAAGCCCTGAGGGGCTGCTTTTCACAGTGAGAGAAATTGGCTTTAAAGGCCCAATAAAGTGCATTCTGTTGTTAGAGAAAAGCAATCCATCTTCTGTGGTCGTTGCTACTGAGATGACAAATTGATTCTTTAGAAAAAAATCCTTGCTCCGCATCTCCGAGCACAGTCCGGCTGTCAGAACACGGTGCTTGGGGGAGGGGTGCCAGGCGCTCTGCTCCAAGGAGCCCCCGGGGGGCAGCGCAACCCAGGCCATCTGATGGCCCTGCCGCAGGGAAGGGGGTGAAGGACAGTCTCCCCAATAGGCCACTTCATGTTCTCAAAGTGATGGGAGACGGGCCCCTCCTCCCTGCGGTGAGCACCAGCCTGGGAGGATGGTGGAGGGGACTCCAGTCAGCTGGGTCTCTATGGAAACCCCTAGAGCGACCACCTGGGACCTCATCACCCCCTCACCCCACCGACCCCATTGCTCAGAGCTGGCATTTGTCAATGTCACCTAAACCCTGACAATAATGCCCCGACAGGTAGAGCACAAACTCCTAAGAGGGGAGCTCTTATCTGGCCTGTCTCACTGTGTCCCAGGACGAGGCTGGCACGTTTGTTTGTGGGGTCAAAGAACAAACCAACCCGGCCACTTGACACCATGGCTGTCAAAAGAGGAGACAGGCTCAGCCCGAGGTCACAGAAGCCGAGAAGGTGTCAGCCAGACTGGACCAAATATTACCTAAAAACCCTCGGCCCTCCTCTCATTGAGACCAGCACCAAGACCTAGAAACCCCACATCGGGGAGCTGAAGGGGGTCCTGCTCACCGCCCAAGACCAGGCTCATTCCAAGTGACGCGGAAGCATCTAGAGGCGTTTCCCCAGGAGCAGGGGCGGGGTGACCAGCTCAGACCTGGGTCTGCTCAGCCCGCCAGGCCCTCTTCACGGTCAACGGGGGTTTTCTGAGAGAGGGACCTCAGACCCACGCCCTTGAGGCTGCCGCTGGAGCCCGCGGTCCCTCCCTCCTGAGTGGGGAGGGGCTGAGGCTTGGTCTCCGAGCACCTGGAGCTTGGCTGTCTTCCAGGGCTGAGCAGCTCTGCGGGGTGTCACTGGCCGTGTTGACTGTTTTTAGCGAAGAGCATACTCAGATGGCTTCTCCTCGGGGTCATCGGCGGGGCAGCCACGAGACAGGCGGGTGGGGGGTGCTGTGGCTCTCCTGCAGGCGGGGGCGGTGGGACCGTGCGCAGGGCTGCATGCCCAGCAGGCGGGCAGGAGACCCCGCCCCTTGCTTGGGTTGTGAGGGCTTCTCAGCCTCCGAATAACACTGATACTTGAGGCATCTAAGTTTTGCTCTGAGGGATGACCCAATTTAACCCCCACCACGGCGCTGGCGGGGGGCGGAAGCACCACCATCCACTTTTTACAGGTGAGGAAATGGACACAGAGAGGTGAAGGGACTTGCCCAAGGTCACACAGCTTACAGTGGCAGAGACCAAGCTGCAAGCTGAGTCCTCGAGCCTGCACGACACAGCCCTAGCCCTGGGGAACCAGGGTGCTCTCCGAGTCCAGCCTCCCCCACCCCACGAATGTTGACGGCCGGCGGCTGCAGGGAGTGACGGCAGAGAGAAGCCCACGTAAAACGAGCCGGGTTTCACTTGGAACAACGCTTGGGCTCAAACACCAACAAGAAAGCTTTAGGGCTGTCAGGGCGGTGCCTCGGCCCGCAGGCCTCCCGTCCCCGCAGGCCTCCCGTCCCCGCAGTGGTGACGGGCAGTGTGACGCTGTGCGTGAGGGGGAGGCCTGGCGATTTCTTAACCGTCTGCAATGAATGACCTGTGGGACCGAGCAAAGCCGGGGGAGTGGGGCCGACAGGGAGACACGGGTCTTCCTCTCCCTTTTTGCAAAGAGCAAGGACTGGGAAGGAGACACCTGCATTTCAGTCCCTGGCTGGCCACGGCGTCAGACACCACTGCCTGCGTCCCCATCTCTTTGTGGGGAAACGGGGACAGGGCCGCCCGGCCCTGAGGACTGTCGTGTTGGAGAAAACCCCATCCCGTAGTGAGCACTAGACAGGGCCTGGGCCGCGGGGACCCTGTGTCCTCACCAGCACCCGAGGGCTGGTGCCGGTGCTCTGTGGGTCGTTTTCGGAGCCTGTGCACAGACGGGGCTTCAGAAGCCTCCGAGGTGTCCCCAAATCCACGGGGCGCGGCATCTCAGGACAAGGGCCCTCCCTGGGTTATTAAATTCTGGAGGGAAAGACTGGTTTTCTGCCCCATCACATCCCAGCGGTGGGCTCAGAGCCCGACCCGGAGCCGGCGAGGAGACTGTGCCCTCAGCCTCGGCTCCACCTCTTCTGCTGATGGGCAGCTGGTGTCCTCCGTTTCCAGTGGCCTCCGTGTGACGGTCCATCCCAACGCCTCCGGAGGAGGCTGGCGGCCAGGGCTCTGACCTCCCGTGCGCCCAGATCTCCACCTCAGACTCGGTGTCAGGGCCACACCTGGCCCATGGACCCACGTCCCCAGCCACGTCCACGTCAGCGTGGAAAATGATGAACGTCGCCGTGGTATTGAAAACCGGGGCGGGGGTCCTGACAGCTGCCCACCCCCTGCCAAAGCACCGGAGAAACGGCTGCGGACGGTGGGCCTGCGATTTGGACCAAAGCGCAGGGGGAGTTCAGAGGTAATTCACCATCTGACAGGGAGCGTCCTTCCCGGTCAGCGGGGGGAGCGAGGGGCCCCCACCTTCTGTCGCCTGGCTCCCCAGCCCAGCCGTGGGACTGGGTGGACATCTGCCACTGTGGGGGCTGTTTGGATGCGGCCCCAGCAGTTCTGGGGCCCTCCCACCACACCGGTCATGCTAAGGCTCCTCTGTGATGAAGGCTCTCCATGAACACAGGACAGGAGCTGGGGGACAGGAGCTGGGGGCTCTGGGTAGGGGCCGTGGGCCCAGCAGGAGGCAGGTGATGCCCTGGGGCGGCGCAGGCTGGGCCCGTAACTCTTCTTGAATTCCCTGAGCTCAGAGAGGAAGGGACTCTCTGACCGCCCAGCAGAGACGTGGGCACCACGGAACAGGACGCCGGGGGAGTCCATCTGCCAGGGCCGTGGGGAGGGAGGGCCCCAGACCCACGCAGACAGCGGAGGCTCAGGACAGCGCCTCCCTCTCGGCCGGAGATGCTTAAATAGGAAGATGGACCAGAAACGCAGCGAGGCTGAAAGAATCACCGGCCCGAGGACTCGGAGAAAGGCGCTGGCCTCCGACGGCTCCCTCCTCAGCCGGCGGGACTGCGAGGAAGCTGCGCACATCCTCAGGGGGCGGGAGGAGACCGGGGCTTTGGGGGGGAAAGGCCAAGGGGCACGTCTCGGGGAGCAGGACGGAACCTGTCCTGGGAGCCGGGACAGCGGACTTCACACGGAGGAAAGGAACCAGGGCTATTTCCACAGAAATGCCGGCAAAACGCTCCGGGAACGGAGCGGAACGCAACAGACGGTAAAACGAGGCAGAAAGAAGCGGCTGAAAGACTAGAGCACAGAGCTGCAGCCTCGAACCCGGAGCCTTCCTGGAGGGGAAACAGCCGACGTGTAACAGGTGGTCGCCGGAGACAAAGAACCAAGTCTGCAGCCCGGAGCCGCGCACCCGAGACCAAGCCCGCGGAAGGACGTGAGTGTGAGGCCACCCCAGTGAGGACAGCGAACCCCGGGAGGGAGGAAATCCGGCAAAGAGAACAGAGGACGAGACTGGCCAACGGCACCCTTATCATGTGGGTACGCAGCTGGGAGAGCGCCACCTGCAGGTCCTTGAGAGGAAAGGGGGGCTCGGTTGTCATTCCTCTGGGGTGGAGTCGACGCCTGGCCCCCGAAGGCGGCCAGCACCCCGAAGTCAGACAGGCCTGGCTGTGTCCCCCTCCTGTCGCTGCACCACACCACACCCACGCTCAAAAGCAGCGTGGAAAAGGTCCTCCGGCGGAGCCAAAGCCACTGACTCAGGAGTGGGAGAGACTCGGGAAAACCTGCAGCGAGGGGGCTGCAACTGCAGCGAATTTGATTCTGCAACAACGAAAGGCTGCAATTAACTCTCGAGGGCAGGGACACAGCAGTTCCCCTCCCCCCGTATCCACGGTTGCCGAATCGCGGTTTCCGTTACCCACGGTCTGAAAATATTACACGGGAAATTCTAGGCATAAACGATGCGTAAGTTTTAAACTGCACGCTGTTCTGATGTAGCGATGAAACCTGGGTCCCATCCAGCCCCCCCGGGGGCGGAATCATCCCTTCGTCCGGCGTCTCCACCTTCGCAGCAGCCACCGCAGTGATCGGATCAGTCATCACAGAGACCACATTCACATAACTTTTATTACAGTAGGTTGTTATGGCTGTTCTATTTATTAGTATCGTTAATCTCTTCATGTACCTTTGATTGATTGATTGATTGATTGACTGATTTGAGAGAGCGAGAGAGAGAAACATCAACCTGCTGTTCCACTTAGTGATGATTCACCGGCTGACTCCTGCACGTGCCCGACCGGGACAGAACCTGCAGCCTTGGTGTATTGTGATGACGTTCTGACCAACCCAGCTACCTGGCCAGGGCCTTCCTGTGCCTCACTTATAAATGAAACTTTATCCTAGGTAAGCATGTCTAGGAAAAACACAGTATATTTAGGGTTCAGAACTATCTGCGGTTTCGAGCACCCGCCGAGGGTCTTGGAACAGGTCCCCTGCAGATATGCGGGGACGACTGCAGCCCGACAGGAGTGGCTCAGCGGCTGAGCATCAGTCTATGATCCAGGCGATCGGGGTTCGAATCCCGGTCAGGGCACCTGCCCGGGTTGTGGGCTCCTTGATCCCCAGTCGGGGGCCCTTACTGGGGGCGTGCAGGAGGCGGCCCATCAGTGGCTCTCACCATTGACGTTTCTCTCGCTCCCTCTCCCTTCCTCTCTCTGAAATCACTAAAGACATATTTTTTTAAAAAAAGAGGGGACGACTGCATATGATGAAAAATAACAACCTAATGGCCATAATCTGTAACTTGTATCTGCAGCCCCTGAGGAGGTGGAAGAACTATAACCTGGCCCCGTGCTATTCCTGTTATTTGCTCTGGAGTGTCGGCGGTGCCAAGGACACGGGGCACACAGGAATGCGGGGGGAGGTATGCCCATCGCGGGGGGCAGGCTGCCCCTCCTCTCCACGGGCAGAGGGCAGCCCCACAGGGGCTCCTCCTCTGGCTGCCGAGGTGGCCGGTGCCCCTGCCCACACGCCGGCGCCCACCTCCCTTCGAGGCTCAGTGAGGTGCCGCTGCGGGGACGCAGACCACGCTCTGGGTGCCCTTCCTCCTCAGAGCCCGCCCCGCACCGGGAGGCCTTCGGGGAGACCAGGAGCCTTCACAGCCCATTGGACGTGTGCTGGGCACCCCGCAGCCCTCACGTCTTCCCACAGAGGCACCTGCTGACCTGGGCAGAGCCGTGTGCCAAGGTCCTCAGGAGCGTGGAGCCAACTGTCTCACATGCAGCAAGCACCTACCATGTGCCAGGTTCTCAGAAGCCAGAGCCCCACGTTCAAAAGATGATGGCGATCAGGGGGCAGTGTGGCACCGTGATTTCTTATCAGACATCCACAGATTCAAACCCACCTTTGCCCTCACTGAGCTGTGTGATCTGGGGCAATGTGCTTACCCTCTCTGAGCATCAGTTCCAACATCTGTAAAACTGGGAATAAGAGCTTCTTCATTTCAGAATTCCTGTGGGTATTAGGATTAATGTCTGCGAATGCCTTAATGTCATGCCGAGAACATAGTATGTCACCAGTCGATGGTGGCCGACTGCAAAATAGCTACATCATCAAAACCACAGACTATGTTTAAGCCATTAAAATGATGCTTACAAAGCACTCTTAATAATGCAGGGAAATATTTATATGATAAGAATTCTGAGTATAAAACTGTCTCAGCTATATAATAAAGATTCATAGAAAAAAACACAAAGGAAATAGACCGGAGCCTTACAAGAGGCCATCTCCACGTGGGAGCTTCAGGTGAGCAAAGCGACTTCTCCGTGTCTGAGTCTCCAGAGGGAGCAGGTGCTGCGTCCGGGTGGAGGCCAGGACTCAGCCCGTGGGCAGCTTTCAGGCACAGCAGGGTCTGGCTGCGGCTCCCGAGGGCACCAGCCACGCGGGCAGAGAGGCTACGCTGGGCAGGTACCATGGACAGCGCCCAGGGCAGCTGCTGCCCTGGTCTGGGGGGGCTCCTGGCCACCAGGGATTTGCAGGGTCTCAGGTGATCAGGCCCAGCTCTCCTTAGGCAGGCTCCCCATCCTGACAATGGGGGCTCCCCCATCCTGACAATGGGGGCTCCCCATCCTGACAATGGATGCGCACCGGCAAAGAAGCGAAGGCTGCCTCGTTAATGCTTCACCACAGGCTCTGTTACGGTCTGACCCAAGGCGCCCGCTTTGTCCCGACGCTTTGCTCTAAATCGTAAGCAACATAAACAGTAAGTGCGGAGAAGCAGGTCCCGCCAGATCCCTACATCCTCAGTCTCCTGAATCTGGAGACCGTCATCCCTGTTGCCATCTTGGCTCTTTGCCGGCGACAGGGGTAAAAAGGGCATCCAGCTGTTCGGTTTTCATTAGGAGTGAGGCTGAGCATCCTCTCCTATATTTATTAGAATTTCTATTCAACTTTGACTGTACATTGTTAGAAATCGCAACGGGGAGGCCTGGCCTGTGTGTCACTGGCCCCAGGGCCTGGGGGTACTACAGGCAGCCCCCTAAAGATGCGTCCCACCCGAGACAGCAGCCTGCGGAGGGAGGAACCACGACCCGTGTCCCGTCCTGGCTCCTCTGTGTGCTGTTTTGCAGCAACGGTAAGTGCCCTGGGTCTCCGTTTGCTCGGCTACCCCGTGGGGATAGCACTGCCGGCTTCCAAACGTGTGAGCTGGGCCTGGGGCCCAGCGGGCCCGCCCCCCACGGGGGCTCCTGTGCTCAGCCTCAGCTGTTTGTTTTCAGAGGTGCACCCCGGGGGGGGAACCACAAGCTCCCCGAGCACACGCTCAACAGGAAGGAAACTCATCCGCCAGCTCGGGCTGAGCGGGACAGTCAACCGGAAATAATTGTGATGGATGGTTTGGTCGTCACTCACGGGCAGACAGGAGCCACTGGCAGCTCACTGGAAAAACGTCCAAAGCGCTTCAAGTCAGGAGCCTCTTCACCGGCCTGTCCACCTGCTTCACCTGTAGGCTCACCTGACTTGACCCGTATGGCACCTAATTTCACGTGTATGCCCACAAAGCTTTTCCTGTCTGCCCACCTGACCTCACCTGATTTCACCTGCATGTGCCCCTCGCTTCACCCGCGTGCCCATCAGAAAGCCGATGTCAGGAGGTGTAAGGCGCCCTGTCTGTGAGGCTCCCTGCCCTCCTCACTTACCCCTGTCACCTGCTGCTCTGGATAAACACCACCATCTCTCACCTAGACACCCCCCGACAGTTCATACCCTCCCCTTGAGCCCACACCTGACAAACGTGCTCCTCTGCCACCACTTCCCAAATAAACAGGTCTCTGAACATAAACTCCTGGGGTCTTTTTCCAGCCGATTCCTACTCATCCCTCAACGCCCAGCACAGATGTCACCTCTGTAGTAAGATGCGCCTTCGCAGCGGAACGTGTTTGTAAATCCATCCCCTTCTCAGATACATGGTGCTTGGCATCCAGCAGGCCCTCGGGGC
Source organism: Miniopterus natalensis (assembly GCF_054644295.1). Lineage (NCBI taxonomy): Eukaryota > Metazoa > Chordata > Mammalia > Chiroptera > Miniopteridae > Miniopterus > Miniopterus natalensis. The sequence goes on along the minus strand of NC_142081.1, from coordinate 199,298,858 downwards.
TGTTCTTATCTGATCAGCCCTTTCCTACTGTTTTCTTTGGCTAAATCCAAGATGTTAATATTAGTTGATAGAATCAACTTGTTTTTTTGGTTTTTTTTAAGGTCTTAAAAAATGATTACTGGGAGTAAGCTCATCTATCGATCCTCACTGACTTATTACTGCATGTAGACTACCAGTTCCTCCCAGCGGCTCGGGGGCCAGGACACACGGTTTCTCGTCGCTGCCAGGGCGTTTTGGCTGCGTGAGTGGCTCTGGCCTGGGGGAGAATGTTGCTGGTGTGAGACTCTCTCTGGTGCCAATTAGCCCTGCTTCCCAGGGAGGACATCCTGCCGGTGGAGCTTGTACTTGTCCTTCCCGATGCACCACATTCTGACCCACAGCTGTGTGCCAGCCGTTCAAATCCTGTCTGTTCACTGAGATGTGACCCCCACCCACCCTCGAAATGTGACAGCCTCAGCTTCATCAATCCACGAGCCGACCGAGCTTCTCAAAAAACTAATTTCTAAATTATGACCTCCGATCACTCATTTGTCAAATTACTGAACAGAAACAGAAACACGGGAGAATTCACCTTCCTCAGGCCACGGCTAACCCTGCACCACGAGCACCTCGCCAGCCGGACGCGGGCTCCAGCTCAGAGAGCACGGCCAAGGGCAGCCGGCTCACCTCGCCATGTGCGACACGGGGACGCCTGGTCAGGTCCGAGGCCCTGGGTACACACAGAGCCGGGGCCACGGTGTCCGGGCGGTGGCTGCCCGCTGAGAGCGTGAAAACGTGGCTGACGTGAGGCGGAACTACGATTTAAATTTAACTTCATTTGACTGTTAAGAATGGATATTTGCTTCGGCTTCTGGAAAACAAAGTCATTTTGGAGGATCTTGGGTGTGGGAATCCTGCTTTCAACCACAAGTTTTATGAACTATAAATACAGACCAAGTACTTCCAGTGAAAATTTAGCGGCTGAATCTATGTGCTCTGAGAACAAAGTAGAAACTGGCTTTCAAGGCTCAGTAAGAAAAAGAGTGTAAAGTTTCATGGGTGATTTTTACATCAGTTGTTCTGGATATGATAATGCTGCCTTAGAGCCTGCTGTTAAAATCAACTCCACTGTTTCTCCCTGCCTTTCGAATGTGGCTATCAGAAAACGGGAAATCGTGTGTGGCTCGCGTGGTATTTCGTGGACTGAGCTGGCGTAGACCCAGGTGGGAAAGTGGGGTGGAGAGCTTCTGGAACACGCGTCACTCCCCAAGAGGCTCTAGGGACCAGCTTCCTCCCCCGTGGTCTGCGGTGAAGCCTGGTCTCCCTTCCCGCCCCCGGGACCCTGACCCTGTGACATGGCCCCCAGCGCCTCCGTCTCCCGACTCCGCCTCACTGTCCCCTTCACTGGAAGGTCGGCTGCAGGGCTCGCACGCACCTGGAATGTGCGCGGTGGGCAGTCAGGCCAGGGAGGGAGCCAGCCGCGGTCAGCAGCTGGACATCTGTCCAGGGGTGTGGGGAGGGTGACTGAGGCTGAGAAGAGCTGGGGGACAGGAATCCTTTTAGGATCGGCGCGGTCACTCCAGAGGTCCTCCAGGACGCCGGCACCGCGGGGCACCTGTGCCTTTCACAGACACATGGCCAGCCGGATGCGGTCAGCAAGCCCAGGTTCTCCTGCAGATGTGGGCTGACCTTTAGAGGCCCTGCCCTGGGGAGCCGCTCGCCCTCCCGCCCTCCTTCCCTCCCCACCCCCTTTGATGAGACCCTACCCCAGTGCTGCCGGCCTGGCGCTCGGCAGGCCGCGCGTGTCCAGAAATGGTGACAGCTGTCATGAGCGACAGAGCAGCGGGGGGGGGGGCAGAGAGCTTCATCTCCCTCTGAAGACCTGACTACAAACAACTCACTGCTCTAATAAGACCCCGCGATGGGCTCTGACACGCACACTCCCGGGGCTGGGGGCCGTTTCCATCTCCGCCTGGGGAGCCCCGTCAGGTCAGCGCGGGCCAGGGCGGAGGGGCTGGGGCCGGATGGGCGGGTCCCGGGAAGCCAACTAGCTGGACTTCTTAACAGGACCTATTTGCGCCTTCCCATTACCGATGATAATCACCATTATTAACTCAGAGTGACGTTCATAACTCAAGGCGGTTGACACCCTTTGGCTCCGAGGCTCCGAGCGGCAGGCCTCAGGCCCATTTGCTTGTGAGGAGTCTGCTGGCACAGACCCCAGCGTGGGGCACCTTCCTTGCTCAGCCCAGGCCCCTCCCGGGCCTCCAGGCCACCCACTGACTATCTCTTCCCATTCCCTGTCGCCTCCTCCAAGAAGCCTTCCATGACCCACCCTCCTCCGTGCTCCCCTGCCCCCGGTGCCGTCCCTTTCTCCTTCCAGATCACTCTGGGCTGCTCTGATGGACCCGTGTCGCCCGTCCCTGTCCATCCCAGAGTCCACTGTACCCATGCACACGGGGCCCGGCCTAGGGGTACAACCAGCAGACATGGTGATGAACGGATGGAGCTCTGGCCTGGGCTCATCCAGGGACCGGCCGTGCCGTTCCCACCTCTGTGCCATTGCCCTTGCCGTGCTGGCCACCCGGGATGCCGACCCCTCCTTCCCCTCCTGGCACCAGTCTCCTTCCTGGTCCCAAAGAAAACCTGTCTTTGCGGCTTCAACAGCCAGCAAAGGCCTCCCCCGTGTCTGCCGCCCGAGGCCCCACACTCGCCGCAGCACCAGCTCCAGGCCCTGAGCGACGCACAGACAGCCTCCGCCCAACAACCAGATGGGCCGGCGTCCCCAAAGCTCCTGCCGTCCTGTCTGCTTCCTCAACACAGGCTGGGCGGGGCGTCTGGGGCTGGGGCTGCGCTAACAGGATTCATTATCTTAATAAACACGGGACGCCAGGCTTGGGCGACGGGGACAGCGGGGACAGCGGGGACAGCGTGACGGGAGTCTCATTAAAGCCGCAGGCGCCGGTTTCCATGGCGAGCGGGGCCGGCCCGGCCTCTGAAGCCTCGGGGATGCTGGGGATGAAAAGGGGCAGCCAGGCTCCGGAGCCCTGCCCGCCCCCAGCCAGCCCGCCGCATCGCCAATGAACTGAGTTGTTTTCTCAAAATTACACCTGCCAGGAATTTGGTTTCCGTATCGTTGCCCCCCACACACACATACACCGTATTTCAGCTCTGGACGATGGCTTCCCGCACCGACAGAAACCTGCCCTTTCTGGAAGAAGCTGGAGCCTCCTGGAGACGCGAGGCTGGTGCCAAGGCAGGGCGGACGCGGTCTGGCGCAGAGGATGGGGGACTGTCCTCCCCACCCCTGTATCCTGGGGTCCCCACCGCTCCCCGGCCTCAGGAAGGGGGGCAGACCCGCAGGAACAATGGCATGTGGAAGGGCCCAGGGTTTTCTGGGGGTGCCCCCGACCTGCACGGGAGGGTGGGTCCGGGAGAGGGGACCAGGCTTGACTGGTGCCAAGTGGCAGCGGGCATCAACGGGTCTGGGGTCTGAGCCTCAGAACGCACCCGCCCATCCCTGGGCTCTGCCAGCCTCTGCTCTACGGGCCCGTGAATGGGGACCACACAGCAGGCCGATGTCGAGTCCGCTGCTCACTGCTCCCCCCGCGCGCCCAGCGAGCAATGGGTCGGACACCCACGGCGGTGGCCGCCCTGCTCCCTCCGCCGGCCTCATCAATAACCCTCACCCCGGGCCATCAGCGCGCAGAGCGGGCGGCCGCCCTCCCTCCCTCCCGGGGACAGCTGCTCCTGCCATCCCGCAGGACTGAGCACCGGGTCCCACCAACGCATCAGCTGCCTGCCTGACGGCACCCCCTCAGGGGCACAGGCGGTCCAGAGCCCCGCACCCACCCAGAGGCTCAGCGAGGCCCTGGCTTGGGCGGGGGCAGCTGAATGCCACCGGGCGGTTTCCGAGCCGCTGTCCCCTGTGGATCGTCTGCCCCCAGCCCGCAGCCCGGGAGCTCGGGGTGGGCTCCAGAAAGTCACAGTGGCCTTGACATACACAGTGCCAGACATACACGTCTGACAAACGGTATGATAGGTGCCACGTGTCCTAGGCGTGTGGCACTCTGCACCCGCACACACACAGGTGTAACGTGTGCGGTGACGGTCAGGAGGAAACCTGGATTCCTCTGCACAAGAGAGCCTCGCAGCACTGTTCCTTTAGGGTCAGCCCCACGATCAGCAGGCGGGGCTCCCAGGGTGACAGTCACCCTGGGGGAGGCTCTGAGGGCACAGACTTCCGGCGTCACACCTCACCCACACCCCGGGGCGCCTGCCCCTTACTTCCCGGTGGGCAGAAGCCCTGCTGTGCCACGCCTGCTCTCAGCACCCTGCCCCTTCCCCCGGCACACACCTGACCTCCTGCGGGTGGAAGGGGTGCCTCACGCCCCTCACCTGCATTGTCATAGGCTCCATGTGTGTGTAAGGCCCCTCACCTGTGCTGTTATAGGGTAAATACATGCATAACGCCCCTCACCCGCACTCGCATGCTTCTTTCTACCTACTTTGCAGAGAAGTAAACTGTGGCTCAAAGGGACTACGGGCCACTCTGCCCAAGGTCACACCACGAGAAAGTGGCAGAGCCCAGCCCAAGTGAGGACCCCACACAGGCTCCTCTTCTAGCTCCTCTTGGTGACACTCACACCCCTTGGTGGCCTCAGCGCCCTGCTGCCACCACAGGACTCGGTCCGGGAGCCCTAAATGAAGGACACACGCGGTAGGACCCCATCCTAGGGCCACTTGCAGTGGATGCATTTGCACGGTGACAAAGCTTCATGCCCTCTGATGTGGGCTCAGCACAGCACACACAGGAGTGTCCGGGAAGACAAGGAGGGACCCGCAGGCTGCCATGTGCCGCAGGCCAGGACGCTCCACTCCAGCCAGCCCGACGCCAGGGCTGTGTCTGAAACCGAGAGGAGGCGAGGGTCTTCAGGGACTGGTGACCATCTCGCGTGGCCGTGGCCGTGGCCGTGGCAGGGAAGAGGGAACGGCTAGAGACGGGCACAGCAGGGGCCGGGACACGCGGGCGGCGCTGTCCGCCAGGCGTGATCACAGGGCTCCAGGAGGCGCCCCTGCGGCCAGGTGCTCCCACCCCGCCAGGACATCACGGTCACGCATGACGCAGAAGCGTTAGCCTTTCAGCTCATGTGTATTTCTGAGCTGCGGCTGTGCTATACAGGATACATACACTTAAGAAGTTATTTAGATCTCGCTCCTTAGTAAATAGGACTTTGGGGGCCTTTCTGTTCATCGTTCGGGTCTTGGTGTGCTGTGAAAGATTACTGAGCCACCGTGGGTACTGCGGCCTGAGGACGGGGGAACCTCTGGCCTGGTGGGGACAGTCGCGGGTGTCGCCCAGCACTCGGATCTTTGTTTCTAACGTCATTCTTCAGTACAGGAGCCAGGGCTCCTTGGAGAAATGGCTTAGTCTAGAGGGGGGTGGGACATACATCAGGTGAGCTGTGAGTGTTTTGTGGTGCCAAGAAGGGAGAGCTAAAAAATCCAGGGATGGGGGGGTGCCAAAGGGACACAGGAGTCCCCGGGAGAGCTCCTGGTGGCCAGAGCTGGCACAGCCTGAGCAGTAAAATAAATAAAGGAGTATTGGCTTACAAGCCCAAGGAGAAAATAAATATTCATGAGTCCATCCTCATATAAGTAAGTGATTGCTTAAATAAATACATGGGGGAGAAGGCATCAATCTCTTGTGAAAAGAATTCTAAATAATGTATGTAGCTGCTCTGCCTCAAGGAGGGGGCATCACCCCACCCCCGGACTAAGCGTGGGCTGCCCACGGTGACTTCTTTCCGAAGAGAGCAGTAGGAAAAGGGGGGGGAAGGGAGGGAAAAATAAAAAAGGAACCGTGCAGGGGCGAAACCGGAGCACACCGCCTCAGCCAGGTGCTCAAGGTCAACCTCGGCAGCTCAAGGTCAACCTCGGCAGCACTGGGTCCTGTTGATGGCATGCAGCCCTGATACGATGTCAAAGGAAAGGCACTTCACCTCCATGGTCTTTCAAACCCCAGGAACTCCAAGTCTAGCTCCAGAAAAACACCGGAAGGTCCTACTTGAGGGACCTTCTAAAAAATGCCTGACTGTGACTCTTAAGGAATTTCAAGGTCCTCAAACGCAAGGAGGGTCTGAGGAACTGTCGCTGAAAGATTCAGAGCAGCCCAAGGACACGGGACGCCTAAATGCGACGTGGGGTCCAGGGTGGGATCACGGAACGGAACAGAGACCCTGGGCAAGACCTGGAGTTTGGATAATAAACAAAGACCTGGAGTTTGGATCTGTGACAAGTGCGCCGTTTGAACGGGAGATATTAACAACAGGGGAAACGGTGTGGGATGGAGAAGCTGGCTGTGCTCACTTTACAATTTTGCTGTCAGTTTTTGACTGTTGTAATTTTGTCACAGTCAAAAGCGGTTCAACATTTAGAACTCTGAAAGATTCACCTGAAAAATACACGTGAATGTTGGAGTCAGCAGACCTGCGTCCAAATCTCAGCTCAGGGGCCTCCTAGCTGGTGGCCGAGAAAGTCAGCGCTCGCCAAACATCCTCTGGCCCCTGTGTTTTCCAGGGTCCCCCGGGGCCAGCCGGGCCGCGTGACCAGCTCTAGGCCACTGTCCGTGGGCGAGAGGACACCTGTCCTTCCTCCCCGGGGGAGCCGGGAAGCACGTGCCTCCGAGACGCAGGGGAGCTGCCAAAGGCGAGGGCTTCCCCGGGGGGACACGATCCTGTCCTGCGTTGAGCGGCTGAGATCTGAGGGTCTGTCTGTCACGGCAGCTGGTCTGTCCGGCTCTAACCGGCTGTGTAACCTCTGCTGGTCGGTTTCCTCATCGGTAAAATGGCATTAAAGGCAGGAATGTTAGGCGGCAGGCGGGAGCGGCCCAGCCGATAACTGTGAGGCCCACGGCTGCCTTGGTCATCGCTACAGCATCGTCGGCATCGTGACCGTCTCTGTCATCATCGCACCATCGGCAGCACCGTGGCCACGCCGTCACCTCCGTCATCAGCGTCATCCAGTCTGGTGAAGAAACGGCCCACGTCCTTTACCCCACGGGCAGGCCAAGCCTCGCCCCGCTCCGCCAGCCGGAGAGGAGGCCGGGAGCGCCCGTCTCGGGGGCGGCCAGAAGCTATTTATTTCAAATCATGTCCCATCGATCCGCAGTCAGGGCAAACAAATGCGACCTACGCCGGCGGAGGCCCCACAGGATCTGGAAATGTCAGCAGCCCCCGCCCACCCTGCCCTCGAGCGCCCTGACTGGTGGCAGCTAATAAATAAGCCATCACAGTGACTGGGGGAGGAGCAGGGAGGAGGGGACGTTAATTTCCAAAGGCTGCCGGGCACCGGGCCTCGGCAGGGGGAGCGGAGGGGCCACTCGGAGGGTCAGTGACTAAGCGCCGGGACGCGGGAGCTTGCTGGTGCCGCTCAGCCCAGCAGCACCCGGAGGGGACAAGGCCAGGCATCTGGGGCATTTTTTTCCTCATTAGTGCAACCACTTGCCTCTTTTTCTAAGACACGGTATTTGTGACGCTAACACTCACCGCGTGATTCTACACGAGCTCATCCCTTTTCGTTCCAGAAGCGCCCAAAGAAGCAGGGAACCAGCTCAGCGTGGGGCATGTCCAACACCCGAGGCCCCCGTCGCACAGTCCGAGGCGGAGGCCCGAGGCCGGGCGACAGCCCCGGCCCGCGCCTGCAGGACACGGCAGGGCCACGCGCTGTCAGGGGAGCCGGAGGCCGTGGCCTCTCCGTCCTGTGCTGAGAAGCGCGCTCGGCGCCGAAGCTGGCGGCCGCCGCGGTCTCCCCCTGGGCTTCTTCACGCTGAGGCAAAAACACTCCACTTGAAAAAACAAAGACCGCTGTCCCCAAAGCTCACACCCTCTCGCTTCTAGAGGCCACCACGCAGAGGGCTCCCCGTCCAGCAGCTGGCCAACCGCGGCCTCCGGCCGTCGAAGCCGCACCACCACCCGCGCCAGCCTGTCGATCGGGAAATAAGCGCCTGCCTCCGAGACTATCGGCGCGCTAAGGGGCCCTCATTCTCAGTCTCTAAAGGACCGACTTCCGAAGAAGAGTGAGACGCGGCACCGACATTCCCCCCGCGGCCGGCTGGAGGAAGGGGCAGCAGGGGGCTTCGGGAGGGGGCTCGGCGGCCGGCTGGGTGCCCGGGCCCTCACGGCTTCTTTACCACCCTCTGAACTTGGCCGTGCCCGGAGGGGGCCGGGAAGAGGCTGTCATTCCTGTGTTCTCGGGTCTGCTGCTCCCCACAGCCCACGGCATAAACACTAATCTCCGTCACGGTGGGAGACCCGCGTCGCCTTAGGCCGGCCATCGGGGGAGGAGGCACCACCTGGTCTGTCTGGCAGCCTGCCCGCCTCCCCACCCAGACGTGTGTGCCCGCGTGGCTCCGTGCCCGCGTGCCGTGAATGAAGCCTGGAAGCCCCCCGACCCCGGCCACGCGGAAGGGGACCAGTGAAACAGGGCAAGCAGGCCACTGAAGGCAATCACGGGCCGTCTCGGGGGGCTCGGCGGCCGCATTTTCCCGCATTTCTAAACCACGAGGATGGGACATTCGGGGGACATGCCATGTCCCCAGCATCTGCGCTGTGGCTTCCGCAGCAGCCTCCCCACCTTCGGTGTGGCCTCCCCCCAGCGACACCCATGACAACAATGGATCGGGGGGGGTCACTGGGCCCAGCCGCGGGGCGATGCCCTGTGGGGCAGTTCATTCCTCTCGAGTCCACCTGGGGGGCAGGACGACTGTCACCCCCATGCTACAGATGAAGAGACTGAGGCACAGGGAGGAATGGGGACGTGTCCAAGGTTGCACAGCGGACTCGAACCCAGGCCCCGGGTACCGCGGCCCCTCGGCCCCGGCCAGCGCAGGTGCTCAGGCAGCTGGAGGGCCCTTGCGGATGGTGACCGGCCAGCCCGGCCCGCCCTGGTGCTGTCCTCTGGGCCCTGCCTGTTCCAGGGCTCCCATCCGGCACTCAGGGCCTGGCCCCCAGGAGCCCTGCGTGGCTCCTCAGCTGCAAGGGCTCCGGGTCCTCTGGGCATGCCCTGCCCTCCGCCTGCCCCTTTCAAGGTGCCCGTGTCACCGTCGGTCCCCTACAGTGGCTCGGGGTGTCCACCGGGCCATCTACTGCTCTGCTCCACCTCAGTGCAGCTCCCCAGAGGCAGGCCGGGCCCCGGACCACGCCCCAGGTCCGAGATAGACCTGCCGAGTCCATGCGAGCTCATGGGCTGCAGGAGGGGACTCTGTGCAGGGAGCCAGGGGAGCCCGGGGACACTGCGGGCACAGGGACCACGAGCCCTCATGGGGAGGGGACACAGGCTGGGCTTTCAGGGCAGAGCATCGTTCACAGGGGAGAAGGGGGAGGCCCTTCTGGACGGAGGGAGTCCGGGCCTGGGAGAGTGAAGGTCGAGGGCAGAGCGTCCCAGAGACCCACTCCCCACAGAGCCGCCCGGAGAGCAAAGGCACAGGAAGGAACAGTGCCCCATTCGGCAGGACCAGCTCCACCGGTCATCTTCTCTGTGTCTGTAGGTGTCGTCGCCCCCCCGCCTCACTTCCCTTGTTTGAAAAACAGGTGTTGGCCCGTGAAATGCGCCAATGAACGCAAAGCATGTAGAAGGTGGCAGATCCAGGAGCCACTTTTCACAGCAACGCCAGCCCCCGAGCTCCCAGGGACAGTTCTATATGGGGAAGGCACCCCACGGCCCCGTCTCAGCTCCACCTCCGGGCACCCGGGGGGGGGGTCCCAGAGCCACCTGCCAAGCAAAGTGCCTCCGATGTCTCAGACACAGGAGGACGACCCTTTCAGAGGAGCCTGACACAGAGCAAGCACAGGCGATAGTCACCGATGAACGAATGACGATCATTGTGGTGACAGAACCTAGCCCGGAGCAGCCCATCAATTCTCAGTCTCCCGGCTTCAGCACTAATTTCCACCTGCTTCCTAAGTGTCACAAAGAGAGTCCTTGCGTTGCTGCGACGCCGCACAGCCTGCGACGCACACGCGGAGCCGTCGGGGCCCTTCCTTACCTTCGTGCCGGTCGGATCGCGCAGGAGCCAGGAGCCAGACCATAGGGCCAACCCCACTGACAGAGGAGGTCCCGGAGGCTCGGGTGCAGAAGCCAGCTGCGCCCCGCACCCCCTCCCCTCGCTATGGGGGTGAAGCGAGGATCATCGTAAGAGGAAGGACGGCGGAAAGACCTCAGGCACTTCCTATGAAGAATGATCGATCGATCGATCGATCAGTTGGACTAAGTGAATGAATTCAGTGACTGTAAGGATGTAAATGGGTTTAAAATACAGACGACTTCAGGTCCCTGCAAGCATTTCAGATGCACCAGTTGACTTACGAGTAGCTGATAAGCTGAGGTTGCACCCACCCCGCCCCGGCCGCCAGGGAAAGCCAGGCCCAGCTGAGCCTGCGCACCTCCGAGCCTCCCAGCAGCTTCCTCCCGAGGCACCCAGCACCGCTCCCTCGGTCAGTCTCCCGTGGGTCCCTCACAATCCTGATGGGCTGTCCCTTCTCTGGGAAGCCTCCCCTCCAACCCCTTTCCCCTCCAGACAAGGCAGGTTAAACTGCCCCTTCTCTGCGTCCCCACGAGAGGCGTTTGCACTGGGGCAACGACTGCCCTCCTGTGTGCGGCCCTGGCACACATCTCCCCACTGAGCAGAGAGGCAAATGCGTACCTGGCACAGGCGAGGTGGGTGAAGGGGTGGAGGGGAGGGAGGGAGGGAGGGGAGACGACTGGATGGATGATGGGTGGGTGGGACAGGGGTTGGGGGTGTTCCCCAGCTTCCTGCAGGTGGGCCGCTCTGCTCCATCCCTGAGCTTCCTACTCTGCGCACGGTCTTCACCGTCAGTTTAGGGAACCTGAGGACCTTGGGGCAGGGCCGACACTGCCTTGCCCGAGCGATCAGGGTGGTCTCACGGAGATGCCCTCGTCCCAGGAGCCTTCCTATTCTAGTCTGGGTGTCAGTGTGAGCTCACCCTCGTTGCCTGGTGAAGGTGCAGGGGACCAGGAGGCAAAGATGCCTTCCCGGGAATCTTGACCTTCCAGGGGACAGTCAGGAAAACACCCGGTCAGCTCGGGGTCAGAAACCCCAGTGACATCCCAGGCGTGGCTGAGGGCCCGTGGGGACGCCCCTGTCCCGGCTCACGTGGGCCCTCGTTCTCCGGAGAAAGGTATTTACTTCCCTGCAGTTTCCCACTTTGTTACCACGGCAGGACCTTGGAGGACCCGGAATGGCTCATTCATATGAGACAAATAAAATAAATTGCCCCACATCACATGACGCTCAGGGTTCCCATCCGGCCCCGTCCGTAGGTGTGGTGTCCTTCGGTGGGTATTTATGGGCCGCGCGGAGCTCGCTCACCCCCCGCAGCCGCTCTGACGCCACCGTCTGCAGCGCGGGGGCCCCGCCGGTTGGCGCATAATCACCCATGTAATTATCTCCTACGCCCGCCTAATTACACGGGGTATTATTTGTGTATTACAGCTTATTCACAGTCCTAATCACAGTGTCCTTTCACAAACCGTGACCCAGCCCGGGGGGCACCAATCATTTCTTTTCAATAACAGGAAAGTCAGCTGATGAAAAACTCGTTCAGTTTCCGGGCCACCTGGAGGTCACCCGCCACCACGGAGAGACGGCCGAGGTCTCAGGTGAGGGAACCGGGAACGCACACCTGCCACCAAGTTTGTGGCGGCCACCTCCTGCATGAGGACCACCTGCTATCCTGTCTGTCCTCTGTCCGGCACGGTGAGACTCAGGACGCTCGGAGGGGCCTTATTTTTATGGGTAGTGAGGAGGGGTGAGTCCCCGGCGGAGCAGGCCGGGAGCACGGGGCCCAGAGCTCCGGCCCGAGAGCCCCATCTATGAAAGCAACCCTCCTCGCTGGGGTGGGGAGTGGGGTGCATGTGCCCAGAGAGGCAGACAAGTGACACCAGACTCCTCTTCCCTGAAGAAGTTCAATCACATTTTTCATAGCTCCATCTGGCATGGCCTGGGTGGCAAGCTAAAAGCAATCGGCGAGGTGACCAGAATGTCCAGGAACAAAGCAGCCAAAAAAGAGGGGCCCGGCCACTGGTGTTCGCTACCCCCCTTAGTGCAATCGGAAAGCGTGACCTTGAATCAGAGGCTCTAAAAGACGAGACAGCGTGAGAGCAAAGCTGAGGCCACAGCGCAGCCGGGGAGGCACCGAGGTGGGGGATCCAACTCGTTCAGCCTCAGCTGCTGGAAACATACACACGCAAGGCGCAAACATACACTGCCCCCCCCCCCACGCCCCGGGGGTGTAAGGAGTCCTCGCGATTTCCCGGAGCCCTGCGGCTGTCGCCCTGCCCTGCTCCAACCCGCCACAAGCCGAGTCCTGTCCCAGCCACCTCGAGTTCACTCCAGCCCCGGGAAACAAACACCAGAGCCCGCCCCCCTCTCCTGAACCCACCCACCGTCCTGGCGGGCGTTCACACGAATTTTTAACATAAACCACGACACTTGAAAGCAATCGCGTGCCTGGGCCGGCTCCCCAAGGCCGCACCTGCACAGCGTCTCCCCACGCGTGGCGTTCCCGCAGCCACGTCAGACGCTGCTCTCATCCAGAGCCCACGGGGGACCTGCGAGCGGCGCGGGAGGCCTCGGGGAACGCCCAGGGGCTGTCGGGACCGGGTCTCGAGTTGTGCCCTGGCAACAGGAGGACACTGTGCCCATGGGCACCGGGACCGGGAGCTCCGGCTGTACCGCCGGCAAGGCAAAAATAAAAGGGAATTCATTTTGTAAGACAGCTTGCAAAGTAGTCTCCGAAGGAGCTATAAAGCGCTGCCTAGCCTGTAATTGTTGCTTAAATGGAATCCTAATAGTATTTGCATCTTCCCGCAAAACCTATCCATTACCCGGTGGTAGGGAAGGCGGCCACGGCAGCTCCAGCGGGCGCCCCTCCGGCAAGGGCCGAGCCTCTCCCAGGTCGGGCTCGCCCGGGATGAAGCCCCTCTGCAGGGCCGACTTGGGCCCCTTTTCTGTTCTTCTTTTTAGCACGCTTTTATTGACTTCAGAGAGAGATGGAAACATCAGTGATGAGGGTCATCGATCGGCGGTCTCCCACACGGCCCCTGCTGGGGATCAAGCCCAGGCATGTGCCCTGACCGGGGATCCAACAGTGACCTCCCGGTTCATAGGTCAACGCTCAACCACTGAGCCACACCGGCTGGGCTGGGCCCCATTTCTTATTCCTCCCACGGAAACACAGCCGGAGAGGCTCAGTTTCAGGGCTCCTCCAGACCCTCCGAGGTTCCAGAAGGTTAAAACTACTTGTGCGGGAGAACACAAAGCTCGGCTGAAAAAAATCACAAATGGAAACCCAGTGCAGTAAACCCTGGATTCTGCGGACCTCGATTTAACAGACTTCAGATTTAATGGACAAAGTTTCCGGTCTGTATGTCCCCCGTGAAAATCACCAGCCTGTTCATTTTAAAATGCTTTTAACCAAGATTTGCTTATAATTAAATTAACAGGTTCGTTTTTGTTATTAATTCACTGTTATTTTTAACAAATTTTAGCGAACAGGCCATATGTTGGAAAAAAACACTGTAGTAATTTTGCCAACCTAAATAAACATTACATACCTACAGCTACAGTCTACATATTTAAATCCAAGAGTCACCGCTCGTAAACCGTTCTGCGAATGATCAGCACGTGATCACACCACATCTCAAGCAGTAGCTGTTCTGTTCTCCCGTGGTGCGAGTTTCTGCAGCAGTTTTCACGCCCGCCAGCAGATGCTCCCACGTGAGCGAAGCCACGCCACGGCCACGTGCATTTGTTTACTCACGGTGACTGGTGAATGCACCCACTTACTAGACCTACTCGGCATACATTTAAAATTAATCATACATACAGAAAACTTGTCTGTGAAATTAAACTTTTCATATATAATTTTAATTACACAAATGGGTCTACAAAAGTAAAAACAGGTAAACTAACCTGTCCATTTTTTAACATACACATCTGGAAAACCTACTTTATTATATAATGGACTCGCGGCTTTAACGGACACCCCCTCGCCCGAATTACTCCGTTACACCGAGGTTTTACTGCCGCAGAGCAGGGCGGCTCACCCGTGCCCACGAGGACTCCAGCCAGGCCGAGGGCTCCTGCCCTCGCCGCCCGAGCTCCTCCTCGCTTTGCGCCCGGTGCTGCCCCCGGGCCGAGGAGACCGAGGCACCGATGGTCACACAGAGCCTTTTCCCAAAGACCCCGCTCGCCGGTCACTCAAAACTCACTCAGTGAAATGGAGGAAGGTGGAACCGGGTGGGGAGCGCTCGAGAGAGGTGACAGCCCAGCCGGTGGCCGGGGTGCCCCAGCAGGACCAGCCGCGAGCGGTGGCACCCGGGCAAAGCACCTACCTTCTTCTTGTTGGCCGGGGTCACGTAGAAGTTGTTGATGATGGTGGTGAAGCCGGGCTGGAGGATGAGCTTGGTGTAGGTCGTCCCGAAGTCCGCCGACCTGGGGGAACAGGACACAGCGGTCAGCGACCCGCCCCCCCAGGGGCAGATGTACTGAGTCTACGGGGCACACAGGACAGGCCACACACCCTCCCTAACGTCCCCCCTCGTCCCGGGGCAGCAGGAGACTGGGCGCCCTGGGGACACCGAGCAGTCCCTCGGGCCTGGAGCCGGGACCTGGAGTCAGCGAACGCCAGCCAGTGTCCCTGTCGGGTCCCCTCTCCCGGGCGGTCCACGGTTTGGGCAGAGTTTGCGAATTTTCACCCTCTACCACACCCACAGCCTCAGGTGTGCCGGACACTTCTAGGTGCTTCTGTCTCTGATTCCTCAAAAAACCCTGGAAGACTGTCACTGTGGCCATTGCTCAGATGACCGGAGGAGGCTCAGAGGGGAGAGGCTCCTGCCCAAAACCACTGGGCGAAGAGGTGGCCAGCTGGAGCTGGCGCCCTGTTCGCTCCACCACGCTGGGGCCTCGCAGCGGCCCGCCTGCCTACCCGCTGCCCTCGCTGGACCCCGAGCTCCTCCGGGACCCGCACCCGCCACCCTGACCGCAAACCCACAGGGTACAGAGGCACCAGAGCCCCGAGGCCGCTGGCGACGAGGCCCCAGCACAGCCAGGCCAGCTGGCTCCCAGCGCACCAGCCCCTCCGCTCGGTGGGCCACGTTCCCGTCTGCACCCTGAGGGGCCAGCAGGGATCTCGAGCACCCTGACCACCAGCCCACAGCCCAGGGGGAGAGGAGTCACCAAAGGCGACTTCACATCTGTGTTTGGAAGCGACGTGGAATTGACTCCGCACTGAAGATCTACGTGCTGGTGACCCCGAAACCAATGGTGCTAAGCACCACCCCGCAAAAATGCACTGTGACCCAGGAGCACGCCCGGAGCTGGAGGGACACCCTGATGCGGGAGCGCAGGTTCCAGGGCAGGATGAGTGAGGAACCAAACCCAAGGTGGGGACAGGTGAGGACAGGGACCCGCCCCCGCCCCCAGCCTGGCCATCACCTAATCACTCCTGTCTAAGCCCTGAGACCGGCCTGCAGGGAGCTGAGCACCAGGCCGCAGGCTGAATCCCCGGCTTGTGCGAGGGCAGTCGGCTGGAATCCCGGGAAGGCGGTGGCCCTGTCCTCAGACCCCAGCACCCTGTGGCCCGGCAGCTGTCCTGTGGCCTGAGCAGCCCCTTCCCCTGTCTGAGCCCAGGAGGGGCTGGGAGGCTCGTGTTTCTTCGACTTGCCCAGTGACGCTGGGGCCCTTGGGACAGGCCTGGAGCCGTTTTAAGGTAAACACCCCACCCCTCGGAACGTGTAATTCCATCCCACAATACGCCCTCAGTGGTTTCTGCAGGGATACATTTCCTCCCTAAATCTTCAAGTGAAACCGAGACCCCAGGAAGAATGGCTTAGTGGCCCCATGGCCCCGTTCTGACCCCAGAGGTCAGGTCCCTCCCAAGTCTGGACAGAGATCAGCCCCCCACCCCTTCCCACCCCTGATGCCCAAAGGGGTCCCCCAAGGTCCAGCCCCTCCCTAGGGTGCCTAGGAGAAGCAACTGACTGCGATGCTTCTGCTGCGAAACCCAGGGTGACCAGGGGACGTGCCGGACGCCCGGCGATGGATTATCTCGTCTCTCCCAGGGAGCGTGGTCGGAGGAACCGAACCCGTCCCAGCAGGCAGCTCCAGCCTGCATCTGTGGGCGCGGGGACCAAGGGAGAGAGGAGGGTGGGGAGGGGGCCTGGAAAACCACCCGTGAGGGGAGAGAATGGGGTCAGGGCGGGGCACAGCGTCACATTTCCCGCAGAAACGACAGTGGCAGCTTGTTTCTCAGCGGACCATCACCATCCGGGCCAGCTCCAGAGCCCCCCTCTACAGAACATGGGAAACAACCCTGCTATTTCCTGTGCATTTTCAACGCTACGCAGGCAACAGGCCTCGGCCAGAGAAGACAGCGCTGACCATGAGGTGCGACAAGGGGGAGACATCAGGGCTGGAGGAAGGAGGGGCTTAAGTCGGGTTCCCAGGAGCGCATCCTGCCAACAGGGGCTTCAAGCAGCAGGAACCTGTTCTCTCAGACTCCTGGAGGCCACAGTCTCACATCAAGGTGCTGGCAGGGCCACGCTCCCTCTGGGGGCTCTGGGGGAGGACCTTGCTGCTTCTCCCAGCTCCTGGCTGCTGCTGGCAATCCTGGGCTGTGACCACGCCAGTCTCTGCCTCCGTCCTCACGTGGCTCCTCCCTGTGGTCTGGGTCCCAACCACCCCCTGGATTAGCCCATCCCAAATCCAGGACAACTTCATCTCCATCCTTCCCTGATTACACCTGCAAAGAGCCTCTACCCAAAAAGGCTCCAGGTGGACACGGATTTGGAGGGGACACTGTCCTACCCACGACAGGTCACCACATTTACTGAGCGCCCGTCCTATACCAGGACGGCTCTGAATTACACAGCTTACGTTCCCGATTCTGGTTTAAATCTCCCCACAGCCCAGGGCACCAACCCTGAATCGAATGCCACCTCCTCGAGTTCATACAGATCACCAGGTCTGAGCGAGGACTGCGGTCACCACAACCATCTGAGAACCCACAGCTACACTCAACAGAGGCTCGCTGAGTCCCCGTGGAGGTGTGCCAGGTACCAGGCCCGAGCCTGCGTGCCCTCAGGTGAGCCAGTGCCCACACTGACAATGTGGGGATCGGGCTGGATTACGTCCAAGGACCAGTACTAACAAGTCACCCCTGCACCTGCCTGCTGGGGAGAGACTCCCCCTCCTCTGGGGACAGTGTCAAAATTCCTCAGGTGTCCGGAAAGGAGGGAGGGAGGGACAGAGGGAGGGAAACAGTGGTCACCCAGGCCTCTGCGGTGCCTCCCCTTCCCGAGCACTCAACATCCACACCATCTCCAAGTTCTCACTGCCTCCGGCAACTTCCAACCTCCATTTACTCAGATTAAGAACAGGAAAACCGCACTCTAAAGGCAGACACACCGAAGCAAGGAAGGCGAGCGCCGCTGGAAAACTGCTCTCTGAAGAGAGGCTGCTTAATTGCTGAGTGTTTGTACACACTTACTTTTTTTAAAATGAGCTAATTAAGCCATTTTCCTGCTCCTTAATTATTTCATTGGCTGGCGTGTGTTCAGCTCCGGCCCCTCTTCCCAGGGCGGCTGAGCCGGTCTCCCCCACACCCACCCTGGAGAAGCACGCGGGTGTGAAGAGCGGCGCCCACCTCCGCGGCAGGTGCGCCCGCAAGCGCGGGGCCTCCGGGAGATTCAGTTTCTCCATCTGTACAAGAGGCGAATGGCACAGGCTTCGGGTGCTGTTGTGGGATTAGAGTCAGGGTGGAGAGCAGGCAGGACTTGCACTCGAGGTGACAGGCAGGGGCACCGTCTCTGCCTCACTGTGCCACCTGGGGGCACTGACGTCACACCTCTTCCATGTGGACCTATGTGTGACCAGAGGCGGTGCGTGGGGACCTGCCTTGTGCCCTAAGGATGACGATTCTGGGGACAGGGGCTGAACTTGATGGCCCACAGAGCGTCCTGAGCTGACCCCCATTGCCGCACCCGAGGTCGGAATTACCACCTGCACTTTACACAGAGGGAAACTGAGGCCCAGCCAGGAGAGGGGTTTGTCTGGGGTCCTATGGGATCTGACGGCAGAGCTGGGACTCACACTGGGTCTCCGGGTGCCCACCCTGCACGCGCCCACAAAGAGGGAAGAGACAGTCAGAGACGTGGTTTCCCATGGAAGTGTGCCAGGTGCCAGACCGGAGCCCGTGTGCCCTCAGGTGAGCAGGTGCCCACACTGAAAAGGCCTGGGTGCCCGCGAGCCGCACAGGTATCCTTTGTCTTGAGGGTTTTATCTCTCTTCTGTGGGCGGGAATCCTAGGGGAGGTCCCAGGGGAGGGTGTAACAGAATAAAGAAATATTCATTAGCTTTTCAGGTGTGTCCTGCAATACGTTGATTCATCAAAATGAGCGTATGAGGGAGCCTGGGATTGCTCTCTGGTCAGTTTCGCTGCTTCAGTTTCATCTTGGGTCCCTCTGGCTCTCATCAGGTTTTTGTTATGTGTTCCCCTGACTTTGTCCGTCCTTGGGCTTGGCTGGCACAGATGGCTCTAATTGGGTCTCTGTCTTCTGTCTCCCTGACCGGGGAGATTTAAGGCTCTTTATTCTCTGGTCAGGGAGGAGAGGTATAAACCATTTGCTCCCGAGTGTCCTTGGTCAGGAAAGATAAGGCCCCAGGATTCACTAGCTGGCTGGCTGTAAATTGGTCAAATTGTTTGGCCTTAATTATCTCAGTTTCCCTAACCTACTTGCCAAGGGATTTTCCTGGCTCCTTACTATGCTGACTCTCGCGGAGGGAAGAAATCACGGCCCTGCCTGGAGGGGGCGCACGAGGGCGGGAGGAGAAGGGAGAGGGTGTGGGGCCTTTGTTCTGCGGGTGGCGGGTGTTTCAGGAGGCGCCCGACCCCGAGCCCCCCGCTGGTGGGAAGAGGCTGCTGGGTGCAGCAGGAAGGAGGGAGCGAAGGTCCAAGCTCCAGGCAGAGGGGTGGAGCGGCCGAGGCCAGAGCCACAGGCCCGCGAGCCCAGGCAGCCAAGCCCTGAGGCCCCTCCGGGCAGGGATGGAGCCTCCGGTGGGCAAGTTTCCTCATCTGGTCTCCATTCCCACCAAGACGGCCGAGCGAAGGAGGCTGAGACAGAGCACGGGGAGCCGCTGCCCTGGGCTCCTGCCGACTCGGGGCCTACCCTGTGTGCCCTCGACTGGCGTCCAGCTCTGTGGGCGGCAGGGAGCAGCGGGTCCACCAGGTTTATTTCTGGAGGTTTTATATGACCCAGGGTGGGATCTTTGCAGTAAACGGCTCTTCCCCAGCTGCTGGGGTCTTTACTTTTTATTTATTATTTTTTTGTTAACCCTCACCTGAGGATATATTTTTCCATCGATTTTTAGAGAGAGTGGAAGGGAGGGGAGGGAGAGAGAGAAAAAAATACACAAAACACCGATGTGAGAGAGACACATCGATTGGCTGCCTCCTGCACACGCCCCGAGTGGGGCAGGGAGATCCTACAACCCAAGTACATGCCCTGGACCGAGAATCGAACCCGAGACCCTTCAGTGCACGCCAACCGGTGGGGTCTTTAGAACTGTTTTATAACCAATGGGGCTAAAGGAGGCCTGTGTCCCTGGAAGGAACTGTCCCTGGTCACTCTCCTGGTGTGGGCAGGGCTCACTTGGCGTGAGCAGGACTGTCTGATGCTCACCTTGGCACACAGGGCCTCGTGAATCTCCAACAGGTACCTGCTTTTACAGTGGCTCTGCAAGCCGGGCACACTTCCAAGGCCACGGTGGGTGGCAAGCTGCCCCCAGGCCACGCCAACCAGCAGGGCCGGGAGCAGCGGCAGGTGCAGGGCAGGAGGTACCCACAATCCAGAGCCCTCCAGGCCGCAGGTGAGAGGCCCCGCTGCACCGGACGCCGCGGTGAGGCTAAGAACCAACCCAGGGACCCGCCAGGATGCCACCATGGCCCCTGGGGTATCTGGGGGAAGTGGTGTCTGACGGGGGGGCTGGAGGGGCCAGTCTAGGTTTGTGCTCAGGTGGAGGCAAGGCTCTGGCGACCTTGTGCAGTGGGGGGGTGGAGAGACGGGGGAGCAGTGGGACTCGCACTGCAGATTGTCGGGAAGGACACTCGGCACTTCCTATGACTGGGTCAGTGCCCAGCGAGGGGCCCTGCCCGGCCCCCGGGGTGAGGCGCACATTCCTGTCGAACCAAGGATCTGGGGGGAGGCCAGGCCCCTCGAGACCTCAGACTGTCCACAAATAGGAAGCACCCAACGAGTATAAGAGAAATAATAACAGAAACAGACTTGCTGCAGGTGGATGACAGCTCTGAGGGGCTCCTGGGTCCAGCCACCGCCTGGCCATGGAAGGGGGTGGGCTGCAGTTCTACCGGGGCGGGAGGGGGGGCAAGAGGAAGCCGGGGGGGCGGCTTCAAAGCTGAGAGGCCAGGCTTGGCATCAAAGCCGTTTGGGGACTGGGCCAGGTAGACCTGGAATCGGTCGTTAGGAAAATTCCTGAAGTTTAATAATCCACAAACAATAAAATTCCCTTCCTGAAAGGCCAACCCACCCTCCGCTCTTCTTGGAATCACTGAAAGTAATGGAACAATAACAACAGAAAACAGTAACTACAGACTAACAGGACGGGAAGAACCTGGAACATCGGAAATTCACTTTTTCCCCCTGTTTATTGCTATTACAAGCCCCCTGGCCTTTGGAACCAACGCTTTCATCACTTTAGTGCATCCTATAGTACCTCCCAGGGTGAAGTCCGCCCGGCTCCTCCATGACACTCTGCTCTTCAGTACAGCTTTAAAAAAAAATGTATTCTTAGGTCCAAGAAACTCTTTCAACTCAATATTTTAAAATGAGAGTCCTCGCTTATTCCTAGGGGGTCCTGGCACCAAGCGGTAACATTTTCATATGCCAATTCCCCGATTATAGAACCCAAGACTCGCATTGATTTTCTGGGGAACCGTTGACTACACACGGCTTGGGAGGCGGCGGCACAGATGATGTATTGAACAGTTTCAAAGAAGGAAAATCTAGGGAGAGGCTGTGGAGGAGAGCTGGGTGGTCTGCGAGGGAATTCTATTTTTAAACCTGGGGAGGAGCAGTCAATACAAAATACCCTGCTCCACCTCGCTGCCCACTGCAGCCACCTGGGCGCTAAGTCGGGGCCCACAGGCGTGGCCGGGTCGGGGCTTGCTCCGGGCCGTGGAGCTGTCAGGCCCGGCCTCAGCCACCAGCTGCAGCTTGCTACTCGTGGGTCTGTCCCCTGGCCCCGCCACACTGCGAAGGCTGCAAGGCCTCGGCCCCCACCTCCGTGTCTCCTGCTCCCGACCTCAGCAGCGGCACTGGATGACACTTTGCTGAAATCAATGAATGGTGTCCGAACCATCTCCATAATAGCAGCAAGTGACGGGAAAACACATCGAGGAGCTGGCCGCACCCCACCTCGGCCTCGTGGTCCCTCCTCACGGCCCGGCCTCGCTGCCTCCGCCCAGGGCCCCCCCGCACTAACCTAACGCGCGCTTCGCTCTCGGGGCGAGGACGCCAAAGAAGGTAGAAATGGGCAGAACATATTTCTCCAGTGCTTAAGAATCCCGTCTGACAGCTAAATTATAACAAAATGCCTTTAAGCGCTTGAAATGACAAGTTAAGCCATTCCCAGAGAAGGCGTGTCACTTAGCAGTTCGCAGAATTGATGGTTCCAGCCTCGGGGCCGAGGGGCCAGGCAGGCAGCAGGGAGGCTGCAGAGCGCTGGCTCGGCTCGCGGGCCACGGGGGCCTGGGAACCTCATCCCACCAGCAGGACCTATGTCTCCCCTGGGCTCCCCAGCACCCTCGCTGCCTGTCAGCCCGCCCCCCCCCATGCCCAGGGCCACTGGCAGGATGATGCCAGCAGTGCCCGGCTCCGGCTGGCCTCAGGAGTCAGGTGGCCTGGCTGGGCTGTGAAGGGCGAGTGGGACCCTCGTCCACCCCAGTCCTGGGGCCAAGCCGCCGCTAGCGATGCCATCTCAGCGGGGTGGGGCCTCTGCCAGCTGCCGGCCCAGGGGCTGTGGCTGAGACTCCCACCCATCCCTCCCTCCTACCTTCTCTCCCTCCCTCCCTCCTGTCCGTAACTCCAGCACCACCCGTTACTGGGTACCTGCTATGAACCTGGCCCTGGACTGGGCTTTGAGATGGGGTCACAGATGTACCTCGGAGAGGCTCTGACCTCTAGGGGCACAGGAGACATTTGATGAGTGACTGAGCGATCCAGGGAGTTTTTAAGATGCTCACTCTGATGCTTGCTTATGTCATCACCGTGTTCCTAGATCCCAGGACCTGTTGTTACTGGGCTGATTCCAGAATGTGACTCAACTTCGCTGTTGTAAAAACACCAGCATGCCATCGGCGGAGTCCTTCACGGGAGCCCGTGAATGAACGGGGGGAGGGGGTCCCCATGATGCTGCCAAGGCCGGGGGGTGTCACGTCAACAACACCGTGCCACCTCTCAAGGACACGCCAAAGGAGAGAGTGTGGGATCTGGGCCCGGGGTGATGACAGTTCTCTGTTTTCCTCCCCGTTAAGGAGATGTTTTCCTGAGGACAGATTCTTGGCTGGAACTGAGCCAGGCCAAAGCTTGTCTGGATTTTCTGGGGAGCGGCAGACAGCTGGCTGGAATTCAAGACAGAGCACCAGAGAGAGAGGGGACCGATCTTCCAGCAACGTGAAGGAACAGGCCAGCCTGGCCCTCGCCCCACCCTGTTCACACCTGTCTCCTGGCCCCCAGTGCACCAGCGCCCCTCATTGGGCGGCCCAGGCCCGCCTCTGTGGACACAGTTACCCCGAGTCCCTCTCTCTGCCTCTGGCAGGGATCTCTGGCCCTCTCTGTGTTGGCATCTCCGCGTGTCTCATTCCTCCATGTCTCTGTCTCTGAGGCCCCATCCTGTCTCTCTTGGTCTGTCTGTCTCGCTTTCTCTCCATGTGTCTTCTTTCTGTCTGACCCATTCTCTCATTCATTCACCCCCTTCTACCCTCCCTGTTGCCTTTCTCCTAGGATCCTCCCAAGAACAGACGTCCCATGAGACAAAGGTCTGGGGACAATGTGTGTCCCTCCCTCCTCAGCCACAGGGAAAGCAGACCTGTTCTGGCCACGCCCCTGCTGGGTCACCAGGTGCCAGAGTGCCTGGTCCCAGGTTGCTGACACTCTAGTGGGCAGCCAGACAATAATAAACGAGTAAATGGATGGATGTCGCATAGTGCTACGAACCACGAACAAAAGAATGAGGCAGCGAGTTGGGGGAAAGGGGCAGACCGGCCCAGGACGCTCTCCCAGGTAAGGTGACATTGGAACAGAGACTGGAATGCATCGGCATCGGTCCCTGTGGGTATCCCAGAGAGAGAACAGCACGTGCAAAGGCCCTGAGGTGGGAGTCCACGCCCAGGCAGCGTTTCCTGGCCCGTTGCCTGGGGAAC
This sequence comes from Miniopterus natalensis, assembly GCF_054644295.1. Lineage (NCBI taxonomy): Eukaryota > Metazoa > Chordata > Mammalia > Chiroptera > Miniopteridae > Miniopterus > Miniopterus natalensis. The sequence continues at coordinate 199,275,360 of NC_142081.1, read as the reverse complement.
ACTTCCGATTCTAGGGCACCTCGGATTTCCACCGCAGCCCTGCCGGCCAACTTGCTGACTGACTGTCAGGACAGGGGGTCTTCCCAGGGGACATCGAGAGAGGACCCACACACACAAGAGCTGCTGACAGCTGGGGAGGCCAGGGCCACCCATCCTGTCTCAGGGCCTCAGGCAGCGGGAGCCTCGGCCCCCTTCCATCTGTCCAACCTCCCGGCATTCCCACACCACGGGGGGTCCTGCGGCCCCACGGGAATGGGAGGCCTTTGCGCTCACGTCAGTTTCAATCTGGGACCGTGGACACACGGATCAGACCCCCGGCCGAAACCCGCTCCACAGGACATCTGCGCACTTTCTTCCAGCATCACATCCACACTAATAAGGCAAATAAACATGGCATTTAAAGATCAGAGGCACGGCGGTTACAGCCTATTAAATTAAATTCGCCGTCAAGGGTGAAAGAGAAGATAAACTGGGATTACTCTAGTCACGGCAAATTAAAGAAAGCAGAAGAGAAGAGAGCGCGCTTTGAGAGAGATGTAATTTCGCGGTCCCCGCAGCAGCGACGGCAGCTGCCCCCCCGGAGTTCGTGGTTTGAAGGGCAACTGTGGAATGGGGGAGCCGGGCCTCTGCCCCGAGATGCTGGCCCCAGGCGCCTGTCCCTGGGCCCACGGGACACAGTGAGTCAGGGCGGGCAGGCTGAGCCACTCGAACCTTCCCTCTGAAGCCGGGGGGGGGGGGGGGGGGGTCACTGTCGGGAGGGCCAGCATGGCCACTCCCCCCCACAATACCATTTCCTCTTCTCACGCCACAAAGCTTCCACACTGGCCAGGCCCCTCTTCCTGGTGGTTGATCCTGGGCCTCGGGGAACTTCACTTACCCATCTGGGAAATGTGAACAAGAAGACGGCCCTCATCACTGCGCCAGTCCTAGCAGGAGCTGCGCCCCAGTTTTGCAGAAGCAGCTCCCAGGGCCATGAGACGGGTCCTGACCTCCCTGCTCATCACTGGACCTCCCTCTCCCCCCCAGTCCCTGTAGGTCACTGGGTCAGGAAGGTGGCGAGTTGCGGTGGAAATAGTACAAGTTCAGGCAACGCTGGCTACGTAAGTAACAGGGCCCAGGGCAGAGGAAAATGCTGGTCCCTGTTCAGACTTATTAGGGATTTCAGGATGGCAACAGGAGACCACTTAGCAAGTGTGGACCCTGCCGAGTGTGGGGCCCGGGGACTGCACATGTGACCAAACTGGGGCCCAGAGGCAGACAGATGTGGGTTCCAATCCCAGCACGGTGCCTGGTTAACTGAACGGTCTCAACAGTTTACTGCTTTGAGTTTGGTTTCCTAGTTTCGACAATAAACAATATTGAAGGGTTACTATAAGGATGAAACAAACTGATCCATATTGAAGGAGCTAGTGCCCAACGCCCAACAGATACTTAAACATCTCCGTGTTTGCCACTCTCCGTCCCCAGCAGAGTCACACGGACGAGAGAAGCACTTGAGAGCATGCTGGGTTGTCACCCTAGGTTCTTTTGGGAAAGGCATTGGGTTTGAATTCTGCTGACGAACACTCGGACGTCTACTTCAACTGCACATGCAGTAAAAAAGTCCTCGAGCAGGAACCAGAGCCCTCCACGCATCATTCCCAACCCTTCCCAAGGGCTGATTGGGAGAGAGCACAGCTGTCCACCATGCCTGAGGCCACACCAAACGTGGCCCCCACCCCGCTCCTCACCCTTGGCCTTGGGAAGCAGTGAGGTGACATAGGCAGGACCAAGGGGGAGGCCTGTGAGGGTTCAAGGCCAGGGGTGGGGCTTTAACAGCACCAGCCCCTCCTCTCTGCCCCAGGCCTAGGGAGCAGGGCCGTACCGCAGGGTCCGAGTCAGAGAGGGAGGGCCTGGCAGAGGGAGGTCTTTCTCCTCCAGGGCATCAGAACCACCCCCCTACCAACCGAGGCACTGTTTCCATCTGGCTCCAGACTGTGGCTCCTGGTGGAGCTCAAAATGAGAAATATGAAAATGTGGTATCCAGCAGGCCAGGGCCCACGCCCATCTGCTAAGGTCAATACACGCTGCATGAACATCCATTCCGAGGTAGCCACTGAGGAACACACAGTTATTTCTCTTTGAATCTATAGCTACATCCACTTCTGTCTCTATCTCCATCCCAACCTTCTCCCTGTATCTCAATCTATACCCATCTCCATCGGTACTGGCAGGTATATCTGCATCTGTACCATCTACTCACCTCCATTTGTATCTCTGTCTCAGGTTGCATCCATCTCCATCTCCATCTCCACCTCTAGCTGCATCTATCTCCATCTCCATCTCTGTCTATATTTGTATCTCTACCTCTAGCTGCATCCATCTTCATCTCCATCTCCATTTATATCTCCACCTCTAGCTGCATCTATCTCCATCTCCATCTCCATCTCCATCTATATCTGTCTCCATCTCTATCTCCAGCTCCAGTTCCATCTGTATTTTCATCTCTATCTCTATCTCATCTTCATATGCTTGGGACAGAAGAATCTATATGGACTATATTTGAGTCAAGGCCATTGCCAATTTTGTATGTCTAAGAGATAATAAAATTTGTACCAAAACAACCCAACACCTCTGTTACCTCATTTCTAATCAGGTAGTCTCACCACTTTCTTTAAATAAGCCAGGAGCTCCATGGGTGACATGCACATTTGCAGGCTTTTCCCCATTTGGGTTTGGATTTTTCCTACTTGAGACTTCTGAAAAGATGACAAGGTTACACACACACACACACACACACACACATATGTGTGTGTCTGTTTAATTAATTTATTTTTTTTAATCCCTCAATGGCTCAGATGAGTTTGGGCTCACATAGAGAGAGACGCGTGTATGATTTAAGGGCCAGGATGCCATTATTGGTAAGTCCTCTCTGTTCAGCTGTTTAAGTTTAAAATATGAATTCAGGTGGAATCTGTCCAACAAATGCACCGAGAGATAAAGGAATAGCCAGCTTCTTTTAAAAAGTGAAATACAGCATTTAAATAGGTCATATCCCCCACAGGTCACAGACACCCTAACGGTGTGACAATATTCTTTCCTCTCTCAAAGGCTGAGGCTGAGGCGACAAGGCTTTGGCAAAGCATCCTAGGGAGCACCCGTGGAGCGGGGCCAGCCCCTCTGTCTCCTGCACAGCCCTTTTTTAGCACTGAGGTCATCAGTAGGCGGAGAGTCACGAGATCTGGCTTTAAACTCTAGCTTTCCCACTTCTGGCCATGTGGCCTTAGGCAGGTCACTTCCATTCTCTGCACCTCACATGTACTCCCTGTCCTCAAGGTGTCACAGGCCAGAGGAAGACAGACCCGTAAGTGGGAGTCATGGGGAGGAATGAGGTTTTCGTGGGGCTGGGACAAGAGGAGGACCACACAGGCTGCCTGGCGGTGGCAGACCCATCCAGTCCACGGAGACTCCTTTTAATAAACAGGTTTAGCCATTTGGTTCATACCCTGAACTTCCTGTCTCCACGTTTTGATGACTTTCTTACACAGTCACGCAAATTATCCCTTTGAGAACAGAGATGGCTGCCCAGCTCAGAATTATCAGCCTCCTGGGGGCCACCATGACCATAGCATCCCCTTCCCCGCCAGGTCTTGAGAAGTCAATCTCAGGCACTAGTGCTCGGTCGGTATGGCTTGCTGAGCCCTGCAAGGCCTTGCTCCGGCCTCCTGAGAACCTTTTCCTGGTAGGCCCTTCTGGGTCTAGCCTCTCACATTCCTTATTTTGATGAACTCAGACCGTGAGAGCCAGAGACAGCCCAGAGGCCATCCCCTCACTTCTGATACCCCACCCACTCCAGGCAGCCTCTCCAGGGACAGACCAAGGACACACTTAGTGCTCTTGGGCCAAGTGCCCTTCTGGAGTCCACCAACCAAGAGCTTAATTTCAGCTCCTCAGACACCATGCTCGCTCTGGAGCCCACGCCTCGTTCCCGGGAGACCGGGGGTGACGGTTCCTCCAGTGTAATTACAGTGGAAATGAAGAAGCTTGTCACCCTGCTGTCAGGTGCACAATTAACCTGAGAAACTTAATTGTGTCTTAGTGGGGGAGGACGTCCCTGGTCCAGAGAGAGCGAGGAAGACGGGAAAATTCCTACACCCCCGATTCCTCCAGTCTCAGAGCGCAGAGATGCAGTAAGGCCAATATAAAGGTCAGCGATGGAGGGTCTCTGTCCCCGTTCGCAGGTGGGACCACCAGGGGCAGAGAAGCCTGCTGCCTTACCCTGGGCCAGCGCTGGCATATTGGCAGGGAGGAAATGCACAGGCCAGGTGCCACCAGCCATGTGATGCTCTCTTCAGCACTCTGACCTCAGAGGCCTCTTCTGCAGAATGCCCATATCCACAAGCAGTGCTGCTATCTAGAGTAAATTAGGCCACATTATAACAGCAAGAACCCCCACTGGGTTTCAGCATGTCCTCCTACTATGTGCAGGTGACTGAGCAAAAGAAACAACTGAGCGGCACTGGGCACTGGAACACAGTGGCCTTGCCTGGAGGAGCAGCTGGTGCCTCTGACAGAGCCGGGCCGTGTTCCCAGCCAGGGAACAGGGTGACGGCCACAGCCCCTTGCTCTCCCCCACCCCCACCCCGACCAGATCAGCGGATCCAGGGCTCCTCTCCCTTCCCGCTCCCTGGAAGCTCCCCCTCCTGCCACGGCCTTTCCACTCACGCCCACTTCCTCTCTGTGGCTTTGGCCTTTTCAAATGCGGCCCATGAATAATGAATCCCTGTTATAAATTTAGAAAACATCCTGTCTCCCCGCAGCCGGCCTTTCTCTTTATTTTTCTCCTGCTGGTTGTAAGAAAACGAACTCCCTGAAAACACATTTTTCCCTCAATTTCCTGACAAGCAAAATGAAGTCGCTAATTTTACAGCCTCCGTGCAGAGTGCCCCTGGCTCACTGCCCTGAGTGGGGGGTGGGGATGGAGGCAGAAGAGGGGGGCAGCTTTCCAGAAAGTTCTAATTCCTGGGCCCTGGGTGTGGTGGGATGGGCATGGGCCTTGGAGGCAGACCCAGGGGGTGAACCTCACTCCCCTCTCCCTGGGCAGCCTGGCAGCCTGAGCCGGCGGCTCACCAATCTGGGCTTCAGGCCCAAGGGAGGACAGACACTCCCTGCTGTCCCCTGGGAGGGCTTTATGACGCGAGGATGCCCAGGTGGCAGGGGATGCCAGTGGTCCCCACTGCTCCTGTCTCCTCCCTCCCTTCCCGAAATGGACCTCACAAGGAACCTTCCGGGACGCTCTCAAAGAAGTTCCAAAGTCCTTCCCCATCCGCTCTCCTCTGTACGACTTCAGAGCTGACCTTGCCTCCCAGGTCCCGAGTCTGGGCCTGCTCCCTCTGTGTCAGGACTCAGCCCTCTCCCTCCCTGACACCGCTCTGCCGGCCTGGGCAGGACCAGGACACAGGAAAAGAGCAGACACGGGGTTGCCTTCTAGAGCTTCTCGGTCCCATGAGGGTGGCAGCGTGGGACAACCAGGGAGGTGCCCAGAAAACGCAGAGCCCTGAGCTACAAGGGGGACAAACCCAACCCCCTTTACTGGCCTGTGCTTTTCTCTCCAGCCTCAAGTTCCATCTTTCCCCACTTTCAAGGTCAGCTCAAGGTCACCCTCCTCTAAGAGCCCTTTCCTAGTGACTGGCGCGTCTCTTGTCCCGGCCGAAGTGCAGCTACAGCAGTCCACAGGGCTCTGCTACGTCAGGCATTCCTTCCTCACGCACCTGCCCATCTCACACAAGCCCCTCCAGCCCACCACTGCCACCCACGTCAGCTCCAAGATGCTCCAGACCCAGGCTGGCCTCCCCCTCAGCACCAGCCCCACCGGGGCCTGCTGGGGAGCTGACGCCCGGTGCTCGGCACAGCTCCGGGACAGTATGCAGGCTGGCGACGGAACCAGTAAACGGGCTGATGAACGAATGCATCTGAGCGGAAGAGCCTGGCGATGCCAGCTGTGGTCAAGGCCGCAGCCTCACTCTAACCAGGTGCATGGCCCCCACAAGTTACTCAGCCTCTCGGCCCCTCAGTTTCCTCATCTAGAAAATGGAGAGAATACAAGATAATAGAATGTACTTCAAAGGGCTCCTTTGTGAGCGTTAAATGAAAAATTCACATAAAAGAATTAGCAGGTGAATACTGACTAAATGGAGACACTGCTAAGATGATGATTATGGTGACGCTGATGGTGATGATGATGGTGGTGATGGTGATGATGATGGTGGTAATGATGGTGACGTTGATGGTGATGATGATGGTGATGATGATGGTGATGATGGTGATGATGGTGATGACGGTGATGGTGATGATGATGGTGATGATGATGGTGGAAATGATGGTGATGATGATGGTGATGATGATGGTGGTGATGGTGATGATGATGGTGGTAATGATGGTGACGTTGATGGTGATGATGGTGGTGGTGATGGTGATGATGGTGATGATGGTGATGACGGTGATGGTGATGATGATGGTGATGATGATGGTGGAAATGATGGTGATGATGATGGTGGTGACAATGGTGATGGTAGTGATGACAGTGATGATGGTGGCGATGATTATGCTGGCGATGGTAATGATGGTGGTGACAATGTGGTGGCAGTGATGATGGTGGTGGAGATGATGATGGTGATGGTGGTGAAATGGTGATGACGGTGGCGATGATGGTGATGATGGTGGTGACAATGGTGACAGTAGTGATGGTGGTGGAGATGATGGTGATGGTGGTGATGGTGATGGTGGTGGCGATGGTAATGATGGCGATGGCGATGATGATGTGACAACAATGATGGTGATAGTGCTGATGATGGCGATGATGATGGTGATGACATGGAGATGATAGTGGCACTAGTATAATCTGTTGGAGGATGGTAAAGGGAGCCACAGATACTGAGACCCTGTTCTGTGCCAGCTGCTGTGACAGCTGTCTGACAATCAAATATCAAAGTTCTGAACTGAGTGTTGCTCTGGTTTCTTCAGTGACCTAGTGAAGCACCCAAGCTCTCTAGGTCTCAGCTTCTCTCCTGGTGCACGGGGCGATGTCCGTTGGTCTGGATTCCTTCATGGTGTTGTCATGAAGCTCAGATGCAATGAGGAAGCTGAGTGTGAAGCGCAAAGTGCTCATGTTTATGCAGGAGCCTGGGCCCATGCATCAGGATTACAGAGATAAGAGGCCACTCTCTTCCCTCCTGAGCCTCAGTTTCCCCATCCGCACAATGAGGTGGTTGAAATCCATGGTCTTCCAGACCTTCCCAGCTGTGAGACACTGTGAGCCAACAGGCCCTGGGGTAATTATTAATTCTCAAGATGATCACTGAGCTCTCAGGCTTGGGGTCAGCGGAGATGTCCAGAGGGGATCTTCATTCATGGGGCCCACGCTGGGAACAACACACTTCTCCTCACAACAGTGCTCTGGGTGAGGACTGCTGCTCCCATTTAATGGACAAGGAAACTGAGGCCCAGAGGACATGAGAGAGCTGCCGAAGAACATGGCTGGCTGTGGGGCAGAACTTGGCACCCAGGTCTTCCTCCGATCACATGGGTTCCGTAGGACACTTGAAAGACAACTCTGGACGCTGCCCTGCAGGGGCCACAGGCTGGCCACCGCTGCTGCTACGCCGGCTGCGTGCTCCTGACTCCCACGCCCACGCGGTTCTCATTTTCTGCATCTGTCGGCTCGAGCTGCAGGGTTCGCGCTGTGTGACCGCGTGTGACCACGTGTGACCTTGCCCGGGCAGAGCCTCTTCCAACCCGCCGGCGCCTGAGAGGTGGGCGAGCTCTGTGCCCCTGCTCGGCGGGCGCGGGCTCCCCTCTTGTTTTTTGGATGCTGAGCGGCCGCGTTTGCCGCCTGACTGCACCCGGGAGCCCTCCGAGGGAGCACAGGCCATCTCACGCCGTTAACAGGCGGCCTGATGGGCGGCCTGGGGTCCCGGGACCAGCACCGCGCTCGAGCCGGGCTGGAGGCAGTTTGTATCCCAGTTCTGCCTGTCGCTAGGCAGATGTGTGCCCATGGGCCCCCCACCCAGCCCTGGGCTGAGTCGAGTCCCCCGCAAGGAGGGAAGAGCAGAGTCCACCGGGCTCTCAGGCCCCCCGAAAGGCAGGCGGGCAGAGCTTACGGAGAATAAACGAGCCAGCTCGGTGCTCTCTCGGCGCAGGTCAGCACGTTTCCCAACCGGAGCCAACTGCCCCCAGTCTGTCCAGGGTCCCAGCCCCTCTCTACCGTCCCTGCCACCTTCACCCCAAGGCCTCCAGTCTTGCCCCTCCTGTTGCTGGGCCTCCTGCAGACCTGAACTAGGACATCGCCTCCTGCTCCGAGCCTTCAGCTGTGAGCCTGGCCAGGCTCTCCCACCCAAGCTGCTCTCCACCCCAAAGCCCTCCAGCGGCGCAGGGGACCTCGCAATGTCGCCTGTCCCTGCCCGCTCACTTACAGCAGAACTTCCACATGCTCGAGCGCCCAGAGGGGACACCACTCACAGGGGTTCCCTGATGAAGATTTTGACCGGCCGTAGCTGGATGTCCGTGAACCTCAGACAGTTTGCCTAAAGCACGTGCACTTTGTTTGATTCAGGGGCACCACGCCTCAATTTCCATGAGTGGATGGGATTTCCAAACCTGAAGTGATGGGCTCCTGGTTCCAGGTCAGCACGGAACACAACCTGGGACGATTTAAAACACCCGTACCAACCACAGGGCGACACCGGTGAGGTCCTGGGGCCTGCGACCTGGGTGGGGACCTGTGTGTGCATTATTTACTGTAAGCAAGGTTGCAACCCAGGGCTGCATTAATAGTCGCAGCTCTGTAGCTGGAAGGAGGGTGGGTAGACCCACCTGGCCCTGCGCTGTTCACGCAGAAGCCGTATGATCTGTGACTAGGGAAGAAACAGAACCAGAGCATGCTCAGAAGAGGGTGGCAGAGTTATCTAGGGCCAGAGCGCCATGCCCTGCAAGGGACAGTTGAGATGGACACAGGTGAGGGACCTGGGTAAGTGTGGGGTCAGGGCCACTGCCCTCCTCATCCTGGATGTGGCTCCTCAGGGCAGTGGGGCACAGACCTTGCTTCAGCAGCCAGGAGGGCAGAACCAGCCCATTGGGGGAGCCCACCTCCAACCACCCCTGCAGCCATCTCCGATGAGGGGGGCAGGCACAGGCCTTGAGCGCCCAGGGTGCCATCAGCGGAATGGATCCCTACCTAAGTGGTGTAAGTCACCCAGGAAAGACCCCTGTGCTGGGAAGGGCTCCAGGACCATGGCAGCAGGGCTGCAGCCCCTCATTCTGTGAGTGTGACAACCGGGGTCATGAGTGGGCCACACCTCCCCTCAGTGACCAGCACTGGCCCTGGAGCCCAGGCGGCTGCAGAAGTTCCATCCAGACCCCAACACGACACAGCAAAGAGCAGGCGACTCTGCAGCTGCAGGACTGTCCCCACCCCCACTGGGGCTGTCACTGACCCAGAGGGCCAAAGGGGCACGAGAGCCATGAAGACAACAAGAACTGGCAGTTGCTCTACCTGGAGGCCAACTGACGTCCCCACTGTGGGCTGCTGATCTCAGGGGCCTTGGGAGAAAGAACACGGCAACTGAACGGAGGCCTCAGGGACTATCCCAGCCCCTTGCTGCCATCCCTGGCAAGGTTCCATGCAGACAAAGGTGACATGTCACTCGGCCAGGTTTGGCAGGTTCTAACAGCAGCACGCAGGCCTCATCGATCACCTAGATTGCCTCCGGGACCCGGAGGACTGTATGTCACCTGCTGTGGCCTGGAGAGCTGCAGTCGTCAAGAACCTGGACAGGAGCCAGGCTGGTGGGGGGCAGGGCCTTCAGATGCTGGGGTGGAACAAAGCAATGTTTCCCCGCCGTCCCTCCAGCCGCTCTGCCCCCATGTGGGCTGCTCACTGGGAGCCACCGACACCCACATTCACAAGCCCCATGTGCCTCAAAGGGACAAGCTCAGTGAGCTTTCCCACCCTCAGATCCTTCCCCCCTGGAGCCCGGTCCAGGCACACTGCAAACAGAAGTCAGCGCTGGCTCCACCAGCATCCTGGGCCCCCCTAAGGGCCTCTGTCTCCCAGGATCCATAGCCCACTCCCAAAAACACAGCTCAGGAATGGCCACGTTGGAAATCCTGGAGTCCACATGGAGTCCCCTCTCCGTTACCCCAGATGTATGGCCGCCACCCCACCGGCTGGTTCTGCCTCCAGAACAGCTCATGGATTACGCCCCCTTCCTCCTCCCTGTTCCTCATTTCAGGCCTCATGGGCTCTCCACCTGATCCAAGGTGACAGTCTCCTTAGGGAAAGGCCCTGGGTCTCCATACTCCAACCCACTATCCACCAGCAGCCCTGGGATTTTCCAACCATGAGTCCATATCTGGAAATAGGTGGGAATAGGTAGATGAGTATGTCAGAAAAGGTTCAATTTCCCTAAACTGCTCACTAAACTGTTCCCCACCTCCACCCCAGCCCTGCACACTACTGGACTATATTTCCTAGGCTCCTTTGCATAAGTTATGGCCATATGATTGAATCCTGACCAATGGTGTAGGCAGTAGGGATGTGTGTCAAGAACCTTCCCAGTGCAATCCCTCTACCTCTCCCCTCCCCTCAGGACCTGGAGGACCTAGAGAAAGGCAGAGCCACAAGATGGAAGGAGCCTGGGCCCATTAGTGACTGAAGGGAGTAGAGCCTGACACCCTACCCACCCTACAGGTCACATCAGACTATGACAAGGCCAGGCAGACACATCTAGGTTTGGGGCTATTGGTCAGAGCAGTTAACCACCCCCAGAGAATGTCCGGCTTTGTATCTCCTTGCCTGGAAAATATCTGGAGGAAGGCACCCCATGTTGAAAGTGCCATTTCTAATTGTGAGATATGGGGCCATTTTTAGACATTTCTATCAAACGGGGGCCCTGCAGTCTGCCTGCCTATGTCCCAGCCATGGCCCTGACACTGGCCTGCTGTTCTTAGCCTCTATGAATCTGTCTTCTCATCTGCACAATGGGAATAACAGAGCCTTCCCCTCAGGACCTCTGTGAAGCGACTGTGACTATTTTGTCCAGCATTCAGCATGGGCACTGATAAGTAATGCTCCCTGTCTGAACTGTTTTCTAATTTGTCTACAGAGGTGATATATTAACCCCACTTACAAATGTATCACTATTAGCATTATTCACAACAGCCAAGGCATGGAAAAGCCTAAGTGTCCACTGATGGCTGACCGGATAAAGGTGGGATACGTATATACCAGGGAATGTTGTTCAGCCGTAAGAAGGCGAAATACTGCCATTTGCAGCAACATGAATGGACCAGAGAATACTATACTCAGCGAAGTAAGTCAGACGAAAAAAATAACAAACTAAGAAAACAAACAAAAACAAACTCATAGATAAGACAACAGAATGGTGGTTACCAAAGGGGTGGGAGGTGGGGGGTGGGGGAAGCGGGTCAAATATATGGTGGCGGATGGAAACTAGGCTTCGGGTGGGGAGTGCACAACAGAGCACACAGATGTCGAATTAAAACCTTGTACCCTTGAAAACTCTATAGTGTTATTAACCAGTGTAAATCCAGTTAACTGGATTTTTAAAATGCATAACTATTAGGAGTGAAGCCTATTTTCCTTGGGATTATGTGTGAATCTTTTTCTCTTTGACATTTCCTAGAATAACTCTATATTTTTATAAAAGAGGAAAAAAGAAAACTTTATAAAAAGCTGTGAATGCGGGTCTGCAGCGCAGCCCCCCGGGGACGGCAGACGTGTCGCTACAAACGGTGAAGTCAGTGGCGGTGAGGACACGCCAGCGCAGCTGGGCTCTGGCACCGCCTCGCCCGGCCCCCTTGCCAGGTGTGGGCTAGTCTCTCGTCACTGCCTCCCCCGCCACGGGACCCCAGGTCCCACGCCAGTGAAGGAAGCTGAACCCTACAAATCTTACATCGTAAGAAACCTGCAAGACATGTTCCGTTCTGCTCAATTAAAAAGAAAAGTGCATGAGCTGTGCAAGGAGAACCGCAAGCGCTGAGATTAAATATTTATGTGCCGGGGGCTCTTTGGGGCCCAAGCAGAACATTTCCACAGAGCGGAGGGCCTGCAGCACTGGCTCTCCTGCTCCAGGTCCTTGATGTCCCCTGGACCTACCAGGTGCCATCTTTCCCTGCTGTTCTCTCACCTGGTGTCGCAACGGGTCTTCTTGGCCCCAGAAAAAGTTAATAAGTAGCCTCACCTCACCCTGACAAAGGTCCTATGGGAGGGACTTTGTCCCCCCTTTGGCAGAGAGGTGACAACTTGGCTAGGTCACCCAGCACCTGGGCAAGGCCCCGACAGCTCCTGGACCTTAATCCAAAGTGAAGGGGACCAGGTGAGGCCCAGTGGCAGCTTGTGGGCTTTTAGACGGTCGGTGTCCTTCACAAAAGAACCAACCTTCTGAGCCTTCTCTGACTCCCCCAGCCAGTGGGTGGCTCGCCGGTGGGCGGTGGGGCAGGTCCTGTGGGCTGGACCCCAGCACTGTGATGTCCCACGATAATAAGGCTGCCTGGGTCCCTACGGCTCCTCTAAACTGGAAGGTTCTGGATGGAAGGATGTGTCTCATTTGCTGTGGCTTCTCCAGCTCTCCGCTCACATCTGACTCAGAGCAGAAACTCAGCCCATGCTTCTCGAGTGAACGACTGAATTAATTAACACTGTGGTTCACAGTTGCTTCCAAAAACCAAGAAAGAAGATGCGTCTGCCATTTCTCGATCTGCATTCCACATCCCACCATCGTGGGGCCTGGGTCGCCTCGTGGAAATCACCAGCTGCTACACACCCCAGGCTCTGCTGCCACGTCTGCGCTCCCAGTGTGACAGCAGGGAAACCCATCTCATGCCAGCCAGGTGCCCATCAGGACTTAGGCAGCGCAGGCTCCTGCTGAAAAATTAATCAGCGCCGTTTGTATGCACCATGCTGTGCTCCGGAGCCACGAACAGGAGCAGCGCCACCATCTCCCCAAACCTGCCAGCTTCCCTCCCCACCGCTTCCAAGTTCAACAAGCACAAATCACTGAGCTAATTTCCCCCAAAGTTAAACAACAAACTGCTTCGCCAGCCTCCAATGTCTGCTGTTTCAACGGGGCGTGGGGAACAGCAAGGCCTTTTCCAGGCAAGGGGGTCCCCAACCATGGAGAGCCAACAGATGAAACTCACCTCCACTCCAGGAAGGAGACGTTTACTAAGCACCTACTATGAGCCAGTATCTTCTTTTAAAGTCTCCTTTTCAGAATACGGGCACTGAGCTCCCGGGGAGCCAAGCAACCCACCCCCCTCCAAAATCAAACCGCTGGCCTAGGCCCAACACTAATACTGGGTCTCCATGACATCAGAACCCACTGCCTTTTTATTAACAACCTCTGGCAAATCCTACTAACAGAACTAAATTCTTCAGAGCCCCATGTATGCCTCAACCATTCACTCAGAAAAGCTCGGTGCCTGGCCCCTGGCTCCCCAGGTCATATGCTGTTAGAGACTCAGTCTCCTGACCTGTGCAATGGGGACAGAGACCACGGGTTCCACCTGGCCGGGCGTGGGGCTGTGTGAGGAGCATGCAGAACGTGCCCAGCACACAGAGCACACTCCGCACATGCGATGACCACCCTTCGCCCCACTATTCACCGGCATCTTCACAGCGCTACGCAAAGTTGGCGTCAGGTCCCAGCCAGGTCCCTGGACTGTGTAGCTCTTCCTCTGTGCCAGAGGTCCCCCGGCTCCACCCCCGGAGAGGCTGTGCTGAGCCCAGGGGACACTGTGGAGCTATCCTAGCCACCGGCCTGCTGAACACGTGCAGCCTCCATGGCAAGGCCACAGCCACGGAAAGCCAGGGGCCCAGACTTCCACCCAGGTGCAGAGGCTCACGGGTGGGAGGGACTGGGAGGGACTGGGAGGGACGTGCCCCCATGGCCCAGCTCAGCCGGCCCAGGAGAGCGGCCGTCCAGCCTCAGCCAGCGCCAGCTCCCTCCCTCCCCGCGGTCACTCTGTGGGCGCCACCCGGCGGCCCATCCCTGAGTTTGGGCCCTGGCTTTTGAGCAGTGGCTCCGTCAGTGTACAGTCCTTCCAACGGCGCGTGAGGGTCCCCTTCTCTCCACAGCGTCGCCCGCACTCACCGTCTCTTGTCCTTTTTAGCCATTCAGGCAGGTGTGAGGCAGCGCCCCGTGGTGGGTCTGGCCTGATGATCAGTGAGGCTGAGCATCTATCTTTTCATGCACCTGTCGCCATCTGTGTGTCTTCTTTGGAGAAATCTCTATTCAGATTCTCTGACCATTTTTAAAATCAGACTTTACTTTTTGCCACTGAATTGATTGTATGCGTTCTTTATATATTTTGGATATTAACCCCTTGTCAGATGGGTCATTTGCAAGTATTTCCCCCCATTCCATAGACTGTCTTTTCATCCGGTTGATGGTTTCATTCAGCTGTGCAGAAGCTTTTAGTTTGAAGTAGTCCCGTTTATTTTTTGCTTTTCTTGCCTTTGCTTTGGTGTCAAATCCAAACATCACCACCAAGACTGACGTCCAGGAGCTCGGCACCTACGCGTTCTCCTCGGAGGTCTGTGGTCTCAGGGCTACGGTCAGCTGTCTAATCCACCCTGAGCTGCTTTTTATGAGTGGGGACGACAGTGGTCAAGCCTCACTATCTTGCACGAGTGTCCAGCTTTCCCAACACAACTTATGGAACAGACTCTCCTTTCCCCATGTTCTTAGCCATGCAAAGATTTTTAACAAATTTTAGGAAGCAAGGCCTTTTGTCTAAAATAAAGTCTTATGTGGAAGCATATGCTTCAGAAATGAAACAGAGGAAAGTGAGTTGCTTGGCTTGGGGGGGGCAGGGATTCAGCCCCACCTCCACTCATTGTCCTTAGCTCAGGGGCCCCCAAAGGGCTCCAGGGAGCAAGCTGGAAACACACGATGCTAATGTGTAAGACAGGGTTTACTTCCAACAGCCGGCACCCCTGAGACGCAGCCCTCCCTTGCTCAACAACTTTCAGTGGCTCCCCAGTACCCACAGTAGTGTCCTCGCCTGCCGTTCGCAGCTCCCTGCCCTTGACCTCAGATTTCCCTGCCAGCCCTGTCCCCGGCAATGCTTCTGTGGGACCCCAAGCCTCTTCACAGGTTGGACTCTAGTCTTTCCTCCTGGCAAATGCTTCCCTGCCTTGAGTTTCTCAGAAGCACTGTGCCATCCATGGCACCCTGAGGGGAGCAGGACACCCACTCACCCAGGTCAATAGACAGGCATTCGGGGCACACCCTTCACCCAGACATCCCAGCACCTGCAAGCCAGAGATCCCTGCCCATCGGCCTGTTGGAGCTGGTGGTGGGGAGGCCGTGGAGCTCAGACCCTCTGCAGCCCCCGGACCTCTGCAGGGGCCCAGGGAGCAGCTGGGCCTGTGAGCTCAGCTCAAAACCAAAGCACGAGCATCGAGCATCGTCTGCATTCCCTTTCTTCCTGCTCTCTCCCCGGAGGCCAGAAAGCTGAGCAAGGCAGGCTGAGACACAAAAGGAAAACGCATTTGGTGCAGTCCCAGCGGGGAGTCACCTCCACACAGCCCCAGGCCCACATCTGTCAGCTGGCGGTGTCCGCTGGGCCACATGGCTCCCGGCCTTGGCGCCTGAGGTCAGGGCCATGTCACCCCTTCCCCACCAAGGCTGGGCCTCAGCCCCCACGTCTGGCCGGCTTCCTCTCTGCAGTAAACTTGCTGAGACCAAGGCTGCGCAGCTCTGAGGCATGAGGCTGGAACCCGGAGAGCAGACGGGGGCTGGGGGGGGTCGGAAAGAGCAATGCCCTCAGGAGGGGCGGAGGGGGACAGAGTCGTCTTCAGAACTACTCTGTTACATCTGCTGAGCACCTACTGTGAGCCAGGCCCCAAGGAAGAGAGAGGGACAGAAAGGTTGGCAGTAACAGAGCTCACACCCTCCGGGCACAGAATGCCAGTTGGTGAGGGGCTCGGGGGGCTCCATGCTGACCTCCTCTTATTCACCCCCACAAACCGAGCCATGCACCACTTTTCGGGGGCAAAATGGAGCGAGAGCAGTGAAGGGCCTCGCCAAGAGCCCCCAACCCCGGGCTCACTGTATGAGACGATGGCAGGGGGTGAGAGCCACCGGCTCTGGAGTCTTCCCTCCGCATGCGAGACAACCCAAGCGTCTGCACTTGAGCACCCCCCTCCTGCTTCCCCTTCTATCCCAAGTGGAAACAGGGTGGCTGGTCTCAGAAACCAAATTCTTGGGGAAAATGCTTCCTGTCCCCCCAGCTCCTGGCTCTGCCGTGGACTGTTCTCTCTTAACAGAGTTTCTATCCCCACCCCCAACACACACACGCTCCTAAGTGGGAAACTGTGTGGAAAAAAACGTACAGACAGGGGGAGGTTTGCAACTTGCCCTGAATAGAAAACACGCTGGGAGGGAGGTAAATAAACTGTCCCCGGGGAGAGCTCTGGGAGCTGCTGTGTGCCTGTCTCAGGCCAACCGGGAACGGGGGGCTCCTCAGGCTCCCCGTCAGGGAGCCCGAGCCTCATGTCCCGACTCCTAGAACTTCTGAAGACGACGCCGAGGAGACGGGTGAGCCGAGCAAGGGTCCGAGCCGGCTAGTCCAGCCCCAGCCCCGGGAGGGCAGCTCCAGCCCAGGCTGCCCATCAGGGCCCGGGCCTGACCACCCTGCAGTGCCCGCCAGACTCGGGCTTCCCACAGCCCCCTGCAAGGAGGCCCCCATCCCCATTACGGGAGAGGAAAGGGAGGCGCAGTGTCCCGCCCTGATGAAAACCCAGGGGAGGGAGCAGGGAGGGCGGAGATAAAGAGGGCGCTGGGATCAGCTGGCAGGGCAGGCGGCCCAGGGCCTCGGTCACCTCATCACGCAGCTCAGCAGGGCCCCCGGGGGTCCTCGCCCACCTCGTCTGCAGACCCACAAGGCCAGCCTCTGGGTCAGCGGGTGCTGCTTCTCCCGTTTCTGCATCTGTGCTCTCTCTCGTCTCTCGGCTCTGGCTCTGTCTCTCTGTGGCTGTCACAGGCACACACACCCCTCCCAGACATCCTGCCCACCAGGGGGCTTCAGGCTGTGTAGCAGGCCCTCCTGTGACAGGCAAAGGGCCCAAGCACAGCCCACGGCGCCCAGCTTGCTCCTTCCCACCTCTGTGGCCTCCGCCACCCCCCTGGGCGCCCTGCCTTTGTCGGTCCCTCTCCCTGCAGGCCTGCGCAGTGGAGTCTGGGACTCACAAGGCCCACAGGGCATGCTCCTGCTCTTAGCCCGGTGCTCCCACGGCCTTGCAGACAGAGGCCAAGCTCCCCGGTGGCAGTCCAGGCTCTTCCTAACCTGGCCAGGGCCCACGGGCAGGCGTCCAGACCTCAGAGCTGTCCTGCTCGGGGCACCTGCAGCACCCACTCTACTCACGGGTGTCATGTGTGCTGAGGGCTGGGTCCCCTCACTGGCCTGCACTCTCAGGGGTGGGGGCAGACAGGCCTGGGAGGGGAGTATTCCCAGTGCCCCATACAGGACCAGCACAGGAGTGCCCTGCAGGTATCAGTGAAACACTGAGAGGGTAGAGCCCGGAAACTACCTCCTTATGCTGAATGGAGAAACTGAGGCACAGTCCGGCAGTGGATTGAATCAGGGCTCCCAGCTGGTTTGTGGCAGGGCCTCCCACCCACCAGGCCTGGCTGCCTCTTCTGCTGAAGACCTGGGTCTGGGCCCCAGGCCACTTCATTCATTCACTTACTCATTCACTCACTCACTCATTCACTCACTCACTCACATTCACTCATTCACTCACTCACTCACTCACTCACTCATTCACCCACTCATTCATTCACTCACTCATTCACTCACTCACTCATTCACTCACTCATTCATTCACTCACCCACTCACTCATTCATTCACCCACTCACTCACACACTCACTCACTCACTCACTCATTCACACACTCACTCACTCATTCACTCACTCACTCATTCACTCACTCACTCATTCACTCACTCACTCATTTTTGGCTGATGAACACCTCCCACGTGCCAGGGCCCCCCAGGTGCTGACACAAGACAGGAGAGCCCTGGATGCCTGGGGCGCATGTGTCGTGGATGAAGCAGCCACAGACTGGATCATTAAGCAAAGAACTTACAGCTGGGGCAAGAGGCCTCCAGATGGTGTGAATGGCACGGGGACCGGGGGGGGGGGGGGGGGCGGACCTTGGTGTGCAGGACAGTTAACCAGGCCTCTCCTGTGAAATCATGAAATCATGGAGAGGAGAGAGAGTCCCACCTGAGACTGGGTCATGCAGACCGACCACTGCTAGAACCACGGGGCTGGGAAAGGGCAGGGAGTGGGGGCAGGGATGGTTCCTCCTTGATCTCTAATTTCTGTCCTGTCGGGGAGCGGCAGCCACCAATGCGACACCAATAAACCAGTATCACCAGGCAGACCTCAGGAGTCAGAAAAGACCCTCCTGCCAAATGCCCCCACACAGATGAGGAAACTGAGGTCCAGAGAGGGGCAGCCAGGCCTGAGGTCACGGCCAGTTCACAGATGGGAACCAGAACCCCGATCTTGGGTGCACTGCAGGCCCTGCCCACAGCCATGGGGGGAACACACCCTCTATCGCCGGGGAAACACCCTACGATAAACAGGAAGACCATGCCCCTCGCTCCCACCCCGTGGGCCCCCTTCTTTGGGTTGTTTTAAGTGGTAAGGAGGGGGAGCAATGGTATTTGTTTAAGTAATTTCAAGGATCAAGAATTTCCAGATGTTTCCCCTGTTCCCCACCCCTGCCTTGGCCCCTGTGCCTTCCCCATGACTGTCCCTCCGGCGGAGAGGGGGCCGCTCCTCAGGGACCCCTGGGTGTGGTGGAATGTCTGGCAGATGAAGATTTAAGGGGGGGGGGGGGCTGCTGGATTTCTGGAAAACCAGAGTGATTTTCCAGGCCCAAGATGCTGGAGACAACTCAGAGTTCACCTGTGAGAATCTCGGCCTCCGGGGCCAGCTGGGGGGGGGCAAGGAGGAGGGGCCCTGGGGAGGAGGGGACCGTGGGGAGGCTTCCCGAGGTCTAGCCAGCCAGCCCACCCACATGACTGCTGAGGCTCAGCGACTGGATCCATGGTGAGTCAGTGAATCGGTGACAACACCCTCCACGTGCTTCACCTATCTGAGCAAAACTCCGGCCACAGCAACCCTGCCAAGTGGGAATCACCGCCCTCTCACAGACGGGGGAGAGGGGCACAGCGACACGAGGAAAGTTGCCCCCGGTCACCCCAAAGCTGGGGGCAAAACACAGATTTGCATCCTGGTGAGTCGGTGTGAACTGCACCTGGCTAACATGAAGGCTCAGGAAGGCTGGGGGAGAGGGAGGGAAGAGGGAGGGAGGCGGGAGGAAAACAAAAGCCTCCCCCTGAGTACATAAGGCCCATTCTGTCTGCCTGGCTGGCACGGCTGGGAGCACCCGGGGCCACACCTGCGACTCAGGAGCTGTGCCGGAGACACTGAGGGGATCAGCCTTGCACAGGGGTGCTGGCTGACTCCTGCCGTAACAGCAAAACAATGGGGGAGCAAAACACAGAACACGCCCCGAAGGGAAACCTAGACTGTGGGTTATTCAGACTATGGACCCCGCCTCTCCAGGGACGGGAGAGCCCCGCACCAGCCCGCGCAGCCGAGGCTCGGGGGGCCTTTGTTCGCGCTGCGGCAGATGTGGGGGAACCATGAACACAGAGCGGCATGGAACACATCAGAGTGAGCGTGGGGGTCACGCGGGGGGCTCGGCCGCGTCTGTAATGTTTCACTGCCGTCAACAATCCGAAACACATTTGCAAGATCCTAACATCTGTCCGCGAGCCCGGGCTGCGGGGTCAGCTCCGTTGTTTCCGGCGGGCGGAACTGGCCCCTAATTGCAGCGTGTTAGTGTTGGGGCGCATCTGTGAGGGGCGGCAGCCTCCGGGCGAGTGTCCCCAGCCCAGCCGGGGTCCGTCCCGAGCCTGCCTCCTGGCTGCAGATCCCGGAGGACCCCAGGCGCTCACTCTGAGGGCACCTTTTTAAGCCCCTGTTCTCCACATGTGGCGGGCACTTGTGAACACTTCCCAGACCGGGATTCACGAGCCCACGGAAACGAATCTCAGCTGAGAGCTGTACAACTGGCTTGCGGCAAGCGGTCCGGCCTCTCTGGGCCTCGGTTTTCTCATCTGTGAAATGGGTCATGATGGACATTGTGGTCCTGTCTCCTGAGGTTGTCCCGGAGGAGAGTGACCACATTTCAGGGTGTGCAGTTAGCACAGGGCCCCGCATGCGGTGAGTGACTATGAAAGGGAGGAAGGCCACCATGGGTCAGTCCCATGAGCCAGAGCCCCGACATCACCAGGTCCCCACAATTAGCACCATTCGGTCCAGCAGCCACCCGCCACCCCCAGGGCCCAGAATAGGGGCCCTCAGCCTGGCACCTCCGTCCAGGCCCCTCGGGTGTTTCATGGATCGCCCCCCCCCCCCCCCCCCCAGTCTTCGGAAACAGAAAGAAGCCCCCTGCTGCGGCACTGCTCAGAAAGTTCCAGAACCCCAGCCACTGCTCATCCAGCGCCCAGTGCAGTCTTCCCACCCGAGGACCAGTGGTTGGGTTGATGTTTTGGCTCCGACACCAGATGTCAGGACCAACGGCCAGCCCGTCCCCGCGGTGCAAGCGCAGTGGACCAGGAGCCTGCCAGCCAGATTCCTGGAACACGCGGAGACTCGGGAGGGCGGCCCGCCTCTGTGCTGACGGTGGGCAGGAGCGGGGATACACCTCAGGACTGCGCCCGTCCCCGCGGGGGACCCTTCGAAGACGCTGTGTGCTGCCTCCGGCCAGCCCCGAGTCCCCACTGTCCTCAGTGCCTCCTCCACCTCCCAGACATCTGCTCCCCGGGCCTGGTCTCGGGAACCCAGCCACGGTGCTGTCCCGAGTGGGTGCACGTGGACAAGCCTGGCCGAGAGGTCCTCAGAGCACAGCATGAGGAGAGATATGAGGACGGTAAAGTGTCCCCAGGGAGCCAAAGCTGCAGAGCGAGGGGACTCAGAGGGCAGCTGTCCGGTTCGAGACCAGCAGTCATCAGCTCTGTGACCTGCAGCAGGTTCCTTACCCGCCTGCAAGGTGCCTCCTTCCGGGCTGCGGTGAGGACATGTGGGCACACCTGGGTGGCCTTGGCACAGCCCTTGCACATACACCCTCTGCAAGCCTGTGGGTGGGGTGCGGGTTGGCAGTGGGGTTGGCAGTGGTTAGTGCCAACTGTGGCTGTGAGAGGCAGTGTTCAGGCAAGTGTGGCTTAGGTCACGAGGACAGGCCATGGCTGAGGCCGTGGCCAGCGGAGACTCAAGATGCTCTCAGACCCTCTGCATGTGCCCGGGGGACAGACCCCCAGGCGCCACAGCTGCCCACCTTTCTCAGAAAGGGAGGAGGGTGGGCCCAACGGGGGGTGGGCAGCCAGTTCTGCCAAACCGTGGGTGCCCTGGGGAATTGTCTGGCAATCTGAGTGAATCTGAACAGCCCTACAGCCACCACAGTGTACACCCTCAATATTCACAGACGCCCGACAATGACGGCTGTGAGGGGTTACATGTGTCCCCCCAATTCACATACTAATGCCAGGCTCCAAAATGTGACCTGACTGGGAACTAGCGTCACTGGGATGTAATTAGTTAAGATGAGGTCACACTAAAACAGGGGGGGGCCCCATCCAATACGATTGATGTCCTTATAAAAGGGGGACATCTGGACACAGACACACAAGGAGAACATGGTGGGAAGATGCAGGCAAAGGTTGGGGTGATATGTCTACGAGCCTAGGAACCCGAAGATGCCAGCCGATCCCCAGCAGCTGGAGAGAGGCCTGGGGTGGATTCTTTCAGCCTCAGAGGGAACCAGCCCTGCTGACATCCTGGCCTCGGACTTCTGGCCTCCATACCTGAGATGAGACACCTCTGTTATTTAAGCCACCCAGTCCCACAGGCGCTTACCCTGGTCCCCTCCAAGCTGAGGTCACTGTTTACCTGCCCCACCCACCCCTGTCCTGGGAGGAGGGCTGGCCATTCCACCATGAGCCTGGGCTCCCCTTCGGCCCTGCCCCTCTCTCTGGCCACCTGTAGCAACACCCCAGTCCTCACTGTCCCTTCTCTATCCCGAGCCACGTCCTGGATCAGGCACCTGCCTCTCGCCCGGATGTCACAACAACAGCCCAACAGGTCTGCCTGCCCCAACCTCTCGCTCCTCCAGGCCAGCCATCCACCTGCTCAGGTCAAACATCAGGCGTGTCCCCGACTCCTCTCTCATTCCTCCTTCAGACCAGCAGCTGTTGGCTCACCCTTCAAACAGACGCAGAAACCATGCCTGCCACCCACCACTACCGCCTAGGCCTGGGCTCCTCTCACCCGGCACCTCTCACCCGGGCCCTGCAGTGGCCTTCAGCTCTCCCTCCCCCCTGCCCCCCCCCAGGCCTCCTTGCTGCTCCTCCAGGCTCCTCCCTCCGCTTGGAGTAACCCCCCAGCACCCACCTGGCTCTCACCCACAACTTTCCCACATCTCCCCCAAATCCTGAGGCCTTCCCTGACCCCGCCCACTCCTGACCCCTCCCCACAGCCTCTGTGCTTCCTCTCCACCTTTACATGACACGTATTTATTAGGTTTGCTGTCTCGTTTCTGCCTCCCGCACTAAGTCCCAGGACCACGGGGGTTCTGTCTGTTCTGTTATCTCAAACATTCCCAGTACCTAGAGCAGCGCTCAGCACGCAGCTGGCACTCAGTAAATAACTGCTCAGTCTATACAGCAGAGCAACATGAACCAGGGGCACGCGGCTGCCCCCAGGATCCTCTTACTTCCCTCTTCTAACCGAGGACACTGCCGACGTCACGGCTGCTCCCCGCACCTGTGGGGACGAGACGGCCTGGCTGCGGGCGAGGCCCGGGCGGCCTGCGTGGCTGCTTTCCCACAGGCACCCTCCCGGGGTGGCGGCCCAGTAGGTCCAGTTGTATTAAGATGGCCCAGGGAGCGGCACACCCCGCACCCGGCACCCGGCACCCAGCAGCGGGAGGGTGTCTGTGGGAACACGTCCACCCCAGCTCTTGGAGGTGCTGGGAGGAACCTGGGACTGGGGACGGAGCAGCACAGGCGGGTCCCAGGACGCCCAGCACGTGGGAGACACTCCAGCCACACCGGGGTCCTGAGAGCAGGGTGGAGGGGCTCCAGGCTCTGGAGGTGTGTATGTCCACGGCCCTGGCCCTCACAGGCCCCAGCACCTGTGTCCACACCCCAGAGCTTGGCCTCTCTGGTCTTGGTAACTCCCCACCCATCCTGGGCTCCTCAACATCACAGCTTTGAGACAGGGCTCTGGGGTTGAGGGCTACTGTGGCTGGGAGACTCGGTGCCTCCCCAAGACTTCGGGGTTGTTGGGACTAGGAACTGGGGTCTGCCTTTCAAAGCCCCTCACCTCCGAGGCCTGTGTCCCAGAGCCGAGCTCCGTTCTGAGACTTGCCACGTACTAAGGGCATCACAAACAGCGTCCAGTGGCTGGAATGTCACAGATGCCCTGCCAACACGCAGGTGCCTCATCCTGACTCTGGATGCCGTCCAGGAAGGGGGCCTCTCCACCCCCGGGCTGCCCCGGGGCCGAGGTCGGATCAAGGTCAAGCTCAGCAGTGCCTGGAACCCTTGTGCCGTGGGTGGGATGAATCGTTTCCCCTGAGAGTTGCGCTGAAGTCCCAACCCCAGCACCTGTGAATAGGACCTAATTTGGAAACAGGAGCTCTGCACATGTAACTGGGTGAGATGTGGTCAGACTGGCCCAGGGTGGGCCCTAATCCAGTGACTCATGCCCTTATAAGAAGGAGATGTGAACACAGGGACACAGACGCAGGGAGAGGCTACGTGACAATAGAGGCAGAGACTGGAGTGGTGCGGGCACAAGGACAGGAGGCAGGCTACCTGTCCCCCCCGAACCGACAGGAGGCAAGGAAGGACCCCCCGGCCTCCAGGGCTGGTGGAGCCGGGGGCACGGTCTCCTTCCTCTGACGCGCCCGTCACCCGGCAGCCCCGGCTCCCTCCATCCCTGCAGAAGCACACGTCCCGGGCGCGGGGAGGGGCGGTGGGCTGGTACACCCGCGGGAGCAGGTGGGCACGCGGCTGACCCGCCACCCGGGCCGGGTGGGAAAGCCCCATCCCAGCAGCCTCGCGCCGGGCGCCGCGGGCACCCCTCCCCGGCCCCGCTCAGGAATCCCACCGCCCTGCTCCTGCCCCTGAACCATTCCCGCGCACCCACGCGCCCGCACCTGCCCGCGTGACTCAGGCCTCCCACTCGGCTCCCTGGCAGCCCTCGCCTCGTGCTGGCCGCCTCCACGCCCCGCCAGGCCACGCTGGACCCCAGGCCGGCCGCGAGGCGTGGGCTCGGCCTCCTCGGGGCTCCGGGCGGCCGGGGTGCTGTCCTGGAGGAGCCCCTGACCCTAGCCTCGGGCTGCCCTCTCCCCAAGCCCTCGCCTGGGGTGTGCCCTCTGCCAGACCTCACAGAGGTGGGAGACTCTTACGTCCACCTTCTCAGCAGCAGCCAGTGGCTCCTCCGAGGCAGCTCAGGGGACAGTCCCGCCTCACGGTCCACAGGTGCCGGCGCCTCCCCGGCCCCCCGGCCACGGCACAAAGGGCGGCACATGCCCGCCCGGGGACCCTCGCCCCCCGCCGTGCACCCTCCTGGGGCTCCCCCTGGGAATCCACTTCCCCAGGCCCCGAGCTCACGGCGCCTTCCCAGGGGGGCCACGCAGGCCAAGCCCCAAGCGCCCCCGCCCCCCATCTCCCACTTCCTTTTACTCCACAGGACGCGTTTCCACCTGGCGTTAGAATGGTCGCTTGGTATTTACTTGTTCACGGTCCGTGCCCCGCACGGAACATCCGCCCCCACCTGTCGCCTTCCCCACTGAGCCTCCGGCTCACCCCTGGGGCCACAGAAATGTGTGACATACGTGGTTCTACGAATCCCACCCTTGGGTCCCCGCGTGGCCAGGCACTGCAGGTGGGTCCCGGGCAGGGCACAGCAGCGCCGCCCAGAAGAAGGGGAGAGAGAAAGAGGGGCGGCCCGGGCGTGGCCGTGGGAGGGACGGAGAGCAGAGCTCCGTGGGCAGACATTACAAATGCAGGCCACGCGCCTGCTGGGCTGGGCTGAAACCAGACGTCCCCGCCGCTCGGTGATCGCAGGGCCGCTCCTCCCGCACGCAGGCAGCCGCGGCGAAACCTCCCCGATTCCTTCCAAGCAGGTCCCACCTCCTGCTTCCCCCACCCACCGCCACCCCACCCCCAGGCTCCGGATGGGGGTCCCCCTCGGGCCCCTCCTCTGACCTCTTTCTCCCATGGCAGCCAGGCCTGACTGTGCGTGAGCCACAAACACGAGAACCTTCCGGAGAACCTTCTTAAACGGAATTTGTAAAAACAGCGCTGCCCTTGGTTAAACCGTGGGCGCGGACAAACACCTGTCACATCGTGCCCTGCATTTCTGTAGGGCTGAGATCACAGTGACATGGGTGACGCTGCGGGGTGACGGCTCCTGGGGCCGCACTTCAGGAAAGTCTTTGGGGCACAGCGGGCCTTCCCCTGGGAACCCATCCTGTAGGTGACGTCACCTACAATGTCCGGAGCAGCGGCAGGGGAATGACCCCGGCCTGGAGCCCCCCCAGGGCCAGCCGCGCGCACGACAGACTGTGCCGGGGCCGCACTCGGAGCGCCGCCCGGGGAAGGCACCTGCGCCGTGGGCTGGACCACAGCGTTGCATCAGCATCACAGTTCACGAAGTAACAGACGCACTGCGGTGATGTGAGAATGTCCCGGTCCCTACGAGACGGGGTGTGAAAGGACCACGTCTCCAACCAGCTCTCAACGGGTCAGGAAACGAGCGTCTGAAATGCACGCGTGTGCGGACGGATGGACAGACAGAGGACAGAGGACGGGAGGGAGGGAGACGGGGAGGAGGGACCACAAAGCTGATGGGCTGTGAGGCTGAGTCAAGGTTGCACAGAGTCCTTTACCGTTTTTCAGCTGCCTTCTAAGTTGTAAATTATACGAAAAGAAAACACAGTAGCTGCTGGGGAGGCTCGGCTCGCACAGGCTGGGGACGCCGCGTGGGTGTCAAGGCAACGCCCGCAGGGTCGCCCGGCGTTTCCGCTCCTCGGTACATCCCGGCGGAGACGGGAACATGGGTGCCTCCCGACTCGGGTGGAGGCCACACTGCCCCCACCTGGAAATGACTCACACGCCCATCGAGGGAAGGACAGGAAAGCACCCTGGGCGCTGTCACCCAACGGAGCTCCGCGAGGAATGAGGCGCCCAACCCGCCGCTCCGCGGGCAGCGCGGGTGCATCTCACAGACATGACGTCGCGCCCAGGAAGCCGGACACCACACAGCTGGGGCTCTGCGCAGGGGCGGGGCTTGGGCGGCTGGGCCTGTCGCTGCTCCCTCGGGATCCCGGGCCTGCACCTACGCTCCGCTGCACGCTTCTCACGCGCGCCTGTTCCCTTGCCCATGAAATCGTTCAATAAAAAGTTGAAAACTGGGAAGTCCAAAAGAAACGGCTCCTATATAGTTTTTAAACGTAAAAGACGAAGTCAGTGTTTCACCCGCGGGGACTAGGCCAGGGGACGCAAAGACCAGGAAGGTGTCGGGGCCTCTGGGAAGCGAGGCAGTGCCGTGGGAGGGAGGTTGGGGGCCAGCAGGGGGTCCAGGGCGCCCAGCACCCAGCACAGCCCCACTCACACCATGGAGCAGGGCCCCGTGCCCACAGCCCAGGAGGCGACAGTGGGTCCCACAGTATCAGGAGATGCCCCGGACGAAGGGTGGGCACATGCCAAGTCCAGTGACCTGAACCAACCTCTGCCTGCCCCAACAGCGGGCGCCCGCGTGTCCAGCCCCCATGGTGGCAGTGAAGGCCAGCAGCTGCCTCCTGCAGCCGAGAGCCCGGCTCACTCGGTCGGTGAGGCCGGCCCTCCTCTGACCGTGAGGCCGGCCCTCCTCTGATCCAGAGGAGCCGCAGTCCCTGGAAGTGGCGTGAGGAGCTCAGCAGATCCGTTTTCCACCCGCTGTCCCCAGCCCCGCACCAGGAGGAGGGCAGAGGGAGCGGCCCTGACCGCGTTACTCCCCAGGGCGGCTGCAGCCTCGGCCTGGACACCCGGCCCACCCAGCCGGGTGCTAGCGCCGCACACTTGGAGCCTGGAATCTGAGCCCGGGCACCACACGAGGGGCTCACTCCCAGGGAGGGGCGCAGGCGGCCCCCTACCGCCGGGCCTCCCGTGGAGCGCAGCGCGGGCGGTGAGCCGCGCGGAAATCAGGCCAGGGTAGCCGCTCTGGAATCTCCATTTAACAAACGGGACCCACCTCAGGACACCCGTGCGGAGCCGCCAGGCACCGACTCTCAGGCCCAAGCCTCAAACACAAAGCAGGGGTCCTTTGTTATCTAATAACAAAGGGCAGGTGCACTTTCCACCCACATCCTCAACACTGAGGCCCAGCCCACCCCGGCCAGGTTCCAGCAGCCAGAAGCCGAGTTGCCCTGGGAGGCTGAGGGGCGCCCTCTTCATGGATGAAGCCCGGGGCTCTGCCAGACCATGCCCCACTGGCACAGCCAGCTGGGGGGGGGGCGGAGCTGACCCGGTGCCCACTCAGGCCAGATGTAGAGAACAGCAGCTGGGGCCATCGGCCAGTCACTGTCGTCACTCGATGTTCTAGTAAAGGAAGGATAGCCTGCTTTATGTACCTCCTGGGGGGTGGGGCAGAAATTCCCCAAGGTCTTAGCCAACAGGTCGGGACAGGCCTGAGCCCGGGAAGCTGCTGCCGGGCGGGGCGGGAGGGCCGCCCACTACAGGGGGCTTCCAGTTGTGCTCCATTCAGATACAAGCTGGTTCTGATAGACAAGCCGGAGTGCACCCCGGGAAGGAGGGATGAATGGGGTGCCAGGCAGAGGCTCTACAAGGAGGCCTGTGTCCGGAAGCCCAGGATGAGTCAGACTGCGGGAGGCGGCCCAGAGGGCGGGGACCAGGTACAGCTGCCCAGGGGCCTGGCAGGTTTATAGCAGCAGCTGAGGTGCCGGGCACACTGGAGCCACCAAGTCACGGAGCAGCATGCTCCCTGCCCTGCTTCTCCTGCCCAGCCTCCTGGGGGCCACCCTGGCCAGCCCCATCCAGGGCCCCCGGGAGTGCGCTCGGGGCTCAGCAGTGTGGTGTCGGGACCTGCAGGCGGCCGCCCGGTGCGGGGCCGTGGGGCACTGCCGGAGGGCCGTCTGGAGCAAGCCCACCACCAGGACCCTGCCCTGCGATGTCTGCCTGGACGTGGTGGCTGCTGCCGGCAACGGGCTGAACCCCAACACCACGGCCGACGACATCCTGGCTCTGGTGACAAAGACCTGCGAGTGGCTTCCCAGCCAGGACGCTTCAGCCAAATGTAAGGAGATGACGGATGCCCACAGCTCAGCCATCCTCGGCATGCTCGAGGGGGCCCCGGACAGCGCCCCGGCAGAGGTGTGCACTGCGCTCACCCTCTGCCAGCCACTGCAGAGGCTCCCGGCCACCCCGGCCACCCCGGAGTCCCTCTCCCAGGAGGACACATCTGAGCTGGTGGCCCCGTTCATGGCCAGCGGGCCCCTCAGCTTCCACCTCCCGCAGATTCCTGAGGATACTGTGTGCCAGAACTGCGTCCAGCTGGTCACCCGGCTCCATGAGGAGGTTGGGTCCAATGTGTCCGCCTTGGCCGATGCAATCACGCAGGAGCAGTGTAAGTCCCTGGGGCCGGGCCTGGCTCTCATCTGCAAGGACTACATCCTTCAGTACCTCGCTCCTGGGGAGCACATGCTGAAGCTCGTCCTGCCCGAGGAGACCTGCAAGAAGGGGGGCTTCTGCGAGGAGCTGCCCACTCAGGACTGGGTCCCTGCCCTGGAGCCACTGTCCCCGGGGAAGAGGAATGAAATGCAGATGAAGGCCGGCCTGACCTGCGAGGTGTGCCTGCAGGTGATCCAGGAGCTGGACCAGTGGCTGGACTCCAACAGCACCGAGGCCCTGATCAGCCATGCCCTGGAGCGCGTGTGCGGGGTGATGCCCACGTCCATCGTCCAGCAGTGCGTCGCCATGGTGGACGCCTACAGCCCTGCCCTGGTGGAGTTCGTGACCAGAGTGCCCCCGGAGAAGGTGTGCAGGGCCGTGCGGCTCTGCAGCAGCCAGCGGCGGTTGGCCCGGGCTCTCCACGAGGCACGAGCCACCCCCCTGCCTCCTCTGCTGGACAACAGGGACAACCAGGGCAGTTTCTGCAACGGGTGCAAGAGACTGCTGGGCGTGTCCGCCCGCAACCTGGAGCGCAAGAGCACCAAGCGCGGCATCCTGCAGGCCTTCAAGGGGGGCTGCCGCATCCTGCCACTGCCCTACATGATCCAGTGCAACCGCTTCGTGGACCAGTACGAGCCCGTGCTCATCGCCACCCTTGCGGAGATGATGGACCCCACCGCCCTGTGCGCCAGGGTGGGTGCCTGTCACGCCCCCAGGGCCCCGCTGCTGGGCAGCGACCAGTGCGTCATGGGCCCCAGCTTCTGGTGCCAGAGCCAGGAGGCGGCCGAGATGTGCGACGCCGTGAAGCACTGCCAGCTCCACATCTGGAAGATGGCACCCTTCCACGCTGCGGAGAGCGAGTGCCCGCAACCCAGCACCTGCTAGTGTCCCCGGAAGGCCCTGATCTCCCTGAGCCCCACAGGGACCCTCCGAGGTGGGTGCTGTCCCCATTCCCATTTCACAGATGAGAACTGAGGCTCTGGGCGGGGAGGCGGAGGAGCAGGGATGAAACTCTGATCCCCACCCTAACAACGTGCCTCCTGGCTTTGCCCTGTGAGTGCCTCCCCTGGACTGGAACCAGCTGCCAGGTACAGCCCCCGCCCCAGCCAACCGCCCCTCAGCCTCAACACGGTGATGGGCTGACGGGCGGGGGCCTGGCCTGGCCTTTGATGCCCCTTCTGCTCGATTCTGATGAGCTCCCAGCTAAGAGCCAGGCCAGAGTCCTGGCCAGGGTGAGAGGAGGCAGGGGCAGGGGGCGGGGGAGAGGGGCCATCACAGGGGGGGCCCATCCCTCCTGTCAGACAGCTGGGGGTGGGGCTGGGTCTCCTCCACAGCCACCCCCCCGTTGCTCAAGCAAGAGCTTCTCTACCCAGGGTGTCTGGGGGTGGCCCCGGAGGCGTGTGTGAGGTGTGAGTGTCTATGGGCGTTTCTGGGGAGGAAGCTGGGGCTTTGAGCACATCTCCCAGGGGTGCCTAAGATCAGCACAGCCCTTCCCATGCCTCTGCCCACCACGGGGCCCCAGCTATCCCCCTGCCTGGTCACAGGCACAGGGAAGCCTGGCGCTGCCCCTAAGTGAGGAGAGGGAAATGTGCTCACACCGTCCTGAGTGGCTTCTGGGGCTGTGGGGCCATTCAGGGGCGGGCACAGCTTTTTCACCTGTCAGAGCCTCAGTTTTCCAATCTGTAGAATAGGGTGATCAGACATGTCTTGTGGGGATTGCGACACAATTCAAGGAGATGTCCAAGAGCTTCTCCCCCAGAGACCTCACCCACCGGTCTACTAGGTCCAGCAAAACCCGGCTCAGGGTCCCCAAAGAGTCTGGCTGTGCAAGTGCAGAATAAACCGAATATCTCCAAACGCCGTCTGCTGTGTCTTCATTCCCAGGGCAGACCTGCTCCGCGAGCCCAGTGATCTCCCTTTCTGCCCAGCCCCGTGTCCCCGCCTGCGGGAAGCCTTCCCTGATGCTCTCTGCCTGGTTTAGCCGCCTGCTGTTTCTCTCCTGTGGTATTGTCATCATCGGTCTCCCCCATACACCACGAGCCCCCTGGGGATGCCATGGGCGTGACCCCGTTGTGCCTCGTGTCCGCACAGAGCTGGCGCACAGCAGGTCTCAAACTTTTGCTTTTCACCTGAGGCCTGGCCAGGTGGAGCCCAGCAGCTGCACTCGGATGAGTCCTGTGGAACAGGAGGAGAGGCGCCTCGCCGGGGTGGACAGGGGCCCGAGCGGGTGCTCTTTTCCAAGGGGCCACACCTGAGTTCTTAGGTAAATGTCGCAGGCCCCGACCGTTGCCCCAGGACAGCAGCTGTGCCAGGCCAGGGTTTCCAGACCCCTCAGTGCTGGTGCACCTTGGCTGGGCAAGGCCCGCCGGTCAGCCCTGTGAGGACAGCAAAGGGCTGGTGACCAGGCTGCCACACTGACCTGAGGGCCCAGATGTGGCCACAGGAAGGCAGCTCTTGTGTCTTGATTCCAAAACACAGATGTCCAGTGATTGACGGGATTGCAGACTGGTGGGTTGTGCAAAAACCGGTGGGCAGGGCTGGCCCACGGTACCCAGGATGGGCCCGTAGGCTGTCGGTCTGTTAGCAGTGTCCCTCTCTGTGACAGAGGGAGCTGCAGCCCCTCCTCTGGCCTGGTCTGGGAACACCTCCCGACAATTGTGTGACGGGTCAGTTTCCTGAGATGTCATTGCTTACACATGTCTGGCCCGTGTGAGGCCAGGAGGTGATGCCACATCTCCCAGGTGACCCATCCATGCAGCACTGAGATGCTATCCAGGACCCCCCAGCAGAGCTCACCTACCTTCCCCCAACCCAAGCTACCTGTGGTGGGCAGGTGGATGGGGTCCCCACATGCCCCTTCTCTCTGTCCGCCCCACCCCAATCCTGGGAACCAGCTGCAACTGCAGGGAAGCTCAGCCAGTGCGCCTTGTGTGTCTGTCATCCGAGGACAGTGACCACTGGCCACCTATGGAGGGCTTCCCACGTGGCCCAGCTGGGCACTGCCCCAAGAACACTGCTGGACCTCACTCCTCGCCCTCCACAACCACCATGGGAAAGATGCCACTATCATCCCATTTCACAGAGGCAGAGGCAGAGACCAGAGAGGTGCAGTAACTGGCCCAAGGTCACGCAGCCAGCAGGCAGCAGAGTTAAGAGTCTAGCCCTGTGCTTCTGACCCTCACATCCACCACACCCAACAGGCTGGAGTCCAAGTCCTGACTGTCACCGTGGCCTCTGCCTCAGTTTTCTCATTCCTAAAATTCCTAAAGGAGTCCTCCCACCTCAGGAGGGCGGTCCTCAGCCGGAGGGTGACGCAGTGTGGGAGAGGCCAGCTCCACGCAGGCCCGGGGGTCAGGCAGGGGCGTTTATTTTTTATTCCTCACTTGAGGATATTTTCCCCATTGTTTTTCAGTGGAAGGGAGAGAGCGAGAGAAACATCGATGTGAGAGAGACACATCCATTGGTTGCCTCCCGTAGGCACCCAGACCAGGGCCGGAGAACAAGCCAGCAACTGAGGTGCGTGCCTTTGGCTGGAATCGAACCGGGGACCCTTCAGTCCACAGGCCAACTCTCTAACCACTGAGTCAAACTGGCCAGGGCAGGGAGGGGCTTTTAAAGTCCCCTCCTGCCGTCAGTCAGACATCTGTCTGTCTTTCCACGCCCTTCGCCCGCCTCTTCAAATGCTCGCCCTATTTTCCTCTCGCATATCTTCCTCTTAACACACTGGGATTTGGGGTCTGATGTGGCCAGTTTACTTTCCTGGAGCAGTGAGTGCCTATCGCCCCCCAGCAACATCTGTCTTCCCCCCACCCCCATGACGGTCACTGTCAGAAGCAGCACCGCAGGGTCCCTGGATCGGACTCCTCCAGCCCCTGGGTCCCATCCCACCTCCCCACCCCACCGCTGTCCCCCCTGCCCCCCAACTCAGGAGCTCTGGTCTAGGCCGCCCCTGACTCCAGGTGCCATTCTTTTGGCTCCACTCCCAGAGAGGGTGTCACAGGGCTGGTGAGGAAGGGACGTTGCAGGACTTGCAACTGTCTCTGGCCCAGAGAGGGGCGGCCTCCTACCTGGGCCCCAAGCTCAGCTTAGGCTGCACTTAGCATTTGGCTCCCACACAAGGGAAGGGCGGAAAGAGCCACATCCCAGCACTCGGGGGCCTCGGCCGAGCCCCTTCTCTTCTCTGAGTGTTCCTGGGATTTCCCTGGAAAGTGGCATCCACGACACTCTGGTGCTTGGTCACGGCCCAGGGCCCACAGGCGTGCAGTGAGTGGGGAAGGTCAGCCTGGCCGGGAGGCCAGCACAGCCACCGGCTCTCGCCCGGCTCGGGGCCGCCAGGCAGCCCCGGTCAAGTGTTTGCTCGCTGACTGTGGGAAGGAGTGTGAGGAACACAGGCCTCGGCCCAGAGGCCTGTCCCCGGAGCAACACAGGCGGGCCCGTCGCAGCTGCCTCAGGCCCTTGAGCTCTGCAGCCAAGCACAGCGGCAACCGGGCGAGTTTGCAGGGAGGTCAGAGCCCGCGGAGGAGGAACAGGCTGTGGGAACCGAAAACCGCGACGCTGCGCGTTCCGCCGGATCCCTCGGGGAAAAGACCACAGGTCACCCCACTGGAGGCCTAGGCTCCAGGCCTGACGCCCCAGGACCGGACCAGCTCTCCTCTGCACCTCAGTTTCCCTCCTGCAACCAAAGGTAAACTAGATGGGGACGGAGCACAAACACCCACGGGACCCGGGGCTCGGGGCCAACCGACGGCTGGACCTAGGCCCTCCCGGCAGGCACCCTATCGGCCCAGCGCCCTGGGAGACTGGCTTGCTGACTCCCCTCCCTCCGATTTCCGCAGCGGTCAGAACCCCAGGCTGTTCATGCGAGATGTCAAATTCCTAATGGCTGACACCCTGGTTTTAAAGTCTTCTTCTGGCCAAACCAAATAAGCCTGGAGACTGGGCCTGGCCTTCGGGCCAGCAGCAGGGGAACTCCAGGCCAGGGAATCTCCTGTGGGAAATAACACAATTTCCCACCCCTGACAACCGTCTGAAGGCTCAGAAGCCCGGACATTTCTTTCTGGTTCTCGCCAAGCCCAGGAAGGGACGGGGAGGGCTCTGCCCCGATCGGGAGGGGACTGGGTATCAGGGAGCCATTTATTTAGGACAATGGGAGTAACACGGGGGAAAGTTTCACCACTCCCAAACCAGTTCCTCAGGTTGACCCTCCCACGGGCAGGGACCAGATTAGGAAACCACAGGGCAGAAGAGGGAGAGAGGCCCTTCCACGGGCTATTTAAATGTCACCAATGTCCGTGGAGATGAAGAGAAGGCGTGTGCATTGCCCAAAGCCAGGTCGGCCAGTCCCGAGGGACCCCACAGCCAGTGGTGACTCCACAGCCACCGAAAGGGTTGGGGCATCCGGCAGAGTGGGAAAGACACAGCCGAGTCCTGGGCCGGCTGTCGGGGATTTGGGTTTAGAAGACTCTGGATGTGATCTAATGGAGAGAGCAGGGCAGGGGCCACAGGCAGCCCTTGGAATCCTGTCCCAGGCACGCACGGCTCTAGCTCCATCTGCCCACGCATCCCGCCCCCAGCCCAGCCCACAGGGGGCCCAGGGCAGGGAAGGGTGGGCCTGCTCCGCCTCCTGCTGATCCTGCACCCACACAGGGAGAAACAGCCCCAGTCGCTCTCCAGGAAGACAGCACCGCACCTCCAGGAGGTGGGGGGCCGGCCAGGAGTCTGGGGGAGGTGGGCCTCACACCCGGCTGCTGCTGGCTGGACACGCACGGCTGGGGACCTTCCTGGGCAGGGGACCTGCTGTGGTGACGGAGACGTGCCCAGGCCTTCCATGCATGTTCCTTAGTGATCGCAAAGCCCTGGTCCCTCACCTTGTTCCCCTGCTAAGCCCCTCCAGGCCCTGTTGGGTGACATTCCTGTCACCAAGAGGAGGTGGGGGCCGGCCAGGAGGAGGGAGGAGGGGACTGCTACAAACTCGCCGGGCAACTTGGGGCAAGTGGCTGGATCTTCCTGGGCCTGTTCCCCCACCTAGTTTAGGGGGCCCTGTCAACCCTCGTTTTACAGCCAAGAAGCAGGGCTCCGGTCCACACTGGGAGACAAAGGCAGTGAAACCGAGTGTGACAGAGGGACATCTCAGCGACACGTGCTCAGGCCAGGATCTCCTAGGCTACAGACAGAGCTCGCCAATCCTCCCTGCTCTGGATGCTTGGCCGTCAGAGGGTTTTCTGAAGGGAGATATGAGTATTGCCCCGTTGTTCGGAAGAGGAACCAGATGGGGGATGAGCGGGAGCAAAGGCCGGGAGCTGGGAGAGAGGGCAGGGGAGGTGGGTGTGGATGGAGTGAGAGACGAGGGCATCCCCTGGGGACCCCGTGGGGTGCAGGGGGACTTCATAAACGTGTGAATATGTGAAACCAGTCCCGAAGCTCAGCCTCCTCCAGGATGGCTCCAGCCTTCCACTCTCTGTCCCGGTGCCATCGCCTGGAGGTGCCCTGGGCACCAGAGCTCCCTAGGGGCCGGCCCTCAGCCTTGCCACGTGCCCTGGGAGCCTCCGCTGACCCTCCCACCCAAAGCTGGCTCAGGGCTCACCCATTATGTTGGAAAGAGCTGTTCCCTCTCGGACTCCTCCAGGACTGGTAGTGGCCTGAGGGCAGTGACCACAGGGAACAGAGGTCAGGAGTAGTGACAGAGATCAAGGGTCACACCCTGGAACAGCAGGTTCCTCCAAAAGTGCACCCCATCCCTGTAACTGCCGCCCCTTCTCAGCAGAGATCTGGGAGGAAACAGACCCATTTAACAGGTGGGCAAAGAGGCTCAGAAACATCCAGTGACTTGCCTAAGGTCACTCACAGATGGCAGAGCTGGGACATAGGGCAGAATTAGGTACCTGTAATCTCCCAAACTTTAACAATCACTAGAAAGCAGTGTCCCGCAGGTAACAGAAACAGCTGCGGCTTGGCCCCCTGCTAAGCAGGCTTTACCGACCAGCACACACAGGCAGCTCCCTCTCTGCGGACGAGGGGACCAGGGCTCCACGGCACACACTGGCTGTCCCCACGGCAGCTAAACCGTCCGCCCTGGGGACCCTCCCGACGCCACGGGGCCGCCTGCACGTCCAGGACGCTGCTCGCCCGTCAGCAGGTTGACGGCTCCATCCTTCACAGCACACTCGAGTGAGGTTTATGTTACAAAAATAGAAAACGAAGACGGTTCTTTCATACGTCTTCCACTCGGGGAGTTTTATTAAAATGCAGTAAATCTCCAGGGCACAGTGTGACTTCAATGCAAAGGGCAGGAGAGCTGGCTCTGCTCCGCGGACGGCAGGGAAAGGATGGGGGTGCGGAATAGTGGGGGGGGGAGGAACGTTCCGGGTCCAATGGCACCCACAGCCCCTCCGGGGACCACAAGGGACAGGACTCTGCACTCAGCTGGGTCCTGGAGGGCAAGGGGGGGATGAGGCTTTGGGGTCCAAGCTCCCCGTCAAATTCCACCGCCCCCTCCACGTCCGGCTGCCCAGCTGGCTAACCGTGCCTCCCGCACCCCGGGGCTGCACGCTCACTGCCCCAAACGCTGCCGCCATGTGAGTGCTCGACCGTGCACAGCTCCCACCGCCTGCAGGACAGAGCTCCATCCTCCTGGGCTGGCACACGAAGCCTCCCGGCCCAACGGCCTCTGGGCTCCCAGCATAGTCTCCCACCATCCTCTGCCCACTCCTCAGTGTAGCCACTCCAGACTTCTCAGGATTCCTCCCACTCCAGGCTTGTTCGTGCCTCTGTGTTTCTGCACATAATGTTTCCTCTGTCTAGAATGCCTTTCCCCTGCCTGTCTGCCTGGAAAACTCCTATTCATCCTTCAAAGCCCAGTTCAGACATCACCTCCTCTGAAAGGCCCACGTGCCCTCTCCTGTGGGTCCCTCAGCCCTAGATGTACCCCCCACCCCGCCAGTCTCTTCCTCTCTAATAAGGTTTGGGGTCTCATTCCTGGTCAAGCCTAAGACCCAGCAAAGTGCTAGGATGCTCAAGAGATATTTACAGAATTCAATTATTTGAACTTGTGCCTTAATATCTTCGGTTCAGTCTTGGTGTCCCAGTCAGGGCTTCACTTGACCAGAGACTTAGAGACAACCTAAGGGCCACCATCTCCGGGTGCCTCCATGTCCCGTGTGATCGTGACAGTAACGGGCCCCTGACAGGTTCGCATCCTAAAGCCTGCAGCTCGAGTACATGTTGCCTTGTGGGCAGAAGGGACTTTGCTGATGTGATTAAGTTAAGAACTTTGAGACAGGGCCATCGTCTTGGATTATTTGAATGAACCCAATCTAACCACAGGGGTCCTTAAAAGGGAGAACCTTTCCGAGCTCTGGTCAGAAAGAGGCGGGAAAACACCTAAGGCTCTGAAGGTGGAGGGCGCCGGGGAGCCGAGGGAGGCAGCGGCCCCTAGAGGCTGGGAAGGCAGGTACGGGCTTCCCCCTAAAGCCCGGGGAAGGCAGGCAGGCGGCAGCACCTTGGTTTCGCCCGTGGGAAGCACATCAGGCTCCTGCCCAACAGAACTGTAGGATAATAGACCTGTGCTGTTTTAAGGCACTAAGTTTATGATAATTTGTTATAGCAGGAAAAAAAAAAAAAAAAAGAGTGAATGAATGTACCCCGTGCTCCAGCCTGGCTACCATGGGGCTCCCTAAACCCTGGGCACTTCCCTTCTTGCCCTGCTCCACCTGCCCTTCTCTGCCTGGTGAACTTCTACTCATCCTTCAGAACCCATCTCTAAGGTCCCTCTTTGGGACCCTGTCCCAACATGCCCTGGGGTAGGTCTGGCCCCACATCCCCAAGCTCAGTGTCCCACGTGCACATCCAAGGGGGCGCCATCCTGGATTCTCTGTCCTCTCACCCGTTGGCACGATCCTGGGTGGCAGGCGCCTGGGTGCTGTTCACTCTGAACCCTTGATGCCTAGAACAGTGCCCGACGCATCGCAGGACGTTGGGAAGCAGCTGGTCAATGACTGGGGCTCGGGGTGGTCAAGGTCATGGGGTCTGTAGACCAGGAGGCGCCCCCTTGCTTTGGTGCCCGGCTGGCCCTCAGCAGGAGGTACAGCTGCCCCGGGAAGGGAGGCAGGTTCCCTCGCACTTATCTTAGTCCCCCCCACTTAACATCTCCTGTAATGTCTCCAGTATCACCAA
This sequence comes from Miniopterus natalensis, assembly GCF_054644295.1. NCBI lineage: Eukaryota > Metazoa > Chordata > Mammalia > Chiroptera > Miniopteridae > Miniopterus > Miniopterus natalensis. The sequence goes on along the minus strand of NC_142081.1, from coordinate 199,237,368 downwards.
TAACAGCCTCCATGCACCCTGTAACCCGACATGCGGGAAAGGAAGTCCAGGCATCCGCGTTCATCCTCAGGACATAATCAGGTGTGGGGACAACGTGGGGACAGGCCGCCCACCACGGCTTTCCTACATCTTTCCACTCGCGCAAATGGAAACAGCGCAGACGGAGCCTGAAAATGAGGCTCTGGCTAAATAAACAGCGTCCCCCCCCCAGGGCCTCCCCCCCCCCGAGCGCCTCCTCCCCCAGCGCCTCCCCCAGCTGAGTGCGCGTCTCTGGCCACTAAAAACGGTGCGGTGGAAATACACGGGAGCGGAGGGAAACGTTCCACACGTAAAACTGAACTGGGATTCAAAATTTATAAAACATGCCTCCGTTTGTCGCCTTACACAGGCTAGTGAGAATGTCCATCTGAACTATTAACAGGGTTAACAGGGAGCAGTTTTTATACCTCATTTATTTTATAGTTTCCAAAATTTCTATGACGATCGTGTATTATAATTTCTTACATAAGGTATTTTTTTTTAGGGAGATTTCCCGGAGAGGAATTTAGCGACGCCCTGATCAAGAACCCCTGTAAAAGGGTTGAGTGCGTTACGTGGCTCCCGCTCTAAGACCGTGTCTGTGGGCATCACTGGCCCACGAGGGGCGCTTTGTGGGCTTCCCCCTGCTCAGCAAACCCCTGGCTCACGTCTGCCTGCGAGCTCCCGCGGGCACAGAGACCAGAACTTCCATCCCAGAGGCGATGGGAGCAGGGGGCTGAGGGAGGGTCTGGGAGAGCCCGGAGCAGGGGCCTGACCCAGGCGGAAGGGCTGCCGGGGGGAGGACATCTGAGCACAATGCAGACGGGACAGGGGACAGGGGAAGCAGGGAGGAGTCCTTGAGGACGCTGCGGCCGAGGCCTGGGGGTGGAGGTGCAGAGGCCCACAGGGAGGTCCCCTGCCAGACTGGGGGGCGGGGAACTCTGGAGGGAGAACCACGAGTGTCAGGAGGACCGATGAGATGGATCTCGGCTAAGTGCAGGCCGGAGCAGAGACCATCACCGCGAAACTCCCAGGCTGCCCTCCCCACTGAGCGCCTGTCCCCCATTCCTCAGAAAAGCAGCCGAGATGAGTGGAGAGATCGGGGAGCCACGCTGTGGGCTCAGACTGTCCAGGGCCACCTGCGTGGGCTGGGCTGTCGTCATCGCTGGGAGAGAAACCGGATCCCCTGCAACCTGCCCGGGAGCTAAATCCAGAGCAAACAGTCGGCTCAGGGCAGAAGCTGCCGGGGCCGTGCCAGAGAACCGGGGACCCGGGCACTTTTTCCTCTGTCCACTTTTCCCTGCGAATCCTCCAGAGCCTGGGGACGGCCTTCTGGTGGGTAGGAACAGGGCCAGAGGAGCGGGATGCAGGGGAAAATGGAGGAGACCACATTCAGTACACGCCACGTGGGTGAGCCCAGGTGGCTGTGGCTCCCTAAGGGCAGGTCCCATGCAAGAGCCCGGACTTGGGCCTGACCAGGGCAGAGATGGCCAGAATGTCCCCATCACCTGCCAGGGCCAGCAGCTGCACCTCTGTGATGCAGCCTCGGGTAAATAAGGAGTTTGGTATCCGCTGCACGCGGGTGTGACAGAGCTGGCGGGATGTGTGCTGAGAATGGTGGGGACCAGCACGCCTGAGGAGCCGCTGGGCCGGAGCCACACAAGGCACCGGGTAGGGACAGCTGCCCCGAGAGAGGGCAAGACTGTGGCGCCTGGGGACGGAGGTGGACCTTCTTCCAGAAAGTCTTCCCTGATTACCACTTCCTCTACTCAGCTCAGTGGGGGTGTCTAGTGCTCCCCTGGCTCTCTTGGAGTCATCACAGTGCAGATCAAATGCCATCATCCTGGGTTGTGTGCTTATCTGTATCCCCTACTAAACTGTGAGTCCTGTGGGTCATTTACCATAGCTCACTCAAACCCAGAGCCGGGAGGGAGGGGAGGGAGGGAGGGGAGGGAGGGGAGGGAGGGAGGGAGGGGAGGGAGGGAGGGAGGGAGGGAGGGAGGGAGGGAGGAAGGGAGGGAGGGAGGGAGGGATGATGGATGGGTGGATGGCTGAATGGATGGATGGCTGAATGGATGGATGGGTGGATAGGGGATGGATGGATGGATGGATGGATGGATGGATGGATGGATGGATGGAAGGAAGGATGGGTGGATAGGGGATGGATAGATGGATGGATGGACAGGGGATGGATAGATGGATGGATGGGTGGACAGGGGATGGATGGATGGATGGATGGATGGATGGATGGATGGGTGGACAGGGGATGGATGGATGGATGGGTGGACAGGGGATGGATAGATGGATGGATGGGTGGATAGGGGATGGATGGGTGAACAGATGAATGAAAGGACAGAGGGAAGAGGGAGGAGAAGGGAAGAATGTGGCAAGAAGGTCAGTAGCAGAGAAGATAGTCAGTACTGGTGCCTAGAAGGAGTCCTCAGAGCAGGGGTAGGAGGGAGCCAGGACCTGAGGAAGGGCAGGTATTAGAGTCAAGACAGAGGGAGAAGAAGCTTAGGCGCTGGGGACACGGAGGAATTTCTGCAAATTCCCATGATCCCTGAGCCACCCAGATCTTGTCCCAAAGCATTTTACAGGCACCTCAGAGCCTCAGATCCCGACCTCATCAAACTGTTGATTTAAGTTGAATTATTTATTACATAGACTCAAACCCTGGAAGCTTTTAGGTCAGCACCTCTCTCACTCCCTCTCTGCTCCGAGTCTAATTTAAATCAAGCTCAGGTCTCCATGGTGATGTTAAAGCAAACACAGAGCCAGGCCGGGGGACTGGGAAACGCAGCCGCGGGAGAAAAGCCAACTGGACATTTGAAGGTCATGGACTGAGGACGGAAGCAGACCTCTGATCCCTACTAAGTGCCAGCCTGAAAGACACACTGTCTGTTGTCATCTTCATGACAACCTGCGAGTCTGCGTTCAGCTCAGTGTGCAGAGGAGGCCGGAGAGGTCGCCAGGCGGGGAAGTTGAGAAGCCAGAGCTGAAACCAAGATCCACTCACCTGGGGCAGACCAGCGGGGGAGTCCCGGAGCTGCAGGGAGCCCGGGCGGCTCCCCTCTTCCTGGGCTACCAAAGGGCAAAGAATATCTAATTTCCCGTCTGAAAACTGCCTCGATGAGCACCTGGCGTCAGCACAGCTGCCCCCGAGCCGTGCTGCGCACCCGCTGGTGAAACCTCCTCGCACAGCACAGCGCAGCCTGTCTCCACCGCAGGACGGCGGAGCTGTGGGGACGTCCCCACCCCAGGGCTGTCATCACCTCTGCAGAGGACTCTGATGCGTCCTTATATTACTGAACATCAAGAGGTCTCTGCATGGCTGTGGTTTCACTGCTCAAATCCCTGAGGCTCTGCATTCCTAACACTTGCCGCTGAAATTCTACACGTTAAAAAAGAGAGAGGAAGAGGCTGGATGGCAAAATAGAACCGCACCTGGTTTAACGACACAGGACACGGTGCCCTTGTAGGTAGACGGAGTGACCTGAACATCTCCAATGCCAGCTCCACCGGGAGTCTGTTCCATGGAGAACCAACCCCAGGAAATGCTCGACAGAACCAAAATAAAGTAATACTTAGATATTAAAATTTATAAATAAGTGAATTTAATCAAATTAAACAAAATTTTAAATGAGATGATTAAATTAAATGAAAGATCACGGAATCAGATGAGACAAGAAATGCCGCACAACCTTCCCCTGGGGATGCTGGTGAGCGTCTGGTGTTAAGAGACGCTGGTGAGCCTCCTGCAAAGGAACCTGATTGCCTTCCTTCCACCTGTCTGGTTACCAAACACACACAACCACAGAACACAGAGTTTCTGGAAACTCCTATGACCACCTGTCATTCAGCAAACATTCACTCCCCTCTCCCATTGGTGCTGGGCTTGACCCTGTGACTTGCTTTGGTCAGTGAAAATCTAGCACATTCAATGGGAGCAGAACCCTCAACCTTGCTCGCATGGCTCTTGAGCTCTAGTGCCCGGCGTGAGCATGAGAACAGCGTGTCTGGGTGGCGGCCCCATAGGCTTGGGTCCCAGAACACATACGGACGGGGCAGACCCACACCCGTCATCCAGGCTGGAGCAGCCAAACCACAGCCTACCCAGAGGTGTGAGAATCGGCGCTTGGTGCAGGCCGCTGAGTTTGAGGGCTGCTCGTTACACGGTGTTACTGTCACAATAGCCGACTAATACACCGTCCTACAGAAAAACTGTCCTACGAACTGCACTGTGAGACATAAAAAAATGGCATGAAAGAAACACTCTGTGGAGGGCACATCCTCAGGTGCTGGGAGAAGATGAACGGCCCCTGGTAGGAGCTCCAGACACAAATCTTAAAATGAAGTGTCCCGGAGAGGGCAGGCTCTTTCCAAGGGAGAAGCGGGGTTTAAGAACCAATTAAGCAACCCAGGGGAAGAAGACCGGCCCAAGAGATGAACAGGTAAGTCCCAGAGAAGGAGACCTGAACAGTCAATAAACGAAGGACGGCGTGTCAACCTCACGAGGAATCGAAAACGCAAAACGAAACGACGCTGAACTGCGCTCTCACCCGCTGGAGTGCAAACAGTTAAAGTCCGATGGGCCCAAGGCGTGGAGCAGGACTCACTCCCCGGACAGGCTGGCGACGGAGAGGAAAGGGAAGCTGGGGACCCACACTGGGCCTCGCGCTCACGGAGCCCCGCAGGGACAGCAGACCCGGGGAGGGGCCCGCAGCCCGAATCAGCCGGCGGGCGGACCTGCGCCTCGCGGATAGATCACCGCAGACACGCCGGGAGCAGGAGTCCGGTTGGAAAGGCAGCAGGACACCATTTATATTAATTTCTGAAACATGCTGAACAGCGTAACACACTGATTGTGGACAGACACACGCGTGTGCGTTTAACACAGAAGCAAATCCGCCCTGGGTGAGGCTGACGGTCCCGGGGCCGCATCCTGGGAAGGTGGGCCAAGGTCAGCTTCCACTCTGGCTCCGGGTGCTCCCGGGCCCCTCCCGGCCCTCAAACGGCCCCCCTCGGCTGGCCTGCACCCGCACGGCCTTAAAGAGCAACAGAGCAGGTGGCATCCCCGACAGGAAACAAGGGCAATCCTGCCACTTCCACACGGTCCCCACACAAGTCCGGAGACAAAGAGGAGAGCAGGTAATGATCACGGGAGACAGCGTCGTGAGCGACGAACACGGGGCCTGCTCAGCCTCACCAGGAGTCCGGGGGATGCGCACGAGTGAAAACCACACCGCGGTCTCGCCCGGCCCTTAGGCCCGCGAGTGGAAGGCGGTCAGGCCCCTCGGCGGGAGGCAGGGCGCCGCCCCAGGCGAGGCTCGCATTCCCCCCGGAAACGCGAGGCCTGTGGCAGGCCCGTCTCTCTCTATATATATATATATATCTATACTCTCCTCTCTTTAAAAATCAATAAAAACATGCTCTCAGGTAAGGTTTACAGGCATAAAAAGATAAGACAAACAAAGTCATTGCACCTCGTGGGTGGGGTCGTGGGTGAACTTTCTAGAAATGACTCATGCGTCTGTATGTGTTTTTTTGTTTTGTTTTGTTTTTTACTGCCCTGACCGGGAATCGAACCCGGGTCGCCTAGGATCCTAGGTCGATGCTCAACCGCTGAGCCACACCCAGCCGGGCTCTGTAGGTGTTTTTTAATAAAGGAGAGAAAGCGTCTGAGTACAGAGACAGCGATGAGGAAGGAACACGGGAAATTAGAATCTGCTGATTTGCTCTGGCAGAAAACCAAAGGTAGATGGTGCGCTGTCCTAGGACCTATCGTGTGTTATCTCATCCAGTCCTCGCAACCTCCCACGTGGGGTATTTTATCCCGATTTCAGGAGTAAGCAGACTGAGGCTCCTGGGAGGAGACGAAGCCCCCCTAGGGTTGGGGCTGGGGTTGGGGCTGGGTTGGGGTTAGGGTAGAGTTAGGGTTAGGGTTAGGCCCCCCCAGCCTGCTTCTGGAGAACTCTGAAGCCCATAAACAAGGAGTCCCGGTCCCCAGGACAGCCCCACTCCACCGCAGCCCCCACGAGGACCAGCAGCAAATCCTAACTGTGCCCAACGACTTTGTCCGCAGAAGCACAGGGGACACCAGGAGAGACCGTTAGCCATTCAGACAACATTTCAGACAATCTCATCGCCTGTCCCCGGCCGCGCTGAGATGCTGCAGGGCCCCAGCCTTCCCGACAGCTCGGCGGGCGCCCGTGCCGGCTTCGGCCCCGTCAGAGCCCCTGACACGCGGGAGCGAAGCGAACAAGGGAGCTCAGGGCTCGGGATCCTGACCAGGGGAAGGCGAGACTCAAGCGTCCCTCCACTCCAGCCAAGGGTCCAGCCATCCCCGGACCACCCACCTAGCAGGAGGGGCCCCTCCACAGGCTGGCCGTCCCCAGGAGCCTCCCCCTAGAAGCCAAGTACGGATACAAACCCTCAAGAGCAGCCGAGCAGAATTCGCTGGAACGGCACCACTCACACGATGGTCGGCCCCCGTCCCAAACCACCAGCGGCCTCACCCAACGCTGAGGGGGATCCGAAAGCGGCCCTCTGACCTCTTGCTGAACAAGTTGCTTCAAGGCACAGATGAAAATCAACCAGGGCATTAAGTAAGGGGTAGGGGCAGGGAACCGTCTGTCCTTTATTTAGGGCTGTGGCTGGCGGCCGACCCCGTCCCCCAGGGCCGGAGGCGCAGGCCGGGGAGTGCGGGAGGCCAGCCCTCGCCGAGGAGCTGGCTGCGGCAGGCGCTTGGCCCAGGGGTGAGAAGGCTCAGGGCTCAGGAGTGGCTCGGTCCCCAACCTCGGCCTCATGAGCACCCAGGTGACCCAGCTGGCTGGCCCGGCGAGAGACCGTTCTTTACACAGCAAAGGAAGGGCCCAGCTCGAGGTGCAGTTTCAACAGCTTCCCAGAGCATCCCAGAAAATTCCTCAGCGAGAACCAAAGAGTCACCGAGCCCTTCAGCTACGGGCCAACACCCAGGCGACTCTCAATCCACTCCCAGTGGCCGCACGGCAGACCAGCGGTCCTGACCAGCAGGCTCGGGTTGTTGTTTTTTACGGATTTCAAATGGAAAAATGAATTAATTATTACTTGAGAAACACATCTTGGGGACCAAAATGGCTCCGTGAGAGTGGGAGCGGCGGTGGGCCACAGAGGACACAGCCCAGGGCCTGGGAGCCCCCGGCCCCTCCTGGGGTACAGAGGTGAATGCTGAGGATGACCGTTGCCGTAAAGCTTTCTCAAATCCCCCTTCCCGCCTTCCTCGCTCGAAACATCAAAGGGCCGCCTGACGTTCTTGGACCAAACTCACATTTCACAAATAAAGAGGTCTCCCCGGTTGTCCGGGCCTATTTATTTGCCAAGCTCTTCAGCCGAGCCTGAAAGAAAGGAAGCCGCCCGGACAATGGGGCCGTTGGCAGGGTCAGCGGGCCCCGGAGCTGCGCCCGGAGTTCAGAGCACAAGCTCGGGAAATTGCGCAGCGACCTGAATTCACACTGGGAACCCGCTTCATGGGGGGGGGGGGCAGAAAGAGCAGAAAATAAAGCCGGCAGCTTCCCGAAGGGCCTGGGCCCGCAGAGCTGTGTTCCGGCCGCCGAAGCCCCTGGTTTGCTTTCAGCTTCTCCCATTTGCATTTTCCAGCAGAGAAAGGCCGCCAGCCGCCTACTCGCGGCGGCCTCAGCAAACGCCCAGGAAAAGGCCCGGCCTCGGGCTGACTTACCGCCACAGAGAACTTTCCAGCACCTTTCCCGTGTCCGTGTGGTAGTATTTCGTCAGGATCAAGATCACCTGTGGCGGCAACAGAAAGAAAAAGGCAGAAATCAGTGGGTTCCGAGGTTCTCGAAGAGGGATATGGTGACACCCGCCATGGGTCTCTGGGGTGTCAGCGGCCCCGGCCTTGCTCAGCCGGCATTCCCGGGGGACGCCGGCCACGTGCACCAGAGCACTCAGACGGGGGGCTTCTGTTCTTTGGAAAGACTCTGGGGACATCTCGGTCCTCTGAGGTCCACCCAGCAGCTGCCCCTGGGTGGGAATAATTCAGACCCAGCCCCGGACAATCTCCAGCTGAGGTCAAAGGGCCTGAGGAGGCGGCGGTCAGCGTGAGTGCAGGACACGACTGGCCGGGCTCCTAAAGGCGGGGCTCTGTCCCCTGGGAGACGCCGCTGCGGGGGCTGTGCTCGGACAAGGGCAGACACGGTCCCGAATCGCCACACTTTTCACCGTTGCTGAAACGACGCACCCCCACGGGCCCTACCTAGCAACGCCGCGGCCGCCGCGTGCCAGTGCAAAACGCTCAGCTGCTCATAAAAACGAAAACACACACGTTCGAGAGCAGCCCACGTTCTTCAAAACACATGCGTGAGCACCGGGGAAATGAGGATTTGCCCGAGGGGGTGGGGGGGACGGAGCCCCTCCCCAGGCACTTCCCCGGCCGCGGCATCTTCCTGTCAAATCTCCTTCCACTCACGGTCCCCAGGAGCTGCTCCTATCACTCCCGTTGCCATGGGAACCCCAGGAGGTAAAGCGGGAGCACCCCCCAGCTCCCGGCACAGCCCTTAGCCTAGTAATTTGGGGTCACCTCACCAGCCAAGGCCATGCCGGGCTCCGTCACGGGAACAGAACTGTCTCTGCTCTCGGCGACATGTCTGGCCGATCTTTCTTTAGCTGGTGATTAAAGCCGGGAAGATGTGAGGAGGGATGTCAACCGAGAGGGGACAGTGCGCTTTTCAGAGGCAGCGATGATTAAAAGAAATCCCGGCTGGGCAGTGCGGGCGAGGGCCCTCGTGCTGGGGAACAAAGCGGTTCTCCCTGCCAGGCTCTCTCCTCTGAAGACAGAGGAAGGCGGGCAGAGTGACAGGGCCCGGGCATGCAGGAGACAAGTGTCTTTTAACTGGCTGATTATATTTTATAGTCCTGCTGTTCCCAGGGGGCATTTCCAGGAACCAGAGTGTGACAGCTGGAAGGGAGCTCAGAGCCCATCAGGAGTGAAATCCTCAACCCAACATCCTTATCAAGCACCTGCTGCCAGGCTCTCTCTGCTTTGCACACCTTGAGGGTCGGGGAGCTCACCCCCTCACTTGGCACTAATACCTTATGACAGAATGGACGAAGGCTCCCCCTTCCGCCCCCTTCTGGGTGACAGCCTCCACTCAGGCCCATCCCCCTGCCTTCTAGGCTCCAGCCCTTCCAGGCCTCGGCACAAGCTGCTCCTCACCTGGGACCATCTTCCCCGCCCCCCACACTAAGTCCTTGGTTAATTCTTATCAACTCTCAGACCTCGGTCTAACTGACACCACCTCCAGGAAGTCTCCAAGACCCCTCCCCTGGGTCCAGTGTCCCCCTTGTCCTTCCCCCAGACCCTGCCCTGCCTCCTCCCAGCACAGCTCACAGAGCTGTTTCCACCCCTGGATAGTGGGCCCTTTGGGGGAGGGACTGGTCTTGTTTTCTGCCCCAGAGCTGAATCCCAGTGACTAGGGCAATGAGGGGGGGCAGAGGCGACTGCTCAGGGCTTCTGTTCACAAGTCATCCACTTCCACCGAGAGGCCATGTCCCCTCCTCACTCAAGAGGACGGGACCCACTAGCACCACCTCCACCCACTAAGCTGGTGAGCATCTGTGCCCCCAAGGCCAGGGCTTTGGGGCCAAGGCCATGCACCTGCTTGCCAAGGGCTGAGACTAGGAGCTGCCCAGGAGGGGTCAGCCACTGGGGAGCCCTGGCTGGCACCCCTGACTCCACAGTTGGGTTAGGGGTCAGACCCTCTGAGCTCCATGCACCTCAGTTTCCTGAGGAAGCACTCAGAGCAACGGAGAGGTGGCCCACGCTCACCCGGGCACACGGACGCCAGCTGTGTGGGGGATGCCCCGGCGTGGGCGAGGCATGGGCGCGGGGTGGGCCATCACCTCTCTCTACACCCCGGCAACGCGACGGGTGACAGGTGAGCGCTAAAGCAGGGAGAGGTCACACACTGTACCCAAACGATGGAGCCGGAGTGTGACCCCAAGAATGTGACTTCGGAGCTGGGCCCTGCTGGCTAAAGCCGTGTTCTCGGGAGAAACTTCTACCAGGAGTTTTTTAAGCCCTGAAGAGCATGCCGCGCCCCTGGGTCCTCGGCTAACGCTTCGGAAATGAAGGCGCCAGGAGCTGCTGTTCCGGGAGCTAGTGCGTCCCCGGAGCTCAGGGCGCTCTGCTCCGGGTGGGAAAAAAGTCCAGGCCGTGAGTCGGGGCTGCTGCGCCCCAGCCCACCGCCCAGGGTGCCCTCTTACCCGAGGCGCCCGAGTCCACCGCCCACGGGGCGCTCCCATGCGGCCAGAGCGTCCGCTGCCCGAGGCGGGACGAGCCAGCGTCACCATCACTAGGGCCCCTCAGGTCCCACAGCACCCTGCGTCTCGCCTTCTCACTCTGTCTTCCGGGCGCTGGGGGGGGCTCCGGGTGTGGGGCCCTGGGAGCCTCCTCGGTGCCAGCTCGGCTCATCAAGACCATCTGCTCATCGGATCGTCAGGAGCCCCATGGGGAGCAGCCACAACTATCGCTCCATCTTACAGATGAGGAAACCGAGGCACACGGCTGCCAAGGGACTCGCCTGACACTGCACACAGCAGGCCGAGGGGCCTCTCTTGGCCAGTATGGGGCTCCTGCAGGTTCACTTTTCACACGCACACCCCCCCCACTTCGCCTGAGGCTGCCTTCCAGGCACGGGTCACGCACAAGCCCTGGCTCCTCCGGGTGCACCGTCACCCAGGTCTAGCCCAGTGGCCCTCCCCTTCCGCCCACCTGCGAGCTCGCGGTGACCTACAAGGTCCCGTAGGCCTCCCGCCCAGCTTCCCACAGTTTGTTTTACGGTTCCAATTTCAGATCGCAGCACGGCCCTATGTCACTGGTCCTCTGGGAGCCCTCGTGCAACCAACAAGCTACGTAAGAATGACTTATTGATGAGGCCTCCCAGCCACGGCACACACGGACAGACCCTTAGACACGTCGGAGCTCAGGGGGCCCCTTCCACCCGTCAGCAGCATGTAGCCACCCGTGTCCATTCCTGTTATAGGTTCAATCATGTTCCCCCAAAAGATGTGGCTGGGACCTGGGACCTTGTTTAAAAATGGGGAAATGAAAGTGAGGTCATTCCATAGTCCAATGACCGCGTCCTTACAAAAAGGGGACACGTGGGCAGAGACAGAGGGAGGACAGCAGGAAGACACGGGGGGCGGACGGCCATCTCCAAGCCAGGGGGCGCCTGAAGCCGCCAGAAGCTCGGCCTCAGGGGGAACCCACCTGCTACTGCGACCTTGGATGTCGGCTGCAGAGCTGTGAGGTGATAAATGTCTGTGGTTTAACTGCTCTGTTTATGGTCATCTTCAGGGCGGCCCCAGGACACTGACACAGGTCCTCACCCATACTCTGGATGAGAACACTGAGGCTTGGCCTGCTGGAGGTGACAGCTGGACCCTGGCAGGGCTGGCATCTCCACCGGGGGCTGCCTGGCTCCACTGAGGATGGAGGGGGCTCCCCAGGGGCCCCACACTGACTCCCTCCCCAGGGTCCCGCCCTGGGCTGAGACAGGTGACAGCCCAGCCCCTCCATCCATCCATCCATCGCGCACATTTCAGAGGCACGAAACCCGATGTTTAGAAACAGAGAGTTGAGAACGGAGCTTCGGAAGGACCCTATAAATCAGAAGCAGCCAGCAGAAGCCAAATGCAGGAGTGTTACTGATCTGTGGAAAATGGCACTTTTACATCAGATCTGTTTAAGGGAGAGTGTGCATTTTAATAGGTGGGTGTGGGTAGACTTTTCCACCTCAGCTGTCCCACGAAAATATTATTTACTCTCCATTTCTCACAACCTGATAGATTTTAATTTCACCCATCACTCCCTTTTAACAGTCACTGCAAGTAAAACTATTAATGAAATTACAAGATTCTTTTTTTTTTTTTCCTGCCATTGCTCCCAGGTTTCTACTGGCCTTTTTGGATCTATTTATGGCCATGAAGGCGATCGGATCCACTGTGATGTCACTGTCGTACAACACACAGAGTGCTGGGGACCTCCCGGAGGGGTGGGGATGGCTGAGCCTGTTTTTATTTACTCATTTATTTATTAATTTATTAAACATATCTTTATTGATTTCAGAGAGAGAAAGGGAAAGGGAGAGAGAGAGAGAGAAACATCAATGATGAGAGTCATTGATCGGCTGCCTCCTGCACGGCCTCCACCTGGGGATCGAGCCCGCAACCCGGGCATGTGCCCCAACCGGGAATCGAACCGAGACCTCCTGGATCCTAGGTTGATGCTCAACCGCTGAGCCACGCCGGCAGGGCAGAGCCTGTTTTTAAAGCAGAAATCCACTCTGCTCCCCTCCCCGACTGGCTCCGGGACCCTCCCCAGCCCCGGTCCAGTCCCCAGCACAGAACCACAGGCTTGTTTCTTCCAAGAATTTCTCTTTGGGAACAATGTTGTTACGTCAGAACAGAGGAGCCCGGAACAAGGCAGGTGAAGGAGGAGGGAGCCTGTGGCTGCATCCAACTGGGAGACGAGGTCTGGGCCACAGCAGCCGAGAAAGACACCCCTGGGCCTTAGGGAGTCCAGACAGGCCGGCCACCCGAAGGCCAGACTCGGGACTGTCAGGAGAGCGGGGCGGCCTGGTGGTCAGACACCCGCTTGGGAAGGAGGCCCCGGGCCCACCTGGGCTCTGCGGAGACGAGTTTCTCTTCCCAGGAAAGCCAGAGAACACAAGGAGGACATCCTGCCCCTGTGCCTAAAACCCATCCCCTGGCCACCTGGGGAGCAAGACGACTTCTGGGGGCCCGAGGCATCTGGGCCTTCGTGGGCCTCTCCCTCCATAAAAATGTTAACAATTATATTTTATGGTGGCATTGGTATAAAGAAGATCGTGTTCCTGTTATATATCAAAATGTTTTCTTGACCGAAAAATTCATTTTTCTTCTGATCTTAAAGGAAATTAAAACTTTTTTGTGGGTCCCTCAATGCCTTGTGAGCCCGGGTGTGCAGCCTGTGTCTGCAGGAGCCACCCTGCCCCCTCACTCTGGACGGACTTGTGGTCCGTCCCCCCAAACCCCCCCTGCACCTGGTTCGCAAATGCAGATGGATCGTGACACCCCTCCCCTCACCCAGGACAACAGCTTTGACACTTGAGCTATTGGGGACTCTGCTAAGAATCTCAGGGAGTCTAGAGACGTACAAGCCGAGCAGGACAATTTCCTGCCCCGTTTCAGGGTTTCTGGACCAGTTTGGCACCCATTTCCCTGAGGGGTGGGCGGAAAACCAATTCCACACTCTCGGGGGTGGGTCCTGATTGGCCTGGGCCCTCTCTGAGCCTCACTGGGCCCCGAAGTTGAGATAGCCTGGAGATGTCACGTGGGACCTCACGGTACAACTGATAATGTCACACAGATGCAGGTGAGGATGATGGCACTGCCACTCCCAGGCGCAAAAACCACAGGTGTCTCCTGCAGCCCAGGCCCCTCACTCCCACCCTTGGCCACGGACACCAGCTTGTGGGGACTGGTGGTGGGGAGGGGACTTGGAAAGAGGCTTTCTGCAGAAAGGGGGTCTTCCAGGTGCAGCTGCCCTGGGGAGGCCTCTGACGTCACGTCCCGGGAAGGGCTGTCCTCTCTCAGTGCTGGCTTTGGGCACAGCCTGTTCCCCGGGCTCATCCCCAGCTCTGGGCTCTGGGTGTCCATCTGGCCGCCCTGGCCCAGGGCTGGGCTCGCAGGTCAGAATGGCCGTCCCATCCCAGCAGAACCAGGAACCGCATCCACGTCGGGAGAGACCCAGCGTCTGGTGGTTCGGGCCTCCTGTCCCAGGTGCACAGGCTCGGCCAGGAGGAAGGCAGGGTATTAGGTTCAGATTTAAACCAAGTCACTTCTTTCCCTTAAACGGGAAAGTCTTACATCATTTCCATAAGTGGCAGGCAAGCATCACCTACGTGCAATTTGCCTGAGACCAGCTCAGGGCCTGGACCTGCCCTCACTGGGTTAAAAGGAGCTGAGAGCTGTCAGCGGCGTACCAGCCACAAGTCCTGCTGCTGTCCTTACTGGGAACATGGGGAGGAAGGAAGCAAGGCCAGTGTCTTCTTGCAGGCCTGCAGGCCCCCTGGGGGCTTCTGTCCTGGATGCTCCCCAGCGGCAGAATTTCCACATTTTGGAAAATACCCAGCTTCTCTGGATACCGAATCCCCCACCTCAGCTTCCTCCCTACAGCCCCAACAACAACCCAGGAATCCAGCGATGGGGAGCTCACTACCTCGCAAATGTGACTCCCACATGACAGGAAACCTCGGTGAAACTGCTGAGAACTGTCAGCAACTTCAGCTTCTGTACAAAACCAGGCCGGAAGCAGAAGCTCATCCTGGAGGAAGCTATTTCCGTAAAGTGCCAAAGCTGGGGGCTCAGGAAGACCCACCCACGAGGTGAGGGATCCACCTCAAACAGAGCAGGCTTGTGTGGAGGCTCACGCAGAGCCCCAGATCCCAGGTTGCTGTGGTGTGTGTCTCTAAGCACACCACATGGGCCCTTACCTGGGCTTTCTGACACACGGGCAGCCATGAGCCAGGTGGCCTCGGGGAGATCGTGTCCCCAGGGGGAGACTGTCCCAGTGACATCTGCAGAAACTGCTTCCCAGGCACCCTGAGTGCTCACACGGCTTCTGGAAGTGGCTGCATCTGAGAAATACTCGGGGCCTGTGACTCAGGGTGTCTGGCATATCCCCAACCTGCCCCAGCGAGGCTCTGGGCAGCAGGAAGGCAGAATGCACCCACAGATCATGGAGGGGGACCCCGGCCCAAAGAGGCAAACTGCCACAGTCATGCCGTGAACATCTGAGCTTAAGTGTTTCAAGAAAGGCCTTTGTTGCTATGGTTAATCTTCACTCAAGGATATTTTTCCCATTGCTTTTCAGGGAGAGTGGAAGGGAGGGAGGGAAAGAGAGAGGGAAACATCGATGTGAGAGAGACACGTCGATCGGTTGCCTCCCGCATGTGCCCCGATCAAACCTGCAACCCAGGTACATGCCCTTGACCAGGAATCCAACCGGGCACACAGGGGTTCTCCCTGCAGCGGGGAAAAGCAGGCACCCCACAAACGTGCTTAACTTATCCAACAGACCCCGACACTAAAGCTTAAGCCAGGAGAGAGGTGCCGGGTATTCCAACAGAGACGCTAGTTTCATTCAGGGTCACTCTCCTCAACCAAACTGGTTTCACTTTCAAGTCAATAAACACGACCCTGGCTCCTCTAAATATTTCAGCTTAGTCTAAGGAATTCCAGCTAAAAGCAGAGGGGAAAACTTATATCTTGTATCATGACAACCGAGCTGTACTGCTGGCTCGCATGGAGGGAAGGAAACGGGGGGAGCCTACGGTTCCTGGACACAGAAGACAAGCTCCCCGTTTCCGAAACCTAATCCAGGAGCCTCCCCGGGCCGGGCGAGGGGGGCAGTCAGTCGCCGTATCTTCCTCCGACAAGGGCAGGGACAATTCTGCTGGAGCCCAAACACGTGGCTGGACTGTACCTGCGGCATTTCAGACACAGCGTGGCCTTCACACGAGTGACGTGTGACAACACAGGGCTGTCGAATCGGGCTCCGCGTGCGAACTTCCTGCGCCCGTCCCGCTAAATCACAGCCGAAGGATCTGCGGTCGGGGCGCCTGCCGGTCCCAGGGGAAGGGGCTCCCTGCCGCCGGCACATCGGGGCTGAAAACAGAGTCATCTCCGTCAGCGTGACAGAGACAAAAAGACTGAATTAAGAGCCCTGTCTACACTGAACAGCGACGGGGAGCTAATGACGGACGCACTTGGCAGGACCGTGTGAGCTCGCACCACGACGCGGTCCCGGCTTTCAGCTGCGAGGCCATGGGGATCCTGGCCGTCGAGATGCAGCTGAGGCCCCGGCCGTGTGTCTTTGTGAGGCGTCCCTCCCCCTGGAATCAGACCCTTGGCAGAAGGCGTAATCTGTCACCCATCACTGCCCCCAGTTCCGGGGCTGGGCTAACACATCTGCTTGTCAACATTCAAAGCTGTGTTTCCGCCACAAAAATCAACTCAAAATGGATCCTAGACCTAACGTACACTGAAATTCATCAAACAGGGAGGAAAATCTTAGTGACTCTGGGTTGGTTCAAAGACTCTTAGATAGGACATAAAAGCATAGACAAAAAATATATATCTGTGTGTGGATAAATTAGACTTCATCAGTATTAAAAACTTATGCTCTAAAGGCAATGTTTACAAGTGGAAAAGATAAGCCACGGCCCGGGAGACAATGTTTGCAAAATACACATCTGACAAAGGATTAGAACCCAGAACACATAAATCCTGAAAACTCTATAATACAGAGACAAGCAGGACGATAAAAATGGCCCAAACCTTTGAACGTTCACTTTACCAAAGGAAGAATACAGATGGCAAATAAGCACGTGGAAAGATACCGAATAGCATTCGTTGTTAGATAAATGCGAACTAAATCAGGAGGTATCGGCACGCCCTTACTAGAACGGCTAAAATGTGAAAGTTGACAACACCACACGCGGACAAGAAGGAGCAGCACCCAGAACACACCCAGCTCAGCGGAGGGGATGCAGATGGTGCGGCTGCTTTGGAAACAGTTTGCCTCGGAAGTTACACACGCACTTGGACAACCCAGCCATCCCGTTCTGAAGTAATGGGACCTGTGCACAATGTTCATCTTCCCCCCGGGGAAACGACAGACACACTGGTCACCGCCAAGCAAGCAGCACGCGGGATGGAAAGTCTGCACAGCGCCAGAAGCCAGGCAGGGCACTGGGGCAGATCTTGCCCAGACATCCCTACAGGGTGGGCCCCGGAGGCCAGGGCAGTGGTTTTCAAAGTGGGGGCATTTGGCAATGTCTGGAGACGTTTTGATTGCCGCTATTGGGAAGAGGCCAGGGGTGCTCCTAAACATCCTACAGTGCACAGCACGGCCCCACAAGAACAAAAGCAGAATGATCTGGCCACACTGTAGGCGATGGCCAAGTGTGAGCCACCCCGGCGAGGGGCAGGATGACTCCTAAGAGACAAATGGGAGGTGAATCACGCCAGCAGCTGTGGAACATGACTCTTGTGCACCACCCCCCCCCCCCAGGCTGGGCTCCGCCAGCACCTTCTCCAGTCCTTTCCACAGCCCTGCAGGGTGGACTTTATTTTAAAAATGAGGAAACTGAGGCTCAGACACTACCACTGACTGCAGCAGCTAAGCGAGGAACCGGGACCAGCACCCACAGTGAGCTGACAGCACCCATCCCACCTTCGTGACTCCCGGGTCTGTGTGTAGGCGGACACCCGGCAGCTCAGTTCATCTCCGAGTCATTAAACCGACGGCTCCCGGCCCGCGGCGCTCGGGGGGAATTCCGAATCGCTGACACCGGCCTCTGCTGTGACGGCTCCTCTGCGCGCACAGCCATCAATCCCCGGCCCCAGGGAGAAGGAAGTGCCGGGGCCCGACTCAATCCATCTTTTCCCATCAGGTAATAAATGAACAGAGTCCTAGCGAGACACGGAAATCTGGAGGCGGAACAAGGCGGAGAGCAAGGCCTCGGTATGAAATGATGAATTTATAATCCCTTAAGAGCAGTCGGAAGGGGAAGCTGACATCGCCATGGAAACCAGGGAAACGCAGCGAGCGGGGTTCTCAAGGAGAGCCGAGCGCAGCCACTTTGGGCGTGCTCCGCGCGGGCACAGGCAGCTCGCGGCCGGGCCTCGAGGCCTCAGAATCAGCACCGGCCCACCGCGGCCGGGACCGGCAAGCGCAGGGTGGGCGGCCGTGCCCTCAGGGTCTGCGGCCGGCACACACGCGGACACAGCCCCACACCCCTCCGCAGAAACGCAGCGGAATGATCGGGGCACTCTGGACAAATGGGCCGTGCCCGACTGTGCAGGAGGCAGTCTGTAAACACCCAACAGACACCGGCCTGTCCCTGGCGAGGGAGCGACCCGTCCCTGCCCTCCAGGAGCCCTAGGAGCAGGGGGAGAGAGGTGAGGGTGGTGCCCTGCACCACGAGGCCAGCGGAGGCCCCCCAGTGAGATCGAGGCTCAGGGCAGGGTCCTGGAGGCCCAGACACCTTCGGAGAGGCTGGAAGCAGCAGCAGCCACCGCCCAGGGGATGACATGAGGTGGGGACTGTGCCAGGCAGGCGGGCAAGGGAGAAAGCACAAGGCGACCAGAGGAAGCGACAGGCGGGTGTCGCCATGTAGAAGAGGGAGCAGAAAGGAAGCACCCGGGCTTAGCCACAGGGACAGGGCGAACGGAACGGTCGGTTCACCAGGAGGAATGTCACCCAGGGTGGGCATGTGGGGGCAGGGGCGGGGGCAGGGGCAGGGGGCAGGGGCAGAGATGGCAGCCTGCCCTCGGCCGGGTCTGCACGGCCAGGGCGCAGGAGGAAGCCGCGAGGGATGACACTGCGCAAACTCGTTTCGTCTAGAAGAGCCTTGATAGTGCTGATGTACAATTTTTCAATAAAAAATTCGTCAGCCGAGCTGCCAAGGACCCTAATTTTAAGTAGTTTTACTCGAGCTGTTAATTCTGTTCTCAGCCTCGTTACCACTAATTACCGGGAAGGATGCTGATGAGATCCCAGATGGACGGGCCTGTCCTCTGAACGCAAACTTCTCCCCGCGCCCGCCCAGCGCCAACCTGCAGCCCAGGGCAGGTGCCTCCAGGGACTCGGCCCCCGGCCCCCCGGCCCAGGCCCGAACATCAAAGTAGGGGGAGAAACCTGCCGAACCGCCCAGCAGGCCTCAGCCCTGCTGGTGCCACACACGCAGCTCTGGCGGGAGCTCAGGGGCCCGCTGCCCAGCCCAGGCATCAGAAGCTGGTGACCTAGGGGGAGGCACGTGCCCACTCTGGGCACCGTGTCCCCAGGCCCCTCCTGGGGGGCGATCTGAAAGGGGGGCCTGGCCCGGATGTCCTGGTGGCCCGCACAGAACGGGGACACAGCGGAGACGCTCCATACGAGCGGAGCAGTGACCCGCTAACGCTGGTGTGCGGAGGTTTCACACTCTCCCTGCACCTTCGTGATTATTACTATTTATTATTATTACCATCATTATTGTCCCAACTCCACAGAAGAGGTAACTGCAGCTCAGAGACGGGATTCACTTGCTCGCAGCCAATTTCTTTCTTAAAAGCTGCTTCCACGACCAAGAGTGACATTTTTTAAACCACGTTGGGGGCGTGTTTTCGCCCATCCTTAAAACCAGGGGGTGGGCCTCATGGGCGGCCTTCCTCGGGGTCCAGCCGGGGGGTGAGCAGGACTGAACCGTGCGGGTGAGTCTGAAACCCACCCCAGAGGCTGGGCCCCGGCTTTAGAGAGGGTCCCCTCCTGCCCCCTCCCGCACGTGTGAACAGGAGACACGGTTTCTAGGGCCTGCAGAGGGGCTGTGACAAGCCTTTGTAGGAAGAGGGCTCCCACGGTATTTAAGCCACTCTCCAACCCCCCTAAGTCGTCCTGCAGCCCAGAGTTGAGGATCTGGGGCCGTAGGAAGTTCAGTCATTCAGAGGCGAAGCTGAAAATCCAGCTGACATGCTGCTGGGCGGCTTGGGAAGGAGGCAGCGGAGCGTCTGTCGCCGGCTTGTGCTCCAGAGCTGGGATTTGGGATGAGGTTTGGGCCCCTGCCAAAGCTTCCATTATGCCTGGAGAATGTTCTTTTGAAATTGTCTTTTTGTTTTCCCATTCCCCCAAATTTATTTAAAAATTATGTGTGTGAATTCGATGCACATTTCACAGGCCTGTGGCCTGTAATAAGTAATTTCCTAGCGAGTGTCACAGCCACTGCTGGGTCCTGAGCAGCAGTGACACAGGGGCCTGTCAGCTACCCCCAGAGCCAGAGGGGTAGTCAGGGTCCGCTCTGAGGACCGGTCTGGCAACCACTGTTTCCTACTGCGTCCCGCCCACTGCTGCTGTGCCAGCCAGCTCAACAGGGGTCAGTATTTAACTCTCCCCAACAACTCTGCAGCATAGAGAAGATCATTCCCATTTTACAGATGAGGAATCTGGGGATCAGAGAGGTCAAGGAACTTGTCCACAGTCACACAGCTAGTAAGTGGCAGAGCAGACACTCAAGTCCAGGCTGTCGGAGTCCCGTGCTCTGTGCTTCACGTCTGTGTGTGTGAATGTGCCCATTCTCCATTCTGGACACCATGTCTGGACACACTAAAGACTGCCACCACCCCTCTTAAAAGGTGACCTCACTGAATAGTACCCAAAGTGTGATTAGGTCATTGCAAAGTACAACAGACTTAACACCTCCTTTGCCATAGACCCTATACTTCTGTTAATGCATCCTAAGCTGGTCCTGTCATTGCTGCAGCCGTGTCACTTGGCTGCCCTTTGGGGGAGCTCATACTCCATGGAGACGCTGCGGCTCTTCTAACAGGGAAAGGGACTGTCACCTGCTTCTGGGCCGCTGGTTTGGGAACACTGGTGCACAAGTCACATCCATCCCTATAAGACTGCTTCTGTGACTTTAAGTCCTTCCCTCCCGCTGGGTCCAGGCTCAGCCATTAACCTGCCCGTGGATTTGAGCCAGCTCTCCCCTTACCTCCAAATGACCCAGGCCAGTTTCCTCAACTAGAAAAGGGATTTGAGGGCGCAAGCCCGTGGCGGCTGCCCAACGTGGCACCTCAGGAGTGGGTCTCAGTACGTGCTGGAGGGAACTAACAAACACGCGAATGAGGGAAGCTGCCATCCGACTATATCCCGAGAGCCTGCTACGCACCCGGCTCCACGCTGAGAACACAGCGGGGGGCAAGTCAGACAGTCCCTGCCCAGGCGCTGACCGCCTCGGGGAAGGTGGACACGCAGGACGACTGGCACACAGCCCACTGAGGGGGCGGATGCTGGCGAGAGGCACAGAGGGGTCCCAGGGACCGGGAGGGAAGGGGAGGGGAGGAAGGGGGGAGAAGTGATGGGGGGAGGGAGGCAGAAAAAAACAAAATGAAGGCTCCGCTCTCCTTCCTCCCCCACAGGACAGGGCGGCCCGGCAGGTGCGGGAGGAGCCTCGCCCAGGCCTCTCCTCTGCCCTGTCTCTGCGCTTGTGTGCTGTGCTGATGACTGTCGCTGTGACGAACAAAACAAGGGAGAGGGAGCCCACTCCTTGTACCTGCAGATGACAAAGCAAAGCGCCAGCCGGGCTGCTGTGTCTGATGGTGGGGGTGGGGACAGCCCCGCCTGGGCGGTGGCATCCGCGGTCCCTGCCAACGTGAGGCAGACAGGCGGAGGCTGTGAATTTATTTGTGAAGCAAGGGACGGTTTTCTCTCCGGCAGAGTCCGAGCCAAGCAGTCGGGTGTATTTATCATCATTAGTGCGGCCGGGCAGCCAGCGGGGTCAACAGCGGGGGCACGGGCTCCGCAGACCCAGCTGCCCACACGCACGGGTTTCCCATCGCCGCCCGAAGTCCTAGGGAACCTCGGGAAGGCCCCTACGCTCGGGGTTAGGTGGGGGCTGCAGGGGCGGAAGATGTGGCTGGAGTTGGCCCAGACAGCCCTGAAGGCCGGGCAGGGGCTCGGGTGGCATGGCCGGGCAGTGGGGTGCCCGGGGAGGAGGGCAGCGGTTGCCACTGCCCACAGCCTGCTGCGGGGGAGGCTGGCCTCCGCCTGGAGCCTCAGCTCCTCAGCCCAGGGCCCTCTTTCCGGGCCCGGGTCACGGCCCCAGCACACACCAGTTTGCCCCGGGATTCCGGGAGCCGGCGCGAGTCCCCGACGCCCTGACCTCCCTCCTCTGGGACCAGGCCCTTCCAGCCAGAAGCGGAGGGGGGAGAGGGAAACCAGGACTGGGGAGGGCCTCAGCCTCGGGGGACAGAGGACCACCAGGACCTCAGGTCAGGAAGAGGGAGACGGCGGGGAGAACCAGCGTTTACGAGGCGCTGCTTCCCCAGACGGTCACCCTGCTACCCCGTGTGCTCGCCACCCACCCTCTGAGGTCGGTGCTCATGCACCCATCCCACAGATGGGGAGACTGAGCCTCGGGCCCTCAGACCAAAACCAGACCACTAGAGGCTGCCCCGGGTCTCCCGCCGAGTCTGGCTGGCTCTTTGGGCCATATCCACGCTCCCGGTGAGACTGGGGTACTGCCAGAGGCCCGGAGAGGGACAAACGTGCCCATTAAAAATAGGAGGAAACATCTGAATCCAGAAGGAAGCTTAGCGAGCTTAGCATCAATCCCCAGGAAAATTCTGGAATCCAGTGAAAACACAGCTTTTGAGCTCTTAAAAAGAAAGAGACCGTTGGTGAGCAGCAGCATGGATTCACCAAGAATATACCGCTCGGAGGGGAGTCGGGGACCGCCGGCTGGACGGTCCTCGGCACCCGCAGAATCAGAGCAGCCCCCGGCCCTCGGGACCAGGAACCACGCCCACAGAGCCCGCCGGTGGCCCGGGCCGTGACCCCTGAGGCTCAGATCTGTCCCTCCAGCTCTGCCAACCTGTCTGTCTCACGGCACCTTGCACGGCACAAGCGTTCCCAAAATACCTGTCAAGCCAAGCGCTGCCTTAGAGAGGAGACCAGAAAGAAACACCAGCAGAGTGACAAGATGGAGCCCCGTATTCACTGGACCCCTGCCCATGTGGCCAGTCCGTGTCCGCCCCCGGGCAGTGGGGAGCAGGACCCAGAACGAGCACGCACGCGTCTCTGTGGCTCCGTGGCAGGGGCCTGCAGCCCCACGCGCCTGAGCTCCAGCCCCGGCCCTGGGGTCTCGCTCGCCTGCTGTTTGTCAGTCTAACACTGACTCGCTGGGTGGCCTGAGGTCGGTCACTCACCTCCCCTGAGCCTCAAATTCCTCATCTTGATTCGGAGACAACCATGTCGCCCTGTACAGAAAGCCGGGCACACTGAAGACCCTCAAAGATTATCAATCCCTTTTCCCTTCTTACTGCTTTTATGGCCACAAGCAATTCCCGAAGTGCAGGCTCACTCTAGGTCCCAGAAGGGACTGTCTGCTCCCACTCCTGACGCCACCTGTCTAGAGCCCCACGGGGCGCTGACCCCATCCTGTGACACGGAGCCTGCAGGGCCTCTGCCCGTCGTCGAAACATCAGACATGAAAAATGCCAGTCAGTGTCCCCCAACTGCAGAGGGCAGATCCCCCCCCGGAGGCGCCTCCACCACGGCTGCACCAGCTGGGGACACAGGCCCTCTGGGACATGGGACAGCTCTTCCAAAGACAGACACCACCACGCTGCTCCCACCGGCCGCAGGCCGGGCTGTTGGGCCTTGAGGGGACACAGACGGCCCCGTGCCCATCAGATTAGAGAAAGACAGGAGTAAACGTGCCATGTGCCCGCACCCTGGGAGCCCCGTCAATCCAGGCAGGCTGGAGCCACAGGGGGTCCACAAGAATAATGTCAACCGAGTCCTGGTGACAGCCATGGACCAGGGCAGGACTGCGTGGCCTTGTTGTGGAGAATGGGTCATCAGACCATTGAATGGGGCCACCTCTGTGGCCTCAAGAAGACTTGGCGTTGCTGGACAAGGGAGGGGGTGGTCCTGCTCCCCTCGGCACCCGCAGGCCACACCAGGCCCCTGCATGGCTGGGCTCACTCCCCACAGGGGTCCAGGGGAGGATTCTGGGACAGGGAGGGGCGGGATGGAAGGAGTCGGGGAGGGGCGACCACAGTCAGCAGACCAAACGCCATCCTGGGAAAACGGCTCTGGAGGACCCCACAGGGCCCAGGGGACTGGACCTCGAAGGGCACCGCCCAGGACCACCCAGCAGAGGGGCAGAGTTAACATCGAGCAGGGCTGGAATCCTGTCCCTGCCACTATCCTGCTGTGACATTCAGGCCATGTCACCTCACCTCTCTGAGCCTCAGTCTCATCATTAAAATGGAAACAATGTTACAACAACAACAATATAACAATACGAAGATTTCATCAGCTAATGGAGAAAAAATGCCTTGTATCCTGTCGGGCAAACAGTAGGCAGATCAATGGTATTTAATATTAGATCAATGGTAGGAATATTAAAAAGATCATTACCCACCTCTTGGGGCATTCGTTAAAATAATGAAACACCTTGAGGATTAATTAAAATAACGCCCGAGAGGGTTTTAACCGCCTGGCTGCTACAGGGTGAGTCACAACGGCTCTGTCATTACTATTACTGCCGGCTGCTTTCCGGGTGACGTCCACAGGAGCAGACCTCCTTCCCCCAGCCTGGCCTGGCCTGGCCCTCCGGCACCTCCTGCAGCAGGAGTCACTCGGGGACACCATGCTGACCTCAGAAGAGCTGCTCCTGGCCAAGGCTGGCCCCTTCGTGGCCCCCTGTCATCTTCAGGTTAAAGAGCTATTCTTTTTCCATCCAGCTGACCTGATTTTAATCCCAGCTATGGTAATGCCTACGAGCCATCAAAGAGAATTCATTCAGTGGAAAAATAAACTCATTTTCACAGAATGATGCTCTGACAGCAGTCGGCAAAGGCCAAAGACAGACTGCATTTCCTGCCAGCTGTCGGGTCCCCAAGCACGGGTCCCGGAGACACTGCGGGTCCCTGGACGGGGCACACAGAGGAAGACCTGATCTGGCTACTTGGAGACGCTGCTGTGGCCCCTGCTCACCCACAGCCAGTGAAACCACCAGCAGCAGCCTGAGCACATTTCCTGAGCGGCGCTTCCGAAACAGAAACGACCCGGCGCCGCTGGCCCCAGCACCTGTGGGTGCCGGCAACTGTCCCATGCACTGTCCTCATGGGGAAGCTGCACCCGGGGGATCTGCCCAAGGGGGCTGTTCGGGGGGTGTCTTGAGTCTGAGCTGGACCCACCCCAGGACAGGACACACTGTTATTAATGATAACAAGGGTGGCCCATGAGCACGGACCATGTTCTGTGCACAGCCCATGAGCGGAGGTTACGTGAACCTGATCCATGCAGCGAGGCGACGCCCTCCAGGAGGCACTGTGGCTTCCCAGAGGTCACCCGGCTGTGACGTGGGTCAGCTGGGACTCACATCCAGATCTGTAGGCCCCCGGAGCCTGTGCCGTCGGCCAGTGTCCCAACCAGTGTCCCAAAGGTCACAAACCGTGGTGCCTGGAGGCAGGGAGTGACCGCAGGCCAGGTGACCAGGACTCAGGGACAGCAGCAGCTCTGAGGTCACACCCAACGTGGGGGGGACCTTCCAGTGTCTCGAGAATCTAAAGTTGAGGCTCTGAGGCAACAGCTCCCACTTCTTTTTATTATTATTATTTATTTTAGAGAGGAAGGGGGGACAGAGAGAAAGAGAGACATCAATGTGAGAGCCATACATTGATCAGTTGCCTCCTGGTACGTGCCCTGACCGGGAATCGAACCCACAACCATTTTTTGCTGTACGGGACCACGCGCCAGCCAAGTGAGCCGCACCAGCCAGGGCCAACGGCTCTCACTTCTTAAAGGCTGGTAGCTACAGGGTGTGCACAAGTAGGTTGGCAGTTGTCCATATGGAAAATAATACAATAATTAATAAATTATAACATAGGAATAAACTGTCTTGCATACTCACAACCATAAGCCTGCCTTTGCCCGGCCTGTATTATGGGTTGAACTGCGTCCCTCCCCATTTCATAGGTCGCTGTCCTAAACCCCAGGGCCTCAGAGTGTGCCTTACTTGGAAATAGGGTTGTTAGAGACGTAACTAGTTAAGAGGAGGCCATGCTGCTGTAGGGTGGGCCCCGATCCACTCTGACGAGTGTCCTCATAAAAATACTCCATGTGCCCTGGCTGGGTGGCTCAGCTGAGTGGAGCAAAGTCCCACACACCAAAAATAAAGGCTGCAGGGTCAATCCTGGTAAGGGCACATACCGAGGCTGCAGGTCTGATCCCCGGTCAGGGCAACCAATCGATGTTTCTCTCTCATGCCAATGTTTCTCTCTCTCTCTCAAGTCAATAAAACATATCCTCAAGTCAGGATTTTCTTTTTAAAAAGTCCCCCACGTGAAGAGAAAGGGACACTCACAGGGGGAAGGCGATGTGTAGAGACACAGAGACAAGACAGCCGTCTACACACCAGGCACAGGGGCCCAGGACAGGTCCCCACACAGCCTCGGAGGAAACGCAGCCCGCAGGCACCTTCACCTCCTGGCGTAACAAGAAGTTACCCCCTGGGGATGTCAAAGAGACTTTAGGACCACAAGGCCAAGTCCCTCCCTGGCCCGGGCCTTGCTCACACTGGGCACGTCGGTCCCAGACCTCTGATGCTTGACCCTGCATGGTCCCTGCGTCAAGGACGCTGCGAGGCCCTGGGCCAGCCCCAGGCTGCCTGGCTCCCGAGCTGGAAGAGCCGCCGCCCCTCTCGGAATCTCAGGTGCATCCTCCCCCACCCGACGCCACCTGCTTTGTAGGATTGTGACGCTGGTTTCAAGACAGAGACAGGCCCATTGTTTTTTTCTTCTGTGCACCTTCATGCATTTCCCAAGGCAGCATCAAGCCCAGGTCCGCACGAGGCGGGCACTCAGTAAATGCGTAATGCCACCGCTGTGGTCCACAAGGGAGGTGCAGCCGTGACTAGTGTCACCAGATCCCACAGCATCAACACGCACTAAGTAGAAACTCTGAGAAACGCGAGGAGACACAGAACTTCCTGGTCTCAGTTCCCGACAGACGGGGGAGAAAGAAAATAGGTAAGGACCCCAAAGACCTAAACTACATTATCGAAAACATAGTGCTAACTTATAACTTGGAGCTAATTAAACCATCTTTCCTACTGCCCGTGGGATAGTCGCAGAAATTGACCATATATTGAGCCAAGAAGAAAACCTGGATACATCCCAAAAATTCATTATAGGAAAATTAATTTCACTGTCTTGGAGCTACCCAGCCACTCAGCAGACGGTCACATAGAGACCTGCGTCTGTGACTTAGCAATCGCGGGTGCCCCGTACAGGGCAAGTCAATGCAAACCGCTGTACAGGCTGAACACTTAAAAGCAAACAGTTTAAAATCAAACTGAGTCAACCTCATGAGGGGTGAGCACAGCCTCGGGAGCCCCATTACTCTGCATCTCAGTCTCCTCTTCTGTGAAATGGGAGTAATTCTAACGCCAGCCCCTCAGGATCATGACCATGGGAAAGGTCACCCCTCTGAGCCTCGTCTGTAAAATGGGGTCAGTGATACTAATGTGAACCGAGGGGCTAGAGTAAGGATCCAGAGGTCCTATAAACCAAGCGCCTGGTATGCAGCAGGCGACCCACTAATGTCCATCAGTGACCCCTCCTCTTCACCAGCCTCCTCAGCCTTCTTGCACTCCCCGCGTGTCGGAAATTACACCATGTTAAGAAAACTCCGTCTCTGGGACCCTTCCTAAGAGAAGGCCCCACGTCAGTGAGACCTGGTGTGGGATTTCCTCTGACCTGCTCAGAAACCCGAGCCTGGCACACAAGTATGCTCAGTGGGAAGCCGGTGTTGAGGCAAACAACCCTGGGGGGCCCCCTTTACGTGGCCCCCTAACCAGAGGAACCACATTCCTCCCTCCAGCTTCCCCTGAGCCGCTCAGGATGCTGGCAGAGAGCACTGAGCAGAGGGCCCAGCCCACGTCACCCCCAAGGTGGAGCAGGCTGGCGAGGGCCCCTGAGAGTAGCAGGACCCCTCCCCCAGCCAGGCCTGGGGCTCGGCAATCAGGCCCCAGTCAGCCTCTCCTCCAGGCCAAGACAGGAGGATTCTCATTTCCCTCTATTTCCCCCAACAGAGCTCCATTAAGCTCACGTCATCTCCCTAAAATCCCCAGTCTTAGGAAGGCTGTCACCTTGAAAGGACGAAGTTATCACCCAATTAGCACTGCAGAATATTAGCGACTATTAACACTTCAAGTGTGTCATCAGCAGCTCCTTACACTCAGTTCATCAGCCAACTGTCCCAGCCAGGAGTGTGGCCCGAGCCAGCTTCTCCGACAGCCCACTGGGGACGCAGCAAACGCTCCTGTCAGCGAAGTTTAGAGGAACCCTCAGGATCTACGAGCCTGCTGCTTGCTCACTCTCGCCTCCATATAAGCTCCCAATGTCACACCCGGGGCTAGGAAACAAGTCATGCCTATATGGCCACGTATTATATTTTTAATTAGATTTTTCAAATAAATGAGCAAAGGCAAATGCTGAAGGCAGGTTTGAGCTGGCATCTCCCTAAATCCCAGGGGCAGAGAGGCAGAGATACACAGCCGGGGACGTCCAAGTGCAGGGGACAGAGGCCACCCAAGGTCACGGACAGAGGGAGCTCAGGTGCACCCTCTGGGCCAGCGACTACAGCAGCCAGGCCGGGGGCAAAGGTGTGGGCCAGCCCACACCCCACTGGCTCCCTTGAAGTCAGGGCGAGCTCAGGGGCAGAGGGGCAGGAAGGTGGTTTCCACAGGCTCGGAGGTCAGATTTTCAATGCTGAGCCCGCAGTCCTGTGCCCCCTGCAGTCCTGTGCCCCCTGAGGGCCACCGGGGCTTCCCGGCTGCCTTCCATTTGTCCACTGTTTCAAGCCTCCCAGCCCCCTGCACTCCCCTCCCCACCCAGGCTGGGGAAGTGAAGGACTACGAGGCCTCGGGAGATGGCAGAGCCACAAGGTGCAGGCACCTGGGTCCCCTAGTCACGGCCTGCAGGAGATCAGCCCCACCGGGACCATCTGGTTTGGCTGCTACATGACCAAAAAACTGAGTATCTCCAGCGTTAAGCATTCAATGTGGGCTGATTTTTGTTCCGCAGCGAGCCTCCCCTGGCTGATACAGATTGTGTGGGAGGGTTATCTGTGCAAAGATGTTCTAAGGTTATTCTAACCCCGAGGGATGTGTCCTGAGGCCGGGGAGGGCTGGGGACACCATAAACCCAGAGGGGCATGAAGAGGTTAACTGGAAAGTCAGGTGGGGGTGGGGGACGGAAGAGGCTCCCGGGGACCCCACTAGTGGGTTCCTCCAAATGAGCCCGAGGTTCCTTCCACAATTCCAGAATTATGTAAACCAATAAAAACATCATTACTGGTCCAATAAATAGGACAGGCTGAGTGTTGTCAGGAATATATGGGGGTTTTCTGTGTTCATTTGTGTTTTTCTAACACTTAATATTGTCTGCAAACAAAAGATGATGTTGGGATAAACAAAACACCGATAAAAGCCACCGAATACTTTATACATAAACTGTAAGATGCCCCGAGTGGCATCATTACAAACCTCCCCTGTCGTGTAGAAACAGCAGCCCAGTGCCTGGCCCAGTGAGGTCCAGGCTGGTTGTCGCCCACTTTGGAGCTCAGGCCGTCCACGCCGGTGCCTGAAGGACGCGGGGTTAATGGTGGGTAATCTCCCCAGAAATTCCAAAAGGGTGGCCAGGGGCCGTCCACGCCACGGCTTGTCTCCCGTGGGCTCCTCAGGCTTCTCGGCCCCGAACAAGGACCCCCTCACCTCCACCTTTACAGCTGATCTTAGTAAATCATCAGACGGTTGCAGAAACCAGCCTCACGTTAGTGCATCTGAACTGCGGTGGCCTCCGCCTGTCCTCTCCCTGTGACTCACCAAGCGGTCCCTTGAACCCGAGGGATTCTCGGGTGTTAATCGCAGGTCTATTAGCACAGACCCTGTAATAACAGATTGAAATTTACATGGTGGGTAATCTCATTAATCGTGGGATCGTATCAGGTTGACAGCTATAATGCATTACTTAAGGGAAAGCCCTCTAATACATGACATTAAAGATCTTATCAAGGTTAATTTGGCTTAAAATGGACTTACTACATAATTTTTCACCTCCACGTTAGATGCTGTGGTTTAAAACACAGCACTCCGACCTGGGAGCAAAGTGCCCACACAAACCACAGACCCGAGGGGCGCTCCCCACCTCGCAGGGGAGGATGGGAATAAGTGTGGAGGCTGGAATCACTTAGGCGGGCTTCTCAGCTCTGCACTTACGTGCCATGTGACCTCAGCAAACTGCTGAGCCTCCCTGAGCCTTGAGCACCTCATCTGCAAAGGGCTGTGGGAACTCATACCTACCGGACTGTTCTGAGACTGAAACACACTGTCTGGCACACAATAGGTGCTTTTTGTTCTCATTTACCAGCACATCCTTAGTTGGCACAAGAAATGGCCCATGGTAAGTGCACTATAAATGGAATTGTCAAGCAATTATCATACAGTTTGATGAATGTTATGACGGGGAAAATACAAGTCATTATAGGAACTCATGGCAAAGGAGATCTGGGAAGACCTACTAGGAAAAGGGACTTGTAAGTGAGACTGAGGGGGAAGAAGGAGGTCAATCCTTCAAGAGGATATAACAAGTACAAATGTATATGCACCGAACAACACAGCCCCAAAATACATAAAGCAAACCAGGCAGAATTGAAAGGAGAAAAGATAATACAACAATTACAGCTGGAGATTTCAATACCCTACTCTCAATAATGGTTAGAACAACTAGACAGAAGATCAGTCAGCATACAGAAGACCAGAGCAACGTTATCAACCAAGCTGACCAAATTAACATGTATAGAACCCTCAACCCAACAGCAACAGACAACATTCTCTCCCAGGGCACATGAAACATTCTCCAGGACAGATCACGTGCTAGGCTGTAAAACAAGTATCAGTAAATAAAAAAGCATTGGAAAAAACATACAAAATATGTTCTCTGACCACAATAGAACTAAATTAGAAATCACAACAGAAAGAAATTTAGGAAACTCTCAAATATGTAAAAAATAAACAGCACATTTCCAAATAACCCATGGATCAAAGGAGAAATTAGAAGGCAAATTACAAAAGATCTTGAACTGATTGAAAATGAAGCACAACAGCCCAGCTAGGCACGGCTCAGCAACTGAGCATCAACCTAGGATCCAGGAGATGGAGGTTCAGTTCCCAGTCAGCACACATGCCTGGGTCGCGGGGCTTGATCCCCAGTGGGGAGCATGCAGGAGGCAACCAATTGGTGTTTCTCTCTCTCTCTCTCCCTCTCTCTCCCTTCCACTCTCTGAAAAAGCAATGGAAAAACTTTAAAAATTTTTTTAAAAATGAAGCACAACATATCATACTATATGGGTTGCAACTAAAGCAGTATGAAGAGGGAAATTTATAGCTTTAAATGCTTATATTAGAAAGGAAGAGATAGGTCCCTGAGACCTCAGATTGCAGGCCCCAGGCCCAAACCACACTGCCTCCACCCTCCGTGGCATCTTCACCTGCAGACCCAGGGAAATGCACACTTGGGAACGGCCACCCCAGAGGCTCGCTGAATCCTCCAAGCCCCCCAGGGAAGACACATCTTGCTTGTACTTTATGGAGGGTCCTGGCGCTGCCACTTCCCAGCCAAGGGACTCAGACCAGTCAGTAAACTGCAAACCTCTAACAAGAGCTGGCTGCCCGTCATGGGACGCGGCAGGCGCCTTGTCGGTGCGAGCAGCCTCCATTCTGTATCCTCGCTCTAGCCGTGTATCGCCTCACTGACTCCTGCTAACGACCCGCTGAGGTAGGTACTATTATTATTACCCCTATTCTCCAGATGGGCAAACTGAGGCAGGCAGGTTAAGAAACACACTCGGGGTCATGCCGCAGGTAGAAACAGCCACGCGGGGCTTTGCCGCCGCAGCAGAGCCCTCTGTCGCTGTACCTTGCCGCCTGCCGTGTACGTGGCCAAGTCACTGTGCAGACGGAGGAGGGACAGAGGATTAAAGAAGCACCAACACTTCCGGGCAGGCCCTGGGCTGCCAGGCTGCATCAGGGCCCAGCTGCTGGTGCCAGGAATCGGGACTGCCCCACCTATCTTACACGGTGCCTGAGGCCAAGGCTCAGACACGTCACCTGCTTCGTCTAGTGTCACTCGGCCAAGCGAGTGGGCGCACCAACGCTGGACCCGGACCCTGAGCCAGGCGGCAAAGTCTGAGGCTCTTTCCACAGCGTCACGCTGCCCACGCCTGGAGCTGCCGGGCGTCTGAACCCCTCACACTCCTCGCTGTGACCGGCCCCCTGCGCTCCTGCAGGCGCCTGGGCCGTCACACCTGGCGCTGTGGGTTTGGCTGAGCCATCCTGGGCCAGGCCTCGGCTTCCTCAGCTTCTGTGGCGCGGTGTCCCAGTGGCACAGTGGCAGGACAGGGCGCGCCGGGCAGAGGGCAGCGAGCTCCCCAGCCCCTCCCACCCACTGGGCCTGCTCGTGCACTTTCCGCCTCAGTGCCCTGGTTCCGAAGCCCCCACGGGCCCTCGGCTGGGGTGGGGACCTTGGCCAGCGCCCAGGGAAGCAGGTGTCGCCGCCTTCAAGTAACTGCCCCTTCTTTCCGCGTGGCACCTGCAAGTTACAACAGAAGACAGCGGAGAAGAGCCGCCTCCCGCTCACAGCTCGGAGGGCTAACAGCCGCCATAACCGCTGCCCACGTCAGCGCCCAATTACCCCGCTCGGGCACATAATTTTATACGGAACTTTACAGGGGACACTTCATTGCCCCGGCTCCAGGAATCCCGAAGGGGGGCGCTGGGGGAAAGGGGGGGTGACTAGTTTCACAGGGTCTGGTTTGGGTGCTTAGCTCAGGAACGTAAAGGAGGGGGGCCCCGGGACCCCTGCACAGCGCACCCTGCACCTTCCTTTTGGGCCGCTGTCTCCAAGGGCAGCCCCTCCGTGGGTCCCCACCACACACGCCGCTCAGCTCTCATTTACTGAACGGAGACAGGAGAAATGGAGGTCACGCTTCCCCAGCGCATTCATCTGGAGCCAGGACATAACTTTCGAGGCCAAATGCACAATGAAATGCGGAGCCCCCTGTTCAAAAATGATTAAGAAAAGTCGAGATGGCAACAGTAGCTAGAAATCAAATACAGGGCCCGCCCTGAGCGTGGGCCGCCTGGGCACGAGGACCTGTGCAACAGCCAGTCGGACGCAGCAGATGCAGCGACCAGCAAGGAACAGGAAGCTCCCCGGAGGCCGGGGCACCTGGAGCAACAAGCCTTGGGTCACAATGCTTTGGCCACAGACCATTTTGAAAGATGGCTCGACCCTGCCCATCCCCAACCCAGAGAACGTTTTTCAAAAGTCATAGTGAGCAATACTCAGGAACCATCTGCAGGACCAGGAGGGCTTCCTGGAAGAGGGGCCTTGGAGTGGGGCCTTGGACAGGTAGAGGGGAAAGGATACTTCAGAGAGAAGCAGTAGCTTGTGCAAAGGCCCAGAGGCTGGAACAGAGCCATCTGTGTGAAAGACTTCACCAGTTTCCCAGAAACACTCCCAGGGATCAGCTGACGCTTTTCCACACAGCAAATATTTTCTGTGCATAGACCACGTGCCATGCGGGGAGCTGGGGACTGCGACCCAACAGTCAGCAAGACTGTCCTCGAAAGCTGTGCATTATTTTACTTTCCATGAGCTGGGACCGCTTCCTCCTTGCTCCTTGCACTTCCTGTGCTGCTCATGGCTGTGGCCTGCAGGCAAGGTTTGTTCCAGCTGCTCTAGCTGTGCAGCAGGGATGAGGGCCACGTCTGTCCAGTGACAAGGTTCAGGAGTGAGGAGTGATTCCTCTTGGCTACAGACCTAAAACCGCATCCTCCCAGGCACCCTTGCCAAGAGTAAAGCTGCCAGACTCAGCCCTGCGTACAGCGTGCTCACCGTGGGGACAAACGGCTCCCAGGGTGGCAGCGGTGTCGCCCTGCATGAGCCACACGCCTCTGCAGGTGCTGCAGACACGGCGCCTGGTTCCGCTCCGAGCCTTCCACGCCCGGATCAGCAGGGCCGGGACAGGCGTGCGGGCTGCAGGGATTGTAACCAATTACGGCAGCTGTCTGGTGCCCCGCCACTTGGGATTAATTAAATGGTTTCCAACTGTGATTGAGGCAGTGCATAAAATATTTCTAAATTAATTTTTAAAGAATAAATGAGGGCATTAACATTTTATGTGCTCGCTGAGGGATGGGGACAGCAGCGTGGGGGAGGTGGCAGGAGAGTGCTACAGAAAGAGCACTGGACTGGGAGTCCCACAGCCCCTCGTTCAGCCCCACCTCAGCCCTGCTGGGGGCCTCTGGACCTCAGTTTCCCCACTGGTAGAGAGGGACCCGGAACAGATGACCATGAGCTCTGCACTGCATGGGTTAGACAGCCCAGCTTGCCATGGTGCAATACTTTCATTCATTCGTTTGTTCATTCAACCAACATTCATGGTGCACCTTCCAGGTGCCAGGCTCTGTGCTACAGCCAGTGAGCTCAAAACCCCACAGGAACCCAATGACAAGGTGATGGGGGTACAAAGGAAGCTGCGGAACATCTGCAGGGGCCCACAAACCCGATGCCTTGGGGAGCTCACAGGAAAGGGAAGGGTGTTTCCAGCGGGGGAACAGCACGTGCAAATGCAGACATTCAAGAGAACATGCTTGCTCCCAAGACTCAAAGCAGTCCAGGTGGCCAGAGGGGAAGACAGAAGGGGAAGCTGCAGAGCCAGCTCGTGGGCAGCCACACAAACCCTGCTAAGAAGTGTGGGCTTCGCTATTCACACTGGCCGAGGAAGTTTCAACCCCTGGTGTTCTATCAGGTTTTAGACCCTGGCAACCATTCATTGCAGCCAAGGTGCAAAGCTGACTCTATAAATGCAGGTGTTGAGGCCTTCAGGGGCTCCCCACAAACTCTTTACACAGCTAGAAGGCCCCGTGTGGCCTGCCCACTGCCCACCTGCCAGCACCTGACCTCCTGCTGTTCCACCAATAAGCCAGGTCTCCTTGCACCCCAGGGCCTTTGCACCTGTAGTTCCTGCTGCCAGAATGGCCCCTCCTAACTTTGCCTGAACTTCTATCAAGTATCAGTCTCAAGGTCACCTTCTGAGGAAAGCCTTCCTTTGCCAGCCTGCCCTTCTTCCCCATCCTCTCCTTCCTCATATTGTCCCCTCCCACTTTTATCACCAATCATCTGTGCCATTGTTTGCTTAGGGTCTCTCTCTGCCCCTAGACTGCACACTGCAGACAGGCAGGGACGGGCCGCTCCCTTCAGAGCTGTTTGCTGGCCCTTCCCACGAAGGCCTGCAAGCGAGTCAACGCGTGGACTCTACAGCCCTCCGGCCCCAACATTCCGCGACTCTGAGGGGAGCGTCTGCCCAGAGGGGTCCTCGGGCCAGGGGAGGCCTAACAGGGGCTCCAACGTGTAGAATTGGATCTTGTCAAACTAAGCCAGCATGTCTCCTCTCAGTCGCGGGTATTCATGAAACTCCTAGTGTATGCCTAACAGTGGCGACTCCCATTTCTCAGGTGGAAACAGAGCCTCAGCTTGGCGACGGGTCCAGGATCCAGGGCCACCTGTCCCACTCTTCATGCTCTTTCTGGCGGCCAGCCTGTCCCTAAGCCCAAAGTGCAGAGTGGGGTGAGGACCTCCCACACACCTGGGGTTTCCGAGCAGCATCTGGGGTGCTGCTGGCTTGAGTGATTCCACAGAAATCTGGAAGGAAGTCTTCGGACCCAAGACACCCCAGCTCAAACACAGTAGCCCATCATCTGCCTGCTCACCGGGTCCCCTGGGGCCCAGGCCACGGCCCTGCAGCCCCCTCCCTGCCTGGTGCTGATGGAGGACTGAAGAGGTGAAGGAGGGTCTCTGCCCCTGGTGCACAGCAGTCAGAGGAGGTGGGCTCACACCCCACCTGGTCAGTGCCAACTGTCACCCAACTACGTGCCAGATATAGTCACCTCCCTTCAGCCAACAGAGCAGGGGATTCGCACACAGGTGGGTGGGCTGCTGACAGCTCTAGTTTCTTCCCTGGGGAGTTGGGTAAGTCCATCCCCTTCAGGAGGAGCTGTCACACCCTCACATGACAGCACAAATCCGGGACACAGGACCAGGCAACTGTCATCCACCTGAGACTCCAGGTAAATACAGCTCAGGGGGAGAAGTTCACCTGGAGGTACGAATGGGCAGCCAGGCGAGCTCGCAAACCCCAGCCGGCAGGGGGCAGGGCTGGGACACGCTCCTAAACCCCAGCGGCTGAGGGCTCAGCTCAGGCCCAGCCTGGCCTCCCAAGCGCGTCCCCAGCCCAGTCGGGGCCTACACCACACCAGCCATCCCTACTCACAGCAGAAGAGCCCCTGCCCCCCACCCCCAGCTGGGGACCTGGGCACGTCCTCCCGCCGCTCTGAGCCTCAGCCTCCTTGGATGTAAAATGGGCTGAGGCGGAGCGGAGCCCGAGCGTGGGGAGGGCTGAGACAGCCAGGAGGGCTGACAAACAGTCCTGGAAATCCCGCCCCCCGCCCCCCACACAACATGGGCCCACGTGAGGCAGCCAGCCTCGGGTGTGCAGGGGACAGAGAGGGGGAGAGAGTGAAGCGGAGGGGAGCAGGGGAGGCCCCGGCAGGGAGAAGTGCGTCCGGGGAAGGCAGCCCTGCACAGCCCGGGTCCGATGGAGCCTGGGGGAGGAACTTCTCTCTCAGGTTCTGTTTCTCTGCAGAATGCCTGGGTTATCAAACACCCTCCCTCCCCCCAGGTCCCCTCCACTACCACCGGAGGACGCGGAATGAAAACACAGCTCTGTTTTCAATTTCCCGGGCTGAGTGGAGACCTGCACAAAGGCACTAAGAACAAGACATTTCTTGCCCTGCTGGTGGGACTTCAGGGGCTGAAACTCAGAGTGTGGGGGTGAGAACAGAGAAGGGGGGCAGTGCCCTGGACAGGAGTGTCCAGGAACGTCAGAATTTCAAGCATGACCTTGGCCCTATTTACACCTGAGCCGGTGATGGGAAATGAGAGCCGGACAACCCTCCATGGCTCCCCGCTGCCACCGAGATCAAGTTCAAAGTCCCCAGCCTGGCAGAACGCATCTCATTTCACCTCCTTGGCTGAATCTCCTTCCCTCCCCAACCCCGGGCTGCCGACCTCCAACCACAGAGCACTTCTCCCTGTTCCCAGAAAACACCTGGCACTCCCAGCCCTGCCAGCCCTGCCAGCCCTGCCAGCCCTGCGAGCCAGCACCGGCTCATCCTACAAGCCCTGCTCACATGTCACCTCTTCCATGAAGCCTTCCTCCGGGTGGTCAGAAAGAGGGTCCCTCTATCTCTGTGCCCCAGGACTCTTCATCCATGCCACCACCATCTACCAATCACAGTGGGTCATGTGGTCTGTCCCCACCCCGCCTCCCACAGTGGACAGTGACATCGGAACTCCTGCTTCTGCAAAGGACCTCAAATTACTCACAAATAAAGACTCGTCCATGAGACTGTCACTCGCTCACCCTCCACCTGTCCCCCCACCCATCCGCTCACCCGATCCATCCATGCAATGAATGTTTCTTGAGCACCTGCTATGTGCCAGGCCCTGTGCCAGGTCTGTGGACACAGCAATGAACACAACAGCCAAGGCCTGACCCTCAGAGCTCTCAGTCTGGAGAGACTGACAGACACTAGACAAAGATTTCACCACGGGGGGGGGGGGGGGGGAATGTGGGGAGGGTCTGGTGCAGCTGGGAGTCAGGGCAGGAGTCCTGACTGGCTAAGGGCAATGGGAAGGTGAGTCCCAACTGAAAGGAACCCCAGGGAGCCACAGGGAATGGGAGCAAGGTGGGGGCTGGGGTGAGGAGAGTGAGGCAGCGAGTGTGCGATATATGAGGAGACCCTCGCTCCCAGGCGCCATCCCCAAGGGAAGACCTCCCTAGATTCTGTGCCCCAGACGCCTCACCTTCCCTGGTCAGACTGGGGGTGCTATAACTAAGATGATGGGGGACTCAAACCTCAGTCCAAAGACAGTGGGAGCCACAGAGGGTGCTGGAGCTGGGCCCTATCCGGTCAGCTCTGGGTTTAGGAAGCTCCCAGAGCTGTGCAGAGGCCTGAGCGAAGGGGCGGGGGGGGGGGGGGGGGAGAGGACCAATCCTGCTGGTCGCCATCCACGTGCCAAGCAGCCCCTCTGTGCCGTCCAGGCTGGAGAAGCACAGTCTCCCGGGCCCCTCCCCCAGCCCAGCTCAGCAAGGAGAAATGTTTTGACAGAAAGAAACACTGACCGCAAGATACAACTTCATGTTAAAGGTATTTCGTCCATAAGCTGCCTCCTTATTACTTTCAGATGGTTTGAAATAACTGCCTTGGAGCCCCGATGGGGAAACCTGGGCCGCTGGGCTGGGAGGTGGGGGCTGGATCTGTCTCAGGGAAGGGTTGACACAGGGACTCAGGGACCCCGGCTCAGTCCCAGGGACAGTAGGGGCATGTGGGGCCTGGGCACCACGTGGCCCCTCTCTGGGCCCCCACCTTTTGCACAAGGTCAGCTGGTACAATGTGCCAGGCCCTGCACGGTCCAGGGGGTGCTCCCACCCAGACACCCTGGGGGCCCAGCAGCCCCGCGACAGAGCCGAGGCACCGCAGGGTCTGGAGGCCCTGGCGCCTCAGGACACTGGCGTCACACATAAGAACTCACTCAAGACCTTGGGCAACTGCCCTGGAGCCTGCGGCCAGCCAGGGGTTCTCTGGTGTCAGATTACGGAACAAGCAGGGGGTGTGGGGGACCCAGGAATTACAGTAAGTCCACCCCTGGGGCAGGGCGGGCATGGGACAGCCGGGTGCAGGGTGCAGGGAGCCGGGGGGCCGCTGCAGACGGGCTTACACTGAGCCCCTGCCCTTCCCATGAGATCTCCCCGCTTAGAGCCTCAGCGTCCCCATCTGTCACAGGGGGCTCCTGACAGTCACCCAGCAGGGGGCTGGGGGTTTACAGGAGGTGACGGATTTAAGCTCTTTGGCCTCTGCCTCTCACAGGGCCCGGGAACAGCTCGCCAGCCCCCTGGGAGCTCATTAGAAACACGGGCTTCCGCGGACCCACCGGATCAGATCCTGCGCGTTAACAAGATCCCCGGGGACCGTGGGCGATGAAGCTCTGAGAGGCGCTGCTTTAGAGGGTCCTGAAGGGTGGGCCTGCCCGCCCACTCCCCCGCTCGGTTTTTAAATCAGCCCTGACTCACGCCGGCCCAAAGCGCTCTCCGCCCACCTGTGCTTGAAGGGAGCATCACTGCCGCCAGGGTCTCCAAAGAGCCCCCTGCCCCACCTCCCCCACCCGTGGGTCCCATCATTCCCCAGCTTCACAAAGACACACACTGCAGGTTCCAACAGGCAACCTGCCCCCCCCCCCCCCGCCCCAGGCACCCGGCCCCAGCTCCTGGCTACCTTGACCCCATCCCAGCCACCACGACCTGCCAGCCCCGGCCCACCCCTGTGCTGCCCAAAGGGCCTCTTCTAGCCAAGTGCCAGGGACACAATGTCCGTGTCCCATGAGTCCCACGCTGAACACAGCAGCTTCCAGACCAAGAATGAAACCCTGACCCCTCGTGTGGGTGAAGCCCTCCCCGGGCTCTCTCCCCCACCTAGTCCCCCACCTCCGGCCCCCTGGCCTCCCTCTACCCCTGGCCTTTGCACCAGCCGTCCCCTCTGAGTCCCTAGGGGTGGACGTGCGGAATAAACATGGTGGGAGAGTGGAGCTGGCCTCGGCCTCACCAGGAGCCTTGAGAATCTTCCTTCCCTCTGAGTCTGCTTCCAGCGGGGAGGCTGGTGGGGGCGGCGGGGAGCAGGGATGTGAGTTGAGGGCGGGGGCAGAGGGCTCTCCACAGCGGCATTTATTTTCACTTCCAAATTCTATTTCATTTCTAAATCCTCATTTCCCATGTAAATCCTGGGGCACTGAGCTAAGTAGGAGGAGCTGGGAGACCTGGATGCAGGCCCGGCTGGGGCATGACAAGCTGTCTCCCACCACTGAGACAGTGTTGGGCCCCACAGGCCAGGGGGGCACGTGGCGGTGGCAGGTGGAATCACAGCTCCACCGGTGTCCTGCCTGCTGCCCACTGGGTCCTCAATGCACAGCACAGAGAAGGTGCCTGAGAAATGGTTTATGAATGAATGAATGAATGAATGAATGATTGAATGAATGAATGAGCCTCTCTGCCTCAGGCTGGCCTGGGACAGCCCACGAGGCTCCCTCGCTGAATGGACCTGAACAGACCCGAGCTTCAACTCAGCCAGCCTCAGTCCCACCGGGCAGGCAACTTCCCTTCAAGAGCCTCAGTTTCTTTATCGGCAAAGTGGGAGTGACAATAGCCCTGCCTCCTGGGGGGCCGTGGGGACTCGGGGATCAAGATGTGTCAAAAGCCCCTGTGATGCCCGGCAGAACAGGTGCTCCACCTCTGAGGCTGGGGAAGAGAAGTGACCGAGGATGTCACGGTGCAGTCCCCAACCTCAGGAGCCCATGGTCCAGAGTGGACAAGAGAAGCCTGGAACACCTTCCACAAGGCAGGGTATGGACTGCCGCCCAGAGCAGGCCAGAGCGAGGATCGGGGTGCAGAGGGGGAGCCCTGGTGTCTGGGAAGGAAGAGGCCCCGCAGAGGAAGCCACGCTGAGACTGCGCGTG
The DNA here is from genome assembly GCF_054644295.1 of Miniopterus natalensis. NCBI lineage: Eukaryota > Metazoa > Chordata > Mammalia > Chiroptera > Miniopteridae > Miniopterus > Miniopterus natalensis. Next base: position 199,197,072 of record NC_142081.1, on the reverse strand, counting down.
GACGGGGGGAAGGGTCCCACGGGGCCCGCAGGAGAGCAGGTGTCGGGGCGGATGCTCTGGCCCAGGCACCGAGGAGCTGCAGGAGACGGCGGTCAGGCTGCTCTGGGGCAGGAGGCGAGCAACGGGCTGGGCCGGGCCGGGATGCTGAGTGACTAGAGTCCCCCAGCGTTCACACCTACCCAGGCCTCAGAACACAGCTTTGCGTGGAAATAGGGTCTTGGCAGATGAGGTCAAGTGAAGATGTGACCATCCCAGGTTAGGGTGACTCGGAGCCCAGCGGCTCGTATCTCAGAGGACAAAAGGGCAGGGATCAGAACACAGACACAGATACACGGACCATGATGCAGCCACAGACAAGGTGGCACAGACACCGGGACAGCAGGAGCCAGAAGAGGCTGAGGGTTCTCTCCAAGGGCTTCAGAGGGCAAGCAGGCTGCCAAAACCTGGATCCACCGGCACCTGGATCCACCGGCACCTGGATCCGCCGGCACCTGGATCCGCCGGCACCTGGATCCGCCGGCACCTGGATCCGCCGGCACCTGGATCCGCCGGCACCTGGATCCGCCGGCACCTGGATCCGCCGGCACCTGGATCTGCCAGCACCTGGGTCTGCCAGCACCTCGCTATCAGGCTGTGGCCTCCAGAACTGGGAGAGAATGGGCTCTGCCATCTTAGGCCCCCAGCTGGGGCACTCGGTTCTGCACCCCAGGAAGAGCGTGCAGCACCTGGTTCCACAGGCCGCCAACTCTCCAATGACCTGGACCAGAGCAGCACACGGGACTGCTGGCTCCACATCAAGGTGACATGGCCCCCGGAAACACTGGCCCAGCAGCTGTGAGCAGAACGGGGGCCAGAGGACCTCCGCGGCAGGACCCAGGAGAAAACAGGCAGGCTAGGGCGGCCTGCTTATGAATAGGACCGTTCACCAGGGTGTGCTGGCCCCACGCCAGCCCCTCCCTGTCCCCCTCCCTGCCCTGGGGCCGCCCTGACCTCCCACCTCCGCAGGCCGGCACTTCCTGCCCACGACCCTGGACCAAGGAAGCTCAGTTGGCCTCTGGCCAGGACCAGTGGGACGCCCTTCAGCCTCCCTACTATCCCAGGCTGAGGGTGATAAAAGTGTGACCAGGACATCAATCTGTCATCACTGTAGGCTCCTGGCCCTGTGCAGCCACCAGCTGTGAGACTAGAAGTGCCTGGTGGGGAACATGAAGGAGGCAGGATCAGGCCAAGGACTGTGGAATGGGATGGGTGGGGGCCCCCACAGCTGAGGGGCCCTGAACCTCAGTGTCCTGCCTGGTGGAATGGGGAGAATAACTCCTCCCTCTGGGGTTGGTTGGATCAGAGAGGCAGCACCTACTCTAGGGCCTTCAGGAGGCCCACAGGCCACATATCACTCGATCCCAGATCACCCCAAAAAGCCATGATCCTCCTGGACACCCAACTTGCTTTATCTGTGGGCACCAGGACTATTCCAACCAACCCAGTTTCCCTTTTTGCTTTGGCTGCTAGGATGCTCATCTTACATTTGGCTTTGCTCATTTCCTATCATTATGTGTCCTTCATCCTAATTCCCTCAACTGTCTGTTATTTTAGTTAAGTATAAATAAATACATATTTTAAGTAAGTCACCTAAAGCCATTTGTGAAACTAGGCAGTCATGAATATGTAAATAATATGCGACATCATTGCTAAGTGATAATTGCGTAATAAGGCAAAACTTGTAAAGACTTTTCCTGTATGTTACAATGCTCAGCAAATGCACAGTTATGGAGACTAGAAAAAGGCAGAGGGGTCCTTGTGGTAGTTTTCAAAAACAACTGAGTCCTTGGCCTCTACTGAGGAGCGGGGTGCGAGGCGGGCACCAGGCGGGGGCAGGCTGATGGGACCAGCTGGGCAGTGCCCCTGGAGCCCTTGGCCTCTCTGCGGGGGCTCTGGAATCCAGCCTTCCTCTCAGCACCTCACCTGAAAGTCAAACCAGGTCCTCCCCGACCTGAACCCAAAGCACAAGTTCTCCCAGGAAAATAATCTCTTTGCTGAGCGTGCGCTGTGATGGAGGGGCCAAGACCTCGGCAGCTCTGGACAACTGGGCGTGGGCTGTCACTGCCTATTTCCCCTGTTGGGGTGCGGGCCCCATGACAGCGGGGACTGTTCTGCTCACCAAGGACAGCAAGTACCGGCACTTTCTTCAGGCGAAGGCGGGTGCTGAGCCATGTGAGCAGCGAACAGCACACGCAGCCTGGTGCCCACATCCCTCCATCCCACCCAGCCTGTCCCCTCCTGACCTGCCACAGGCAAGCACCAGTGACACAGGCCCCGTCTCCACGGTGCTCGGGGCCAACATCATCAAAGAGCCACAGGGCCCTGCCCTTCTGTCCAGAACAAGCGGCCCATCCAGACGCGTGGCTGTGTTTGTGTTTCCAAATCCCCGTGAGGAGCCGTCTGGCCAGTGTCAGCTGTCGCTTCGGCCATCTGGCAGCTGGTGCAGAAAGCTGCGTCCTCTAAACAAGCCGTCAAATGTGACTCTTCCCAGCAAGTACAGCACACCTCGGGCAGAGGCGAGAAACCAGCCTGTTCCATGTCCATGGTTCCCAGGCTCCAATCAGAGGTCCTCTCTTCTCCGGGATCCAGTGTCCTCCAGCGGAGAGCACATGCCCACCTGTGCCCACCTGTGTGACGCACTGAGCTGGCCTGGAGGGAACCAGGAAAGGTGAGGCTTCCCCTGAGCCACCACCGGTATGGAAAGAAAGGCTCCCTGGGGTGGGATTTTCTAAAACCTCCAGCAGAAAACGCTTGATTATTGCTTGAATTCTAATCATCGGGGTGGAAATCTATTCTTCGGTGATGCGTATATTTCCCTATCTGCATAAAAAGAGCATGCTGACTATCATTCAGTATCTAACACCATTCACACTCAACCACTTGTAAGAGCCAGGAAGATGAAAGAGGCAGCAGGGTGGGTGAAGCGTTAGGGAGTGGGGGGGCCTGCAGCAAAGCAGAGAGCACAGGCCGTGCCCAAGGTGGGGCGCGTCTGCCCTGCACGAGCTGGATGCTCACATGTGGTAACAGTGTCACCAAAACCGATTTCCCAAGAGAAGCCAGAATGCCGGATTTTTATATTACATTTCATGCTTTTTAAACAACAGAAAATGCATGGAAGCCAGAGAGGGCAAGTCAGAGGGGCCAGTTTAAGAAGTAAAACCCAAACCCCGCTTAATTAGTCACGAGGAGGACTGACCCTCCCCTAGCAGCCGGGTAGGGGAAGATGCAGGGCAGTTTCCAGGTTTAATACTATTTCCTTCTAGGCTGCACACAATATCCAGTAATCAGTCAAAAATTACAAGACATGTTTTAAAAAAAAAAAACACAAACCACTACAAACAACCCAAATGGTGAATGGAAAAAACAAACTGTGTCCATCCACACGACGGAATACTGGCCAGAGATAACTAGGAACCGGCACCTGGCGCGATGCCACACAGACGCATCTCACATCAGGGCGCGAGAGGCGACCCTAAGGCTACACAGGACGATCACTGTTCAGCAGCACACGACTATAAATCTACTGTGCTTAGCTGCCAACCACCGGCCCCCGGAACATCGGCTCCTCGAGAGCAGGGGTTGGTTGCAATCTGCTGGCGCGCCCAGAGCCCAGAGCCCAGAGCCCAGAGCCCAGAGCCCAGAGCCCAGAGCCCGGCAGCGGCTGGCCACAGCAGGTGCCCCACCCACGCCTGCCGAGCAAACGGCGGGGCCGCAGCTATTCGCATTCACTGGTCTCGGCGCCACCCTGGGCTTCCGAGCTTTGTACAGACACAAAACTTCCAAGGAACTGAGGCCTGGGGCCCTAAAACCTCGCAGACTTGGGCAGGGACAGAGGGTGCATTTGCGGGGAGGGCTGTGCCGGGGGAGAAGCCCAGGACAGCAGACAGCACCAGTCGCACTGGACGCCGCGACCTTCCACCCTGAGCCACCACCCCCGGCGGTAACGCGCCCAGGCGGGCGGGCCCCGTGCGCCTGGCACGTCTGCGGACCGGAGAATAATGACCCCGGGCCCAAGGGCTATGGCTCCTGCGGCTGTGGCGGCCGGTAGGTTCCTTCTGGGCTGGTGGAGGTGCGGCCCCCACACGGGTGGGCCAGAGAGCCCCTCTCCACCGGGACCCGGGCCGCCCCCACTGCCCAGGGGCGTCTGAAGCCGGCTGTGAGTTAGGGCTGTGTGAATTCCACCTGCGTCCTGTACAGGTGGCCAGAAGCACTAGCTGTAAGGCCAGAGGGCTTCCCAGGGCAGCTGCAGGGGACGGCCACCTGCAGCGTCCAAGCTCAAAACCAGGTGTCGACTGACAGGCGTCAGAGGGGAGGTGGGTGGGGTGGACAGGGCGAAAGCAGGTAAACAGCCAAAGAACAGATCCCCACAGACAGCGTGGTGAGGGCCAGAGGGAGGGGAGGGTGGGGTCTGGGTGGAGGGGACAAGGGGGGAATAGGGGACATCTGTAATCATGTCAACAATAAAAAATACAATAAATAAATTAATTAACCAGGTGTCAAGGCCCTCCTCCTCACCCATGTTCTCACACACCTGGGCACTAGCTTAGTATTAAATGGCTGGTCCTTGGGCCCCCGCTGGGCTCTCAAGTTTCTGTAGGCTTCAGATTTTTTTAAATCAATTAGAGAGAGAGGAAGGGAGAGGGACAGAGAGAGAGAAAATCATCAATGAGAGAGGAACATCGATCGGCTGCCTCCTGAGCAGCCCCCCTACTGGGGATCGAGCCCACAACCCGGGCATGCGCCCTGACCGGCCATCGAACCGGTGACCTCTTGGTTCATGGGTCGACGCTCAGTCCACTGAGCCACACCGGCCAGGCAACCACAGGCTTGTTGAATCAGCTGGCCACGGAGGGGTGCGCAGGTGGGCAGTCCCAGTCTGAGAGCCCCTTCTCACCTCAGAACAGTGCTCCCGGGAACCTGGAAGGGACTCGGAAAATCCACATTCACCACCTCCCCGCTGGCTTAATGCAGAGGGGAAACTGAGGCACCCAAGGTCCTAATCCTGGACCCTGGAAGACAGGGGGCGAAGAAGCCACAATCCCTGCAGGCTGTTTTGATTACAATGGCTTTGTAGCACAGTTTCATATCAGGCAGCATGATTCCTCCATATTTTTCTTCTTTCTCTAGACTGCTGTGGCTATTTGGGGTCTTTTGTGGTTCCCTATAAATTTTTGGAATATTTTAGTTCTGTGAAATACGCCCTTGCTATCTTGACAGGAATTGCACTGAATCTGTAGACTGCTTTGGGTAGAATAGATGTTTTAATGATGTTAATTCTTCCTATCCATGAACATGGTATATGCTTCCACTTACTTGTATCTTCCTCTCTTCTGTGTCTTATCACTTTCCAACTACAGGTCTTTTACATCCTTGGGTAAATTTATTCCTAGGTATTTTATTTTTTTGATGCCATTATAAATGGTATTGTTTTCTTAGTTTCCCTTTCTGATAACTGATTATTGGTACATATAAGTGCAACTGATTTATAGATGTTTATTTTGTAGCCTACTACTTTACTGAATTCATTTATCAGTTCCAGTAGCTTTTTGGTGGAATCTTTAGGGTTCTCTATATATAGTATCATGTCATCTGCCCCATTTATTTCTCGTATGAACAGAATCTTTCGGCACTTTCCCATACTTCACGCTGTCATCCTTAATAGCTAATAAGAGTTAACATTTTCCAAGCTAAGCACTTTATATCCGTTATCTCATTTAATCCATGTAAAGGCTCAGGAAGGTCGAATAACTTGTCCAGGGTCGAGTTTCAAGTATTAATGAGGCCAATTCTTCAAGAGCAATTACTAGGTACTTTTCTGAGCCTTTAATTTATAGCACGTATTTATCCCAGACACCTTGTGCCTACAATTGTGCTACAATGGCCTATGGTAGGTACTCAGCAAAAGTTTACTGAGTGGTCCTTTCTGTATCTTTACCTGTATCCCAGACACTTAGCATTGGAGGTGCTCAGTACATATTTGTTGTTTGGATGATGGTATGACTGAAGGAAAGGAAGAAGGGAGGAAAAGAGGAAGGGGGAAAGGTAGAAGGATAGAAGGATGGATGGATGGATGGATGGATGGATGGATGGATGGATGGATGGATGGAGTGATGGATGGGTGGGTGGGTGGATAGAAGGGTGGATGGAGAGAAGGAGAAATAGATGATGGATGGATGGATGGATGGATGGATGGATGGATGGATGGTGGATGGATGGATGGATGGGTGGATGTGTGGGTAGATGGGTGGATGGGTGGGTGGATGGATGGATGGATGGATGGATGGATGGATGGATGGATGGATGGATGGATGGATGGGTGGATGGGTGGATGGGTGGGTAGATGGGTGGATGGGTGGATGGGTGGGTGGATGATTAGATGATAGATGGGTGGATGGATGGATTCCCGGTCTAGTCCCCTCCTCAGTGCTGGAGAAAACAGTGATGTGGAGACACAGAGTCTACTGCAAGCTGTTGAGGAAAGAAGCTATGGTGATGGATAACTGGAGCAGAGGACAGAAGCAGCGGAGGGAACTAAGGGAGATGAAGAGCTACGGACCTTCGGATGAGAGAGAGTCCTTCTCACTAGAGAAAACAAAGGCTCATGGCTGCACCTCCTAACACCACAACATCAGGGTTTGGGTCATCATTCATCAAGATGTGTCAACATGACTTTGTGGGGACACAAAAACTGAGACCATAGCAAAGGTCCAGGTCAGTGGGGCAGGTGAGAAGTCAGAAACTAACAGCCAGGGTGGATGCTGGGTGCATGGAGAGGCATGTGGACTCATCTCTGGGGAACTGAGGAGGGGGCCCAGCTGTGTGGGAGGGCCCGGGATGCCCCACAGAGGCAGCAATGGGGGAGCTTGGTCTGGGAAGACCTGCTAGAGTTTGCTGGACTGAGGAGGGAAAGAAAGGCCTGCCAGCTAAGGGAACAGTGAGTCAAGGAAGCATGTGGGGAATGGCCGAGGTATCTGGGTGCCTAGGAGGGGCTGAGGGGGAGACATCTGGAAAACAGGATGGGGCTTGGACTCAATCCCACAGCACTGGGGAGCCACTGAGGGCTCTTCGTCAGATCTATCTTTAGAAGCCTCTTTCCAGGACAGTGTGAACGTCAAGGGAGACTAGAGGCAGCCAAGCCCATGATGAGAATGTTCTAAACAACAGAAAAGAGCATACAAGTGTCAGGGAAGGAGACCAAGTCCAGGCCAGTTTTCCCTGCTGTCCTGCCATGACCCCTGGCTCGGGCCAAAGCTGTCCTTTCATCTGTTGCCAAGGCTCAGCCCCCTCTCCTTCCTCCTCGTCTTCATCCAGCTGTGCCTCCTGCCTGGGATACCCTCTCCCCAGCCTCCACCGCAGTGCACCCCAGGATCTCCATCCCTCCTCGCCCAGTCCCCGCCCTTCTCTTACGCAATGGAAAGCCAGCAGCCTGGCACGGGCACTGCCACCTTCTGTGCTCCTCCCCATGTCTTCGTGGCCGTTATATTCCCAGGGCCTGGCACACAGTAGGCGCTCCGTGACTTCCTAACCACCTTGTGAGTGATGTCTGAGCATCCCACGCAGTTGGTGGCACAGGGCACATGGACATGAATCTGTCATCTGACATCCCCACCGTTTCCTACACATTGGAGCTTGGTCAACACGCCGGAAACTGAATCCATCGTCAAGGTGGCTCCTGGGCGTGAGTGAAACTGACCATCCTGCCCTCCCCCAGTGTGGGCCCTGAGCACAGTAGGGATTCACAAGCATCGGGTGGCCTTGTGCCTCAGCAGCCTGGGAGGCAGTGCCGGGCCCCTCGAGCCCTGGAGGCCTCTCCCTGGCTGCCCCTCTGTCCACAGGCCGGGGGAGGGTCAGCAGCCCCGGCAGCTGTGCTGGGGGTTCACTGCCCGCTGCCTCTGGCTCAGCCCTGCGGCCTGCAGATCCGCAGGGACCCTTCACCCGCCCTGGGTGACGCCCTGCGCACAGAACACGCTTCACACTCCAGGAAGCCTGGCTTTAGGGGCCATCTTCATTTTCTGGGGCTGTTGAACTAAAACACCAAAAGCGGGTGATTTCAAAAAACCAAAATGTATTCTCACAGTTCTGGAGACGAGAGTCCAAAATCAAGATGCCGGCAGGGCCGTGCTCCCTCTGGAGGCTCTGGGGAGGGTCCTTCCCGCCCCTCCCAGCTCCTGGTGGCCGCGTCACTCTGGCCTCTGCCTCCATCTTCACATGGCTCTCCCTGTGTCTGTGTCCAAATCTCCCTCTTCTTACAAGGACACCTGTCATTGGACTGGGGCCCCTGTTCCAGCACGACCTCCTCTTGACTAATTCCATCTGCAAAAGCCCTGCTTCTAAATAAGGTCCCATTTACAGGTTCCAGGTGGACAGGAATTGGGGGGGGGGGGACAGTGGTTGCCACAGTTCAAGCCGAATCCAAACCCCACGGTGCCTCTTCCCACGCACACGGCTTTCCTGGACAGACGCTGTCATCTTGCTCCCAACAGACCCGGCAGACCCCGCCTGATGCATTTTGGATGACTCCCGTGGAAACAGGCGCTGGCGGCCGGTGAGCTCATTTCTCTCCTGCGTAATGGCCTCCCCATGGAGATGTCCCATCCGTTCCCCCCCAGAGCTCAGAGCTCTGGAGGCCTCCTTCCAGGAGGTCAATGGAATCACGCAGAGCAGCATCCATGTCCACTGGGATCCTTGCACATCTGGAACTTTCCAGGACAGCTGGAGGGGAGGCTCCTGGCCGAGGAGGGAGCTGCTCACACATCTGTCACTGCCCACGGGGTTGCTGCACCTCGCAGCCCAGCTGGCAGCTGGAGGAGGCCTGGGATCCCAGCATAGCCTCTGGCCGACCTTTTGCCGCCTCCCAGACAAGAATGTTCCGGAGCCTGCCCAACAGGCCAGGGCTTGGGGGGGATTTGGGAGCGGGTCCCACAGAGCATAGTTCCCTTAAATCTTCCTGTGAAGGACTGATGCAGATGCTGTGTGGGAGAGGGTAGGCCCTGTCTGTGGCAAAGGGGACAAACAGGGTCCCTGAGGTGACAGAAGGGGTCCCTCTTTGCATAACCTGGCTCCACAAACACCTCTGCTCATAGCACAGCCAGGAGGACAAGCTCTGGGATGGTGGCCCATGCTGGGGACCAGGAGGCCCAGGGAAGAAGGCCTGGGCCTTGCTCACACCTGAGGCAGGTACAGACCAGAGACGCCTGGGAACTGGAAGGGAGCCACAATGGCTTGTGAAAAATAAGTCAGAAGCCCACCCCCACAGTACACATACATCTGCACACATCTGCAAGCACACCCACATATGCACACACCCACACTTGTGCACATGAAAAACACGCATGCACACAGTCACATACATGCACACACGTGCATGCATACCCACACAGATACACACCTGCACCTGTGCACACACACGCACACAGGCACACCACACAATGCCCTGTAACCAGGAAAGCTCTGCTCCCCTCCCCCATGTTTACAGAACAGCTGTCAGCACCACCCTCAGCCGCTTCCCTCCCAGGAAAGTGCAGACAGTGCCCAGCTCCGGGCAGAGGGGGGCATCGGGCAAAGCCCGAGGGCCTGGCAGACGCACCCTCCCAGCCCCCAGCTCCCCAGTCCACGCGGAGCCGCCTGAGAATGCGCAGGGAGCTGTGCACATCCAGGGGCTGTTTTTCTCCTTCTCTGGATGAATCAGTTATGGAAAGAACTTCCAGGCTGCTTGGAAGCGAAGGAGAGGAAAGTCATGCATGGAATCTTCCGGAATCCCATCCCAGGGCTTTTGAGCGTCCTTCCGGGCACAGCGGCGTCTTTGTCTGGCTCGGGCGGCTCGGGCGGGTGGGGAGGAGGGTGACAGGCCGGCACGCCTCGGACTCAGCTGCTTCTCTGCCCCTGCCTGGGCCATCTCTGGTCAGGCCCAGAGTCTCCCCAGCCTCAATCTCCACAAAACGCAGCAGGCCCCCCGAGAACAGGACTCTCTCCAGGAACCCAGGAACTGGACAGAGTGACCTTCAGACTCTCCCAGGCACCAAAATAGGAGGGGGGGCTGGGGAACAGGCTAGACAGACCCCCCCTTTCTCAAGAAACTAACTGAAGTTGGTAAGGCCCCCCACCTAACCCCCCCCATCCCAGGAGTCCCTCCACTCTGCTGCCTGCTGTCCTGCCGACCTGACAAGGGTTCCCTTTTGCTCGCTGCTGTGCCCTAAACCCTCCTGCCTCTCACCTCCTTTTCTAGGACACTCCCAGGATGGGTCCCACAGTGAATGTCACCATCACCTGCCTGGACAGTGAGCTCTGGGGCAGCTGGACAGAGACCTGCCGAGGTCCGGGCCCAGAGCTCTGGCGGGTCTGGACAATGTATTCCTTCATCCACACTTCAGCAATGACCCCTGCACACCTACTGTGTGCTGGCCCCACTGCAGGATGACTGAAGCGATATCTCAGACCTCGGTGCATTAAACCTCAGATCCCAACAGAGTTTGTGGAGAGCTGAGCCCACCCTAAACACCAAAGTGAACTCTGCCTTCAAAAGTCTCATTCGATTAGACAAAGAAGAGGCGGTGCATATATGCAGTGGAATATTACTCGGCCATAAAGAAGAAAGAATCCTTGCCGTTTGCAACAAGGACGCACATAGCAGGGGTGGGAAACGCCCAGCCTAGGAAATCATTTGGTCCGTCCCTGCCAAGGCCTCACTACAGAGAGGCAGTTCCAGCCATCACATCAGGGGTAAGTTAATTAGATGCCTGACCAAATAGAGCAGGCTAATTTTTGAGCTGATAATTCTCTATGGCCCGAGAATGATGTTATAAATATCCAAATGGCCCTTGGCAGGAAAAAGGTTCCCCCACCCCTGCTCTGATAGAGGATATTATGCTCAGTGAAATAAGTCCTACAGAGAAAGATAAATACCATGTGATTTCACTTATACGTGGAATCTAAAAAGCAAAATAAATGAACAAACAAAACAGAAACAGACTCATAGAGACAGAGAACAGACTGATGGTTGCCAGGTGGGAGGGGGCTGGGGGGCTGGTGAAAAAGCTGAAGGGGCTGAGAAGCACAGACTGGTAGGTACAGAAGAGCCGCAGGGTGTCAAGTACAGCACAGGGGACACAGTCAATAATATTGTAATAACTACGGTGCCAGGTGAGTACTGGACTTACCAGGGGGATCACTTTGTAAGTGACATAAATGTCTAATCACTGTACTGTACACCTGAAACTAATGTAATGTTAAATATCAACTGCAACGGAAAAAAAAATTCTTAAATTAAAAATAAATAAAATGTTAGAGCAAATTTTCAAAGTCCCATTAGACCTGGCAGTGCACCCAGCTCAGATGTAAGGATGGCCTCAATTCCCACCTTGTGCCTGTCCTGGACCAGAAAGGCAGACAGCAATGAAAAAGCAACGAAAGTGAAGAACTAGAGGAAGCAGAAAGGAAAAAAGCGTGAAAGACACGGTGACCAGCGGATGAGATCCATTAACATCCCCCTAAAACCATTAAGTTGCGCCTGCCTGGGACTTAATGGAGCTGGCACTGCCTCACGGACTTGGGGACGGCCTGTCCCTCGGGGGCGCACTTCCCCCGCCCCACGCCTGCTCCTGTGTGAAAGGTCCTCGGGGGCACTCGCTTGGGAAGATCAAATCAGACTTGGTTTTTATTAGCCTGTCTGAGCCCCGCTTCACGCGTGGAGGAGTGACCCGGGGAGCCGGCCACATTCACGCTCCACCTCGAACACGGCGCCCCCGGCCCCTGGGGGAGCAACGAGCTCGGCTGGGCCTCCACACGCTAGGGGCGCACACGCCTAAACCACGATCGCGTGATTAAGGGCGCTCTGAAGCGCTGATCCGGTGACAGTCTCATGCTTATCGACACCGTAAAACGCTGCCTGATACCCTTAGTATAGTCTATAGAGGGATACGGGCATGCATGTGCACACACACATGTACACACACACATATATGCACAGAGCATATATTGATTGCCTACTGCGTGCCGATCACTGTTCTGGAAGCCGGGGATACAACAGTGAACAGAACGGACGAAACGAGCTTACATTTACTGTCTTGTTTACAGACAGTGAACAAATAAACAGGTAAAATCACGTCGTGTCCGACGGCAGTGAACGTCATGGAGGAAAAACAAAGCTGAGCGGGGCACAGAGCGCGCAGGGAGGTCGGGGCGGCCTCACTGGGAAGGGAGGACCGTGCGGGGCCTGCTGGAGAGGGGCAGAGAGCCAGGCAGGCGGTGGCTTCAGGAAGCGTGTCTGGGTGGACAGAATGGCAAGCGCAAAGGCCCTGGGGCAGGAGTGTGCTCAGCGAGGAGGCCCGTGGGCCGGAGCAGGTGCAGCAGGAGCTGAGGGGGGCAGAGGGGCGGTGCAGCTCTCGGGGGCGCGGTAATGAGCCTGGCTTTCTGGGGGAGACGGAAGCCACGGCAGAGCCAAGAGTCGCTGTGTGTCGTTTCTCCAGTGACACGGCAGCTCTGTGAGGGCAGCGACGACTGCCTCCCGCCCACATCTGGCACCCTGCAGGCCTGCCCCGCAATGTGCGAATACGACGGTGCCCGCAGTGGGGCTGCGCAACAAGGCCAGAGACAAGAAATAATGAGGGAAACAGAAAGCCACGTAATCAAGCGCCGAGCCAGGAAGGTGGGCTGCAGGTATAGACCGCGCACTCAGCTGGCTGCCCACCCACCCACTTCCCGCGCTGCCTGAGGGCCCCAGGTGGGTCCCAGGCGGGCCCCAGAGGCCGCCGCAGGAGGGGAGGGGCCAGCGATGAAAACGGAGGGGAGAGGGACCACCCCCTGCGCGGGGCTGTGTCCACTGCATTTGCCCAAAGGGCGAGGGAAAGCACTTGGGTTTAACCACAACCTCCCGTCGGGAGAACGCGACCCAGAAACACGCAGAGAGAAACCATTTGGGAGGTCGGGCGCTCGTGGGAAAAGAACAGAAACCGCCCATTTCGCCTCATTTCGGTGGTTTCCGGAAACACGCTCTCCTCTGGGGCCCGAGGGTTCACAAGTCAGGCCCGGAGGTGGGGCAGTGGGGGGATGTCCGCTGCCCGGTGTCCCGGGGGCCAGCCTAGGGCTTTGCCGTGGGGAAGAGGGGTCGTGTGCTCTGTCCACAGTGCTCCCCAGACACAGCCTGGGACACACCCAGGGGTCAGCCTGGCGCGGAGTCGGGGAAGCCCGGCTCCTGGACACCTGCGGACAGACCCGGCCCATCCACGGCCCATCCACGCGCCGGCATTCACGCAGGGACGTCAGCAGCCCGGCTCCTTAGGCGCTCGCACCCCTGAGGCGCACTGGGGAGGTGTGTGGGCCACTCTCCCTCCCCACCCCCGGGAGGCAGGTCCCTGAGGGCGGCTGGCTGGGTCCTGACGTCCCTGTTTTCCGATGATGAGACAAGCAGGGTGAGTGCCACCGCCTTAAGAGCCAAGACCCGGGAGCCTTTCCCAAGCACCTTTAAGGAGAAAGAACCACCGTAGAAAATTCCCCAGACCTAACACGCTCGAACTGCGCAGCCAGACGGGGTGCGTTTGCCTTGTTTAAAAGGGAGGGGAAAGTCCTCCCCAGCTGCTCTTTGATGTTCGGGGCCAGATGGTCTCGGAGGAGGGATGCAGTCCAGAGCCATGCGGTCGGTACCCGCAGGACCCAGCACGGCCGGGAGGGAGCACCTGCGGGGACGTTTCTAACCCAGAACAGGCAGCTGCCAGCGACGGGGACCCACGCCCTGGGCTGCCCTTGCTGGGCACGTCTGATTGGCAACTCTGACGTCTCCTCTCGTTACACACAGGCACACAGCCGGCCCCCCTCGCCTGCCTCCAGCTGCCAGGGCAGCCACCGCCCTGGGCCAGGCCCCCTCCGTGTCTGCAGAGCTTCCCTCTGCATCCCTGCAAACCGGCTGAGGGTGCGCCCAACGCACCGCGAATGCCTGCAGCTCTCTTACCTGCGTACCTCCCCCTGTCGTCCCCAAGATTTGGGGCTTTATGTGCTGAGGGGGGGGCTGGGGACCCGGGAGGGGGTGGCAGGGGCCACAGGGGCCCTTTGGTGAGGCCTCCCTGGAATGCCCCACTAAGCCTGCAAATGCAGGACTCTGCGGTGCTGGGTCACAGGCCCTTCCCAGACCTGGACAAACACTCCTGTGAAGGGAGCCAGGCTCCCGCAGCCACCTGAGGCTGGCTGCTCGGTTTCTGCACGGCAGGTGCTGGATGCAACGGGAGGGCCACTCTAGCGTGGGGACACGGACGGGCCCAGGTGTCTCCAGCTCACGACGTCTGCCTCTGACCCTGGCCTGGGCTTTGGCTAATGAAGATATTAACTAAATGTCACTGTCACTCCCTCCTCCTTGCCCATGACACCTACGGCATGGGGGACTCTGATGCTAGAATCAGACTGGCCAGCGCTCTCCACCTGGGAGTGACAGTGACCCAAGGCCTTTGGGACTGCCAGCAGCTCTGAGAAACATGCTGTCCCCAGGAACCCAGCTCCCAAACCGCCAGCGCATCCTGGCCAGGGGTGCTGACCTTTGTCCAGGTCTCTAATCTGTCAGGAGGCTGGAGAAGGCTCTGGCCACTCGCCCCAGGACAGTCCCACTCTTGCCCACAATTTCATGTAAAGCATCCTGGCTTTGGAACTCATCCAAGAAGCCAGACTAAGGTCCCAGGAGAGACCAGCCTGACCCTCTCACCTCCTATGACACCCTTTCCGATATCACAGCCCCCATCATTCATCCCAGCTGGGACTCCTCCATAACCGGGACTCACCCGTCTCCCCCAAATACAGCAGAGCCCAGGATTTGAGTACAAATGGAGGCCCCAAAACTCCATGTCTTCCCGCCACAGTCCCACTCTGGCCCTGCGCGGCCTTACGCAAACACCTGTGGACACCAGCATGCAAGTCCAAGTCCCAGTCCCCCTGGACCTCACCCCTCCGCCTCGGACCAGCCCTCAGGCTTCAGTGCACCCTGGCCACACACCAACTCTGGGAAGAGAGACCCAGAGAGGAGGTTCCCCAGGCCCTTGAAGCAAGCACAGGCTCTGGGCACAGAATTGCAGGGTCCCAGGTATCGGAAGGTGGCCTGGAAGGAGACACCGGCTCCAGAGGCTCATTCTCTCGGCCCCACATTCTCTCCAGGCCTCGGAAAGGGTCCCAGCCTGAGGAAAGGCAGAGGTGGGCCCCCTAAAGTATGGAGCCAGGGCAGGGCCCCCCAAGCAGCATGCTGGGTCCCAAGGCACTTCCTTGGACGGCGCCTGAGTCTGGGGCCAGCCTTGCTCTTGGAGTCACACACAGTATGTCCAACGGCCCGTCCGCAGCTCCTCTGTCTCTGCGTTTGCATCACGGATTCCAATCCTCCACCAGCCTCAGCGCACACGAGGCCCTGAGATATGGGTGTGAACACCAGAGCTGGGACATCCTGAAGTCTCTTAGCACAAACCCCCACCCACCACCCACCCAGGGCAGCGCTTGCCCAGAGCCCCAGGTCCTTGGGGCAGCAGGAGCGGAGTCAGGCTCCTGCTCCCAAGTGAGAGTACCCCCCAAGCCAGAGCATCTGCGCAGCAGGATCCCCAGGGAGGGAGGGGGCGGGAGGGGGACAGGCCCAGAGGCCAGAAGGGGGCAGGGCCGGCAGGACAAACACAAAGGTGGCATTCATGCTGGAAAAGGGCCGCTGCAGGATGGCAGGACAGAGGAGAGGGCTGCCTGGCTTCCCCTTCCAGCCAGATTCCAGGGTCATAGACACTGGGCACCATGTGGGACCCCGTGACGGGAACTGGGGTTGCTTGGGTGACTCAGACAGGGCCTCCCCCTCCAGGAAGGGAAGGGGGACATGTATGAAAACTCCCAGCCTCTGAGTGCAGGGTGGAGGCCCAGAGGGGGAGCCCACCAATGTCCTGGAAGGTTAGATGACCCTCCAGAGCCCAGAGAAGGAGAGGGGCGGGCTGAATTTAGGGCAAAACCATTGCAGCAGGGATGCCCGGATGGTCATCTGCCTGTGCGAATCCAGAGGCACCCTGGACACCAGGCTGGACATGTGGCCTTACCCAGTGGGGGCCAAGAGGTGGAGGTACCCATGCCCAGCCTGTCCCCAACAGACAAGCCACCGTGAGCACAGACGGGCAGGCTCTCCCTTCTAGAGAGTTTGCTAGTTTTTGCTGCTGGCCTGCAGGAGTGGGCCTGGCCCTGGTCTAGCAAATATTAATTCACTCACCCCTCCCCACAGCCCAGAGCGGCCTGACGCTTATTCTCATTTGAAAGGTGGGAAGACTGAGGCCCGGAGAGGTTCAGTCACCTGTCCAAGGTCCACACTCCATCAGTGTAGAGTCAAGAGCAAAAGGTTAGATGACCCTCCAGAGCCCGGAGAAGGAGAGAGGCGCTCAGTGTTCCAGGGCCCTCTCCAAATTGGCGGTGCCCCAAGAGCCTGGGAAGCCCCACCCCACCGGCCATCCCCAAGCCTGACCCTGGCTCATTAACCCACTAACAACACAGTACACTGGCCCTACAAAGGCTCACTGTTCACCCCGACTCCATCGCAGAGAAAGCTGTGTATGCCTGGGATGAAAGGAGACTCCAGCCCCTAGAGGCTATGAGAGCCAGGGTCTAGGGGGGTTTCCTAGAAGCTGGGAAGATGGGGCGCTTGGCTGGAGCACCCCCAAGGAGCCCAGACCACACAGCCAGCCTGGGGCCAGCCAGAAGGTGTCACTGCAGCTGCAGGGCTGGGCATCGGGTTCCAATTTCCCTCTGTGGATGCCAAGGGGCCATCCCACAGGCTCAGGCATATGGTGACCTCAGGGGTGGCCTGAGACCTGCCTCTCCATCGAAAGCTGGGAGCTGCGCTGGCCACAGAGGCACGTTGTCTCTACCTAAAGCCTCCATGTGGAGCACCTGCTGTGTGCTGGGCACCACACAGCCATCACCCCAGTGGGGAGGTGTGAGGACGGGGACGGGTGGGGAAACTGAGGCTCGGTCCCAGGAAGTGTTAGCTTGAATGGCATATGTGCCACATCCAGCACTGGGCAGGACCCCACCGCCCAGCCAGCACCATAAACAAGGATGGCAGAGCCGTACATGAACCAGCAGGTAGACTCCCACACGCGGTGTCCAGTCCAGCCCCCACGGACACTCCCCACCCACGGGTCCCTGGCCGAGGGCTCCGGCCCCCCTGACCACCCCCAGGCCGGGTACCTGGCCACAGACCAGCCCGGGCTCCATCCCTGTGTCCCCACCCTCACTGCCCTGGCAACGTGGCACCAGGCCAGGGGCTCTTCATCCTCAGACAAAGCCCCAGAGCAAACCACCCGGCTGGCCGCCCAGGCTCAGGTTGCCGCCCGCAGGGCCCAGGCTGGGAGTCTGATTATTCATGGAAATCAGGCCTCAGCCATGTTCCTGGGCTTCAGCGGGGCTGGCTCCACAATCGCCTCATTGTGTGGTGGCTGCTCGGGGTCCCCAGAGGGGAAGGGGAGAGAAGGGGGTAGGGAGGGGAGGGGAGGGGAGGGGAGGGGAGGGGAGGGGAGGGGAGGGGAGGGGAGGGGAGGGGAGGGGAGGGGAGGGGAGGGGAGGGGAGGGGGGGAGGGGAGGGGAGGGGAGGGGAGGGGAGGGGGGGAGGGGAGGGGGAGGGGGAGGGGGAGGGGAGGAGAAGGGGGAGGGGAAAGGAGGGGGGAGGAGGGGAGGGGGAGGGGAGGGGGGAGAGTTGGGGAGGAAGAGCTTTCCCCATAAGAAGTAGGGCTGGACCCAGAGGGCAGAAAAGGCTGTCCCCTCCAGAGCTGCAGAACCCTGTGCCCCTCCACCACCAGGGCGGGGTGGCAGTGCTCCCTGACACAGATGCTCCCCGACACAGGTGCTCCCTGACGACAGTGCCCTCTGACACAGATGCCCCCTGACAACGGTGCCCTCTGACACAGGTGCCCCCTGATACAGGTGCTCCCTGACGAAGTTGCCCCCTGACGACAGTGCCCCAACACAGGTGCCCCCTGATGACAGTGCCCTCTGACACAAGTGCCCCCTGAAACAGGTGCCCTCTGACACAGGTGCCCCCTGAAACAGGTGCCCTCTGACACAGGTGCTCCCTGCACACTGCCCGAGGCTGCACTGATCATCTGAAGCAAGTAGGTGGAACCCTGGAAAACAAGACCACGGTGAGTGGGGACTGCTGTATTAGACATTTAAAAAGTCACTTGTGAGGTCCAAGGAGAGGGTTAAGTCTCCATGCTTGTTCCCTCGAGCTGCGGTTCTGTGGTCCCGCTAATCTTGTCCCCAGTGACAGCCAGGGACAAAGCCTCGAGAGACTCCCCAGTACTTCCCATCAAATCCCAGCCCTCCCGGGAAGGGAATGCGGGGCCATAAGGGATCAGCCATCAGCTTTCCACCAGCCCGAGGTCATGCACCTGACTAAAGCCTCCATCAGGGTCCTGATGCAGAGACCCTCAAGGAGGCAAAGGCAGACCCCCGCCCCCAAGCGTGCCCTCCCCCAGGCTCCCAGGAGTGTCAGGGGCCACCTTTGACCGCCGCTTTTCTGGCAGTCAGAGGGGACTCTTGTACTTCTCCCCTGTGGCAGTCAGGTGGCTCCAGGTGATAATGGTGATGAGGACTGTGTGAAGGGTCCTTCGCAGGCACAGTGGCCCCGCCAGGGCCAGCAGCAGCTGGGGAAGACAGGAGGGGTGGGGGACCTCCTTGTCTCTTTGGGTGTTTGTCGCCCACACCCACCGCTGCAGTCACGGCTTTTATCCCCCAAGGGCTGCTGGGAAGGGAGTTTGGAAAATGCTCCTCCAAAGGAGAGCCCCTGCAGAGTCAGAATGGAAAGTTTTACACAAATCGTGATGTTTTACTAATGTCCCAGGTCTGGGAGGGCTTTATGACCTATGGCCCATCTTTCTGGCAGTTGCTGTGGTTCTGCATTGCCAACTTCAACGAATTCAACTCATCAAACATTTATTGAGCTGCACTAGGTATCAGGGACTATTCCAGGCACCAGGGTGGGCTTCACTGCATCAACAAACATTTACTGAGCACCCACTCGGTGGTAGGCACTGAACAACAACAGGGATGAGAGCCAGGCTTTGTGGCAAGGCACTGAAGATGGTGCGGTGAGCTCTGAGCCCTGCACTCTGGAAGGCTTCCTGGAGGAGGAAACACTAGGCTGAATCCCAAGGAGAAGTGGACCGAAGAGAAGGGAAGAAGGTCATTCCAGACAAAGAGACAAGGGCCCAGAAAGGATGGAGATCCACAGAATTGGATGAGCTCGATTGCTAATCTTGAAAGCAGCTAAAATCTCCAGGAATACCCCCTGAACTACACCTGGGCTTCCGGGATGGGAGACAGTGGTGTATCACCCACACTGGATGGGCAGTGTCTTCCCATTGCTAGCCCCCCAAAGCCTAACCTTAGTGACTAGCCCAGAGGGCAAAGGACTATTGACAAAAAAAGTCAACAGAGCCTGGCCGGGCGGGGCTCAGCAGTCGAACATCAACCTAGGATCCAGGAGATGGTGGTTTGATTCCCGGTCTGGGCATATGCCGGGGTTGCAGGCTCAATCCCCAGTCAGGGCGTGCAGGAGGCAGCCGATCAATGACAATTCTCTCATCACTGATGTTTCAGCTCTCTTTCTCCCTCTCCCTTCCTCTCTCTGAAATCAATAAAGACATATTAATAAAATAAAAAAAAATTTAAAAAGTCAACAGAAGACATGACCCAGGACAGAGGAAACCTACAAGAAAGACGGGAAGGCTTCCTGAAGGAGGCAGCACGTGGGTTGGACAACAGATACCTCAAGCAAAAGGACTCGTGCCAATAACTCTGCTAGGGACTGAACTGTGTCCCCTCCAAAATCCATATGTTGAAAATCTAACCCCACTGTGACTGCAGGAGGGAAGGAAGGTTAAATGAGGTCATGAGAGTGGGGCCCTAAACCAAGAGGACTGTGGCCTTATAAGAAGAGGGAGAGAGAAAGATCTCGCTCTGCCATGGGAGCACACGGTGAGAAGGCGGCTACCTGCAAATCAGGAAGAGAGCCCTCACCAACAACGGCATCCACTGGCGGCCCCTTTACCTCAAACTTACAGCCTCCAGGACTGTGAGCAACACACGTCTGCCGATGAAGCCCCAGGGGACGGTATTTTGTTACAGCAGCCTGAGCTGACTGGGACAGACCCCTCACCAGCCTTTCTGCTTCCAGTTGCCTCCAAAACAGCAAGAGTCTTGCAAGCGAGCTGGCACGAGGAGGCCCACACCCCTGGGCGGGCGCTCTGCCACAGACTCCAGTGAACAGCTGGAAGAGGCGCCCCTGGGCCCAACGCAGAGGTTCCACCCAGCCTTTTCCTTCAGGTGCTCATCCTGAGAACGAGGGTGACGACTCGGCTTATTCATCGAGCTTTTCCACAGATCAACTTGTCATTAACATACTGCATTTTTGAATTTCTAAGCACTGCACCATTGCCCCAGGGACCCGTCTGAACCATGGATGGACCGAATGGCATGAACTGCCTTCTAAAGGCCCCCTGCCTCTCTGGGCCGGATCAGGGAGCCTCCACCTCCGCACGGCCAGGGGAGCAGGTCACACCACAGAATAGGACCAGTGCCTGACCTGCTTTCCTGTGGCCAGATTAAATCTCTTCCTCCAAACAAGGAACCATTTTTAAAAATAGCAGCAGAAGCGACCTCACCTTCAACATGGAAACTCTAAATAAAGCCGCTGTGCTCTGCTCACCCATCCCCACGGTCAGGAAAACCAAGCCCGCCTTCCGCCTGCCACAGCCCAGACTCCTGAATCCCTAAGAAGCTATTTTCCCGCCTCGGTCAAGTGTCAAATCAAAGGCAGTCAATACTAGTACTCTAGTATCTTTCTTAAAAGTAAAAAAATTAAAAAAGACAAATGACCTGTTGGGTGACCTGGAAACATCTAGAATTAGACTTTCTGGCAGAGAGGAGCCCTGCCCCAGACCGTGTCTCCCGGCTAAGGGAGAATCGACGTGGCTTAGGGAAACCCCAAAAGATAAAAGGCTCACGTGTCCCCACCCATCCAAGGACGTGGCCCCAGCCCCTGACCTCCCGGACACCAGCTTCCAGCTGGGAACCCGTTTCCTTTCTGGGCACAAATGCCAGTGGCACATTGTCCCCATGCCCCCCAGGAGGAGGGTCTTCACTCGGAGATGAGGGTCTGGGTCAGCAGTGAGGACAAACACAGGCCTGGGCTGGCCAGCTGATGACTCCAGGAGACGGTTTACAAGCTCATCAGGTTGGGGCGGGATGGCGAGATGGATGGACAGCAACACTGGGTGTGGAGGGGGTACTGGGAGGACAGACAGGAGACAGCAGGGGGGCAGCTGGCTCTCAAGGGCACAGAGAAGGGCCCCTGCCACCGTGACCATCCTGGTAGAGCTGGTCCCAGCACCAGGCCCCCAGCCACGCCTCCCAGGCTCCTCCACAGGGCTGGATGCACAGCTGAGAGATTCACTGTCTCAGCAGGAGGCTCTTTAATTTGCTCTCAGCTTTGCTTTGATAGCCAGTGGCCCACGTGCTCCTGGCCCCCATGGGGCTCTGCAGTCTGAGCCAGACCTAAAGAAAAAGGGATGTGACTGGTTCAGAATGCTCTGGAAGGCTCTGCTGGCAGTCTGGTCTTCCCTGGAGGAAGGAGGGCCCAAGGGCCCGGGGGATGCCCATCCACACACACACTGGCCAGCTGTCAGGGACTTGAGGCCTGGCTGCGGAACACAGAGCGCTCTGGGAAGGCGGGGTCTGTGGAAACCGCCCTCCGGGCAGCGAATTCAAATCAACCACCCGCTAGGCCAGGCCCTGGCGGAGCTCGGAGCTCCCGGATGTGTGGGGGATGCATGCAGAGGTGGGGCTGAATGGGGTCCCCTGCAAAGGGTATGTCCCTGTCCTAATTCCCAGACTCTGAGATGTGACTTTATTTGGACAAAGGGTCTTTGCACATGTGAAGACTCTAGTTAAGGATCTGGAGGTGAGAGGCCCTAAACCCTATGGCAAGTGTCCTAACAGAGAAGACAGAGGAGGAGAAGTCTACATAAAGACGGAGGCGGAGACTGAGGTGACACAGACACAAGTCCAGGGTGCCTCCAACCTGGGGACCTCAGGCCACCAACGTGACCATGGGCACTGCCCCTAGACTAGCACCACTGCCCTTCACCACAGTTCCTGCCCAGGCTCCCCCTGCGGTCAGTGAAAAACTCTAAATAGATCAGGCTGCTCTGCTGACCCCCGTAATACAGCCACGTGCTCATTAGGTCAAAACGGTTTATCGCACCAAACAAGCCAATTACACGAACTGAGTTATTTATACCCTGTGATCCCAACTTCTCCGCATTCAGAATTAACAAGGTATTATGCAGGCTCATGCATTCAAACCCTGATACTCCCCCAAATATCACAGTGCCATCTACTTTCCAAAAGGCAGGAGGGTTTTTCAATACGTCAACCGTTCTGGCAAAGCTCTAGGCCCCCAGAAAGGGCTTGAATCGCTGCATGCTGGTATTTACTCAGGCGTGAGAGACAAACCTCCCCCCTCCCCGCCGGAGACAGGTACAGCAGCAGCTGCGGTCAGCAGCCACCTCCATCTCCAGGCCACTGGGCAGCCTGGACACGGAGCCACAAGGGCAGCCCAGAGCTGAGAGACGCTGGAAGGACCTGGTAATGAAACCAGCTCTGTGATGAGAGCGGGTGCAGAGCCCACACGGGGCCAGATCGGTTCCCTTCCTGCCGGAGCTCCCCGGCGAGGCAGCCCCATCCGGGGGAGGTGTGCGGGGCCGGCTGCAAGCTGCAGGGCACCCCACAGCCTGGAGCAGACGCCTGCGCCCCGTCACAGCCAGTCTCCCCGATGGGGCCCCTGTGCATTCGCTTCCGGTGCACGATATAAAAATCCAACCAACTGAGCCACCCGGCCAGGGCCACTTTCCCTGCCTTTCGCTGTAAAGTCGTGTTCCCCGGTCTGGGTGACACTGGGAGTCTGTGGGCACCATCACTGTCACGCATTTGCATCTGTTCTGTGTCCTCGGACATATCCCTCAGGGTGTGGGGGGACGACCCCGGGAGCTGCGCGCCAGATGCCTTTTTTTTTTAAATATGTCTATTGATTTCAGGAAGAGGAAAGGAGAGGGAGAGAGAGAAACATCAGCGATGAGAGAGTCATTGATCGGCTGCCTCCTGCATGCCCCCAACTGGGGATGGAGCCCATAACCCGGGCATGTGCCCTGACCGGGAATCGAACCCTGATCGCCTGGATCCTAGGTCGACACTCAACTGCTGAGCCACGCCCGGCCGGGTGCCAGATGCCACTTTAAATAAGCCTCCTCTCCACTCTGAAACCTCAGGTCCTACTTGCCAGCCAAGACAACGAGAGAACCAGCTAGTCCCTCGTCCCTGGATGGAACCTGGGTCCCCCCCTGTGGCTCCGCTCTACACAGCACCCTCCCCCACCCCGCGCCTTGCCACTTTTGTCCAGGGCTCATCCTGTCGGAAACACCAGCCTCCGGGGTGAGTAGAAATGATTACAGAGAAAAGGGGGTCTCGGAGAGCCTGGGCCGAGGGGGAGGTGGGGCGAAATCCTCTGGAAACTTCTGCAGGCCTCTGTTTGAAGGCATTCCCTCCCACCTCCACGGAGCTCGGCCCACGCCCCGCAGCCCAGGGCCAGGTGGCTTCATCACACCCTATCCCTCGGGCCTCCACTGCTGCAGGTGGCGTCAGTCCTCAAACTGCCCGTCGCCTGGAAATCCCCAGCCCCGTCCCCCCCGGGGGGGGGGTGCCCCGCGCCTCCCTGCAACGCGCCGAGGGCCTCGCCTCCACCAGCCGGCCTGCGACACGCCCAGGGATTTATGGCCCGTCCCAGCTGGCTCCCCTCGTGCCTCCAGAACATAAATTTGACTGGACGCGTTTACGCAAAGCAGCCGGCAGCTCCACCAAGAATCTGCACGTGCCCGCAGACACATCGTTACCGGATTTCACTGATTCTAGGACTCCAGGGTGTTGTGTGTTTTTCACATTTCAACATCTCTGAAATTGGAATGTGGCTTATCAGCAGTGACACTCTCCTTAGCGACACGTAAAGTAACGATGCAACTCGGAGCACAGCGCTCAGGGGGGTCCCGGGCGGGGTGAAACGCTGCGTGGGAGATGCTTCCCCACCGCGGCGAGGGCGAGGCCCCTTCCGCGAGTCTGCCTCCCCTCGGCTGGCTCAGCGGCTCCAAGAGCAACCCCGTGGGAACGTGTCCTGAAAAAGGGACCTGCACTGGGGACCAGAGACAGTGCTTAATGGTCAACAAAAGGCAGCAAAGAAGGCCTGGCCGGTGTGGCTCAGCTGACTGAGCAAAGCCGGTTCGATTCCCAGGCAGGGCACATGCCCAGGTTTCGGGCTCAATCCCAGGTCAGGGTATGTGGGAGACGCAGCTGATCAGTGTTTCTCTGTCACATCGATGTTTCCCTCTCTCTCCATCTCCCTTCTCTCTCTCTAAAATCAATGAAAACATTTTTTTTTTTTAAAGGTAGCAGCCTGGCCGGGCGTGGCTCAGCGGTTGAGCATCAACCTGGGATCTGGAAGATCGCGGTTCGATTACCGGTCAGGGCATGTGCCCGGGTTGCAGGCTCGATCCCCAGTCAGGGGCGCGCAGGAGGCAGCCGATCAATGACAACTCTCATCACTGATGTTTCTATCTCTCTCTCTCCCTCTCCTTTCCTCTCTCTGAAATCAATAAAGATATATTTAAAAAAAAAAATAGTAGCAAAGATGACTCTGGTAAGTCACCCGGGCCCCCCCATCCACAATCACACACACGTCGCTTATGCCAATCTTGTTGCCTCCATGTTAAATACTCCAGAGACCTCCCTGTCACCTCCCGGTAAGTCGAGGCTCCTTAGCAAACACCCAGAGCCCATCACCCTCCTTGACCTGCCTCTGCTTCCTCTGTCCCCCACCCAGGGCCCTCGGCTCCCAGGTCCCTGAACACACACACCCTTTCCTGTCTCAGTCCCTTTGCATGGGCTGTTCTCCAGCTGGAAACTCATATTCACCCTTCAAGACCTCAGGCGTTATTCAGCACCTACTGATGCCAGGCCCCGCCCCGGGCACTGAGGAAGGCCCAGCTAACAGACAGGCAAAGAGGCCTGCCTGGAAGAGTTTACATTCTCGAGGGGGAGCCACAAGGTACACAGGACGGCTCAGTAAAGTAAATAGTGGGTTCGATACAAACAAGTGCTCCGGAGGAAAGCCACCAGGAAGAAGCATAAGAGGGGGCTGAGCGTTGACATTTTAGAGAGTGGCCAGGGAGACCTCCCCATGAAGGTGACATTGGGGCACAGGCATGAGGAGCTGGGGAAGGGGAGGCGCATGGCCACCTAGGGAAGGGCTTTGAGGGAGGGAGAACAGCACATGCAAAGGCCCGAGACCAGACTGTGCTGGCAGATTGAGGAGCGGCGAGGAGCCAGTATGTGGTTGGGAGGGAGAGGAGCAGGGGGTGCGATCGAAGGAAAACGGAGACTGGCTCCTGTAGGCTCTTGTGGTCCGCTGGGATCCTATGACTCTTTCTCTGAGAGCTGGAGAGCCAAACGGGGCTGGGGGCACAGAAGTAACCTCCTGGAAGCAGAGGACAATATTGTCGCAGGTTCCCAAAGGGGCCAGGGCAGGGGCAGGAAGGCCAGGCAGGAGGCCGTCATAACACCACCTGCCTCCAGCAGGGCGCTGCCTACGGAAGCTGTCATTTGGGGTTTGGCCTGTCATGGAAACACCCTGGAGCTTCACTCTTCTGTGCCTGCCCAGGACACACAACAGTGTGAGGCACAGTCGTGAATGAACAAACGGATGGATGGATGGATGGATGGATGGATGGATGGATGGATGGATGGATGGATGGATGGATGGATGTGATAAACATTCATTGTTATAAACAAGCCTCCGGTTCCTCTCAGTGCTGGGGGCCGAGGCCAGTGCCGAGTGGCTGGGTTTTTAACCGCGGACTTCCCTCCCCCGTGGGGGGTCTCTAACTCCGAAAGCAAAGGCTATTTTTCCTCGACCTCCTTCCAGTCCTGCAATCTCTTTCTGCCTGTTTTACGTTTGGTAAAACTCGTCACAAAAGGAAGCGGAGTCTCTGTCCCGGTCTTCACCTCCCTGGCGGCGGCTCTGGAGAGAATGGCTGGATCCAAATGATCTTTTTTTAGTGGAAAGGCACACTTTATTTTAGGTTCATTGTTCCAAGCAACCATTTTCCTAGCAACAATTAGTCCCCTGACGTGACTCTGAAAACATCCCACCTGGAGGAGATGTGGGGGCGGAGCCTGGGGGGCGCGTGGGCAGGACCCCGGGGCTAGAGCTCTGGGCCAGAGGCGGGGCGCGGGCCAGGGATGGGGTCCGCGCTGGAGGGGACAGAGGCCAGGCCCAACTGTGACCCCGCGGCATCACGTGGTGTCCGCAGAGGGGCCAGCACAGGTGGCCTCCGGGGGCTGCTCCCGCCGGAGTGCAGAGCAAACCCGCTCAGCTCACCCTGCGAGGTGAGCGCACCGGGGGCGGCAATCACGCCTGGCACCCACACGCGCGCGCAGGGCACCCGCCCACGGCTGCCACCGGCAGGTGGGGTCCTCAAGCAGCACAGATGCCTCCGGATGAGATCAAGGGACTGAACATCCACACTGTATTTTTTCCTAGGGCTGCAGCACCAACTGACACCAAGTGGGTGGCTTAGGACAATAAACGCGTATTTTCCTCAGTCCTGGGGGCCAGAAGTCTGAAATCGGTGTCACTGGGCCAGTGCTGGCAGGTTGGCTCCTCTGGGAGCCACAAAAGAGAACCCACTCCAGGCCTCTCCTCCCTCCTGGTGGTTCCAGCAATCTGTGGGACCACAGCAGCAGCACCCCAGTCTCTGCCTCCATCTCCACACGGCTTCCCCCCCCCCCCCGTGTCCCTGCACCTCACACCTCCCTCCCCATCCCCTCTGTCCCCCTGGGTCTCAGATCTCCCTCCCATCCCCTCTGTGTCCCTGCACCTCACACCCCCCTCCCCATTCCCTCTGTCCCCCTGGGTCTCAGATCTCCCTCCCATCCCCTCTGTGTCCCTGCACCTCACACCCCCCTCCCCATTCCCTCTGTCCCCCTGGGTCTCAGATCTCCCTCCCATCCCCTCTGTGTCCCTGGGTCTCAGATCTCCCTCCCATCCCCTCTGTGTCCCTGGGTCTCAGATCTCCCTCCCATCCCCTCTGGCCCCCTGGGTCTCAGATCTCCCTCCCATCCCCTCTGTGTCCCTGGGTCTCAGATCTCCCTCCCATCCCCTCTGGCCCCCTGGGTCTCAGATCTCCCCCCCATCCCCTCTGTGTCCCTGGGTCTCAGATCTCTCTCCCATCCCCTCTGTGTCCCTGGGTTTCAGATCTCCCCCCCATCCCCTCTGTGTCCCTGGGTCTCAGATCTCCCTCCCATCCCCTCTGTGTCCCTGGGTCTCAGATCTCCCTCCCATCCCCTCTGGGCCCCTGGGTCTCAGATCTCCCTCCCATCCCCTCTGTGTCCCTGGGTCTCAGATCTCCCTCCCATCCCCTCTGTGTCCCTGGGTCTCAGATCTCCCTCCCATCCCCTCTGGCCCCCTGGGTCTCAGATCTCCCTCCCATCCCCTCTGGCCCCTGGGTCTCAGATCTCCCTCCCATCCCCTCTGTGTCCCTGGGTCTCAGATCTCCCTCCCATCCCCTCTGTGTCCCTGGGTCTCAGATCTCCCTCCCATCCCCTCTGTGTCCCTGGGTCTCAGATCTCCCTCCCATCCCCTCTGGCCCCCTGGGTCTCAGATCTCCCTCCCATCCCCTCTGTGTCCCTGGGTCTCAGATCTCCCTCCCATCCCCTCTGTGTCCCTGGGTCTCAGATCTCCCTCCCATCCCCTCTGTGTCCCTGGGTCTCAGATCTCCCTCCCATCCCCTCTGTGTCCCTGGGTCTCAGATCTCCCTCCCATCCCCTCTGTGTCCCTGGGTCTCAGATCTCCCTCCCATCCCCTCTGGCCCCTGGGTCTCAGATCTCCCTCCCATCCCCTCTGTGTCCCTGGGTCTCAGATCTCCCTCCCATCCCCTCTGGCCCCCTGGGTCTCAGATCTCCCTCCCATCCCCTCTGTGTCCCTGGGTCTCAGATCTCCCTCCCATCCCCTCTGTGTCCCTGGGTCTCAGATCTCCCTCCCATCCCCTCTGTGTCCCTGGGTCTCAGATCTCCCTCCCATCCCCTCTGTGTCCCTGGGTCTCAGATCTCCCTCCCATCCCCTCTGTGTCCCTGGGTCTCAGATCTCCCTCCCATCCCCTCTGTGTCCCTGGGTTTCAGATCTCCCTCCCATCCCCTCTGTGTCCCTGGGTCTCAGATCTCCCTCCCATCCCCTCTGGCCCCTGGGTCTCAGACCTCCCTCACCACCGCCTCTAAGGACACCAGTCACTGGATCTGGGGCCCACTCAGATTATCCGGATGACCTCACCCAGAGATCCTAATACCAGCCCTTCTGCAAAGGCCCTATTTCCAAGTCAGCTCACACTCACAGGCCCCAGGGGTAAGGGCACAAAACATCTTTTCGGGGGATACCATTCAACCCACGACACCCTCCATCAGGCCGGCATGCCATACATGGTGCCACCTTGGGCCCCATCAGCACTCCACAGCCACCCCCTCTCCCACCCTCCCCCAGGCCGGGGACCCGAATCTCCCTCTGTCACTGGCTACTGGCCTGTCTCACTTGCTCAGGATCTTCGCTGTTTCAGAGCACGACAGTGCCACGTCCCAGGACACCGCCAGCACCCTGTCACCGAGGCCTTGCCGCAGCTCTCCCTGAAAAGCCCACAGGCTTGCTACCCTCTGCTCATGCTTGAAGATTCAGTTCTGGCATCACCTCCTCCCAGAAGCCTTCCGTGATCTGTCTCCACCTCCAGAGCTGGATTGGCGCTTCCTCTGTGCTCCCTCCACATTCTCAGCTGCCTGCACTCACAGCCTGTCCCCACTCATCCGTAGGGACCCCTGAGGACAGCGCTGGGCCTCACTGCTCAGCCCCAGTGAGAAGCAGCAAAGACCCACCTGACAGGGCTCTCGGTGAGTTGCTGCTGTCACTACTGAAGATGACACGTGCCCGTCTGCCTTTGGCACCAATGTCTGCAATTAGTTGGCCACCATCTCCTGACAGATGGGTGAGAAGGGGGCAGTGACTGACAGCTGGTTATATGGCCGAGTGGGAGCTATTTGAACAAATTATCGTGGCCTTCCAGAGAGATTGTCGCCGGCTCCCTGGCCATTCCCCACTAAGGCAAGGGCCTGTAAGAAAGGACGAGAGTCCTTTAAACCACGCAGCAGGGCCCACTGGGATGTCTGCTAAGGCGCCGAGCTCGCTCCAGTTTCTAGCTCCCTCCACAAATGTGTCCAGTTCAGCCCCACAGAGGGTCCTCCAAGGCCATAGGCCACCCACAGCGGGACCAGGCCTGTGGGACAAGGCTGGCTCTTGGGGTGCCCCTGGGGGCCAGGCCCATGACTCAGTGTTTCAGGCTGTGTAGATGACCAGGATCCCTCCCAAAAAGCCCCTTCTCCACCCAGCTGACACCAGCTGGCTCCAACCCCCCGAGGCAACTGGCCTACAGTTTCCTGGCATGAAGGTCACCTAAGTGGGGCTCTGCCACTCTTTGCAAAGAATAATAAAGTGCTGTATAGTTTCAAAGGGGAGAGGGGAAATCAGGAAAGCTTCTTGGAGGAGGTGGCCTTTGCGATAGATATTCCCTGACTGCTGAGCACAGGCTGGCTGGGTGGAGGGGGGAGACGCACCTGATCCTGCATTTCAGCTGGGGCCCTAGGAGTTTTCCTTATCGCCTTCCCACTGCATTAACACCGTTTTGTGACACCTTTTTCCTCACATACACCTCCCTTCCCAGGGCCCCTATGTTTTGCTCAACCTACTTTGTATACACACAAAATGTATTTGTCAATATTGGGTGTTTTCCTGGAATGAAATGCAATTTGCGTTTCATACATGATACAAATTCTCCAGTCCACACAAGTCAAGTGAAAAGGGCCTCGCTGCCTGGTTCACAGATTTCTTCACAAGCTCAGGCAGGACCAGCGCAGGGCGACGCCCCGGGACCCTGGCCCGGCCACAGCTCGGTGCCCTCTGTTGCCACCGGGGGTCGCGGCTGTAAGGCCGGGTCACCGGGTGTCGTCTTTTTCTTATTTCTCAACCCAGCCTCCCAGGCAGTTTGCTGAGGAGCCTGATCCTTGACCTGCTGTAATTGAATAATCTATTGCTGCTTCCTTAATAACTGAATTTATTTAATGCAGAACGTGTGCAGCTGATCATTCAAGGGACTAATTTGCAAGTCAGAGCTTTTGAGGGATTGTTTAAAGAGAAGATCCGTGTGTTTCATAAATCCAGGATGCAGGGGAAGGAGGTAGTAGCAGCGAGACAGGGAAGTAAATTCTCACGGCGTGATCTGCATTCGATAAATATCAAGTCTTGTCTCGACCACACAGGCAACGGCAGACAAGTGGCAAACTCACCGACGAGGCTGCAGGGTCTGCCTGGGCCAGAGAACCAGAGGTGGCACCTCTGTGGCCCTCCCATAGCCCGATCTAAGCTGCCTTGGGAGCCAGGTCCTTGCTTCCGAGGGACCCCAGGCCGGACACAGGCTCGCAGACACCACATGGTTGCCTCCTCTACGCTCCAGCCTTGATCCAGCCCCCCTCACACCACCCCTGCACCAAACCAAGCTGCCTATCACGCCCCATACTCCCCTTTGCTGTTGCTTCAACGGGGCATGCAATTCCATGCGTCTTAAGCCTTTGAGGCCCTGCTGAAATGCCACCTCTTCCAGGAAGCCTTCCTGATTCAACCCTCACTCTGAGCTGGAGTGACCTCCTCTTTCCCTAAAACGTCTTCTCCCTCTGACCCCCACCACATCTATAAGGTGGGCGATGCGGGAGCTCTGGCACCGGGAAAATATGTCGCGAAGTGAACCGAGAAAACATGTCTGTATCAGCCCATCTAGGCAAGAAACCCCAGCCCCAGCAAAGGGTTAATGGGGAGGATTCAAAACCAGGAGGACCCACAGAGGTGAGGGCAGTGCCAAGGCCAACCGCAAGGCAGCCAGAAAGGGGGGGCAGGAACCACACCCATCTCCTCCCCGGACCCCCCAGTGGCCATGGCCCAGGTGAACAAGCAAAGCCCCCTCCTAGGGCAGGAGCCCAGCGGGGGAGGGGGGGCAGGGGAGAGCACCTGGCCTCCAGAGCCACCAACGTGTCTACCTCTCTTTCCGTCACCTCATTTTGCGGGTGACAAACCTGCAAAAGCTCAGGGAGGGGGAGAGACCTGTCCCAGGTGCACTCCGGGTTGGGGAGGGCAGCACCCACCCGGGCCTGGCCTGAAGGGACCAGCCCCTCCTCCCTCTTCCCCATCGGGGTTCTTCTGAGTGCGTCCCGACCGCAGGTGCGTCCCCCTGTGATTACAGCCGTGCGTAAGGGAACCTGGAGACCACTGCTCGGCGTGAAAACATCACTTCTGTCCTCCGGCCAGCTGCCGGCCTCCAGGGCCGGAGGGACAGTGGCCACTGATTTGCACGTTCTAATAATATCCTGCTGTCTCCTGCCCAGAAGGTCCCCAGATGTTACAATATCAAAACCGGCTCTATTCGAAGGTTGAAAAGCTCCCACTGAGCCGCTCGAGTCGCCAGGAATGCCCCGAGCCGTAAATTAATGACAGTGCCTGGGCTGGGGACAGACCCGGGCTGTGTCCACAATGCCCACGTCCACAGGGCAACAGATGAGCGGCCGGGGCGGGTGCCCACACTCAGGCAGCGAACACCAAGGACAGCGTGAATGCGGGCAACATTTGGGGGACAGCACCGAGCAAGGGTGAGAGATCTCCCAGGTGAGGGCACAGCTGGGGAGGGGGCCCAGTCAGGCACCCCCACAGCTTCCTCCCCAAGTAGAGGCCCTGCCCCCCCCCCCCCCCGCCTCACTGCAGGTGGAGCGCCCCGTGAGAGACCTCAGGGTCCTTGAAGGAAGGGCACACTGGGCACAGCCCAGATGGCCTGGGCTCCAAGCTCAGCTCAGCCACCTGCTGGCTGTGTGACTTGGGAAGTTACTTCTAGCCTCTCTGCGCCACGGTCTCCCGTCTGCACAGTGCGAACAGCAACCTGCAGCGCCTCCCCACGGAGGTGGAGTGAGGGCCAGCAGACCCCGTGAGGCCCAGCGGACCCCGTGAGGCCCAGCGGACCCCGTGAGGCGGGTGCACCGGGCGCGCTCGGTCAGGCAGGCGTCAGGCAAGCTTCCTCCAAGGCCAGCGAGGCGGGGCTGCCGGCGGACGCACCTGGCAAGGACGTCAGCCCTCAGGCAGCCCCTTCTCAGCCCAGCCCAGAGCCCGGCCTGGTGTCCTTCTAGAACAGGAATCCTCAGATAGAGCGCCACAGACACCATGACCGCCCTCCATGGAGGGGCTGACCCGGGCACCTCGGGGTGTTTAGCAGCAGCCTTGGTCTCCACCCACCAGGCACGAGAAGCAGCCCCACCCAGTGTGGCGACCACGAACTGCCCTCCAGTGAGACCCCCTCCCCGGCCTAGACGGAGGAGAGACTCAGGTGTCTGCATCAATGGGGGTGACTGGGGAAGGGGAGTGGGGGGGAGGGAAAGGGAAAGGGAAGGGGGGAGGGGGACAGGAGAGCACCCCACGGAGCCACATGTCCATTCTGGAAGCCACACCCACACCCAGCTGCCACCCCAGGGCTCGTTCCAGGGTGGGGATGAGGGCCTTGGCTCGGGCCAAGCCCGCGACAGGACTGACCTGCAGTGTTTTAAGGGACCTTTTGGTGTTAGGACAATTTTCGATTTACAGGGAGTGGCTCAGATAACAGCACAGAGAGGACCTGCACACCCCACGCCCGGTTTCCCTGGGAACATCTGGGAGCCCCACTGTGCGTCCTCACAGCTCATGGGCAAGGCGGGGACCCTATGATGAACTCAGACCCACATCTGCTTGGGGTTCACCCATTTTTATCTAACGATCTCTTTCTGTCCCAGGGCCCCCCAGGACACCACTGTACATCCAGCCGTCACATCTCCTCGGGCCCCTCTGGCCGTGGCCGTTCCTCAGACTCTCCTGCTCTTCACAACCTTGGCCGTTCTGAGAAGTCCCATCAGGTGTCCTGTTAAATGTCCCGCAGTTGGGGTTCGTCTGGTGTTTTTATCAGATTAGACTGAGGTCGTGGTTCTTGGGAGGAAGACCACAGAGAAGTGCCTCTCTCCCCACTGGGTCAAGGGCACATGACGCCCCACGACCCGTCACTGTGAGGCTGACCCCGGTCCCCTGCCCGAGTTCATCGTGGTAGGGGCCAGGTTTCTCCACCGTATGGTAGGGTTCCTCTCTTGGCCGTTCCATACCATCCTCCTAGGGAGGGAGTCCCCGAGCACAGGACGCCTGAGCAGTGGGGGGCAGGTCCCCTCCTTGGGGCAGACGCTCTAACCATAAGAACCCCCCTGGCCAGGGCAGCCTGGGTGCTGGCCAGCCCAACCGCACATCAACCCACTATGCCCCAAACCGATGACCAGGAGTCACCAGGTGCCCAGGCCTCTGCAGCCCAGGGGACGCCATGAAAAAAAACTGAGCCCTGGCCAAAGGTCCAAACCCTCAGCTCAGGACTCCACAGCCTCCAGCCCCGGCCCCAGGCCACAAACTCGCTCTGGCCCCAGTCACCCCCTGGCCACTCCTTCCAACCCAACTGGCCTCCCACCTGTAACCACGAAGAAGCTTCATTCCTTCCATGTGACCCTTTCTCCTCTCTCCTCCTGATTCCAGGAGACTCCAGGGCCAGGCCCCGGCTCACCCGCCGCTCCTCCCTTGCACGTCCGCTCCTTAGCGCATCGAGCCCGCAGGCCAGTGACGTTCCGATCAGCATCAGATAACCTTAAGGCAAAGGTCTGCTGATCACAGAGAGTTTTGGTCAAACTAGAGAGAGCATCGAGGCCTGGGTGTGTTTCAGCTCCAGGCGTGGGAAAGCTGCTCAACCACAAGGAGAGACGTGGCGAGCTCAGGACCAGATGCACTGGTCAGCTACCCGACCCCAGCACCAACCAATCAGCAGAGACCGTGACCCCTACGCCACCCTAGCTCCCTCAGTCACCACGACTGATGACTTGCCCCTACATAGCCCCGCCCCTGGAAGCCCCCGGGAGCCAGGTCTCGGGCACTAGCTCGTCTGTCTCCGGGTGTGGTCCACTCCTAAACGTTCAAGGTCCCGTCCGCGTCTTACGGGGCTTTGATGTCCAAGGGCAAATGGGCCCCTTCAGTCCAGTGACACACTCTCCCCCCAGAGAAACCCCACACTCCCCCACGGCTGCTGTCTGCTCTCCTGGTCCGCGCCCTGCCCCATCGCCCCTACAGTTCCCAGTCATTCTGCTGGATCCAGGAGCTGGCCTCTGCCATTCTCAGCGGCCACGGCTTTCTCCCTGTTCACGCGCTGACCACGTGCTGTGTCAGAGCTTTAGGGTGGGGGGCAGGATCCGTTTCTAATTGTAACCTCCCAGCACCAGGCAGGGCCTTCGCATCCGTGGGTACTGGGTGGATGGATGGATGGATGGATGGATGGATGGATGGATGGATGGATGGATGGATGGGTGGGTGGATGGATACATCCCCACAGCTGAGAGCTCTGGCCCAGGGGCTACAAACTGGCATCTCGGGATAAATCAGGGCCACAGAAGGGTGGTATGGGCCACACATTCACCCCGATGTTTCCTGACATGCCTGTGGCCCGCCTGGAGCCTGAGGAGAGCTGGGATTGGGAATCCTGGGCAAGCAGGAGGCCACAGCCCCAAGCGAGGGCATGACCTACGCCGGAAGTGCTCACATGCACACGCACTGACACACTCACAGAGGACCAGGCAGATGGCTTCCCACCCTGCTCTAGAGCTGGGACACCACCTGCTCTGCAGACCCTGTCACCTGAGTCCCATCAGCGATGCTGAGGCAGAGCCTGCATTCTGACAAGACCGTCCGCCTCCAGCTTCACAGGCCCTACACCTGGGCAAGGCAAAAAGTAATCCTAGCCCCAAACCACCCTCCACGCTGTTAATATAGATATATTTATTTCTTTTTAAAAAACAGGGTGTGTTCAGTTCTCTAGGAAAATTTTATGACTCCTCGTAGAAGAAATTCCTCCAGAACAAATTCATTCATTTAGTAGAGCCCAGAGACGGTGCAAGAGAAAAGAACAACACTCCAGAGCCACTGCTGGAGACCCTGGATCAAGCCGTGCCTGAAGCCAGAGTTCTACCCCTGGAACTTTCCATTACACAAAATCATATGCTCCTCTTTTATTTTATTCCAGTTTTACCTGGATTCTGTCATCTGCAAATAAAAGGATATTACCCTAATGTACCCGTTTTACAGATGAAGAAACTGGGGTCCAAAGCACTGTCTTACTCCGAGGCACTAGGCCTGTTGGGGAAGAGCAGGGCCAAGACCTCTGTAACTCCTGCACTGTGTCCTCAGTGTCCCTCACAGCCTGTGGTGCTGGCTCTCGGCCCCCTTCTCCCCTCCCATCCGCCCCCCACTCCCCCCCAGTGCCCTGGCAGCTCAGGCACTGAGTCTGCACTGACAGGCCCAGTCTCCTTGCCCAGTTCAGTGAAGGCCTGAGCGCTCCTACTAGGCAGCAAAGCTAGAGGGAACCCGCGGTGCCTGGCAGGAGGAAGGCAGTTTCAAAATCCCAACCGCAGATGTGACAGCCCCCATGCCCAGATGTTCTCGGCTCTGACGCCTCAGCCCCTCCAGTACATGAAAGACCCTGGGCGCCAAGACAGCGGAGGAAAGGACAGCCGCCCATATTTCATGCAAATGCCCTCGACATCCGCCTCTCGCAGGGAGCCTGCAGAATATCAGGGATATCTGGACGATAATTATTCCACAGGATCCAAAGCTATGTCTCGGGGACATGAATCTTGGGAAGTCTCTATGGAAACACACAAAAATGCATGTTGCTTTTATTAATACTTACAGCAAAATGTCTCTGGAATAAGCCGCTGGCTTTAAACCTCACCAGAGAGCCGCATGTTTCCCGTTAAAAAGAGTCTGTGGGATTTTTTTTTAATCACGGACGGAACAGAACAGAACCTTTCAAAGCCAGGGCGGCCCCGGAGATGGGACCGGTGCTGGGCAAAGCAGACCTCCACCCACCGCACGTGAGACTCGCCCCACCTGCGCCTGCCGGGGGCGGAGACCGCACGGGGGCCCTGAGGGGACACGCAGGACAAACCTCCGCTGATAAATCTCAAGTCTGCAGCTCCCAGGAGCTTTACTGCTGACACTCACACACATCCGTACCACAGTGGGGAGGGAGACCTGGGTTCGAATCCGGCTCCCCGCATCCTCCCTATGAGGCCCTGAGCAGGTTCCTTCCTCTAAACATCTCTACCTCCCCATCTGTAAAATGGGGATACAGTAGCATGTGTCTCCTAGACACCTTGAGGCTCAAACAGGGTGGGAGGCCCTTAGAGGAGCATCTGGGACACAGGAAGCCAGCTGTCCATCCAAGGTGACGTCACTAGTGATGTGACAATTGCCACCACGTACAAAGGGCTAGCCTCAGGCCGACACTACAGGGTATAGTCTGTAATTCTCATAAGAAACCATCAAAGAAGAATCATCATCCTCTTTTTGACAGGTGGGAAACTGAAGGCCCAGAGAGGTTAAGTAACTTGCCCAAAGTCACACAGCTAGGCCACACAGCTGGAGTTGCACTGCCCCACCCTGCCCTGTGCACCCCAAGGAGGGCTTGGGCTGGAACCTCTAAGAACACTGTAGCATGTTCTCCAACCCACAAAACCTCCTCCACACCCCACCCCTCCATCCAGCCCCACCTTGACCTGCGTGATCCTGGACTCGCCCCGATTCACAGGTGAGCATCCGGGCCTTGGGGAGGCTCAGGTGCTGCGGCCACAGGAAAGTAAGCAGCTGAGCCGGAATGTGAGCTCGGGCCTGGCAACCCGGCTCATAGAGCCCGTGGCCTCCCAGCTGGGCCTACGGCCGGGTCCCCTGACACCCCTGCCCGGACCCCTCCTTCCTCAGGAGGCCTCCTCATGTTGCACATGGAGTAAAGGGTTGGGCTTTTTAGGCGACTGGGGGATGGAGCCTTTGGGGTCAAGAGTGCACCTCCTGGGACTGGACTCTAGTTATGAGAATAGCCGTCTGGAGGGACTTACGGAGCACTGTCCACCCGGCACATCTGACCCCTGAACAGTCCTCCAGGTAAGTTCCCTGCAGGCAGCACTGGCATCTCCAATCTCAAGATGAGGAGACTGAGGCCAGCGAAGGGGGACACTTAGCCACCGCCTGTCCACCGTAGGTGACAAGGCCAGACCTCCTCCCATCCTTTCAGGCCCAACTTCCCAGCACACCCAGACCCCGGCACCCCCGGAGCCCAGCACCCAGGCCTTGGCTTTTACGCCCATAAGGAGAGAGGGCTCCCTGGCCAGCCTCCGGCTCTCCTAACACTGTGTTTATGTCCCAGATCCTCCAAAGAAAATACCTGGGAAGCATCCCCATGAAGACTGAGAAACTGGCTCCCCCATTTTGCGTTATGACGCCAGTTAGGGTCGGAAATGCGGCGAGCGCTGAGGAAATGTTTTCCATTATAGTTTAAAGGAATGTTAGGGTATAAATGTTGCATTGTTTGTTCATTCCAGTAATTTTCCTAAGTTTTCCACTGAGAAGACAATGGGTTTCATTACCCAGAAACATTAAAGGTTCCAATACCCGAAAAACACAAAAGACAAGACGTCGTGTGCAGACATCGTGTGGTTCTCAGCAGCCACATCGGCTCCACCGGGGAAAACCCGGAGAGAAGCGCTCCCACGCTGCGTGCAGGCCTCACGGCGCCACTGCTCCAACCCGCTGGCCCGGGGCCACCTCTGGGGACAGTGTGCCCAGAGACCAACATGCCAATGCCGGATCAGGCCAGACGGGCACATGGTGCCCTTCCCCAGGTATCTCGGCTCCCAGAGCAAGGTTCTTGCCACTACTGGTTTGGCGCTCCCTTCCCAAGCACCTACTGTGTGCCCCTGAGAAGCCCAGAGAAGGGGAAATCAGAGCAGGCTCCCTGCAGGAGGAATCAATGAGCATAGCCAGGAAGGATGGGAGGGTCCTGCCTGTGGAGACCATGGTGCAGGTGGACAGCACCGCCGGCAAGAAGGGACGGCAGGGTCGCAGGGAGAAAGTGCTGAATGGTCACCATCATGACCACGAGGATGGTCAACGTGCAGCCAGAGCCGAGTCCAGGTCTTTCTGAGCCTAAAGCCTGAGTCCGTTCAGAGGGAAGGAAACCAGGGGGCTGACGGATTTGTTCCACAACAAAACTCCCACATCACCCTCAACAATAAAAATAAATTAAAAAAATTAAAAACTCCCACACAGTGCTGAAGCCGCCCCCACCGCACGCGGTAATAAGGGCAAGGCATTTGCCGAGCACTTTCCTTTCCACCCCGTGGGAGGCGCTATGGTTCTGTCCACTTTCTAGTCGAGGAGACCTGAGTGTGGGCCACAGCAGTCAGGGTGCGGGACAACTGGAACAGAGGGCTTGCTTCCAGGCTCCTGCAGAATTCCAGAGGGGCGTGGGGAGAAACAGCCCAGCCTCCCCGACCCCATTGTCCACACCTCCCTCAGGTCTCCAGGCCCAGGGCCCTGTGCCATCCATACCTGTCCACACCTACGGCCAGGGCAGGCAGCCACCTTGGGTTCCCAGGGCTGCTTCCTTCCCTCCCCCGTTCCCACCAGTTGGCCAAGGAGGGGCCAAGGGCCGGCTGGCATTGTGGCCTCACTGACTTGCATATTAAGATGCTGGCATCAGGTTCCCTCACCAGCATCTGGCAACCTTGCGCTCAGCCCAACAAACGGGTCGAAGGCGCCTATTTTGGCTGCAACAGCCTTTTCCTAATTGCTGAGAAAGTTTCCCCTAATCGTGCAAACAAGAGTCTGGGGAGGTGGGCAGGGTGGATGGAGATGGGTGGGGTGCAGGGGCAGGTCTCCGGGGCTCGCGGGCTTCCCAAGAGGCCATGGGTGCTCAGGCCCAGGGTGCGGTGCCAAGTCCCAGCCCGCACTGTGCCTGCCGCCCGCTTCTCATGGGCCCTGGGAACGCATGGCCTGAAAAGGGCCTGGCAGGCCTGCGGGCTCCCTGGATTAGCATGCAGAGACGCCGCCGGGGCCGCGGCTGGGCTGTGTTCACTCGGGCAGGAGCCCCGCGTTACCCCGGCAGGCGGCGGGCAGGCGGGGCCGCTCAAACCTCTGCAGGAATCCCGGTGATCGGAGATGAATCACAGCGGGGCAGGGCCTGAGTCTAGACGCTCACTCACCCCCAAACCTGTTCCAAGCGGAGGTGTCTCTGCAGCGGAGCCAGGGTTAGAGCCAAGCGGGGCATGCTGGGCTCCAGGACAGAGGCGTGGCAGGAGCTGGGAGCCAGTCACTGGAGGGCAATGCCCCCACCTCACCCCCACCTTCCTGGCAGAGCTGCCCCTTCCCAAGTGCTTCCAACACGGGAACCCTCCTTCCCTTCCATGTGGGAATGGCAGGAGCGAGTCAGGGACACGCAGAGGCGACAGGGACAGGGACAGGGACTCAGCAGGACAGGGAGGCGATGACTCAACACAGAGAAAGGCGAGTGTTTCCCTTCTGGCCATGGACTCGGGGCCACCCATTCCACCTGCACCGCTCTGCTGGAGTCCCATCGGCGGTCAGGCCCGCACGCTGGGGAAGGGGCGCACCTGCCCGCAGAAGGGGTGCGCCCGCCTGCGTGCTGGGAGAGGGGTGCACCTGAAGCAGGAAAGCCGGTGTGAGGTCTGCCCTGCTGCTGCGGGGTGTTAGCGCAGCCGGCTGCCTGCCCCCGAGACAGAGGCCCACCTGCGGCGGCGCCCGGGGCCTGGGATGGCAGGGGACCCCCGCCCTCGCCGATGAGCCCGGCTCACGGGCCTGAGCCGTTTGTGCAGACAGTGTGGTTGATGCCTGGACACCTGCTCTCCTCCTGCGAGTCTGGAGTTTTGGGAAGTGTCAGGGGGAGGGTGCCCATGTGACCAGCCCCAGCAAAACCCTGGGCACTGAGTCCCTGAAGAGCTTGCCTGGTACACAGCACTTCATACGTGTGGTCCCATTTGCACATGTTGTCCCCTTCACACGTGGTCATGTTCACAAGTGTGGTCCTGTTCACACGTGTAGTCCTGTGCACACGTGTTATCCTATTTGCGTGTGTTTCCTACTCACATGTGTGTTTTCCTACTCACACGTGTTTTCCTACTCACACATGTGGTCTTGTTCACACATGTGGTCCTATTCACACACATGGTCCTGTTCATGTGGTGGTCCTGTTCACACACGTGGTCCTGTTCATGTGTGGTCCTTTTCACATGTGTGATCCTGTTCACACGTGTAGTCCTGTGCACATGTGTTGTCCTATTCACGCATTTTCCTACTCACACATGTGGTCCTGTTCACATGTGTTGTCCTTTCACGTGTGGTCCTATTCACACACGTGGTCCTGTTCACACATGGTCCTGTTCACACATGTTGTCATGTTCAGATGCGGGAGGAACTGAGTGTGTCCTGCGCAGCTCCACTGGAGGGGCCCTGGGAAGCCCGTGTCTGTGTCTGTGTCTCCAACTGCGCCCTGCACACCTTGTCCCTTTGTACTGGATCCTTTCCTGCAACAAGTCACAGTCACGGGAAGGACTCCTGAGCATACAGTGAGTCACCAAGCCTGAGGCTGGTCTTGGGGACCCCTTTCTCCTAACCTCAGGTCTCCAGCGAGGCCTAGAGGGAGAAAGAACAGGGTCTCCTCACCCTCTAGCCCCAACTGTGCCCAAATCCAAGCCCTCCATCCAAAATCCAGCCCCCACCAATTCTATAGCTCAGAGAGCAGCCCCAGTGTTGGCAAGACCAGAATATTCCATAGGATGACCAATGACAGAGAGTACAATTCCCCAGGATTTGTAGGGGTGCCAGCAGGTTGAACCAGGGACTCCCACAGTAACAGGAAGTCCCTGGGGAGCTGACCTGGGCGGGAGGAGCTGTAGACTCCAGCCGACAACACACTGGGAGGGCCCGGGCTGGTCCCTGCAGAATCACCGGCAGGCGCGGGGCCTGCCTGCTGCCAGGCTCCTGCGAGCACCCACTTGGCCAACGTTTTCCAGGTGCGGAGCTCAGGGTTACGTGATGGGGCGGTGACAAGTCAAGGGGCACACGGACACATTCAGGGCTAAGTCTGCTACAAGCCCATCCAAAGGCTGGCTCAAATTCTGGGGGAAACAATGGGCTCATGAAGGGCAAGGGGGCAGGCGGGCAGGGGACAGTTAGAGATGGGTGTGAATCACCCATCACTGCCTCCCTGCCCCAACCACCCCGCAGAGTAAGCACAGCCGGAAGGAGCTGCCATCCCCATGGCAGGGAGGCAGGGCAGGGACAGGAGGGCGTGCAAGGCGCCCAGGCTGGGCCGCAGAGGATAGACTGCAGATTTCGCAAATCCAAATACAGGCCCCACAGTGACAGCTGGGTTTCAGACAAACAACAGGCCCTCGGGGGGTCTCAGTGGAAGCATGTCCCATGCAATGCTTGAATCTGAAGTTCAAGCACACAAGTAACCTTTTTTTTAGTATAAGTACATCCCAAATATTACACAGAACATCTTTATACCAGAAAAAAAATTATTTGTTGCTTATTTGAAACTCAAATGTAACTGAGCATCCTGGTTTGTTTTTGTTTTGTTAATCTTCACCCAAGGATATTTTTTCCATTGATTTTTAAAGAAAGTGGAAAGGGGGGAGAGAGAGAGGGAGAGAGAAACATCGATGTGAGAGACACATCGATTGGCTGCCTACTGCACACACCCGATCCAGCCTGCAACCAAGGCACGTGCCCTTGGTAAGGAATCGACCCTGAGACCCTTTGGTCCGTGGGCAGATGCTCTGACTCCTGAGCCCAACCAGCCAGGGCGAGCCTCCTGTGTTTTACGGAGCTGGGTCCACCCCTGTCTCCCGCCCCAGGCCCCGCCTGTGAACAGCAGCCCAGCGTGCAGGGCCTGCTGGTGGCTGCGCGCTTGCTCAGGGCCTCTCTCAGGTCCACACTTTCGCTGCAGGGTTCCACCCGGGTCCGGGGCTGAGAAGGGGAGCCCACTGAAAATGACAGCGCTCCGGTGCTCCAGCACGACCAGCCCGGGAACCAAGCGGGACGGAGCGCGCTCGTGGTGGAGCGCGGAGCGGGGCCTGCCGGTTCGACCTCTGGGACCGAGCAGGGAGATGCGATCTGGCAGAATCGGGAGCAGATAATCAGATCTAATTACCATCGCTCCAGCCCCTGTGCTCCCGGCAAATTAGAGTTTATCCCTCATTCCAAATGACAGCCCGGATGGCGCCGCGTTCTGCATCAAACAAATGACGGATCCCCGGGAAGGGCTCCTCGCGGTAATGTGCCGGTAAAACACTCCTTGCAGAAGTAAAACGTGATGAGGAGGAAGCTCCCGGGCGTTCTCTCGGCCTTCCTTCCTCCGGAGCAGGTGAGATGGGAGCGCTGCTCTCGCACATCAAGCTCCCGGATGCCACCCTCGGTGGTGCCACGACAACCTATGGCACTGGGATCGTTCCCGCAGCCCAGAGCACGGAGGCTGGTGAGCTGGGCCGCTCGTCCAGTCCCCACACTGTGGAGGGGCTGGAGCTGACATCAGAACCCACGTCCACACGTGGAAACCAGATTCCTTTCTGCGACAGGACAGCTGCCCCCCGACCACAGACAAGGGCACCGACGCGGTGACCCTCGGCCTGAGGAACAGGATCCGCCTCCCTGAAAACCCTCCACAAAGCGGATAAGGCAGCACCGGCTTTGATCTCCAAAGACAAAGAAAACAAAGCGCTGTTGCTGTTCCCTTTTATCGCCTTTGCTGACAGCCAAGCGGGCAGCAGGGTCTTTTCAGGATGTCTCAGCCGGGGCCTCTGCTCTCTACTCCACGGGGACGAAGTTCCACGTGTGCCTCGCCCGTTGCCACGTTCGCGTCTTGCCCGGAGCCCGAGCAGGCACGGCCCCCACTCAGGGAAGGCCCTTCTCACAGCCAGACATGTCATCTTTCAGTTCTTCCCGGTCAGGGGCCGTGACCTGCAATGTCACCGAGGGCCAGCCCGCAGGAGGACAGCAGCCTTGGCCAACCCGCATCTGCAGGGAGTGGGGGTCAGGAAGATCCAAAACGGAAAACCACAGCCCTCCAGGCAAATAGTGAGGAGAGAAACAGAAAGAGAAGCGGGCTCGTGCGGGTCCCTGGGCCCTGCGGGTTCCAGATAGGCCTGTCCATCAGCGGGGCAGCTATTCTCGGCAGAGGGCGTCCCTTGGCAGAGAAGGTCAGGACACTGCACGGCCACGCCCCCCAGGCCCTTGTCACTGTCCCTGTCCCCTCTGCAGAAGCCCAGAGGCTGCCAACATGTCCCCATCAGGCCCCTGCTAGTGGGGCGCAGCAGGTCAGGCGCAGGGCTGGGGGACAGAGGACCAGCAGAAGGGATACAAAGGAGGGACGAGACGTCGAGAGTCTCTGGGAAGCAAGGGAAGGGCCACTGGACTGGAGAGTTGACAAGAAGGACCCTGCCAAGGACCAGTGCCAGCTGCACCCCCCTCCCTGGAGAATTCCACAAGGACCCGGGGGTGCACAACGCTCCCAGCAGTGGGGGCTGGGGATCCCGCCAGGAGGCAGCCCAGAAGGAGGAAGCTGCGGCCGTGGGGCGGGCGGTGGAGGTGGAGAGGAAACGGGGCACCCAGAGGGCTCAGCCCCTCAGCTCCAACCCCGGGAGGCCTCTTGCAGCCAGAGCTGAAGGAGAGGGGGCCACCCCCACCAGGGCGGGTGTACCACACCCAGATGGCGGGGTCTCTATCCTAATCACCCCCCTCCTCCACCACTCAGGTGAAAACACATGCCCCCCCCCAGACTGCAGCCCCCTCCTGGGAGCAGCAACG
Source organism: Miniopterus natalensis (assembly GCF_054644295.1). Classification (NCBI taxonomy): domain Eukaryota; kingdom Metazoa; phylum Chordata; class Mammalia; order Chiroptera; family Miniopteridae; genus Miniopterus; species Miniopterus natalensis. Next base: position 199,153,103 of record NC_142081.1, on the reverse strand, counting down.
CAGCTGCTCCTGGCTGGCAGCGCCACCCAGTGGCCAGCAGGGGAACTGTGGGACGATGGCTCCTTGGGACCCCAGCGGCTTTCACACGCAAGGGGTCTCGGGAATCGAGGGCGGTGGGGTGATTTACCTGAATTTTTTTTAAAAAAGACTGACTCAGTCTGGATTTGATTTTATCCACAGCAAAGAACGTCGCCAGCAACATCTAAAGCCTTCTGTGGTCCCCGGCGGGCCCCTGTAGGCCCCTCACAAAGCCTCCCGGCTCCGCCCCCGCTTCTAATTAAGCCTGTTTTTCCCCTAAGCACCAGCATCCAAAATTAATAAATCATTATTTATCCTTCTGAGCACATCTGGCTCACTGAACAGGCGTATTACGATAATTTCATTTTGCCTCTGCAGACGTGGCCTCCTTGCTCCCACCCCGATGAACCAGAAATGTGTCCATCAAGGAAACATTGTTTCCAAATTAGAGGCATGTCACCTCTGGGCGAGGGACAGGCCACACCACCCTCGGTCTACCGACCATTAGCACTTGAACACCGCAGCGTCCCACCCCGTGCGCTTCCCGTTCAAAAGGAGACCCAACAACATCACCGTTCAGGTCGGTCGCGGTTCGATTCTTAGAGAAACCCAGCCTGTAAACGGAACAGCATAAAGCCCCCTCCTGGCCCGCACTCTGCTGGTTCCAAGAGCTCCCTTACACACCACCCAACTGGAATTCCTGCCACACCCCTGAGTTGGGTGTTGTCCCTTTACAGGGGGGCCAGAGAGGCTCAGAGGGACTGAGACGCGGGACTGAACGCCCTGGGACATGGAATCGCGTCTGCTCTCCTCACAACAGCATCCGCAGCACCGAGCACAAGCCACGGTGCGTAGAAGCTGCTCAGTAAAATTGCTGAACACATGAAATGAATGGAAACAGAAAGCGCTGAATGCTAGAGTCAGGCCCAACCCCGGGCCTCCAGCTGCTCCCTGGCTGCTCCCTGGATGCACGTCCACTGAGACGGATGCAGGTGGATCCTCTCAGCAGGACAGTGGCCACGGGTGACGCCCGAGAGGAGCGCTGTGGACAGGATGGGAAAGTGCCCACTGAAGGGGACCTGCTTTTAATAACGAGATAAACTGTGTGAAGCAGGAGTCCTCGGATTAGGAGCCTCCCCGGGCGTTCGGAAGGGGCGGTCTATTTTTACTGCAGCCAATTTTGTTAAAGCTGGGTTGACGGAAGAGCAAGGCGAAGACCGCCCGAGTTACCTGCTGCCCGTCAGAAACCTCGCATTTCTATTTCCGCTCTCGGCTGCACTCAAGGCTCCAAACGCCTCCGGTGGCAGCTAAAAATAGCACCCTCGACCCAGCGGTGGCCGCCGAGACCAGCTGCACCAGGATGGCCAGGGCATCCACAGGCCCCCACGCCCCCCAGGTGAGCCGTCCGGCTCCCCGAAGCCTGGGGTCTCCACCTAGAAAATCACAGCTGCTTTTCACCTCTGGGAGACGGGAGACTCCGTTAAAGGTAGAAACACCTCACTTAAACTGTTCACCACAACCCGCTGCAGGGTGAAATGCCCAACGGCCCGCACGCTCCTGCCTCAGGGCCTCTGCCCCCGCAGCCCCCGCCGCCCCATGTTCATTCCCTCCCTTCCCCTGAAGAATTTCTCAGAAGCCACCGGGACAGGGAACGCGCCCCTGGCCACTGGACTAAAATGCCAGCCACCCCCATTCTCAGTCATTTCCTTCTCCTACTTTATTTTCTCCACTGCACACCCACTCCATGTGGACAGATGCGCATGTGTACATGTGTGTGTGTGCACACAGGTATGTGTTTTCTCACTTGTGGGCTCCCGGCACACCCTTCTCACAGGGATTTTCCTGTCACCTGTGTCCTGCTCTGCAGCCAGCACCTAGTACACGTCTGCCACCTGCACACAACAGGAGCTCCGTAACGTATGGTGACCGTGTGCACACTCAGGGCCTGGGACACTTACAGCTGAAGCTCCATAGGCGTTCACACCTGTCCACAAATCCAATTTTGGCTCTAGCCACGTGACCGCAGAGGGCCCGCCTACCACGAGCACCACCCCTGGAATCTAGACAGGCGGGCCTCACCTTTGCTGTGAACCGAGCCTGCTCCCCTGACCACTCTGCCCACGGAGTGCGAGTCCATGTGGCTTGGTGGACCCCAAGGGTGTAGCCCATCCCTGCACCCAGCCAGGGCCTGGCCTCTCAACAGCCACTCAAGGAGCCAGTATGGATCCCAATGGCACTGGAGACTCACCCAGCACTCACCCCCACCCTCCCCAGGAAGCTGTCCCCTCAAGGGGCCTGGTTACCCAGACACTTCCCTCTCACTGTCTCAGTAAGGGCTCCCCATCTACTCCACCCCATGTTTAGCTCCAGAGATGCCTCCTGCAGGTGGTCCAGGGCCCAGGCAAGGGCTCCGGGCCAAGGCCACTGACCCTCTGGGTGATCTTGGGCAAGCACCACACCTTCTGAGCCTTGTGGCTTGTTCTGGAAGGTGAGTCTAAGTTCCTGCCCCAGAGGCTGCTCTGAGGACTGCTTAAGAGACACAGAGAAAGAAGAGACTGGAGAAGAGGATACTCCCCATTTCTACCCCTCCCACCAGGAACATGGCAAACAGGGTCTGGGCGCCAGGACAGCCAGGTGTGCGGACACTCAGGCACCCCCAGGGCTGGTTCCTCCTCCCACCTCCCCTGCTGCGGAACCCAGTCCACAGGCGAAGACACAGGCTCTGAGAGTAAAGGGCTGGAGGGAGGCCCTGGCCCGTGTGGCTCAGTGGTTAGAGTGTCGGCCCACAGACTGAAGGGACCTGGGTTCAGTTCTGGCCAAGGGCACACACCTCGGTTGCAGGCTTGATTCCCCAGCCTGGTCAGGGCTCGTCGGGGGCACAACCAATCCGTGTGTCTCTCTCACATCGCGGTTTCTCCCTCTCTCTCTCTCCCCTTCCACTCTCTCTGAAGAAGCAATGAAAAAAATATCTTCGAGTGAGGATTTAAAAAAAAGAACCGGAGAGAGGCAGGAGGTGGCATAGCCAGGATGCGCCCAAGTCTCTGCCCGCTGACCTGGCTCTTAGTGCTCAGCCACCAGCTTGGGCCCTGTGCTCTACCCTCCCTGCTCCGCCCAGCCCGGCTACACTCCCCGCCACCCTCTCCACCAGCCTCCGGTCCCAGCTAAACCTGTTTCCTCTGGGAGGCCTGCCCCAGCCCCCACCCAGAGGGGTCACTGCCCCTAAGCAAGTCCCCTGATCTGCAGCTGCCCTGGACAGGCTGCCTAGAGGGCCAGAGCCTGGGCGGCCCTTTGCAGGGTAGCAGGAGAGGGTGACGATCCACACCCACGGTGGGTGAGTGCAGCAGAGGTCAACGAACATGAGCTCTTACTGCATGCCAGGGCCCGTGACAACCAGACACAGGAGGCACCCTGGGGACAGGTCAGAGAGGACAGTGGCCAAGGGTGGGCGCCTGGACCCCACAGCCCATAGCTGGAGGGTGAAGCTGGGGTCTCCTCCAAGCTTCAGAGGCCCCAGGTGGGCACATTAGGCCCCAGGGCTATGCTGCCACATGGCCACCCGGGAGACCCAGACAGGCCACCATGCAGGGCCGCCAGGCAAGAGGACTCCCAGACGTACTCCAGCCAACAAGCCTCAATGGCACAGGATGTAATCCAAAGCCATGCTTAGTTCCTAAGAACAGATACTACACTAATAGTAGCTGCCAGCTTCTCGGGGACTCAGCAAAAAAGGCTGGCAGAGGGGGGCTGCGAGGGGCAGCATCCCAGCACCAGCTAAGCCAGCGCATGGCCCTGAACCCCTGGCAGCTGGAAATCAGGTCAAGCTATCAAAAGAATCAATATTTGCAAGGGTGACTGGCAAACCTGCCGCTTCAGTGACAGCCCAAGTCTCTTCCCCACCCCCAGCACCTGGGGAAAGGGGGCCACAGGGCTGGGGGCACTGCAGGAGGGGCTGATCCCTCACCTCCAGCACTCCCTTCCCCGAGCCCAGGACCACAAGGCACACAGGCCCACCCACTCGGCACGCAGCCCCCGGCGGACACTCTCCCACCTCTTTCCGTCTGCCCCTGAGGTCCAATCACCTCGTGTTACAGACGAGGAAACCGAGGCCTAAGAAGGACACAGGACAGTGTCACACTTTACTCTCAGACCCTCATAACCACCCAGATGAATTCACTGTGATAACGTCCATTTTACAGATGGGGAAAACTGAGTCACGCAGAGGCAAAGACTGGCCCGAGGCTCCGGCAGGCAGAGCCAAGGACAGGACTCAAACGCAGGAAAGACGGCTGCAGAGCTGGCTCCAACTCACCTGGAGAGCAGCCTCCACTTACAAAAAGGGGGGCCCCGCCAGCTCCCCCTGGGGACTTTAAGGCGCCCCATCCGAGAAGTATCCACCACGCGGTGCCCACCAGCCTTATTCCTGAGTCTTCCTCCAGACCCCGCCCACCCATGCACCCACTCCCACAGCAGCTGGAGTCTGCGCCCACCCTGAACCCAGAGGGGTGAGAGCCTCACTGACACCCGGAGCCCCAGCCTGGGATGTAACAGAACAGCCTCAGGGGGCTGCTGCGAAGGTTGCAGGTGCTGCGCTGAAGGTCTCTCCCCTCCATGGAGCGGGGGTGCTTAGCAATGACCAGAAGGCACTGTCATGGTTGCCCCTAATATGCTCATAGGACTCCTGTCCCCTTGTGGCTTCTGCAGATCAAGTCCCCGGGCCCCATCCCTCCCAGCACATCCCCAGACCTTCCCCATGTAGCTCCTAATGCCTGGGGCGCCTGCTTTCCTACAGACACCCGGAGGCCTTCTCCCCCCTCCCGGTGGGGCCGCACCTGTGTCTGGCTCGTGGCCTCCACCAGGGCGCAGGCGTTAAGCTTCCCAGCTCTGCCCTGACTCCTGGGTTCAAATCCACCCTCCTGCTCTACACATGTGTAAGCTCAGACCCAGACCCAGCCTCCCAGCTCCTCCGTTTCCCCCTCTGTAGATGGGGGATGATAACCAGAGGGTCAGCCTTGCGGGGCTGCACGAGACGGGACTGACCTGTCCCACAGGAACAACTGGAGCAGCACCCGGCGGAGCAGCAAGCTCAGGTGACGGTCACCACTATGGCTGCACCCGACACACTGCCGGCCCTGCTGTGTCTCGCCTCGGCCACGCAGCAGGGTCCCCCTAGGACCCCGCACTCCCTGGGGCCGGGGATGTTCAGAGCCTTGCCCAGTCTTGACCCTGCCACCCAGTGCCTGGCCCCCCACTGGTGCTCACAGTGCCCCATGAAGTGGGAACTCAACTGAGCATCCTAGGCCTGCCCGCCGATGCAGTGCCCCACAGCGTCCCTGCCCGGGAATGAGGGCCTCACGGTGTCCCTGTCCACGGATGGGGGCTCTCGCCCGGGGCCCACACTGCTCCCCTGCGGGGGAGGGAAGGCAGATGTCCGCACAGCACGCGCCTCCCGCAGAAACGGCGGCAGCTGGTGCGGCGGGAGCCCCATCGCCGAGGGCTTGATTGAAACGTCGGAGCAGAGCTGGAGTCTAAAGGTCAGAGACCACGAGGCTTGGCAGGGAAGCAAATTAAGAGCTCGGGACCAGAACCCTGGGGGGCTGCAGAAGCGATGAAAAAGAAAAAGCCACCCCCCGGGCTGCGGCGCTCTGAGTGACACAATGAGGCCGGCACACTGCGGCTCGCTCACTAGCTGGCGCTCCGCGTCCCAGCTCTAGACCAGGGGCCCCGGCTCTGGGCGGCCCCCGAGGAGCTCGCCTGCAAACAGGCACGGCGCTGGCTCAGACCTCGGCCACAGGAGGCCCCGGCAGTGTCCTGAGTGTGCACGCGTGGCAGGTGAGTCACACGCGTGAACGTGAGGGCAAGCTTTTCACAGCAACGCCACTGTCCGCCAACACCGGGCTCCTTCAGCTCCAGGACGAGTGGTGACATATGACAGCAGAGAGCGTGTCCTTCGGTGAGGACTCCTGTGATCTTGGCGATAAGCAGACCCAGAAGCGGGGAAATGGAAACAGGAAAAGCCGCCGCCCTGGCACTTCCTGGGGATTCTTGAAGACATGGAGCAGGTGTGGCACCCCCCAAGCATAGCAGGGCCTGGCAGTGAACTCTTGACTGGCAAGAACCCCCCCCACCAGGATGCCAGTGGGTCTCAGCCTGCGGTGAGTCAGGCAGGAGGTGGCTGGGAAAGGGGGACAGATGTCCATCTGGATTAGTGGGCCCCGGGGGGAAGGGCTACAGCTTTTCTTTGTCTTGATGGCATCTCGCTAGCTATCGGGGCACCCCCAGAACCACGCCTGTGCCTCCACCTGTTAGGGATAAATTCCGAGTAAATTTCCCCACTGGGGCTGGGCCACCACAGACGCCAGGACTTAACCCTTCAGCAAACAGGACGGCACCAGCCTCGAGCTATGGGGCATGTGCCACGTTCAGCGCAGTTGTCACCGCCTGCCCTGGACCCCTCTGCTGGGGGGACATGTGGGGACCAAGCAAGGCCAGGCTTGAGGTCAGACGCAGCCAGGTTCTCACAAAGACTCTGCTCCATGGGCTTTGTGACCTTGGACACGTGGCTTCCCCAGGCCTCAGTCCTAATGAGGTGAGTGGTGGCCACCTCCCAGGGCTGGGGCGAGGAGACAGTCGGGGTACACGGAGCCAGCCACAGCGCACACCCCTTATACAGAGAGTCAGAGGACCCTGGGCTGGGGAGGTGGCTTTGGGGGTTCACCAGCCACAGGCGCAATGTCTCACCGTGGCAGTTTTAAAAACAGCCCTCAATTCTCTGACTTTGCTGCCACTGAAAGATGAGGCCTATGTTTCCTCCCCTTGGACCTGGACAGGCCTCGGACAGGTTGGCAGTGGAAGTGACCCGCAGTGACTAACGAGGCTGCCTCCTGAAAGGCCGCGGGGCCTCACTTCTCTTCAGGAACTCACACGAGCCCAGGGCCATCACATAAGCACCACAGCTCGGAGGCCACGGTGCCAGAGGAAGCCCAAACCAGCCTTGGACAAAACACACAGAGAAGCCGAAATCTCATGAGAGCTGAGTCTGCAGAGCCTCCAGGAGCCCAGCTCCAACCCCCTACCAGCCACCACCTCAGGCACGAGCTCCAGCTAAAGCTGTCCCCAGTCTGCCGCTCCCAGGCCACAGGGGGAGTCAGAGCGCCCGCCTCTGCCCCATCCCGGGACAGGACCCAGCACACACACGGTCCCACCCCAACAACTCCCCTCCGGCCCGGCCCAGGCTGGTTCACACCACTCGGAGAGGAGAAGCTGGGGAAGAGTACAAGGAGGTGATGCAGCCAACTGTCCAGCACTGTGTGCGGCCAAGGGCCTTGGTCCGTGGTCCCTTCCATTCAACAGACAGTGGCCGCGACCTATTCCCAGCCAAGAGCAGCCCTGCACACAGATGGAGAGGCCTTGGCCCCTGCCGTCCAGAGCTCCTGGTCCGGCGGGGCAGACACAGATGTCAGGGAACCACAGTGATGGCTGGGGAGGGCCCACCAGGGATAAAAACGTGTGTGCAGCAAAGCACTGGTGCAAGCAGCCCATGCGGGTAACTCTGTGCAGGGGAATCAGGAAAGGCCTCCTAGAGGAGACAACACCTCTTTAGGGTTTTGAAGGATCAAGAGGAGTCTGCTAACATATTTTGTATAGTTGGATCATATGCTCCCTCTCTTGGAAGCATTTTATGAGACACAGTGTTTGTGCATCGCATCCCGAAGGTGGAGCGAAGGCGGGTCTGTTCGCCATCATCTGGAGCAGGGGTGGGGAACCTTTTTTCTGCCAAGGGCCTTCTGGATATTTATAACATTATTCGTGGGGGCCATACAAAACTTTCAACTTAAAAGTTAGCTAAGAAAAAAGTTCCTAGATTTATTGAATTTCGAGTCCCGCCTGCAGTTCCCTTGGCAGGGCCAGACCAAATGATTTCTCAGGCCACATACAGCCTGCGGGCTGGACGTTCCCCACCCCTGGTTTAGAGGATACACCAAAGCAAAGATGTCAGATGTCTCCCCAAAGATAAAATGTCACTGATGAAGACAACTCACAATGAGGCTCAATGTCCTTGGATCAGCCCCATTTGGCGCAGCAAACTGGTGGGACAGTGCAGTAGCCTCAGGACCGTCCTGGAGGGGGAGGAAGGGATGGACACAGGGGTGTCCCCCAGCCCCTTCTGATTCCACGCCTCTACTTCCCGCCACCACGACCACAAAGTGTGGGCAGGGGAAGACGTCAAAGCAAAAGGCCCAAAGGCAGGATTTTAAGCCCAGAAAAGACAGCAGCCTGGGGCCTGCCGATGCAGCGATCGTGGACCTGTGGTCACAGCCGCCTCCAGAGCACTCACCCCCTTCCACTGTCACAAATTAAGTAACGCTGCCTTCCCTGTGCGGTGCCTCGATGGTGCATCTGCCCCCACACTGAGGAGAGCTCGGCCAGAGGAGGCAGGTTCAGAGGAGAGTTAAACTCTGCCAGGCCTGCCTTCCCAGCCACTCAGCCTGGCCCCTGGGGAAAGCCCCAAGGGTCCCACACCACCTGACCCCTCCTCCCAGCACACCTGACCCCTCCTCCCAGCGCACCTGACCCCTCCTCCCAGCGCACCTGACCCCTCCTCCCAGTGCACCTGACCACCTGACCCCTCCTCCCAGCGCACCTGACCCCCTCCTCCCAGCACACCTGACCCCCTCCTCCCAGCACACCTGACCCCCCTCCCAGCACACCTGACCCCTCCTCCCAGCACACCTGACCCCTCCTCCCAGCGCACCTGACCCCTCCTCCCAGCGCACCTGACCCCTCCTCCCAGTGCACCTGACCACCTGACCCCTCCTCCCAGCGCACCTGACCCCCTCCTCCCAGCACACCTGACCCCCCTCCCAGCGCACCTGACCCCTCCTCCCAGCACACCTGACTCCCTCCTCCCAGCACACCTGACCACCTGACCCCCTCCTCCCAGCACACCTGACCACCTGACCCCCTCCTCCCAGCACACCTGACCCCCTCCTCCCAGCACACCTGACCACCTGACCCCCTCCTCCCAGCGTACCTGACCCTCTCCTCCCAGGACACCTGACCCTCTCCTCCCTGCCTGGGGCCCTGGAGAACAGCACCCAGGACACTTCAGCCTTCCTGACCAGTCCAGGGGTCCTGGCTCGGGCAGAAGCCACACTCTCTGCATAGCTCTGTTAATTTGCTGATATAATTACTATATCAGCCATTGAGGTCCTGCTCTGTGCCTGGCAGGTATCAGTGACCCCACTGAACAGATGAGAACATTTCGGCCCATCTCCCACACTGCCTAAGAACACGGACTCCAGAGCGAGGCCACAGGGTGGCCCCTGAGCTGTGTGGCCTGGTGCAGGCTGCTTAGCTCTGTGCCTTGGCTCTCCCATCTGCCACCGGCATAGGGGCTGCCTCACAGGACTGCTGTGAGCACCAGGGGAGTTCGTTCAGGTAAAGCCCCGGATGAGGGTATGTTGGGGAGGGGGGGGAGGGGAAAGAGCCTGGAGTCCTCATTTGCCTCCTTCCCCGGGCCTGTAGCAGCAGCTTCGATCTGGGCGTGTCCCTGCATCCTTGGACACCCCACATTCTCAGCACTCTCTGAAGGGGTCCTCTGCCCCCCCACACCGGCCAGCACGTACTTACAAGTACAGGAAGGGGGGTGCCTGTGTTCGTGCCGATGGCAATCCACCTCCTCTTACCAATGGTCAGATCGGTTTAGTTATCCTAGGAAACCAGGGCACCCTTGGGTCCCACAGAACCACAGTCCTCCCAGGACAGCTTGAGCCAGCGAGGCCCCACCACAACAGCCCTGCGATCTCAGGGTGGACCAGGCTGGCAGACGTGTCCAGATGGCCCTGGAACCCTCACTGGACCGGGCACTGACCAACGACTGACCCCTGAAACACACAGGTCACCCTGAGTCGAACCAGGCTGCCTCGCTGAGCGGCACTCGGAAAACTTCAAAGCACCCAAGGAGTCTGAAGGCCCAGCCGTGCAAGTAACGAGAGCCTTAATTAAAGCAAAAATTCCTGGATTTCTTTTTTACTCCTTTCACTAAAACGTTGGCAAAGACACGGGCGGACGGGGGCCGTGGGGTAAGGTAGCCCCAGCTGCTAGGAGGGCACAGAGCTCCCCGGAGCTGGCTCCGTCTCCCAAGAGAACGGCCTCGAATAAGCGCAGCCACAGCTGCCCAGCTCTGACCAGGCTCAGACATCGATGCCCTTTCCCAGGTCCTGCGGCGGGTTCCCAGGCATCCCCGAGAGCCTGTCCCCGGCAGGTCATTCCTGCTTGATGTTGTCCACGGCACCCGCACCATCTGAACTCCTTCCACCGCTCTGAGGCGCTGTGTCCCTCCGCCCTGCTAAAATACAAAGCCCACGAAGGCAGGGGCCTGTCTGACGTGTCAATGAATCGCCACCACCTCGCTCAGGGCCAACACTCCGTATGTAAGTGTCTAATTTAATGTAATTTTACTTAATTCCCGGTCTCAGTGAAGTGCTGCCTCTTCCAGGAAGCCTACCCTGACCCTCTCGCCAAACGAACTGCCTTCCTCTGCTCCAGCCACTCTGGGGGGTGTTTCCTAATCCACCCACTCCCCGCGCTGGGGGCTCGTGGAGGGCAGGGCCCACATCTCTCTCTGCGTCCCCCATGCCTGGGGCATAGCCAGTGCTGGGGGAGGACACTTGCCCCCTGATGTCACTCCACAGCTATGGGTCCACTCAGTGGGTGATTCTCACCTGCCCCCCAATTCAGTCCATGCTCTCAGACACCTTGGAATCGAAGGGCACCGAGGGTGACCCCGGCCACACAAGACGGGCCTACAAAATTCTGTGACTCCTCTGGTCACACGGCCCGAGAAAGGGCTCCCAGGATGTGCACACCAGTCACCCGCAGAGCTCGTGCCAAACGCAGACTCGCTGTGGGTTCCTGGGGCGGTTCCGGACTCTGTCTTTATAGCAGGTGCCCTTGGGAGACTCTAAAGACATCAACGTTTGGGGAAAGCTCCTCAAGGACATCAGTCAGAAACTCAAGGAAAAGCAAAAAAAAAAAAAAAAAAAAGGCGATACTGGCCGCAGAACTGGGGCATCTGGTCAACCCCAGGGGGCGTGGCCAGCACGGGGCAAGGCAGGTCCGCACGGCGAGATGTGTAATGGGGCGCGAGCACCGAGCTGACGCGTTGGCCGCGTGAGTAATTATGATCCATTAAACAGCATCCCGCTTGTTAGAGCTTCCTTCCCCCTCTCGGGCACATCACTGAGGCTTTACTTTGTTTTGAAAAATCATTCCTTTTTTAAACGAAACTGCGTGGGTGTCAATTAATTATCCATTTACTTTCTTTAGCAACTTGGAAACATCGAGGAGCGTGAACGCGCAATGTGCGAAAACAGTCTGGAAATTTCACACAAACTCGCCCCCCAAATCACTCCCCACTGCACAGCAACCAAGCGTGCACCGGGGGGGCCTGGGAACAGAGCGGCGCTGGGGGCGGGGAGCTCTGCCCCCCAGGAACTCCCAAATTCCCTCCAAGTTCCCAAGCGGCCCCCAGCTCTCAAACCTGCTGCAGACATGCACACGCAGAGTAACTGGGCAGAAGGAAAAACCAAATACGAACTGCAGAATATAATCAAGGACACAGGCAGGAGGCACGGCGAACAGGGGGGCACCCTGTTCCTAAGGAGGGTGACCTGGCAAGGCTTTGCTGAGGAGGTCCCCCAAGTGAGACGGGGTTAGGGGACACAGGCCCTAGGTGGGGAGGGCCCGGCACGCCCCGGAAGCAGAGGTCAGCGGCGGGGGGACAGTGTGACTGCCCTGTGGCAGGGAGAGTGGAGGCCAGACAAAGAGGCTGCATGTTACCCCAAGTGCAGCGGGAAGCCCCGGAGAGGCGTCCACCGGATTCGAACATGGTCGGATGGATCTGGATTGGAGACCGGCCACGGCGCTCCTCTGAGCGCTCATGTTCGAAACATTAATGGGCTGCCTTCTGGACCTTCATCATCAATCCCCACCGGCTTCGGAGGCTCGCAAACACACGCAGAGCGTGGACTCAACCTTTAGCTACACGCAGAGACGATATCAAACCGTTTCCAATTCCCCAATCTCGTGTTTCCATCCCATACACGGAGCAGGGACAGAGAAAGAATGTGTGTTGTGTTTAACAGGGCGCAGTGTCTTTCATCCCCTGGGGGAGGAATTATTTCAGTGGGCGGAAGATGATATCTATAATTAATATCTCTGTAAAGTTGAACCCCCCAAAAAAAAATTTTTTTCGAGGTAAAAATCCTCATGCGATTTCTAGGTAATTAACAGTTCGGTCTCCACCACGGTAAAAATAGGCTTCCACCTGAAACTAATTTCCTTTTTGGCTACCGAGGCCATTCTTGAAGGGATGGAAAAGAAAGCCCTGAGGATCCATTTACAGGGCGCGAACGAGAGGTGACACCTGGCCGGGTGGGAGGGGAGCGGCCAAGTGCAATTAGGAGCACAGAACCTCCTTGTTTGGGTTTAACTGTTTAATCCAACCGTCCATTGCAGCCAAGTCCAATGGCTCACAAATTTCCAAGATGAACTTCTGCTCCTAGAGGGGCCCTTCTGACTCACGGCCAGCCAGCAGCTCGGCCCACCCGGGCCAGTCACTCACGGGCACGTGGCGAAGCCAGGCCCCGAGAAGGGCGATGATCTGCCCGGCATCGCTCAGCCAACGGTGGGGGAGGGAGGCCTGGCACCCTGGTCACCGTGACCCCAGCTCAGCCTAGCTGTCCCCTCTCCAGGGCTCTCAACCATCCCCCAGACCACTCAACCCCGGCCATCCTAAGGCCCCAGCAGCCCCGTGAGCCCTGCCAGGGTCCTCGCGGCTCCCGCAGGCAGGAGCTGCCCCCCCAGCAAGCCTTCCTCGGCCTCTTTTCCTGCTCATTCGCTAACCGTTGGGTATTTTCCCTTCTCATTCATCTGCACAAACACCCATACACAAGAAAATAACAAGTAACCTGAGAGCAGAAGGCACAGGCCCAGGGCACTGTGGTCCTGGGTGCGCATGCTGAGCTCCCCAGCCCTACCCCGGGGAACCGCCACCCATTCCCAGACACTCAATAAATATTTGCTGATCTGATATCCTTTGAAGTTGGCCAGATTTCGTCTCCAAGTGGATTAAAAAGCTTCGTCTTAAGTAAAAGCACGTAGACTCGGAGCACGTAGCCTGTGCCCGGGGGACGCCCCAGGCTGGTCTACAGACAGAACAAGGGACCGAGAGGCCCAGGGTCAGGCTCAGGGGCTAAGTGTGCCTGTCCTGGGGGAGACGCGTGAGGGGTGGTCAGGGCAGGCACAAGAGCAGCGGAGGCCAGAGGTTAGGAGGTCAGGAGGCCAGGCTGGAGGGTTCCGAGCCGGCAGAGAGGGATCAGGGCCGCAGTGCAAAGGCCAGGGAGAGGCTGGTGAGACCCGAGGGTGGCAGTGTGCCTGACAACAGCCCTCAAAGACGCCCACGTCCCAGTGCCCAGACCCTGAGCATGTTATCACCTTCCAACAGACCCTGCGGCTGGGACTGACTGAGCTGGATAGATGACGGTGGAGTCTCTGGGGGCCCAGTGTAAACACAGGGTTCTTGCAGAGGGAGGCAGGGAGGTTTGACACAAGGGAAGGCCACGGGATGCCGGAGCACAGCTGGGGGCGATGCGGCCAGGAGCCAAGGGATATGGGCGCCTCTAGAAGCTGAAAGATCCCCCCCGCCCCGGAGCCTCCAGAAGATGCAGCCCTGCCCCTCCCCCTTGATTCTGGTTAGCAAGAAACACTGGCTTTGGATCCCCAACCCCCAGAACTATAACGGAATAAATACATCTGTGTTGTTCCAGCCACATAGGAGCTACAACAGAGGCATGGCCCCAGGTGAAGGGCTAAGAGCCGACACCCCAGCAGGCGGCCCAGTCCTGGGAGGGGCGAGAGTGCTCACCTTTCACAAAGATCAGGCCAGATGATCTCTCCCTCACCTCTGCTTCCCAGTGTCGGCCACGGAATGGAGCAGAGCCAGGGCCCCTCCACAGTGCCTGGCACCACCCCCATGCTCCCTCAAGTTCCATGAGAGGAATGGACTCGAAGACCAGAGACCCAACCAGTAGACAGGCATCCTTCAGGTCCATCCTGGGGACCCCCTCCTCCTGGCTGCAGCATCGTCTTCTTTCCGTAACCTCAACTCCACTCTGACCTCAGCCACTCTCTGCAGAGACCAGACACCCTGGAATGTGCTATGTGGGAAAGGGGGTGAGCCTCCCATCACTGGAGGGAACCCAGCTGGGGTGGGGTGACCTCCATGCGCCCCGGAAACGCTGAGACCCTGTGAGTCTCTCCTGGGACTCCTCCTTGGAGACCGTCCCGCACACAGTAGGTGCCCACGTGGCACTTGCTGAACGAGATTTCTCACCCGACAGCTGTCCTTTTGGCAGGAGCTGCGAGCAGAGGCTGGCTTCCTGCCCAGAAGACAAGAAGAGGCCCATCTGTGACTCACCTTCTCCTGCGATCCCTGTCAGACGGCCAGGGCTGGAGGCTGGAGGAAAAGGCACTACGACAGCGCAGCGTCCTGGCAGAGGGAGCCGCACAGCCCACGGCCCGGGCTCACCGCTCCCCGCTCACCGCTCACAGCGCGGCCTCGCAGCGCAGGGGCAGGGATGGGCACTGAAACCCCAAGCCCGCCAGCCACTCCAGCTCCGGAGGTGTCAGCCAGGGCCGCACGGGAAGACTCCATTCGCTGCCGGACGAAGGAGACCACGGGGAGCCCCTCCCTGTTTGGTCACGGCACCTCTCCCCTGACACCTCCACCCATGTCACGGTCTGACAAGGCCAAGGCAGCCCTGCCCGGCCAGGCCCACGGTGCATGTCCATGGCATAAAGACCCTGGTGTCCCAGGAAAGGTCCTCCCCCGCGACGGTGGCGTCCACCTCCCCCTGCACCTCACCCCGTGGCCTGTCCCCGCACAGCTCCACCTGCCGGCCCCCTCCGGTGATTCCACGGGGCACGTGAACCAAAAGACAGCACAGAGCACCCCACAGAGGAGTGCCACGGCCACGGGTGCCATGCCGTGGGGCCACACGCCAGGGGCCTCCTTGGACATGACTTAGCCCCATACAGAGCCACATGGCCGCAGCCCAGGTTGGGGGCTTCACCAGGCAGCTGACCACAAAAAGCAGAAGGGAAGGGGGCTGGCTGGGCCTTGCCCAGCTAAATGACAGCTCGGCCACCTTTTCCAGTGGAAGTCACACAGTCCGGCACTGACCCCTCTGGGAGCCAGGGGCATGGAGAGAGGGGTGGGCAGGGGTGGGGGGTGCAGGTGAGCCTCTAGGACAGGGGTGAGGAACCTTATTTCTGTCAAGGGCCATTTGGATACTTATAACATCATTCGCAGGCCATACGAAATTATCAGCTTAAAAATTAGCTGTGAAAAAGCTCCTAGATTTATTGAATTTCAAGTCCCACCTGCAGTTGCCTTGTCAGGGCCAAACCAAATGATTTCTCGGGCTGTATATGGCCTGCAGGCCAGACGTTCCCCACCCCTGCTCTAGGACAAAGCCAGCAGACTGGGGCTGCCGCTCAGCCCTCTCCTAACTCCCCACACTGCCCCCCGCAGGGTCCTGCTCAAAACGGCTCTCTCGGTCCCCATCTGTGTGGGTCGGGGGGTGGGCACAGAGGCCTGGCCTGGCAACCAGAGGATCTTGGCCCTGGGCCGCGACAATGGGTTCAGCGTGGGCACGTGACCCGCGTGGGCGGTGGGTCTCGGCTCTGGATTCCACTGGGAAGTGTTGGCAGCCAGCAGCGGTCTTTGGCCTCAGTTTCTCAGAGAGCCACGACCCGGGAAGGCTACAGGAGAAAGATGCCAACACGCAGGGAAGCGGAGCCCAGACAGAGACTCAGGGATCGTTAAACCCGGTGCCAGCCACGCCGGAGGCCACCTGGGCTTTCCGGTTCTGCGAGCTGAGGCGCTGATCCCACTCTTTCGCTTAAGCTAGTTGGAGTCGGGTTCCTGGGACTTGTAACCAAGAGTCCTGGTTTAACACACCCGCTCTGTGCACCGCGTTACAGGGCCGTGGGAAGGAGGAAATGGGTGGCTCACTCCACCCTCAAGTTACTCTAAACCTACCAGGGAAGAGCTGACCAAGCACCAGAACACGGCCCGGTGGACACAGAGAGGAGGAAAACCCTGGAGAGCCGAGAGATGGGAGTCAGCCTCCAGGAGGCAAAGACCCCAAAGGACAGCTCCCTGGAGCCCCCGCCTCTGCCCCCTTCTCTCCTCTCCACAAGAATTCCTCTCTCCCACTTTGGGGACAGGAATTCCAGGCGAGGCAACCCCGGAGATCAGAGCCACCGAGGGGGACTTATGCACACGGGCGACTGCGAGCACTCGGGATGGGACTGTGCAGAGACCGACACCGGAGAGCACCCGGTTCCCACGCGCAAGGCTGCAGAAAACCCGCCCTCCACTCCCTTCCAGGTGCGAGATCAGAAGGATCAAGGACCAGGGACGGTCTCGGCCACCCGCCCACGCCCTCCGGCCCATCACACCGCTTCCCTCTTAATGCTGGAATCTCAAGTGGGTGATCCACAGGGTTTAAAAAGCGCCATAACAAATGTTAGGGAAGGGACCGGCCCACATGCGGCTCCGCCCTCAGACCCTCCTTTCTAGGCTCTTCCTCCTGCTTGCAAACACCCAGCGGCCACAGGCCTGGTGCCCGCCCTCCTCTCCTTCCACCCCCGCCGCTGGCTCTGGGAAACTTCCCCCAATTTCTCGGGGCGCGATGCTGAGGGCAGAGCTCCGCTCCTGCAGTAGGCTGGAGGCTCTACGTCAGAATTTAATGACTTAAAAAAAAAGTGCAGACATGAAGTTTCTTGCACTGGAGTCTGTGACCCTGACCCAGCTGCCGGGTGTTCTGAGGGGCAGCAGGAGCCAGGAACAGCCCGTGGGCCCCGAGGTGCTGGCAGCTGGCTGACCCCCACCCCCTCCTCCTCCCCAGAGAGCCCCTCTCTCCTCGAGGCTGGTGGGCAGGTGGCAGACCCTTGGGCCCCCTTCCTGGGAGAAGAGGAGCTGATCCACGCTGGTGCCAGGCTCGGAGACAGGCATTTAATGCATTGTTTCACCTCACTGCCAGGACAGTGAGATGAGGTGGGCACCACGTACCCCACTTTATAGGAGAGGACTTGAGTGGGAGAGGACAGGCCATCGTGAACAACAGAGCCACCATCCCAGGTACTCCTTCAAGGTCAGGAGCAGGACACTGGATCCCAGCTAACAGAGGAGATGGGGGGTGGGCACCGAGGACCACGGGCCAGCCTGGGTCTCTCCCTGAGCGGTCCCTGCTACAGCTCTACACAGCACCTACTGAGTCACCCCAGGCCTCGGGGAAATGCCTCCACCCCCCAACCACCAGCTCACGGGGGCCCTGGCTTCCCCCACTCCAGGTAGAGACCCCTCAGCAGGGGCCATGCTTTGTCACCCCTTCCAGCTGGCAGAGGGTCCAGCCCTGGCTCCCAGAAACCTCGCTGAAGAATGAACAAACAATCCCTCCAAACCCCCCTCTGAGCCGTCCTCGGGGCAAACAAGTCTGGGCCCATCCCCCGGTGGGTGTCAACAAGAACTCATGAGCAGGGTCATCCTGGCAACCTGCCCTCCTCTGAAAACATCGGGGTGAGCTTAAGGAGGCAGTAAACACTGGACTGGAAGTGAGCCCAAACTCAGGGATGGGGGCCTGCATGTCAGCCCATGGGTGAGGCCCGGCCAACGGTGAGGGAGCCCTGCCCTCCACTTCTCCAAACACAGCCCATGGGGCGAGCCACAAGGTCCCATGAGAGGGGCCTGTCCCGGCGCGCAGGGGCCTCCCAGCCGGCCCCGCTCTGACTTCTAGCAGCTCCCTTCCAGCAGGGGAAGCCCAGGGCTTCCTACAGGGAGGGGCACCTGGCTGGTGCTGTGCACAGTCTCCTCCGGGAGACCCCTGGGCTTTGCTCCCCCTCAGACAGCACCCAGGATGGGCCAGCCACCCCCAGAGGATGGGGCAAAGCTGGTGTGAGGAGGGCAAACTGAGCAGAAGCTGGCCTCCCAGTGCGGAGCCAAGCCCTTCATGTGCACCAGCCGTGGCCCACAGCAAGGCCTGGAGAACTGAAGGCCGTTTGCCCCCTTCCCCAACATGCCACTCAGGCAGCCCCCAGCCCTCACCCTTCTCCCAGCTCAGAGGTCAAGGTGGCCAGCACCAAACTTGGCCCAGTCTCCCCTTCTCCACATTCCAGAGCGCAGAGGTGGCCAGGCCGGGCAAGGAGGGCCAAGGCCACCTCAGTGTCCAGGGCCCATCTTCCTTGTGCCAGGGAGGCTGCTGGTGACTATCGGGGTGGCCAGGCCGGCTGCCCTCCCCAGGGGCAGAAGCTGGGGGAGGTGGGACCGCAGAGAAGCCAAGCCCAGGGCTCCCTGCCTGCAAGGCCAGCTAGGAGTCTGGGTTTCCGGTTTCCCTGTGGCTGCCCAGGCTCTGCTCAGCCTCCGGGGAGATGGAAAGAAAGTCTGACTTGATCTGAAGAAGAGAGTGTTCCCGGCAATAATTCATATCAGGAAACTGGGAAAAACCTGGCGTCAACGAGAAAGACTCGGGGAGCCAAGGGCTTCGTGAGCACCTCCGGGCGTTGCTCCACTTCAGCCAACTATTCGGGAAATGGGGAGAAAACGCAACCACACAGCATCCCTTAAAGACAGGGCCAAAAAAAATTCTGGCTGGCGCTGACCCCAGTCTTCCCAGATGGATGGCAGAAGCTGGCGTTTGAGGCGTCCTTGAGCCTCGGTGCCCAGGGCACACTGAGCTCGCCTGGGTACCATCCCTGCCCTCTGCATCCTTACTTGGGTGGGGAGGGGCAGGGCCTGCCAGCCCTTCGGGAATGAGAAAACCGAGGCCTGGAGGGCCCGCAGCAGCCCAGCGGAATCCCCCGCCCACCCTGAGGAGCCTGGACCCTCTCGCCATGGTGGACGCAGCACCCCAGCACGAGTGGGACCCCAGCCAGGCGCTCAGCCCAGCCCAGGCCCTGGGAGGGAGCATGGGGAGCTGGGGTGAGGGGAGGCTGCAAGCACCCCAGCCACAGCCTCTAAAACCTGTTCCTTTTCAATCTTTTTAAGGGAAATACGTTGATGTGACTGAGGATATTCTCAGACACAGCGAAGGTGACAGGCACAGGCCGTGTTCGGGGCTCTGTCCCGGGGGAGGTGTCAGGCCTGTGATTCCCTGCGAGGCTGGCCTGGAGGAAGATGAACACACGGTGAGTAAATGAACGAGTGGCGCTCAGAAGGACACGCTCCCCAGACAGCCCGGCCGCCCAGCCCCCCCACCTGCTCTGCGGGAACGCTCCTGCCAGGCGCCAGCCCCCTCAGCCTGTTCATCTCTGCTGCAAAGCCGAGCAGATCCATCTCCTGTTCTGTTTTGTTTTTATAAGTGAAATGAGGCTGGAACCAGGGATGCGTTTTGAAAACCTCAGCGTCATTTGGGAACCGGTGGTTCTCACCCCTGAGCACCCCGGCTCCTGTGGGGGCGCCCGGAGCAGAGGCCCGGCCTGCGGAAGGCAGGGGATACCGTGGCCTGCCTGCACGGTCACCACTGTGGGTCCAGCTTCTGGACCTCGGGCGGCGGGCACCTTCTCTGCAGAGGAGGTGTCTGAGCCTCTCCGCACAGGGCCAGCTAACCGGGGCTTCGAAGAGCAGGCACCTGGACAGAGAGCTCTGTCACCCACTAGCCAAGCGACCTTCAGCACCCATACTCTGGTTTTTGAGAGATCCACAGCAGGAAAGGAAGCAGGCTGGGCCTCTGAGCTCTCACAGCCCTTCAGGACCAACGGTCACCTCCCACTGGACCCATCTGACAAATTCACTGGGCATATATTAAGCACCAGGCTCCAGGGACAGCAGAGACCAGACCCTCCTGGACCCCAGACCCTTAAGGGCCTTGGGGACCAAGGACTCGCTGAGGGAAGCAGAACGCAGGGAGCACGGGCTGGGGGAAGGGGGCAGGAAGGAGAAACCATTCCAGTGGAGTCCGTTTGTCCCCTCTCCTGTCCCACGGCCACATCCCACCTGGCATTCCCGTTATTTCTGCCCACACGTGACTCTCCGCGTGCTGCTGGCTCCTGGCGTCTTAGTGAAGAAATTTGTTTTAAAATTCTGATAACTCTACTGCCACAGAACCGGTTTCCTCTTAATGCTATGTATTTTACATTACGCTCATTATAAAAACTACATTCTGACACAAAGTCCCGTGGGCTTCTCCAGCCCTGGGGTGGGGGCGGATTTTACGGCACAGAGAGAGCTAAGAACCCCTATGTCGGGTTGGGGGGGGTCCTTGAAGCCAGAGCCACCTCACATCACGGACAAAGAACTGACCGATGCAGAAACCAAATAAACACCCAGGAGCCCCACCCACCCAACAGTCAGGTGACAAGTCAGAACACAGGCTCAGCTGGGGTTAAGGGGTGCTGATGCAAATAAACTGAGAAAACGTGGATTTTTTACTGAGTGGGTTTTTTATGCAGAGGGAAACCAGAATTACCTAACTGGTAAGTGAGGCAGCCCACGGGGAGAAGTGCCGAACAGCAGGAAGGAGGCGAAACGCACTTGAACCTGAACCGCAAACTGCAAACCTTTAGAAAAGGCAGGAGCCTCGGGACGACACCCGCTGGCGACCTCTCCTCCTCCCTGGGACCAGCCAGCCTATTCCTGACTTTCCAATGCTCCCGGGCTCCGAGCAACAGCCCCTCCCTTGGGTCACGCGTGGCAGAATCCAGGTGTGAGAAAAAAGCCACGACTCCCTCCGCACAGTCCCACGGCGCAGTCCCATAGTGCGACCTCTCTAGGGAAGGGACCACTTTTTAAAGCTTGGACATCCCTCCTCCAAGCCCACAGGTGGGTGGTTTCCTTGGGGCTGGCAACCCTGCAAGTCACTGGCAAGAGTGCAAAACGCAAGGCAGACGCGGGGTGAGTTCTGCGGTAGCTGAGACCTCAGGCTCAATCAAAAAATGAACAAAGAAGGCCCGGCCGGGCGTGGCTCAGCGGTTGAGCGTCGACCTGGGATCCAGGCGATCGGGGTTCGATTCCCGGTCAGGGCACATGCCCGGGTGGTGGGCTCCATCCCCAGTCGGGGGCGTGCAGGAGGCAGCCGGTCAATGACTCTCTCATCATTGATGTTTCTATCTCTCTATCCCTCTCCCTTCCTCTCTCTGAAATCAATAAAGATATATATTTTAAAAAAAAAATGAACAAAGAATCACCGCAGGACCTAGCAATCCTGCTGCCAGGGAAACAGCCAAAAGAACTGAAAGCCGGGGCTTGAACAGGTACGTGTACACCTAGGCTCACATGGCCTCGCTCACAGCAGCCGGGGGTGGGAACAGCCACACATCTGTGGACAGAGGGATGGATACACACCTGGGCCGCCAGGAAGGACATTCTGACACACGCCACCATACGAACGCACCCTGAGGGCATTGCGCTCAGTGAGATAAGCCAGGCACCGATTCCACTGACCTGAGGTCCCTGGAGGAGTCAACTTCGTAAGGACAGAAAGTAGATGGTGGGTGCCAGGGGCTGGGCAAGGGGGACAGGGAGTTCGTGTTTAATGGGGACAGAGCGTGGGTTTAGGAAGATGGGAAAGATCTGGAGGTGATGGAGGTGACGGCTGTACAGCAGTGTGAATGTGCCCAAGGCCGCTGACCTGGGCACCTAACAAAGGAAATTCGCGTTATTTGTATTTTCCCACAATTAAAAAAATAATAATGCCCCAGCAGGTTTGGCTCAGCGGTTAGCGCATCGGCCGGAGGACTGAAGGGCCCCGGATTCAGTTCCGGTCAAGGGCATGTACCTGGGTTGCAGGCTCGATCCCGGCCCTGGTCGTGGCGCGTGCAGGAAGCAACCAATCGCTGCGTCTCTCACGTCGATGTTCCTCTCTCCCCACCTCCCCCCCACTCTCTCTGAAAAGCAATGGAAAAAATACCCTCTGGTGTGGATAAAAGTATTAATGATAATAATAATAAAGAAAAAAAGAAAAATATTTCTCGCGTTCCAAGAAAAAGCACTTGGCTCAAGAGGGAAGGAATTCACACCACAGCTCTGACACTCATCAGCCACGTGACGGGGGCATGTCCCCTGGACTCCTGAGCCCTCCTTTCCTTATCTGTGAAGATAATCGCATCTCTTCTGCGGGACAGTTTCCAGGACTGATGGAGGCACCCCGAGTGACGCGCTTGGCACAGCGATGGGCACGTAAGCAGCACGGTGTTTATCAACACAATTCGTAGAATCAGGAGCACGGTGTAAACACTGAGAAATTGTTATTGTAAGAGAAAGTGACGTCAGAGGCAGAGGCACCCAGGTGACCCTGGCAAATGCCCCCCCCCCCCAGGAGGCCTGGGAGATGGTATCTCTACTCCTGACACTTCAGGGATGTGCATGGCCCAGACGCCTCATAAAAATCCCTCTCAGAATTAAAACTGATCTGAATAGAAGCGGCCGCACTCGGCCTGGCTCTTTTATTACTTTAATTCGAACTTAGTTTATCTCTGAGCGTCGGCAGAGGCGCCGAGCGGGAGATGGGCCCTGTCAGAGTCAGGCGAGCTCCGTGTTGCAAGAAATTATCTGCCTTTTGCAAGAAAATTACTAAGGATGGGGGGGGTGCTGTTACTTTAAGATCTCCAAGCTGGTGTGAGAAGAAACTAATTAAATGATTGTAATTTTCTGTGCAAATACAGTCGCTGACTTCTACAGAAATGCAAAATAGAGGGGACTTCTCTATATCAAAAGAGCATCAGAGTTTAAAAATTATTTTTCAGCTCTCCGGTGAGAGCTCACGTTCAAGCACCCCCATTAAATTTTTAAAACAGCAAACGGAGCTCAGTCGGGATACAGATGATGAGTGTGGCCTGTGCTCCGTGAAGTGTCCCGATCGCGGAGGGGATGCACAGAGGACGCTCCTGCTGTCAGTCTATCCGTCACTCGCCGGTCACCATGCGCTGAGACCACGTTTAAGTCTGCGGTTCACAAGCCCAGGTGCCCAGCAGGTTGGGGCTGCACCTGGAGGGACCTGCTATGGAGAGGCTGCTGTCCCCACCAGGCACTAGGACAGGGAAGAGCCATGGTGCCAGCCTGCAGGCAGCAGTCCCGCACCCGGGGGGCCTGGCTGGTGCGCGGTTCACGCCCAGGAGGCAGCTTTCCGAGGGTTCCCGCAGCCAAAGCAGGCGGAACAGGCCACCCACCCGCCTTGGCCTCCCCCGAACGCTTCAGATGGAGGCCCTGCTGTCCCCAGGGCAGAGCCAGGGTCCCTGCTCCCCGGGCTCCCACACCTGGGGAAGGTGGCAGGGACGGCTGCTCCGGTCTCCAGCGCCCCTCCGTGCCCCGTGAAGCACCCACGCGGCCCCCAGGACTGGGGGGGGAGGGCGGGCAAAACGGGCCACTTGTAAGAATCTTTAAATAACTCGCTCTCGGAAAGAAGAGACCAAAACAAGGAGGCCCCCAAACAGAAGGCAATTTACAAGCTCCCCCCCAGCTCCCCAGACCGGAAAGGCACAGGGACAAGCGGCACATCCCAGCTCCCTCCTAACGCCAGCTCCGCCTGCCCTGACGTCAGCCCCGGGAGCCGCAGCCTGCCTCCGGCAAATTACAATAAAGCAAAAATTAAAACTAACGGCCGTTCTGTAGTGCAAGCTAATCTGAAGGGGCGCGCAGAAGAATGCTGTTAATTTATGACCTCTTTAAAATACTCTCAGGAACCTCATGCAACCACAAATTAAATAGCCACTTTATTAAAGTAAAAGGAGATTTGTGCAATGTGGTCAGGAGCTTTATTAACGGGGCTGTCTTTGCGCCTTTGAGCCAGGCCTCCTGAACGACAGCCGTGTCCTTTCTCTGCCCAGAGTGCTACAGGTTCCCCCTCTCCCTCGGCCTTCATCCTCTTAGCGTCCCAACCTCCGGCTCAGCCCAGGTGATGCCGACTCTACTTGTCCTTCAGAGCCATGGATCATCACCTCCTCCAGGAAGTCCTCCCTGACTTCCCCAGTGCAGCTCCACAGGCCACCAGGGTAGTCTATGATGAGTTCCTGTCCAGACCAAACGTCTCACCAGGACAGGGGCTATAACTGATTTTGCTCATCACTGGGGAGCAACTAACAGACCCTGCACAAGCAGCTGGTTTGAGGGTTAACCTCAGGCCTCTTCTCACCGGGGCTCTTAAACTTCATGTGGTCCCTCCGGGCACAGGGAGAATGCAGAAGACCCTGGGTCACCCGGCAGGTGTCCTCCTAAGTATGGCACTGCCAGTTTGCACGCCGAGACTCTCCTAGACTCATCCACCCAGCTCGCATCTCCATGTACAGTCACCTGTCCCACAACACAGGTGTCCCTTGCTCTCTCATCCTAACCCAGCCACCAGGCCCAGGGTCCCCGATGGGTCTGCACAGTCCACCGGCTCCCGACAGCAAATGTGACAGGTACTCAGCACTGGTCACTACATCACTTGACCTCTGTCTGCCTCTGTCTCTTTCTCAGTGGCCGCTGGTGACCCTTGGTGAAGGTTGCCGTGACACAGAAGCATCTGGGCAGAGGCCCACCACATCCATACTGACCAACCACGGTGCAGCCTCCTGGGTCCAGCCTCTCTCTCCAACTCAGCACCCACCCCAAAATGCTGGGAGGCTGGCGCTGTGGTGCCTGGAATTCACATGATCACAGAGAAAGTGCAGCAGACTCCAGTGCAATGTAAGACCTCACGCCCTGGAGCCACCAAGATCACCTCCATGAGTGGAACAGAGCTGTCTTCACGAACCCACAGCCGTCAGATGCAAAGCTACACACCAGCTTCATCGTGAGGGTGGGGTTGGGGGGGACAGGAAGCCAGTGCCGCTCCCGGAAAGAAAGGACAAGCCTGCAGAGCTGGGTCTGTCCTCACCTGCAGACCTCCCAAACCCTTTCCTCTCTCCCTCCGCCCCCTCCGGGGCCCTGGCCCAGGCCATCACCGGCTGCTCTCTGAGCCTACATCCGGAGGTCTCACTTCCACAACCCTGATCCTTTCCAGCTAGGGGATCCCAGGCAGATGGACTCCTAATCTCTCCGGGCCTGAGCGCCCACACCCAGGCCAGCTGGCTCTGACGCTTAGTTAGGCGTCAATAACCACCACCCGCACCACCGCCCTGGGCCCTGGAGGGCTTGACATCTGGCAGGTGTCACGTACTAATTCACACCTTCAGAAGCTCCGGACTGGAGTTCTGCCTCTCTGGGCTCCCAAGACCCTGGAGCAGAGAACTCAGAGAATCAGCTCAGAATTATCTCTGCACACAACTCCTCTGACACCCCCAGCCCTGAGACACCACACAGAGCAGATGCTGACGAGGGGAGAGGGGAGCCGAGGGGCTGACCTGCTGACGAACACTGAACAAACTGGGCCTGGCCGCATGGTAGCAAGACTGACACCCAAGTCCTGCAAAGTTCAAGTCCAAGTGCCGTGAGGGGAGGCCTGGGGGTGAGCTGTACTTAAAATAAGCAGAAAGCACACAGTTTCCCAGAAACGGTACAATCGGGACAGGGCACAGCACAGTCCCACCGCGGTAGCTTGAGGCCATGACCCCAGAGGTGGAGACCAGCGCTCCGCGTCCACCCTCCAATCCCGCCTCTGCCTCCGAGGGTAGTTCAGGAGACAGCCCTGCGCCTCCACAGAGCCATTCTGGATTCATCAAGGGTAATGCCGGCTGGCTCCAAGGAAACATTAATTTCACACATAACACTCTGTTTCTACAGCTAAACGTCAGGCAGAAAGGCAGTGTTTGCTTCCAAGCAAGTCCCCTTCCACATCTCCACGGCAGGGAGGAAACCCAGCTGGTGGAGGGGACGCACAGATGTTCCCAGCGCTGCAGCCACGGGCCTCTCTCCCAACCAGCTCGAGCCCTGCGGTTCCTTCTGGCGGATGTTCTAAAATACCATTTTAAAAAGTCTATTCCTCTCGTCAAATGGGTGTGTTTTTTAATTATGAAAAACACTGGACATGGTAACGCAAACACGATCTCAGCTCATGGGGAGCCCATCCACAGAGCGCACTTTCCCAGGTCTCAGTACCTGGGCAAATTGGGTTAGATAAAATTTTTAGAAGGCCCTGCTCAGCAAATTGCCCTCAAGTTAGTTTCATCCTGGTTGTGGCTTTTGGACACGGTGCTTTCAAGCGGAGGTGACACAAAGTGCAGAGTCCTGGCTAAAATCTTTGGCCCCATGGCTGCCAGCTGAGAACTGGAGGGCACAGGGCACCTCTGAGACTCTTCGTGGGCCAGGAAAACAATGCTGAGAAATGACGTAGGAAAATGGTTTTACTGTGCTCCGGGTTCCAGCTCTCACTCCTGTTCTGAGTTTTGCCCAGGCCAGGTGAGACTCCTACAGCATCACGTCTCCCCCAGCCACAGGACAGTCTGCTTTTCAGGGGAAACGCCTGTCCCCCTGGACGTCCCCTTCCAGAGGAGGGGGGTATGGAAGGTGTGCAGTGGCTCAGCATTCCCTCGCCGTCTGCCTTCCTTCACCGCAGACGCTGAGACTGCTGACGGCACTGAGGGACTCGGGGCTTCCGCCTGCTAGGTGTCCGCTAAGAGCCGGGCGATGCCCTGCTCTCCACGCATCATCCACGCGTCACCCCCGCCCTGCCGTTTCCCGGTGGCCAGAGGAGAGATCCACCTCTGGTTCTGGACTTCCTACCCCCCAACAAAGAAAAACCAGCACCCCCACTCCCATGTCCCCCTCCCAGCATTCACCTGCGAGCAGCCAGGATACAGCCCACTCAGCGACCTAACCCAGCCACTGCCCCAGGGAGCAAAGCCAGGTGGGCTCCTTGGACAGGCTCCCCCCACTCCAGTATCCCAGCCCCTCTGGTCCAAGCCCCCTCCTCACTCTCTCCACGGGAGCCACCTGGCCCTCAGGCTCTGTACTCAGAATGGGGGAGGGTGGGCTAGGTACCAGTGAGTCCTGAGGCACTGGTCCCACCTGGGGGGCTGGTCTGCACCCCTCAGTGTCTCTCTCTCCCCTTTCATGAAGCTAAAACAACAAAGGGACTCCAGTAAGCTGCTGGACCAACCACCCGGCAGGCGGGGCTGGGCTTGGTTAGGGACCTGGCTCCCCTGGATGGCTCTTCGCGTCAATCTGTTCCTCTGAGTTACTGGCTTCGATTACCTTTCACCCCATAAATTACAGCTTACCACATGGGACATGGTTTGGTCTCCAGTACTGGGGTGTAGTGAGGGGCTGAACCCAGCTGCACGTCTGGGGTCTGCCGCCTCTCTCAAGATGCTGGTGAAGGGGGCCCCTTTGGGCTCTCATAGGGAGGGGGCACCTGCTCCCCTCCATGAAGCACCCCCTCAGCACCCAGGTTGCCCCCCGCTGGCCAGCGGACCCAGGAAGCCAGCTCTGCACCCCCTCCCCTTCCCAGGGTTTCTAGTCTGGCTAGAAAATGTCAGAAATGGCCAAACCCCCGAGACGTGGCGTCTGTGCAGGCAGCCCAGCCAGCTGGGGGCGAGGGGGGGAAGAGCCCGGCTCTGGGACGATCTAGCCCATCAGGCGCGGCCCCCACCCAACACGCTCACCCACCCACCTCTCCCTCCTCCAGCAGAACCCTCACCAACGAGGAGCCCAGAGGGCTGGGCAGAGAACGGGGTGAAAGTGCCACCCAGCCCGGGGGTTCACCCCTTTCCTGGCGAGGAAAGCACCCAGGTGGGTGTCCCACCCTTCCACTCCCAGAGCACACAGGGTTCCCGGCCCTGTGCTGCCGCCTCAGAACTTTGGGGAGCAGTGGTCAAGAATGGGAGTTAGGAGACAGCAACTGGGGAGACCCCATGAACAGCGACGGAAGGGAGTGAGCAGAGATTGTCCCCTCTCCTCCCCATACAACCAGCCCCCCCCCCCACGCACACACAGCTGCCATAAGGGGTTCTCTCCAAACGTATGACCCAGGAGGGCTGCCTGGAGGGGACCCAGCGTGACCATCAGTCACCTTTGCAGGAAGCGGGGGAGAGGCCAGACAGAAGGCGCCCCAGGGGAGGGTATGAGAGTGTCCCCCAGCCCTGAGACACAACGGCAGAGGGTGGGGCAGGATCCAGGGGGGCAGGGGCCACCTGGTGGAAGGCGGTGCGGGGGACCCTAACAGAGGTGGCCCTGCGGGGACGGGGGTGTCCTGCTGAACTTCCAGATGTTGAGGGGCCAAAGTGGCAGGGGCGGCGGAGGGGCGGCACAGGGCGGGGGTGATGCCCAGGCTGCGGGTACACAGATGCCCAGGCGTCCAGGTGCATCCCTGATGGGACCCCAAGGTAGCGGCGGGTCACAGGGGGGTTCTCGGGGAGAGGGGGCCCCAGAATCGATGCGAAGCTGACCGGGTAAGTCTGGAGCCCGCGGGGGCGCCGCGAGCAGTGCCGAGCAGACGGGGGTGCGGAGGGTCCTAGAGCCAAAAATCCCAGGCGCGCCCTGAGCGCCCGGACAGGGTGCAGTCTGAAGGCGACGGGGGCGCAAGGCCGAGTTGGGGGAGAATCCTAAACGGCCCGGGGGCGCCCAGAGGTTGGTGAGGTCCCAACCCCCGTAGCCCGGGATCTGGAGTCCATTAGGGGCGCCCCCGAGGTGGCTCCGGGTCCCAGGAATCTGGGGCAACGTCCCCGAGGTGGCCCGGGGCGCTCGCATATCCGGGGACCTCTCCTCGAGTAACCGGTGGCCAGAGGCCAGCGGGGGGGCTACGGGGTGACTCGCGTCCCCAAGTCGCCCAGACGCCCGGGTGGCGGGCGGCCCGGGGAGGCGGCCCCGGGCGCCGCGGGGACGGCGCGGGTCACTTACGCTGCTGTTCTGGCCCGTCCAGTGCACCATCGCCTGGTTGTGCGCCGCGTCTCCCTTGAGCACGAACGACGAGCTGACCAGCGAGACCTGCGCCTGCGACGCCGCTCCGGCCACGGGCGCCGCCCGCGCCCCGCGCCCCCGGCCCGCGGCGGGGGCTCCATCCGGGCCGGGGGCGGGCGCGGGGCGCGGGGGGCCGGGGGCGGGGGCGCGGGCGCGCCCCGCAGCCCCGCAGGCGGCCGGCGGCAGCAGCAGCAGCAGCAGCAGGAGCGGCCGCGAGCGCGGCGGCGGCGCTTCGGGGCTCGGGGCTCGGGCGGCGGGGCCGGGGCCCTTCGGGGTGCGCGGGGGCCCCCGGGGCGCCATGGTCGCTGAGGGGCGGCGGCGGGGCGGCCGGCGAGGGGACCGCGGCCGCGAGAGGCGGAGGGCGCGGGGCGCGGGGCGCGAGCGGGACGCGGGAGGAGCGGCGGCGAGGGGAGGCGGGCGCGGGAGGAGGAGGAGGGGACTCGCCGCTCCGCCGGCGCCGAGGGCGCACCGCCCCCTGCCGGCCGCCCGGCCCCCGCCCGAGGGCGCGCCCGCAGCTCCGGGCCCCAGGTCCCGGGCGCCACCCCACCCGCGGGGCCCCGAGCCCCCCACCCGGGGGTCCGTCCCTCCCCCCTCCCCGGGGGTCCTACCCTCCCCCAACCGGGGGTCCTACCCTCCCCCCTCCCCGGGGGTCCGACCCTCCCCCAACCAGGGGGTCCTACCCTCCCCCAACCCGGGGTCCCTACCCTCCCCTTCCCCGGGGGTCCTACCCTCCCCCCTCCCCAGGGGTCCGTCCCTCCCCCTCCCCGGGGTCCCTTCCCTCCCCACTCCCCCGGGGTTCACTCCCCTCCCCCCTCCCCGGGGTCCCTCCCCGGGGTCCCTTCCCTCCCCCCTCCCCGGGGGTCCGTCCTTCCCCCACTCCCCGGGGGTGCTTCCCTCCCCCCTTCCCCGGGGTCCCTTCCCTCCCCCCTCCCCGGGGGTCCCTCCCCGGGGTCCCTTCCCTCCCCTGGGGTCCCTCCCCTCCCCCCTCCCCCCTCCCCCGGGGTCCCTCCCCTCCCCCCTCCCCGGGGGTCCGTCCTTCCCCCCCTCCCCGGGGGTGCTTCCCTCCCCCCTCCCCTCCCCCTCTTCCTTCCCGCGGTCACCGAGCCCCCGCTGGGCACCGCGGGGCCCCGGGCACCGGGATACAGGCGGGACCCCAGCCAGTTGCCAGGCCCTGGGGCTGACCATGGGGTGAGGGAGACAGACAGCACCCAAGTGGACACGCCTTTGGATAAAACAACTCCAGGGAGCCCGCACTAGGACACGGTGTGCGGGGTGGGGTGGGGTGCGGTGGGGTGCGGTGGGGGGCGCAGTTCCCCTCCGAGCTGCTGGTGGAGACAGAACCAGCGCCCTGAAGACCCCGGAGGGGAACTTGCAGGCGGCAGCCGGGCTCTGCAAAGGCCCTGAGGCCGTCCCCAGCGGAGCCACTCCTGTGGCTCAGGCTTCAGGACTTGCAGACCCTGGCTTTATGCCACCAAGGGGCAACCCCTGAGCCTAGACAGACCCCTGGGTAGAGGGAGTGTTCAGGGGGAGAGGGTGGGGAGCAAGGTCTCACCAGGACAGAGTTGGCAGGCCAAGGTGAAGAGTGCAGGGTCCCCCCACGGTCACGGCTGCTCAGACAGATCTCAGTATAACTCCACCAGGCACCCACCGTGTGCCCCTGTTGGCCTCAGAGAAAAAGACGGGAGCCAGAGCTTCGAGTCTTCTGCCAGGCCGGGGCCACCCTGCTGCCAAGTTCCCCCCAGGGCATTAGAGTATTAAAACCCTCAGGGTCCGCATCCCCCCCCACACACCGGGCCCCAGCTGGGTCTCTGCTCCAGAGAGAGCGCGAGAGAGCCTAACGGGGCAGAGGGCACAGCCTGGGGCATTTGGGAAAGAGAGAGTGGGGTTCCCTCTGGCCCACAAACACCTGGTGCACTGGGGCCCCCGTCTTCTGCTTGTTCATCCCCCCAACTCCCTCTCAACAGAAGCCATGCCCAGTAACAGTCACCAGGGCTTGCCCTGTGCCCAGGCTGTGGTGGGGGGGGGGGCGGGTGGGGCGAGGGAGGTTTGAGGGTTGGCTAGTTTCTGAGGGCCCCCTCCCTTGGAATGCACCCTCGCCCCTCAGCGGTGCAAAGGTGTCGATCCCCAGGCGGCAGGTTCTCAACCTCCCGCTCAGCAGAGGGGCCAGCAGCCGCGGCGGGAGCACCTGGTCCAGCACTGGGAGCAGAGGGCAGAGTGGGGAGCTAGGGAGAGGCTCATGCCCACCACTGCTGGCGGGGGGTGGGGGGGCACGGGGGACACGGACACGGACTGCTCAGCAGTCTGAGAGCCCACACTGTCCGGGCGCAGACACACCCACCGCGGGCCTGCTCCATCTCCTCACTGAGGTCGCTGAGGTCTCCTCCCAGTGTTTTGTTTTGATCTGTTTTAATAAAGGAAGACGCCGAAGTACTGTCCTCAAGAAAACTTGACAGTGACAAATTACTGAGTGCCCACTACGCGCTGGGCACTTTCCTGGGGGCTGGGTGTGCCCTGGAAGGAGGTGGGGCCTCTTCTCTTGAAGGAGTGAGAATGCAGGTTAATGGTAGTTAATTCTCACAACCAGGCTGCCAGGTAGGTGGGATTGTCCCCATTTTACAGCCGAGGAAACAGACTCCGAGAGATGAGTGTCCAAAGTCCCCTGCCAGCCCGGGCGGGCATGGCTCAGCGGATGAGGATCGACCTAGGATCCAGGCGATTGGGGTTCGATTCCCGGTCAGGGCACATGCCTGGGTTGCGGGCTTGATCAATGACTCTCTCATCATTGATGTTTCTATCTCTCTTTCTCCCTCTCCTTTCCTCTCTCTGAAATCAATAAAGAAATATTTTTTTAAAAAAAACAAAAAAACAAAGTCCCCTGCCAGGCTGTCTGAGGCCAGACTCCAGCCCTGCTTTCTGGCCCCCAGGTGGCGCCCTTTCCACCCACCTGCCCCCAGACCCCGCATTCCCACGGTCCTGCTCTCCCAACTCCCGCCTGGCAGGCAGCTCCCCAGCTGTGTGCTCGGGCCTCAGTTTCCCCACCTGAGAAACAAGGGGGCGGACTGCACTGGAACTTCCACAGAGCACGGGCCCCAGGGGGCTCCCTCGGAAGGGTGTCTGGGAGTTGGGAAGGGCCACATGGTATTTAAGTTCTGCAATTTAAAATCTGTTTGGCTCTAATTCAGTTTCCCTCCCAACTTTCCGGCCCGGTGGTCCTCGCCGCGGATAGCGTGGACGCCCCAGGGAGCGCGGGCGACCATAGAAATGTGCGCAGAATTTATTCTGCGGGGCCACCGGCAGCAGGAAAAGCGCTCGAGCGGCTCTTGAAGGGTGAGTCAGGACCCGGTGGAGGCGGAACAGCGCGCGGCTCAGACCCTGGACAGGGGAGCGAGGTGCCCGTCCCAGGGAGTGGCAAAGGGCCCGATGCGCAGGACAGACGGTGACCCTGAGGCCCTAGGCTACAGGCTTGTCCCTTCTGAGGTCGAGCAGAAGCCTGTGGGTTTTCAAGGGAAGGAACAACGCGGTCAGGGTTGCGCTTCGGAGAGTTAATCTGGCCGCACCTGACAGCCGGAGCTTGGCAGGGAGGCGGGGAGACCAGCTGGGGGCCGTGGCGTGGGTCCAGGTGAGCGAAGCAGACCTGGACAGGAGCAGCGGGGAGGGGTGCAGAGGAGAGCGAGGTGGGTCCCCGGAACTTCTGATTGTGCAAGGTGAGAAAAAGAGGGAGTCGCCCAGCCTGTGTGGCTCAGTGGTGGCGCATTGACCTATGAACCAAGAGGTTACCAGCTGGATTCCCGGTCAGGGCACATGCCCAGGTTGCGGGTTCGATCTCCAGTCGGGGGCCTGCAGGAGGCAGCTGATCACTGACTCTCATCGCTGATGTTTCTATGTCTCTCCCTTTCCCTTCCTCTCCCTGAAATCAGGGAGGGAGGGAGGGAGGAAGGAAAAGAGAGTCAAATTGACGGAATTATCTAGGGGAACAATGAGGCCTCCTCCCTAGTTAGGGGACAAATGTGAAAGAGACGGCACCTGCTCAGCTCAGGGACACGCTGCCCCCGAGGTGTCCGGGCCTCCGGGAGGCAGTGGTCAGGCGAGGCTGGGCGCAGTAAGGAGCCGCCCCAAACCCGGGGCAGGCGTGTTCCACTCAGCCACAGTCTGCTGCAGGCCAGGCGCCCCCTCCACCCGGGAGCTCTGCCGCCGGGAACGCGAGGCCGCCAAGGTCACTGGCAGGAGGCGAGAGCGGAGAATCACGCAGGATGTGCCGCGGGGGTCGCACCCGGGAGGCAGGCCGCTGCCCACATCCCGCTGGCCAGGGCCTGGGTTCGCCGTGCGGACCGACCGCGAGGGAGGCCGGCGAGTGCGGAGCACAGGACGCTCGGCCGGCCCTGCTCTCGCTGTCACCCCGGCGGGGAGGCCCCGCCGGCCTGTGAGGCTGTTGATGGGGGAGCGGCAGGGCTTGAGACCGAGAGGTGGGATTGACCTGCGCGTGCGGTCACTCGGGGAAAATACGCAGAAGGAAGCCGGAGACGCCGCGGGCACCGCCCCACAGCCCTCTGAGGAGGTGGCTAGGGATTCCCAGAGGAAGGCTCAGGATCGAGTCCAAACCTCTTGTTTTCAAATATCTGATTATTTGTTGTCGTGTAGGAAAGGCATCCAGGTTTTTCCTGATTTCTCCGTTTCCATATGGTTCCTTGGCGTCGCACAGCAGCCAGAGCGGTTGGCAAGCGTTTCGGGACCGCGCGGCTCCCCACCCCTCTCTGCAAGGCCAGGGCCCTGCGACGAGGGATCTGCCCCGAGGAGAGGTATTCGAAGCCTTCCGTTTCAATAAACATCTCAAAAGGGAACTCACGGTCCTCCTGCCTTTAAGATTCATTTCAGAAATCAAAATTTTTGGCTACCAAATGGGTGAATGGGAAACTGACTTTTATGTAAATGCTTTGCACACTTAAATTTTCTCACCAATAAAATTTGGGGTGAAAACGTGGCGTTAGGGATTTCAGCTTGGAGGTTAATGAAAGCTCCCTGCTTTCCCTGGGAAGGGCGACCGCCTGCCTCCAGACCCTGAGGCCCGTGTCCTCGCTCTGAGACTACAAGGGTCATGACTCTGACTGGGCCACTTTTCCCACTTAGCCCCAGAGCCCAGCACAGTTCTGGGCACACGGTAGGCACTTAACAAGTATTGAGTAGATGGATGGATGGGGGCGGTGGATGGGGGCGGAAATGGGAGAATGGATGGAAACCCCCTAGGAACCAGACTGCCAAACTACAACTGCTGAAGTGAACAGCAACTCAGTGGAAGGCAAAGAGCACTGGATTGGGAGTCAGGAGAGCCGGGTTCCAGTGTCCACGCTCCACTGATGGAGCTTTGAGAACATGGGAAAATCCCTTCCCCGTGGATGCTGAAGTATTCCTCCTCTTCTGAGGGGGGTCTCATCCACGGTCAGCCTTCACAGCCTCATATCCACCGCTTTCCCCACCTCCACCCTCCCGAGGAGCCTGAACTCTGCCCACAGCATCTCCAGTTGGAAATGCACTTCAGGGAGGCAGAACTTCCACTGACAGTCAAGTGGAGAGGCTGGCAAACCCTCTCTCCAAAAATCAATTATGAAACTGCACAAATTGACAGAAACAAGCATTTCCATATTCTGGAAATCATCCAAGAGCATGCAACAATCTGAGAAGTGTTTATGCTTGAACACCGCTGAGCTTCATGCAGCAACAGTGGGAGTGCAGCATTCCAGCCTGGGGCGGCTCCCACAGCCCCCTCCCGGGGGGGACTCGGAGATCCTGCAGCGTGGGGCAGGCCATGGGGCCGGCGGCTGCAATGCCACGATGAAGGGCAATCATACAGTTGGGAGCAGTGGACAACGCCTGTGCCCAGCAGCACTGTTGGGGAAAACGGTCATCTTGGAGGTTGTGTAGAAGGGCTGTGTGCCTCCGGAAAGGGTCCAAGCGGGCCAAAGAGTCCCAGCTGACCCTAGGGCCTTATGTATACACATAGGAAACACGAGAGCTAGTGAAATGTAAGAGCCAGGCAGAGTTGAAAACGCCTAAATGCTGAATGTGCTCCTCTACCCACATACAGGTCTTTGACAGAGGATAGAAGGATTGCTGGCTCCAGGTATTTAAGAATAACCTCGGATCTAACGCTGGCTGACCTCTAAGCGAGGCAGGCACAGGGGTACAAAAGCCAGGCTTAAAAATGAAAATTAGTCCAGCTGGGCGTGGTTCAGCGGTTGAGCATTGACCTAGGATCCAGACGATCGGGATTCAATTCCCGGTCAGGGCACATGCCCGGGTTGCAGGCTCAATCCCCAGTTGGGGGCCTGCAGGAGGCAGCTGATCAATGACTCTCTCATCATTGATGTTTCTATCTCTCTCTCTCTCCTTACCTCTCTCTGAGATCAATAAAGATATATTTTTTTAAAAAAATGAAAATAAGCCTGGCCAGGGATGGCTCAGCAATTGAGCATCGACCTAGGATCCAGGCAATCGGGGTTTGATTCCCGGTCAGGGCACATGCCCGTGCTGTGGGCTTGATCAATCTCTCTCTCTCCCCTCCTGTCCTCTCTCTGAAATCAATAAGGACATATTTTAAAAATAAAATAAAATACTCTATATAAATTCTCTCAAAGACATAAGCAGTAATTATAACTTGCATTGTTGGGTTTATAACAAAAAAGATGTACTATGAATGTGACAATCATAGCATAACGCGGAGGAAGGAAAGAAGCTATATTGCAACAAAGTTTCCACATTTGATGGAAAGTAAGCGAGTATCAATCCCAAATAGATTGGGACAAATTAAAACGTATTTTTTAGTCCCTAGAGCAACCACGAAGAAAATCATTCAAAATATGTTTTTTAAAAGGAATTAAAATGGGACATTAAAACTATTTAACACAAAAGAGAGGAACCAGACAGCAACAACAAAAACCCACAGGAGAAACAGAGAAAACAGCAAAATGGCCCATGTAATACAATGTAACATAAAGGACATTAAACGTGAATAGTCTAAACACCCCAGTCAAAAGGCCGACATTGCCAGACTGGATACATAAGCAAGATACAAATACACATATACTATGTGCAAGAGACGTTAAAAAAAAAAAGTAAAAAGAAAGGAAAAGAATGGTTGGAAGTGAAAGAATAGAACAAAGATATACCATAAAAACAACCATAAGAGAGGTGATTATTTTAATATCAAACAAAACAAACTCTAAGGCAAGAAATATTACTAAAGTCAGAGAGGGACATTTTGTAGGATAAAAGAGAGACTATCGGGAAGATATAAAAATTATAAGTGCACACGCCCGTTACAACAGAGCCGCAACAGACACGACACAAAAACTAGTAAGGCTGAAAGGCCCAACAGGCAATTCAACGATAATAGCTGGAAATGCCAACATCCTGCGGCGGCCGGTTGGACAGACTTGAGCAGAGCCAGGGGGATGCGCCGGGTGAGAAGGTCACCAACGGGAAAGCCCCGGGTGCCCACCACGGGGAAAGCTGGGAGAGCAAGGCCCTCACCCGGGGTGACCTTCCCTCCCCGGCATGTCCCCAGGGAGCCAGAGCAGCCCCCCGAGGAGGCTCCCCTGTTGCTGCTTCTGTGCTGGGACCTTCCTTGTTCCACTGTCCCCAGCTTCAATAAATGTCCCATCTGAGAGCACTTTCGCTGCGGCCAATAAACTCTTGTTTTGCTGCACTTTGTCTCTTGACCGAAATCTTTCCTTCAAGAAGACAAGGGCCGAGGTCTCGTCACCCCACCAGTAACAACCCCACTCTCAATAATTAATAGAACTAGATTTTTTTAAATCAGCGATGGTCTATATAGAAGACTCGAATCCACCCTTGGACCAGAACGATCTGACGGACGCAGCGACTTCAGGGTGCATGTTCAGGGACAGTCCTCCAAGATGGACCATGTGCTGGGCCAAAAAATGAGCCTCGATAAATGTGAAAACACTGAAGTCATGTAAGGTAGGATTTCTGACCACAGTGGAATTAAATTCGATATTAACGCTTTCATGGAGCCCCCACGTGAGGCCACAGCGTGAGTCCCAGCTCCACACAGGGTCGGGTCTGCCGTGGGACCTCCGGCGGCGGGCGGGAGGGCTGGTTCTCCCTGCTGGGCACACTGCAGAGGGCACAGGTCTGCCTGGAAATGAGGCCCGCAGGGTGGCGGGGCGGGTCCCGCTCCACTGGACGCGGAGGCGCTCAGGTTAGAGCGCTAAGAGTGACGTACAATTGAAATGCATTTATACTAAAACTATTTTAAAAGTAGTTCTCTTGATTTGTACCCAAAATAAAACATCACAAAGGAGTCCGTGTTCTCAGCTCAAGCAGCACTTAGGCCTGATCTGACTAAATTAGCTCTTTTGAGCAGGGCCGGGCTCTGCTGCCTGTAATAAAAATAACAATAATGCATATTTAGCAAGCGTTTTATCATCTCCAAAGCACAGGTCCTCATCGGGTGCTAGAGAGCCTTGGGATGCTGGAGAGAGAGCGCCCCGGGGTGGCAGGCAGGGGGAGGGGCTGAGGGCGCATGTTCACAGCAGCAACCCCATTGGGTAAAATCAGCAAACTCCAGATACAAGAGAAAGCAGATTTCATGAGACCTGGAGACCCACCAGCTAGAAGCCAGATCTCCCTTCTGCTATGAACTGTTATGTCCCCCAAATTCACAGGCCGAAGCCCTACCTCCCAGTGGGATGGTATTTGGAGCGGGGCCTATGGGAGCCAGGAGGCCCACGAGGCCCTGGGAGCAGCCCCAGGGTGGGACGGTGCCCTGATGGGAGGAAGCAACACTGGAGCTCCCTGTCTCTGCCCTGAGGACCCCTGAGGACCCCTGAGGACCGGGAGACGGCCACCCTCCAGAGCCAGGAGGAGAGGCTCGCCTGACACCGAACCTGCCAGCACCTGGTCCTGGACCTCCGGCCTCCAGAACTGTGAGAAATATGTGCCTGTGGTTCAAACCCCTCGGCCTGCAGTGTTTGCCACTCAGCCCAAGCTAAGACACTCACTTGTCTCTGAAATTCAAGTTTGGGGCCCTTGCTCTGTCTGGTGCAGAGAGGTCTGCAGGTGAGGCTGCTGGTCTCCACCCACGCATTTCCTTCTCTCTGGTTTGCCCACCCAGAAGTCAAAATTCCTGTGGGGTAAAGGGAAGGGGTTGCCCGGCCTCAAACCTTACTCATGGTTCCCACAGTCCCCACATCCTGCCCTGGTTTTCAGGGGATTCCTCTGAGCCCATTCCCCTCTGCACTGCCCTGGCTCATTCCTTCCTACCCACCTGTTTAAACTGAGGCTCATTCAACATCACCTCCTCCAGGAAGCCTGCCCTGATTACCCACAGTTCAGGAGGGTGGGAATCCTGTCTTCCCCATCCTCCCACAGCCCCTGCAGGCCCCGCCCCTCCTCGCGTCACTGTGTACACGTCAGCTTCCTCCCGGGTCCTCTAGCTGTCCAGGGCTGAGCCTGAGAGATCCTTCCATGGCCCAGCATCCAGCACCGAGCAGGCTCAACTGCTGCTTGTAGGCCTGGTTTCAGCATGGGGCTCCCTGGCCACCACTGCCAAGCTCAGCCCTTCACGGGCTCTGGGAACAGGTGGAAACAGACCACCCCCAAGTCCGGGAGGGTTTGAGGAGCCAGAAATCCATGCCAGGTGGCTTGTCATTAGCTCACACACCAGCCTCCGGGTCCAGCACCCAACTACCATGATTTTGCAAAACAAGTCCCCACTGCACACCTGCCCCAAGTCAGGTGCGGAAGCCCAGCTGTTCCCCTGGGCACCTGCCCTAACGGCACAGCCAGCGCCGGTTCTGGAGTGAGTCTGACGGGCCAGCCCATGTGCCAGCGCTTTACGTCGGCCACCTCCTTCGGTCTCGTGTGACAAACATCATCACACCATTTCACAGGGGAAGAGACAGGCTCCTGAGGAGCCTGCCCAGGCCTCCCGCTAGCAAGTGGCAGAGCTGGGACTGGACCCCACGTCCATCTGACTCCAATGCCAGAGGGTCTCACCCAGTGTCTGGACCACCCTGAAGGTGGCTGGGTCAGCGGCCAGAGGGGGTGGGCCACAGCCAGAAAGAGCCGGGCGTGGTCCCTCCCTCTGGAACTCGGGTCCCCAAACCAGCGCCCTCCCTGCTCACGAAGGAGCCCGCTTTGCCTTATGTTCTCGCTTGACACTATTCTCTATGCCGATATTATTTTAATTGCAAGTGACGGCATCCAGGGCTGGGTGCTCAGTGCGAGCAAAGGCCCAGGGGCGGAGCCGGCTAATGGGTTTAGGAAGCCATGAGTAGCTCAGGAGGGGGGGTGCAGTGCAGGGGGCAGGGGCCCGGAGAGCCCAGCTGGGGCAGAGCTCTGAGTGGCTTCGCATCCTGTTCTACAGGCCACAGGGAGCCACTGCGGGGTGTTGAGACAGAGAGGGCCACCCCTCTATTGCCCTTCAGAAAGCACCCCCTGCGGACTGCTCAGCGGATGGCCTGGCGGGGGAATTCTGCGACCCTGAGTGACCAGCTGGTACCTGTCTCTCCAGGTGGCAGCCCCCAGCCACCACTAGGAGCGGCCGACCGCAGTCCACCCCACCACAACACCCCGGACGCCAAACCTGGACTCGGTGCCCTTCCCTTGGGTTTCTTACCCGAAAGAAGCCTCTGCCCCACCCTCCTCCTTCAATTTGGTGACACAGAAACACAGACTAAGAAAACACATGGGCCAGGACATGAACGGGCATTTGTTTTCATTGCAAAACACAAATGAGGCCCCCGAAAGCCGGGGAGCTCACGCTGGCAGCCACCCGAGCACACCTGGATCAGTGATGTACGAATAATCCTATGACCCTGCACGTTTAAAAGGCTTTAGTCCAAGGGCCCTTTGAAACTAGTGACTGTGATTCAGGGAGCACATGCCAGGCAGCTCCGAGCTGAGCCGGGCACCAGGCGGTTCTCGTGCCCTGGCATTCGGAAGAGAGGAGCGAGGGGCTGCATGGGGGCCGCAGCGGGAGGGCAGTGTCGGGGGCCAGTGAGGGCTTGGCAAGGGCACGAGCTGGATCCGAAGACCCCACAGGGAAGGGCCGCTCTCCAGGGTCAGTAGTGGGTGACGTCACCGCTCTTAGGCCGGAAGGGGCAAAGGGGGGCTGTCCGTGGAAACAGTGAAATCCGCAGCCAAGGGCCGGGCGTTGGGCCGGAGCCGCGGCCCCTCCAGATGAAGCCCGAGCAGGTGGGAGGTGAAGGAAGAAGCACCCTGGCCTCGCCCGTCCAGGCCCAGCTCCTCTGCCGCCTCCCGCTGGCGGAGCCCAACAGGACGTCAGAGCCCAGCCCAGGGCCAGCATGTCCCCGGGATCACCGGCTGGGCGGGGCGGGGAGGCAGTGGGGGTCTGAGGGTGGGGAACAGCCGCCGGCTCCCTGGGAAGAGCCTCCCCTGGCACTTGGAGGCACAGGGATTGCATCTGGTCCTCGTGACACCTCTGAGGAGACGGACAGGATTTCCATTGTCATTTCGCAGTCGTACAAACGACACCGTAAAGAGGTGGGGGACCGTGTGGGCTGGACTCAGGCCCGGGGGCTCCGGCCTCACTGTAGGCCCGGCCACTCCGGGCGCCCTCCGGGTGCCCAGTGTGTCAGCTTTACCCAGCATCGCCTCCTAACCACCCGAGAGGGGCTGTCCAGGGGTCCCACCCCCAGGTGACAGGTGAGGGTCGTGTGACTTGTCCAAGGTCCCACAGCGGCTGGGATGGGAACCCAGGCCAGGCCCCCCGAGCCCTTACCCCTTACGTGTGTCTGTGAGGGAGGAGGGCAGCTGCCCAGCGTCGGAGCCTCGTCCCGGGAGT
Source organism: Miniopterus natalensis (assembly GCF_054644295.1). NCBI lineage: Eukaryota > Metazoa > Chordata > Mammalia > Chiroptera > Miniopteridae > Miniopterus > Miniopterus natalensis. Next base: position 199,112,385 of record NC_142081.1, on the reverse strand, counting down.
GAGATGAGAGGGGAGCGCCGGGGAGCCTGGCCTGGCTCCAGGCAGCAAGACACGGCCGGTTCCCCAGCCCGGAGCCCACGCTCTCGGCTCTGCTCGTTGGCGACCGGGGTGCTGGCCCCGCAAGCTGCCCGGATGCGTTGGAACCTCGGGGCGCTTTAAATGCGTCTGTGTCTCATGACTTACAGATGAGGCCCCGGGGGGGCGGGTCGGACAGCCACCGCCAGGGCATGTTGACAGCAGAATCATGAAGGTTGCTTCTGGCCCACTTAGCAAGTGGATGCCCCCCCTCCTGAAACTGTGAGGACCTGTTCCCACCGGCCAGTCCCAGGGAACTGCTCTTGGGAAGACTCTGGGCTCCAATCCTGCTTTCCCATCACTTCTCAGGCAGGAATTTCCAGGACCATTTGGAGAGGCGAAACCTGCCCACGATGACTCCCAACAGAATCCCTGGGGACAGGCGCTCAGCTCGTCTAAAATCACGAGCTCTGGCTAAGTTTGTCGTTGTCACTGCAGGTCCCCTTCCCAGGGGCCAGGCCCTCTCCCCTCCCCCCACCCCAAAGTCTCTGGTAGCTTCCAACCCGGGATAAGTTACCCTCAGCCAGCACAGCGAATGGACACATGAGGCCACCCTGGGGAGAACACGGTGCCAGGCCAGGCTGCTCCGGGCACAGGGTTAGTAATGGGCACAGCGGACAGCCCCTCGCCTTTCTCCCTCCCTCATCTGAGACCTCTCCTCGCAGGACCTCACGTGGCCGAGAGAGATCGAGCTCTGGTGTCTCTTCTACAAGGCCACTAACTAGCCGTAAAGGGTCAGGGATCCACCTCATGGTCTCATTTGACCTTAGTCACCTCCCTAAAGGACTGTCTCTAAATACAGTCCCGCTGGGGGGTTGGGGTTTCAATGTATGAATTTGGGGGACAAGACTATATATAGATATACTACAGATTAAAATGCTAATAAAAATATGATGAGAATCTTCACAACAAATGCTTTAAATTTAAAATGAAATAAACACATTCCTAAAAATAACTATAATAGTTGAACCTACTGAGAAAAAAATTGAAAATTTGAAGAGCCCCACGATTTAAGAGGAGGTATAAGGATCAATAGCTCCTCATAAAGAGAGCTCCATGCCTGAATCATCACCACTTGATCCAGACATCCGCACTCTGTGTGGCTGGAAAACACTAAGGTCAAAACCAGAGATGGGCCGCACGAGGGAGCAGCTTATCTCACTCGTGAACGATGAAAAATCCTCAACGAAACACCCTCAAGTAGAATCCAGCCTTTTATACAAAGTAAAGGTCAAAGTAGAATGTAAATATCTCATGACCAAGATGGGCTGATCCTGGGAATGCAAGGATGACTTCACCTTAGAAATTCATAAGAGTGATTCGAGTGCTATCGGATTATAAAGAACATGAGCATCTCAATAGTGCTGAATTTTTAAAAGCAAAACTCAGAAAGATGATTTAAAGCAAACAAAACATCTTATCAAACTGGAAATGAAAAAGCATTTCCTTAACTTGAAAAAGTATATCTGCCCCAAACCTACAACAAATGTACCCCTTCCTGGTGAAAACTTCAGAATCATTCCTTCTAATAAGAATTAAGACAAGTCCCTTCTCACTGCTTCTCTTTCACATTGTACTAGAGATGCTAGCTAGTGCGATAAGGCAAGAAAAAGAAATGAAAGTATAAGAAAGTATTAACTCTCATTATTCACCAACAACATAACTACATAGAAAACCCAAAAGAGACCAAGAATCAAGTTATTAGAAGTACTAAGAGGATTCAAAAATGTTTTTGGACTTAAGTTCTACATAGAAAAAAATCTATTATATTTCTTTACACCAACAACAAACAGAAAATGTCATTTTAAAAAGATACCATGCATAATATCAACAACAAAAATATTACCTAGAAGTAACTCTAATAAATACGTGCAAAGGCTTTTATGGGAAAATATTTTCTTATCCTTACTCGAGGATATGTTTGTTGATTTTTAGAGACAGGAAGAAAAAAAGAAACATCACTGCGAGAGAGAAACATCAATTGGTTGCCTCCCACACGTGCCCTAACCAGGGATCAAACCTGCAACCTAGGTATGTGCCCTGACCGGGAATCAAACCCGAAACCTTTTGATGTACGAAACGACGCTCCGGCCAACCGAGCCACTTGGCCAGGGCTATGGGAAACATTTTTAGCTGAGGTTTAACACATAGACTGTTGAACGCACCCTGTTGAGTATACAGTTCTCTGAGTTTTCAAAAACACGAGCAGTCATGTAAACACCACCACAGTCGGGAGGGGGAGCATTTCCGTCACCCAAACAGTCCCTTGTGCCCCTGAAGCTGTCATCCTGGGCCCAGTGTCCTGTGTACCCGGCAGAACATGTATGATACTTAGGAAAACACCGTCCTACGCCCTGAGCAAGGGGGACAGTGGTCACAGAGGACAGGACGGATGGGAGATGTTCCACTGATGTGACCCTACTGAATAAAAACACAGGTTCTCAGGCACAGAGGAGTTGGGTGTTTGTTTTTCTTTGTTTTTTGTTAATTCTCACTCAAGGATATTTTTTCCATCGATTTTTAGAGAGAGTGGAAAGGCAGGAGGGAGGGAGAGAGACACAAACATCGATGTGAGAGAGACACATTGATTGGTTGCCTCCCACACATGTCCCGACAGGGGCCGGGGGTCAAACCTGCAACCAAGGTACCTGCCCTTGACCGGGAATCAAACCCAAGACCCGTGGGGTTCAGGCCAGCACTCTAACCACTGAACCACACCGGCCAGGGCAGGAGTTGGATGTTTGTACAGTGGGGCCAGCAGCCCTCCCACAACCAAGGGTTTCACCAACCTGAAGCCCTGATGTGGAGAGACGTTAGGTTCTATGCCCAGGGTCACACAGCCCTTGGTGGCAGAAGTCCCCCACGCTCCAGCCCTCCACAGACGCTTTCTCCCCAAAGTGAACTGTTCTGCCTGGCCTTGCCCTTGAGCCCGGAGCCCCGGGAGTGTGCAGATGATCAGAGGAGAGACGAGTGTGGACATCGCATGGGCACTTAGGAGTGACTTCTAAATGGTTCGGGGAGCCCGGCCGGGCGTGGCTCAGTGGTTGAGCATCGACCTAGGATCCAGGCGATCAGGGTTTGATTCCCAGTCAGGGCACATGCCCGGGTTGTGGGCTGCAGCCGATCAATGACTCTCTCATCATTGATGTTTCTGTCTCTCTCCCTCCCTCTGCTCTCTTCTCTCTGAAATCAATAAAGATATATTTAAATAAATAAATAAATAAATGGTTCGGGGAAACAAGGCCTCAACAGCAAATCTAAATCCTATCAAACGAGGTAATGGGGGACGGGGAATCCGTGGAGGCTGGGGCGAGTGGAAACGAGAGGATGGGGGGCCTGGCCCTGGAGGAGGTGCTGGGTGGGTCATCGCAGACGTGGCTGCCTCGTGGCCTCAGTCTCAGACTGCACCCCCAAAGCATTCATGTTCCCAGGAGAAGGGGTACCTGGCTTCCCGCCCTCCCCACCTGGGGCGCAGGCGGCCCTGGGAGAACGGAGGACCCCATGCCCAGCGCTCCCTGGGCCTCAGCACCAGGTCACGGGGAGCCGGGCAGCCCTTCCCACGGCTCTGGTCCCAGAAGAGCCCCCAGAGGGCAAGGGCCGAGCCCGTTCGCACCGTGCGCCCAGCGGCCGGCTCGGTTAGAGGCAGCTCATGTCCGCAAGGTGAGCGGGTGACCGGTGCAGACCGGGCACCTCAGGCCTTCGCCCCGAGCTCTCCTCTCGCGTCCTGGGAGGGCCGCCCCCACGAGTAGGCCTGTAGGTCTCCTCCGTGCTCCCTCAGGGTCGCACAGCACTGCGAGGTGACACCGGCTCCTCTGTCTCCCCAGCTCGACCGGGAACATCTCCAGGGCGGGGGACAGCTTCCTCTCCTACTTGCTGTGTGACATTAAGCAAGACACTCAGCGCCCCTGAGCCCATCTCCTCATTTGTAAAACAGGACTAGTAGAAGCACCTCACTTACCGGTGTTTTACTTTAGATTCACTGATGGATACGAATAGAGTGTTTTGACAGTTTTCATCTCTGTGTTCCCCGTGCCCAGGGTCTCACACACACGGTGCCCTCTGGTCACCCCCCACAGCCTCGCTCTGGTAATGACGTCATGGCCGAGCCGCGACGCAGGGCTTGGAGCAGGGACTGCGGAGCCGGGCTGCCTGGGTTCAAATCCCAGCCCACTCCCCAGCTCCCCGCTCGCTGTGTGACCTCCGGCAGCCTCCTCAGCCTCCCTGTGTCTGCAGCGTGATGGGCGTGCCCGTGGCCTCTCTGCAGAACTGCTGGGGCATGAACCATGCTGTGGAGACCGTGAGCCCTCAAGAAGCCACTGTTATTCCCAGACTAGCAGAAATAGCTTTCCTCCCGCTCCCCGCCCCCTGGGAGAGGCTGGAAAGGACGGGGGAGGTGACGGAGCCACAGGGGAGGCCGGGGGACAGGAGCGTGATGAGGCTGCCATCAGCCCCACAGAGGCGGACAAATGGAGCCGGGTCCAGAGGGGCTTCCAGAGCCCCGCAGGCTGGCTGTCAATAGAGCACCAGGGCCAGAGGAGGTGCCGAGGGAGAGGAGGGGTGGGTGGCCGTCCATCCATCGTCCAGCGGCACCGCCAGCAGCCCTGCTGGGCACCCTCACAGCACCTGAGACCAGGTCCGGGTCCTGCCTTTGGAGACATGGCGACGAGGAGGGGCCTGTGCCAGAGGGGAGGTGGCTTTGTGCCCACGTGCCAAGGTCCAGGCTCTTCAGCTCAGGAGCAGCCAGGTGCCAGCTGGGTGCCTTCCTCGGGCCTAGATACTGGTGCGGGCACCTGGCTGGGTCCTGACCCCACTGGGCAGCTTAGTCTCTGCAAGGGCGGCTTCTGGGCCCCAGCCGGTGGCTCGTGGGTTGGAGCGCTATCAATGCACCAAAGGGTTACAGGGTCAATTTCTGGGACATGACCACTGATTCCTTCATTCCTGCTTAATGAGCACCGTGTGCCTGGCACTGGGTGGGCACTGGGCACACGGTGGGGAACACACCCGGCTTCGCGGAGCCCACAGAAGCTGACAGGTGCCCTCTTCACGTGCACCTGACCGACTTCATAACAGTAATAAAAACGCTCGCAGGCGGCCACGTCCTGTGACTGGAGAAAGGCTCCGGCTCAAACCACGGAGCCCCCTCAGCCTGTTAGAGCCGCGGCTGGACCCTCTGCCGCCGGGCCCAGGACGAAGGCGAAGGCGCTGGGAGGAGGCGCACCCACGGTTCCCCCAAAACCCCCCGGCTCGGGGACTGGGCCCGTGGGCTGCCGGAGGCTCAGAAACACCCCTCAGTGGGTGCCCCTGAAGATGGGGGGCGCGGGGCCCAGCCAGGCTGGAGCGGACAAGCAGAGAGATTCACCAAGGAGCGGAGGGGCCTCCAGCCCAGCTCTAAATGTCCCCCGAGTCCAGCCCGGGACCAGGCTCTGTGCTTAGGAGCCCGCGGCCTGGGAAACAGGTCGCTGGGCGGCTGGTCCAAGGGCTGGACGCTTCCTGGGAGAAAGAACCCTGAGCAGCTGCGTGAAGGAGTCATGAAGGACGCGTGAGGCAGAGCAGACCTAGAGCAGGGGCCCCAGTTGCGGGCGGAAGGACGGCCGGGCCAGGCGCGGGGGCTTGAGGTCCTCGGCCCTGCCCAGGGTGTGAGCAGGCAGGAGAGGTGGACGGCCCCGGGTCATGCCTCACACATACAGTCGCTCACCGGACCCTCAAACATCCCTGTGGGCTGTGGGGTGTGTGTTTTTATCCCCACGTACAGATGAGGAAACTGAGGCTCAGAGGGGCCAAGGCCACTCAGCGAATACATTCACTGAGCCAGGATTTGGCATCTCAAGCCCAGGCCTTAATGTCTCTCGGGCACTAGGGAGCCACTGAAGGTTACTGAGTGAGGGAGTGGCCTGGTTCTTGGCCTGGTTCTTGGCAGGGAAGAGATAGGGGATGTGGCTGGAGGGGAGACCCTGTCCCATGGCTGTAAGGAGCAGCACTGGCGAGCAGAGCTGGGCAAAACTTGGGTTTCTTCAGCCAAGGCACAGACTTGCCAACCCCGAGATGGGGGGCCCGAGAGCCTCCACTACCAAGCTGGCCGGTGCCCACTTCCCACTTCTTCCCAGGGCCACTTGCTGGGTTCAAAGGCCAGGCCTTAGGGCTGCTCTGAAATGCAGGAGACACTATGGTGCGACTTGGGACACCCACGTTCGGAAGTCCCCTTTTGCCTTCACTGGGGGTGGGAGGGGCTGGCCCAGACACTCGCGGTTCTGTTTTGCTGTTTAACCTGCAGGTCCCGACAGCGAGGGTCACAGCGGGGCAGGGAGACAGGGAGCCTCCCCCACCACGAGGCCTGCGGCACCCCGCCCTGCCTGGCACACAGCTGGGTCTGCGAGAATAACAAATTATGAAATTCATGTAAATTTTCTGTTTCGTCAGAATTTGAATTTCAAATCAGGCCCTGTGTGGACTCAGATTAACTGCAGCCTGTCTCCCAGGGCCGGTCACTCAGCGCCTGGCCGGCCCCCACGGTCCCCCAGCCCCTGCGGCATCCAAGCGGCTTTCTCTCGGGAGCCCAGCACATCAAGGCGGGTGCGGGGGCCCCGACCAAGGCAGGCAGGTGGGCACACTCAGCTCCGCCCTCAAGGCCGGGCTCCCGATCTCTCCCCCGGGTTCCCACACCAGCCTTCCTCCCAGAAACCTCACTGATACTGGGATTTTTTCCCCCAGCTTTATTGAAGTATAATTGACAAAACTGTGAAGTATTTACAGAGCGCATCGTAGTGACTTGCTGTATGTGTACATTCTGAAAGGAGTCCACCCATCTAGGTAATTAACACAGTCATCAGCTCACACACTCATATTATGATTATTTATTACTTTTGGTGAGAACATTTCCTGTCTCCCAGCGGTTTTCGGTGATACAGTGTCATCGAGGACAGTCCGCGTGTTCCCGTTAGAGCCTCCGGCCTTACTCGTCTCACAGCCGCGAGGTTGTGCCCGTTGCCAGCCTCCCCCGGCCTCCCGCCCCCCGCCCCTGCCCTCTTTCCATCCGTGTCTGTGAGTCTGGCTCTCCCGAGGGTCCCACACGGAAGTGATGTCCTGCAGCATTTGTCTTTCTGTGTCGGGCTTATCTCGCTCAGCACGAGGCCTCCACGCTGTCGCAAACAGCAGGGTGTCTTTCTCTCTGGTGGCCGAATGTACTTTCGTGTGGCTTTTTCCCATTCGTCTGCCGAACTTGGCCGCCTGCCGCCACCTGTCTGAGCCGAGATCAGCCCCGCTGCTCGCTCCGCACGTTCGCCCTGACCTGCCGCCTTCGGGGGCTGCGAGCCCGGCTCCAAAGCGGGGCACCGGGCCCCACGCCACCTGCCCTAGGCCGGCCGCCGCTGGTCCACACCCCCGCCAATGACGGGCCGGTGCCTCGGCGCGGTGCCCGGCTGGTCGATGAGGGTGAAGGGAGGACTGCCCGGGGGAGGCTGGGAAACCCCAAGAATGGCTGACCCTGACGCTGACCCTGACCCTGACCCTGACGCTGACCCTGACCGTCCTCTGGGTCTGGACATAACTCTCCAGCCACCTTGTGACCCAGGAGAGCCCGGCAGGGCAGGAAGATGGGCCCCTGGACGAAGCGGCGGCCCCCCCGGCGCAGCCAGCCCGGGACTGGGCTCCGGGCAGCTCCAGCCTGCCCTGCCCGCCGTTGGCGCAGGTTCACTGTCACTTCCAGCCTCGCTCCCCAGCAGTCGCTGGGAGACCCGCTCTCCCTCAGTAAGGACTCCCTGCGTCAGCCCGAGTTCACTTCAGTTCCTTGCGGCTTAGAGCCCCGATGACGGGGGCTCACCCGGGCTACCTGCTGGGGGCACAGGAGCCAGTGAACCCAGGGGCCCAGGCGGGGAGGAGGCCGGGGAGGCTGGGGCTCTGAGGCTGACTCGCCCTCTTGGGTGGGACGCTGAGGGCCACAGAGCAAGAGCCCGGCGGGGGTCAGATCCTGGATGGCAGGGCCCCAGTGCCAAGCATTAGAAAGTTGACTTAATTCTATTTTTTTAAATTACAGTTTACATTCAATATTATCCTGTGTTAACTTCAGGTATACAGCATAGTGGTTAGAAAATCATGTACTTTACAGATTTCCCCCCCCCCCCCCCGATATTTCCAGCACCCTCCTGCCCCTGGTCACAAACAGTTATCACAAGACTATTGACTATATTCCCTGTGCTGTATGTTGACTTTATTTTCAAAGTCACGAGATTTTGACCAAAAGAGTCATCTACTGAAATTTATATTTTAGGGAGTTTGTTGGGACAAGGTATTTAAGGGCCCTGCAGAGGGCCCCTGGCATCCTCTGAGCTCCTACCGTGGGCCACTCGGGTCCCCACCCCCCTCAGCTAAAGCCACACCGCCCCCCTCTGAGAAAGATTATGTTTTTCCCAAATGAGAGGCCTGGGGTTCGAATAGCCAAGGGGACTGCCCACGGCCCCCAGCTGGTCAGGGGCACAGCAAGGTTCAGACGTCAAACCCAGGCTTGTTCAGCCGCCCTCTGCCGCCTCCCCATGCGTCAGAAGAGAGTCAGCACCAGGGCTGATCCTGCCAGAGTCACCGGCTTTCCCCCCATCAGCAGAATGCGTCTGCGACACTCAGAGCCCGGTGGCCAGGTCCCCAACTTTAAGGCTGGCTGACTCAGGGCTGCGGAGGCTGATGGTGACGGTCCACCTTTTTATGCCACATTAACTTAAATGAACTTAGCCGTGAGTGGTAAAGGGTGCTGGAGGGATCTCAGGGCGCTGCGGGGCAGTGGGGGAGAAAGGCGAGCTGTCGGGGTCCCGGGGCTCTGGTCAGATCTCGGCCCCGGCAGCAAGGTCATCCAGCCACTGTACTGCTCCCGGGGCTGCAGCGGGGGGCCACCAGGGAAGCTCTGCCCGCCCGGGGCAGCCCCAAAGGCGGGCATGGCAGCACGTGGCTTCCGTAGAAACCAGGGGACAGTGGTGGGGAAGCAACAGCCCCTGCCCGCTGCAGGCCAGGCCCTCTGGGGCAGATACTGTTCGATTCTCTCAGTCACCCCCCGAGTAAGTGCGGCCCCCGCCATCCCCAAGTGAGGCCCAAGGGTGCTGGGTGTCTTGCTCAAGCTCCCACCGCTGGCAGGGCCTGGACTTGAACCCAGGGCTGCCTACATCCAGCTCCACTGCCCTGCCCCTCACCGTGTGAGGACAGGGTGCGGGGAAAGGCTGAAGTGACCAGGGAGGCTTCATGGAGGTGGAGGCATTTTCCCTGAGTGCTGAAGGGGTTTAGAGCAGGGAAAGGCCTTTTCCAGAAAGAAAACAAACGCCAGAGGTGAGCAGCCAGGAGGGCAAAGCCACAGGGCAAACGGGGCCCCTTCAAGCCCCCGATGAGTCCCCCCGACTCCCCTCTGAAGGGGAGCAGGAGCGAAGCCAGGTCTGAAAGGAAGCTATTCTCTGTCTCCTTGGAGCAAAGCTCTTAGGCCAAGATTTTTAATTTTCTTTCCTCTTGAAAAACATCTTTGGCTCCAGCCTGCATTTCTGGCAGCCTCGTTCCGGAGACTCCGGGCATTGGGCATGGGGGGGGGGCATGAGGCAGCAGAGGAAGGGGGAGGGGAAGGGGCCTGGGAGGGTGGGGCCCACGGGGGGGGCAGAGAAGGGAAGCCTGGCAGGGGTTCTCCAAGGGCAGAGCCACCAACAGAGGGAAGGGCAGGAATACCCCAAGTGCCAAGCGAGCGCTGGCCACCTGCAAGCAACCCCAGCTCTGCAGCCTGTGCCCCTCGGTGGCTGCTTGAACCAGGTGACACCTGAAATCCCAGGCCACCTTTCCATTGGCCAACATGGATAAAGCACCTGCTAGGTGCGTGGCACCACTGAGTGTCCTGGGGCAAAGGAGGTCAACCTCTGAAACTCCTTTCCCGTCAGGAGAATGAATTTGCTTCTAATGGGAACGGTGGGGAGCTCTGTGGGACTAACAGCAACCAATGGGACAGCAGGGAGAGGGGACATTACTCAACTAACGATGCCCCTGATGGAAGGTCTGTGTGGACGGACCCAGCTGCTGGCGAGGGCAGGAACAGGCAAGCAGGTGGCCCCAAGAAGTTGGTTTTGTTTTTCAAAGACTCTGGGCACCCACTCTTTACCGACACTGGGACCACACGACACTCAGACGCAGGCCTGGAGGAGCTCACAGGCCAGTGCAGGAGGCGACACAAACGGCGTGTGGAGAATACTCTGACTCTGGCTTGTTAGAGGCTGAGATGTGAACAGAGGCCTTAAATGCACCTGTGTTGTAGCCGCCTGGGCTCTGGTGATCCACCAGGAGCCTGGCCCACGAATGAGACCTGTGGAGGAGGCCTGAAGCCAATCCAAACCCTCCTGACCCACAGCCCTAGCCAGGCTTGCTGCAGCCACGAGTGGGAAAATACTACTTCTTGTAATAAGCCACCTAATTGGGGTGGGCCCTTTGTTACGCAGCACTGTTGCAGCAATAGCTGACTGATACATAGCGACAAGATGGTACAATTGCTTGGTTGGAGGCAGACCCAGCTGAGTTCAGAGGAATCTCTGAGCAGTCAGGAAAGCTTCTGGGAGGAGGGGACATGGGGCCTGAGCCCTGGAGGATGAGCATGAGGAGGAAGTCAGAAGATGCTCCAGGCAGACGGAAGAACAGGAGAAACCAAGGCAGGGAAGAGCATGAAGTCAGTGGGGAAGCTACATGACAGGATGCTCAGTGTTACCAGAGCATGTGGGGCAGGATTATCACAACAGCAGTCCAGCCAGCACACGGCGGAACAGGAAACCACACCGTCCACAGCAACGGTCAAGCCTGACAGTAATCCTTCCAGGGTGAGCTGGCCCAGCCACTATGCTCTGCCCGGGATGCCCTGGCTCAGCTCTCTGTGTGGAGGGGAATCTGCTGCCTCATCTGACTGCAGGCTCTGGCTATTTGGGGCTCCCACTGCCCCCCTACTTCCCACCCCCAGGGCACCTCTCAGGTCGGGGTCAGCACTCCACCAACACCCTCCCTGCTCCTGGCCCCAGGGCGGAGCCTCCTGCCCTCTCCCTGTAGGTGCCACAGCCTCGGGAGCCTCCCTGGTCCTAACCCAGCTGTGTGCCTAAGGCAGGTCACTTAACCTCTCTGAGCCTTAGTGTCCACATCTTAGCACAGGGACACTGGGCCCTACAGGGCCCCGCGCTCAGCCTTGGCCTCTGACTTGCCTCTCAGGGTCTCCTGCCCACACTGTGGTCGGGAAGTCATGGCCCCTCGATTAACAGCCCACTGTGGTCATTGGAAGGGGCAGTGTCCCAAAAGTCAGGGATGCTGGACAGACAGGAAAGGAGCGATGTGCCCCTCTCCCCCTAGCTAGGTGCCAGGCCTTCCTGACCAGCGGGTCTTATTTGACCCGTCCCTCGGGGTCGCGTGTGTCAGAGGCGAGCCTGCGAGGCCTCACACACCGGCCGGCAGCCAGGCCCAGACGCCCGGCCAGGCCTCGGCCAGCCCCACACTCCCCGTGCCCGGGGCAGTGAGCCTCGGGGAGGAACATGGCCACCAGCTGTGGGGGACGCTTGGGAATGGGGGGCTCCTGCTGGGGAGGAACCAAAGCTAAACTACTGACGAAAAACATGGAAGGTTCTCATGCAGAACTCCCCCTGGGTGACACACTTGAGGGATCCGTGCTCAGAGTGGGCCCACCCGGCCCCACAGAGGGCAGAGTGTGTGTCGGGGGTCGTCTCTGCCGCACCGTCGATCTTGGTTCTTTATTTCCCTTCCGTTCAGGTCTGGCCCCTGCCGTCCACACTGTCCTGGCCCCGTGGGGACAGCCCTGCCTTCCTCCCTGCTGTCCCTGGGCTGGACCTGCCCCTCCAATCTCTGTCTTCCTGGCCCCCTGTGGCCTGAGGGTGGTTCCCGAGGTGGCTGCTCGGCCCCCGCGGGGTGGAGAGCCCTCTGCTGCTCTGAGGACCACAGGGGCCGGGGGTCTGGGGCACTCAGCCTCCCCCGCTGCATGGACGCCTGTGAAGTGAGCCAAGGCCCCGGGGAAAGCAGGCCTTGAGGACAGAGAGGCGCAGAGACCAGAGCCTGCCCAGCACCCGGCCTTGCCAGTCCCAGGGGCTGATGTCTGCCACCTGCAAGCGCAGCCAAAAGTGTCACAGGGGCTTCCTGAGAACAGCTCGGTGTCTGCGCTCCGCAGGCCTGACCCTGGCACCGGCTTCACGACTCACTAGCCGGTGACCTCCACCCAGGCCTGGCGTCTCCCCACCTGTGAAACGGAGCAGACGCCGCTGCTCTTGGCGCCCGCGACAGAGGAAGACACAGGTGTGAGATGCGACGGAAAACCCAAAGGGCCGCTCAGGACGGCACTGGCGTCCCCCGCCCCTGAGGGCATGACCTGTCAACTCCACCCGACCCTCGGACGTGGCTCCGAGAGACCTCACCCCCCACCTCTCTGCCCCAACACCTGACGCCAGGCCTGGAGCCAAAAAAGCGCTTTAAAACCAGCTGGGTAAACGCCCAGGAGACCTGGGCGCAGGGGCAGAAACAGATGTCCCTGCGCCGTGTGCGCGGCAACTCATCCGCAACAGCCGCGTCCACGGAGGTGGGTAAACAAACGTGGTCCATCCACGCAACAGACGACTCAGCCTTGAGACGGAGAGTCTGACACCTGCTGCAACACAGATAAACCTGGAGGACACGGTGCTCGGTGAGACGAGCCAGTTACAACTCACATGAGGTCCCGAGCAGCAGACTCACAGGCACAGAGCAGACGGTGGCTGCCGGGGATGAGGAGGGGAGAGGAGGGGAGGGGAGGGGAGGGGAGGGGAGGGGAGGGGAGGGGAGGGGAGGGGAGGGGAGGGGAGGGGAGGGCAGGGGAGGGGAGGGCAGGGGAGGGGAGGGCAGGGGAGGGGAGGGCGGGGAGGGGAGGGCGGGGAGGGGAGGGGAGGGCAGGGGAGGGGAGGGGAGGGCAGGGCAGGGCAGGGGAGGGCAGGGCAGGGCAGGGCAGGGGAGGGGAGGGCGGGGAGGGGAGGGCGGGGAGGGGAGGGGGAGGGCAGGGGAGGGGAGGGCAGGGGAGGGGAGGGCAGGGGAGGGGAGGGGAGGGCAGGGGAGGGGAGGGGAGGGCAGGGCAGGGCAGGGGAGGGCAGGGCAGGGCAGGGGAGGGCAGGGGAGGGGAGGGGGAGTTTCACGGGGACGGAGCTTCAGTTTGGAAGATGGAAAGTTCTGGAGATGCGGGAGGTGCCGGGCGCGACACTGGGAACGTAAGGCCGGTGACCTGGGCACCGAGCGGTGGGTGAGATGGTTCTGTCACGTGCGTTTCCCACAGGTTTCAAACACGTGGAAGGCATGACTTGGAACACATTGCCTGGGACACATTAAGTGACTTCAGCAAACAGAACAGGAGGCCCCAGCACAGCTCATTTGCCATGAAAATCGCTCTTGGCACCAGGACAGGAACCATGATTTTTTGGCCTCTGAAAACACGAGCCGCAAATCACACCCACTCAGCTACACGCTCCCCGGCTGGAAACCAGTCATGGAACCAGTGGCCCTGCTGGCGAGCAGGCTGCGCCTGGTGAAGATCGTTCACACACACACACACACACACGCACACACGTGCACATGTGCACGCACACACACACACACCGACACGTGCAGGCACACGTGTGCGCACATGCACACACACTCACATACAGACGCGCACGCGCGATGGCAGGGGGGTGGACAGTCTCACCCCGGCCTGCGCTTGGCCAAGCTGCGGCCCCAGGGGTCTGTGACCTGCGGTGGGCGGTGCCGAGCGGGCTCCTCCCTCGAGACCTTTCTGCATGTGCCGAGCACACGTTAACCACAGTCGATCCTGGGCCTCGGACAGCAAGCCTTTCACGTTTTATCAGCTTGCATGTGGCGCAACGTTTTTCAACACACACGTTTTAGTTTTGCAATTTAAAAAACGTTTAAAGAAGGAAGTTTCGTTTACGTGGGGAGGCAGGGCTGCCTGAACATGAAGAGAATGACAGGCGCTGTGGGGCCTGCAAAACCGCCCCGGGCGTCACACCGGCCCTTCGAAGAGCGGCAGGGGTGTCGATAAGGTTTAGGTCATTGTCCAGTGAGAAAGCCACGGATTTGGTCAGCACGAGCCAAGTCCACACTCAGGGCTGAGCCCCTGGGCGTCCTGTCACCTGGCTGCCTCCACCTTCCTTCACTCCTGCATCTCCACCTTCGGTGCCTGCTTTGGGGAGGCCAGGAGAGGCCAGGAACAGCCTGTCTGTGACCCCTCGCTGTAAGACCATGACAGGAGGACAGGAGGGAGCTCATTCCCCCGAACCCAGCACCCACCAACCAAACCAGGGCCTAAATACATGCCGAAGGAGAGGGGAGGGAGAGACTAGCGGACGACGGTCAGCACAGCACTGAGCAGGAGAGACTGGCTGCCAAGTGCGCCATCATCCCACTCACCCCTCACGACCTCCCCTCGGGATGGCCGGGGCTAGGACAGTCTCCTTTTATAGAAGCAGAAGCCAAGGAACAGGGGTGTTAAGAACCCACTGAGGTCTCCAGGCTGGGTTGCAACAGAGCTGGGATTTGAACCCGGGACACCCAGCCGCGCGCTGTCCCACCTCTCCTGGGCGTGAAGGACTCCTGAGAGCCTGCGCTCAGAGGGCCCTGGTCCGGCCGGGCAGGGAGGGCTGGGGAGGTGCCCTGAGCCCTGAGACAGAGGAGGGGAGGGGGAGGGGAGGGGAGGGGAGGGGAGGGGAGGGGAGGGGAGGGGAGGGGAGGGGAGGGGAGGGGAGGGGAGGGGAGGGGAGGATGAGACAAATTTTCAGACAGAGTCGAGAGCAGGGCGGAGTCTGGAGCCGAAGCCTTCCCATCTGCCTGGCGCTCAGGGAGCAGGGCAGGGAAGAGGCGAGCACAGAGGGGGCACAGGGGGCTCAGGCAGCCCCTGCAGCCCCTGTGCCACGCTAAGCAGAGGTATTTAACCCTAAAGGCGGTGGGAGGCATGGAAAGGTTGAGGCAGGTGATTGCCAAGGTCATATCCAGCTTTTAGAGAGATGCTTCCGGCCACGGCATGGGAGGTGGGGCGGAGGAGGGAAACTGAGGCAGGTGGAAGCCGTCCTAGAGCAGCGGGAAGCTGGCTGAGAGGCTGGACCACTCTGGGGACCTCCTGGGGACTGTGGAACTGCACGAGACTCCGCGTCGTTCTCCGTGTCCCAAGCAGGCTCGGTGTCCCCTCTGCCCTGTGACCGTGACCAATAAGTAAGCGATCACATGCTGCTCCCCACCAGCAGCGGACACAAAATTAGCACGTGGTGAGCCTGAGCCACCGAGAGCTCGGGCAAGGATGGGGCACGGAGCATCCGGTACCGAGCCGGAAAGAAAGGGGGCTGCTGCGGGCTGAACGTCTGTCCCCCCAAATTCAAGTCAAAGCCCTAACCCCCAGTGTGGTGGCATGTGGAGAAGGGGCCTCTGGGAGGCGACTAGGTTTGGATGAGGACATGAGGGTGGGGCCCCACGATTAGTGTCTTTATAAGAACGGAAGAGACACCTCAGCAAAAAGGCAGCCACCTTGATGCGAGGAGGAGAACCTTACCAGCACCCCGACCGCACTGGCACCCCCGCTTTGGACTCCTGCCTCCGGAACTGTGAGAAGATAAACGCGTGCTGTGTAGGCCCCTCCGCCACCCTGGGCAGCCGCGCTGACTGAGGCAGTCGTGACCGGGCAGCGGGGCATTGGCACAGGGCCTTCCGGCCCACGCTCACCTTCTCATTTTCAGATGCACAACCCCGTGAGCCTAGCCCAGCAGAATACTTCTGCCCCATTAACAGATGATAAACTGAGGCTCAGAGGGAAAGGGTGGCCTGTTCAAAGTCACACAGTTACTGAGGGGCAAAGACACCCCTCTAGGAATTTACATGTCATACAATATGAGGCCGAGGTTCAAATCCTCTATCACCCTCTAACAGTGTCACTCCAGGGAACTGACTTCGCCATAAATTGGGGACCATAGTATTGACCACGAAGAGCTGTTCCAACATTTAATGAAATCGCATGTGAAACGCTGCTGTAAACTGCAGAGTTCCAGCCAGCCGTGAGCTGTTATGGCAGCACTTCACCTCATGAGCCAGGCTTTTTATTGAGACCCCCTTCTACACCAGAAGAGCTCCTAGCTATTCTTCAAAGCCCCCGCTCCCAAACCCCTCCTCTGGGAGGATGATCGGGATCCGCACTGAGCGCTTCCATAGCACAGAACCCAGGAGCAGCTTGTCCCGCAGGCTGCAGAGACCTGCAACCAGGTGAGTTAGCACCCCGAGGGAGAGCCCAGCCTGGGTGCTCAGCCACTTAATAACCCGTGAGGTGGGCATTCACTCGTCCCCCGAGCAGCTGACGAGGCTCTAAAAGCAGAAAGTTATTTCTACTTGCCTGTCTGCGGCTCCTTCTGGTGGCATTTTCTTACCGAGAACATAATTTTCGGTTCGGAGCCCGTGTCTAGGGAGCAGTGGCAGTGACATTTGCTACCGGGTTGTCGGGTCTATGGTCCAGGGAGGTCGCTCCGCCCGGGGACCTCGGTATCCTCCGGGGGCATGTCCCCTGTACCCTAAAACAAAAAGTAGGCCAATAATGAGACACGGTGCCGGGAATGGGCACCTGTGTTCTGAAATTCAAAATAACGATAAAACGGAAAGCACAGTAATGCCCACCTCACCGGGTCACTGTGTGGCTGAGCGCCCAGGCTGGGCTCTCCCTCAGGGCCTCAGAATTGAGGTGCGTGCAGGCCGAGCTCTGACCTGGGGGCCCAGCAGGTTGCTGGTTGAGGTCCTTGTTTCCCCGCTAGCGGGTGGCCCGCTCTGCTCCTAGCAGCCGCCCACATGCCCTCTTGCCTGACCCTCCACCCGCAACCCCGCGGTCCTGGCCTGTGTTCCTCCTGCTTCGAAGCTCTCTGACGTCACCTGCTGGAGGAAACGCCTGCTTTTAAGGGCTGCCCAAGGTCAAGCGCACCAGGTAATCTCCATTAAGGTCAAGCGGTGTGGGACGTCATTGCACTTGCAAAGCCCTGCAAAGCCCTGCACAGCTGCGCCTCAGTTAGCGTTTGGTGGAATAACCGGAGGGCGGGACCTCGGGGCCCAGCTTTAGGGCTCTGTCCACCACGCCCGTCAGCCACGTTCGTTCGTTTTTTAATTTGCTTATTTCAGAGTTTGAGAGAGGATGTGAATCCACGCCCCTGCTGAGGGATCATAATAATAATAATAATAATAATAATAATAATAATAATAGTGACTATGCAGCTGGTAGCAGTAGATGGACAAGTATTTTAGCTTTAGCCCTGACAGTCGCATGGAAACTAAGATCAGTCGGGGAAAACACACACAAGCTCTCCTCTGTTCCGCCTGCGTGGTCTTGAGCAAGTCACCTACCCCGGTGACCAATCAGCCAAGTCGGGGGCCGATCCCGAGAGGACGTCTGCACCGAGCTTGGTGCCGGCTCCTTGGCTGTGATGAGCATCGCGCCCACGACATGCTGTCGAGCCATCTGCACGACCTTCTCCTAAGGATGTTTCGCTTCTTAAATGCCACCCTGTCCTCACTGGGGCCACTACGTGCCGTCTAGCTTGGTCTTCATGCAACCCCGGCCAGCTGCCCACCCCCCTTGCTCGTGTGCTCCGCTGGCTGGTCCGTGTAAGGAATCATGTATGGATCCATGCATAGGACACTCTCAGACCGGCAGCTTCACCTCCACGTGGAGATTTCCTGCACGGAGGTGAAGTTCTAGGCCTCAGGACCCCCTGAGCAGGCTCCCAAGAGCAGTGGCAAAATGACCTCTGTAGGGCCAGCCCCAGCTCCCTCTGGACCAGGTCCCCAGTGTGGCCGCGAGGTGGCAGCACAGGCAGGCCTCTGTTCAGGGACTCCCACAGCTTTGGATGGAGGTCCAGGGCATGGCCTCCTGGCTGGACTGAGCCATGTTTCCCTGTGCCCATGCCCGGTGCTTGCCTGTATCGGGACACAGTGGTGTAATTCTGCCCATTCCCCACGCTGCACCATGAGCTCCTTGCAGCAGGGTGCCCATTTGATTTCCTGTGAGCCCCGAGAAAAGTTAGGAAATGAATATTTGTATCTCTTTTAAACCTCACAATAAATAATACAATCCCCGTTTTACAGGTCAGCTTACCAAGGCTAAGAGTAATAAATGACTCGCCCAAGGCCCCAGCCAATGAAAAACATGGCATATTGTTTTAAATTTTATTACAGAAAATTCCAAATATACAAACTCCCACAGTATCCATCATCTGGCTTAAACCATTACCAACATCTTGCAGTTTGTGTTTCTCCTACACTCATTTTGTTTTTTACCAGAGTATTTATAAAGCAAATTCCAGACACTGTGGCTAAATACTTCCACTTGCATCTCTAAAAGATTAGCACAGCCCAGCAGGGCGGCTTCGTCCCCAGTGGGGGGCATGCAGGAGGCAGTCGATCATCACTGACGTTTCTATCTCTCTCTCCCTTCCTCTCTCTGAAATCAATAAATAGATATTTTTTAAAAAATAAAAATAACAAAATAAAAGATTAGCACATTTTTTCCTAATCTCCAGGTCATTATCTCTTCCTAATAAAAGCATCGACTCATTATTAGTTTATATCCATATTTCCCCCACCGGCTCACAAATGCCTTTTTTAGTAGGTTTGTTCTATCATGATCCAAATAAGGTCCACGCATCCCACTTGAGTATGTTTTTAAGCTCTTTTATTCCCAAACAGTCCTAATTCCTTTTTTCCCCCCCTCCATGCCCTCAATTAATGAACAAACTGGCTGTTTTCCCATAGAACATCCTAAATTCTGGATTTGGCTGCGTGCCTCCTCCTACAGGTGGCGCGGGGGGGGGGGGCACATAGTAGGTGCTCATTCAACATTATGAATGCTTAAGGGGGAGAAAAGCGAAGTCATAGAGGTTTGGTCCTCACAAATGTGACACGCAGGCAGCACTATACTTGGGAGACCACGGGCTCCCGCCCTGGGACCCCGGGGGAGACCCGGCTCCGGCCCTGGGACCCCGGAGGAGACCCGGCTCCGGCCCTGGGACCCGGGGGAGGCCCGGCTCCATCCTCAGGCCCCGGCAGCACCGGCGCAGGCGGAGGCCGGGTCCCCCCGCAGGGCAGCAGCCGAGGGCCCCGCGCCCGCGGGCCCTCCCTTCCGGCACCTACTGGCACGCGGGCCGCGGGCCGCGGCTCCTCCCGAGCTCCCGGGCGCTGCTCTCCCGTCGCTGTGCCGCGTCTCCCCGTGAGGCCGCTGACGGCGATAGGAAAGCGCAGAGAACCGGCGCGCACCCATCACCCATCAGCACCGCAAACGTTCTTCACAGTTGCTGCCTGGGGTTGTTTTGTGTTGGTTTTTCCCCTCGATTTTTTGTTTCGTTTTAATAAAACTCACAGCGCGACGGCGCGCTGACCTCCACCGGCTCCCTGCGGGCCGCGGAGCGGAGCCTCCCCGGGTTCCAGCGTCCTCGCGGGTGCGCTCCCGGCGCGGGGCCCCTCCGCCGGGGCGCCGCCCCGAACCGCCCGCCGCGGGGCTGCGCGGAGACGGGACGCACGCCCGCCCCGCCCCAAACCGCAGCGGAGCGGGGGACGCCCTGAAACGCGACGGGGAGACCGGCGAGGAGAACAGGCCCGAGAGACGCGCGCCCCCTGAAGTGCGCACTTCCGGCGCCCGCCCCGCCCCCACGCTTCCTCCCCATTGGTTTTGCCCTTGACCACGCCCCTCCCACTGTTTCCTTCAACTCTCACCTCCTGGGGCACCGGAAGACCTCAGGCCACGCCCACCCCCGGTGGCCCACGATTATTGGTGACTCCTGTCTGTCCATCAAGAGATATGCGGTCGCGGATTGGCTGGGAGGAAGTAGCGGACACAGAGCCTGCGCAAGTTGCCTGGTCCCTGAGGGGGTGGGCGGGTCGCCCCCCGCGCATGCCCAGTACGTGCGCTGTGCCGGCGCGGGAGGCAGTCATGGCGGCGCGGTGCGTGAGGTTGGTGCGGCGCGGCCTCCCGGCTTTGGCGCTGTCTCTCAGGTAAGGGGCGCCCGGCTGCCCTCGCCGGAGGGCGCGGCCCTGGGTGCCGCCCTGCCCTGGTCTGGCCCCGGAACCCGGTGTCGTGGGCCGTGGACGCCCGCGCGGGTCTGGAGTGGACGGGACGGTGCGCCCCATGTGCCCGAGGCCCGCGCCGCCCCCCGCACGCGTGTCTCGGGGCCGGCGGACAGCCCCCCCCACGCGCTCCGGGGCGCAGGCGGCCTCTGCCCCGGGGCCGCAGGAACCGCCGGAGCCGCGGGCCGGGTCCCCAGGGCGGAAAGTTCCGCGGAGCCGAGGCTCGGGTCACGGTTCACGGGCTCTTTCCACTTGGCCCGGGTTCCCGCCCCGCCTCCGCCTCTCCGGGAGCCTGAGGTCAGAAGGTGGCGGGCCCGACCCGCCCGGCGAGGGGCGTAGACGGTGCGGTGACTTCACAGCGAGGGTCACGAGGTCTGGGCGGGCGAACCGGGGCCTCCCGCGCGGAGCCCCGGCGGCCCGCAGATTACGGATCGGGAGGGGGTTAGGGCGTGACTGCGGCCCCGCTAAGTTATATAAACAAAACACGGAGCCAGAGCAGCGGCCCCCTGAAACACGGGAGTAGGAAGGGTTTTTACCCAAGTTGTTTGTGGCTTCGTATCTGGAACTAGTTGGCAGGAGAGACACGACCGGTCAGCATTAATTTCTGTGGAAAGAGGCTCAAACGGGGGAGTCAGGAGAGCTGGGTGGCAGTCCTAGCCCTTGGGGCTGTGAGCCCCCTGGGACTCAGTTTCCTCTCCGCATCCAGGGCCGCCGCGCGCTGCCGCCCAGTCCTCTGCTGCCAGAGCTGCAGGACCGGGGAAGCAGAAGGGCGGTGATTGTCACACCCAGAGGGCGGAACGACCTGACACTGAAACGGGCTTCACAGCGGCACACTCCATCTTTAGACTGTTAGCCTTTTTTAAGTCACAAAAATAAAAATACAGTAGAGATTATTGCTCTCCACCCCCTGTAACAGACCGGAGGATCCTTCATTCCTCCCTTCCTAAGGCCCCACGTGCAGACGCAGGGCTCGGGCTTTGGATTTACACGGTGGGTCCTGTTTTGGATTGCATTTCTTGCACAGCGTTCTGGAGAGTGGAAGCAGTGGTTTACCCGGCCTTTTCCTTACTGCGGAGCATCGTGTCTCCAGCTTACCGTTGGGCCATGCTGCGTACACATCCTTGTACATTCTGTGTACTGACAGCTTTCCTGCTCTACTCTGGGAAGAAACTTGAATGTAGTTTATTTTCAGATGGGACTAGCTTACTTAGGAAAGCTCCACTGGTCTTGGTGAAGAAATCTGGGTTTGAAGACTGTTCTCTCATTTACTCATGGCTTTGTGACCTTGGGCTTTTTACTTAACCTTTTGGATGTGGGGATCAGACTGGATACTATGTTGTTACTTCTACTTCTGGGATTAGTTTTGGAGTTCTTTGTATTTCCCCTGCACATACCCCATACCTTCCTACCTCCATGCCTTGTCCAAGCAGTTCCCTCTCCCTGAAGTGGGTCTGTCGTGTCCACTCCGACTCCTTACATGTAACTTTATTTTTTTACTTTAGAGAGGAAGTGGGGGGAGAGAGAAAAACATTGTTTGCCTCCCATACCTGCCCTGACTGGGCTGGGGATCGAATCCACAACCCAGGTATGTGCCCTGACCTGGAATCAAACCTGCCACCTGTTGATGTCCAGGATGACACTCCAACCAACTGAGCCAGCTGGCCAGGGCCTTATGTATCTCTCACCTGTCCTTCAAAGCCCCTCTGCACGAAGCCTTTTCTTTCTCCATTCCCCAAAGCTAGAAATACTCTCCTGTGCTGAGCCTCCCAAAGCCGCCTCTTTTATCACTTTTAAACCCAAAATCATAGGTTAGTTCAATGTGTATAGATATCTTTTTTGCATGGTAGTAAGTACCCTGTGTCAGGATCTTTGCCGCAATCATCTTTGTGATCAGCACCAGCTCTGGTCCTCACCTCTGATAATAGCTACTCCGTCAGTGTGCGGTGGGGCCTGGAGCACCTTGACTCAGGGTGGGAAGAAGGCTAGCAGCCATAGACTTGGTACACGGTCATGCTAATTTAGGCCTCTGTTGCAGAAGTTATTTTTATAGGTAGTTTCTATACATCATACATGGTTTGCCTTTATGAGATGCAAGATAAGTCCTTTCTCCCCCAGGAAGTCAACAGCCGATAGTCTTAAGTTCTCTCAGATTTCAATGACCGTGCCTGTGCCTATGTGGACTTTCCCTCAGGCCCGCTCCCCGGCTGTTGTGCACAGCTGCGAAACAGAAGAACGGCCAGAACCCAGAAGACGACGGACACAGTGAGCAGCAGACAGACGCTCCCTCTGCAGAGAAGACACTCATGGGGGAGAAGGTCAAGTTAGAAGAGCAGCTGAAGGACACTATGGTAAGGCCGCAGGCTCTTGTGGGGAAGCTGATCAGTTGAATGTCAGGCGAGGCCAAGGACTATGGTTGGGTCCTGTAGCAAGTTACTGCTAAAGAAGGGACTAGAACCCAAGTCCTGTGTGGCTCTGGTTCTGCCCTGAGACTCATCTTTGCTCATGATTATGTTGAACTAAGACTTAAAATGTTTTTTACAAACAAGGAATGCCAGCAGAATGGTTTCAGCTGGGTCTAAGGGGAGGGCAGGGGTTGGGGAGGTAGGAGTTTATGAACTAGGTGGTAACATGGGTCGGGACTCCATGTGACAAAGCACAGGTGGCAGTCCTTTCAGGATTTAGGAATGGCAGGATCAGACATTTAGGTGCTGACTCTGTCCTAACGTCCTCACAGCCATCCTGTGAGTTAAACTGCTAACATCCCTGTTTACAGACGAGGAAACTGAGGCACAGGAGATTAAGTAAACTTCCCAAGGTCACCTAGCTACCGAGTGCTAGAGCCAGGGTTTGAGCCTCAGAGACCTTGCTCTTTACCACTGCACTGGAATTGCCTGAATGAAGACTGGAAATGGGGTGGGGGTGTCCCCCCAGAGTAATCTAGTACATGTTAAAAACTGATGTGCTCGGGGTGGGGGTGGGGGGCGAATGTGAGATTACAGTCAAGTGGTGAGAAATGAGGTCAAGCCCGTAATTCAGATTATTACACAATAAATGTTGGAACTTTGCCACATCTGGGCAACAGTAAAAATACCAGAGGTTCATTGATGGGCTTTTGTCTCTTCCATGGGGTAGGGGCCTAGACTGTCCACCCGGCCTTGTGGTTCTAAACCTCCTTAAGGTTGGGAACCCCGTGGGTCAGCCCCTAACGAGGGTGCTCGATCCCTTACGTTGGACTCTGCTGAGGAGTGAGTGGTCCTTCCTTGAGAGGTGCTGAGGCCGTCAGAACCCTGAGAAAGTTTTTTCTTTTTCCACAGCTTTCCACTGAGTAAGAAGGGCCATGGGGGCTACATAAGTATCTGTCACCTTGACATCTTACTCCCGCTCGGAACAGTGACAGGTGTAACTTACTTCTGAGTTCAGCTGCACTGTCTACAGTCCAGAATCTCAAACACGATAGACGCCGGTGTCCTGACTGGCACTTTGTCGTCAGGTTTGCTTTCCCGTGAACTTGTGCCATGCTTTATTCACGTCAGGTTCCTTTTCCTTCTGTTTTTAGGAAAAATACAAGCGAGCTTTGGCAGATACTGAGAACTTGCGGCAGAGGACCCAGAAGTTGGTGGAGGAGGCAAAGTTATATGGTAACTTTTAACATTATATGATACTGACCTGGAAAAATGTGGGTACAGAAGGTGCATACGTGCATGTCACACAGCAAGATCAGCCGGGGTGGGGAGCCTGCTGGTTGTCTCCCCACCCCCACCACCCCCTTTTTAAGGAGAACTTGGAGTCATGACCAACTTTTAGAATTGTAAACTAGACTCCTGCAGTCAGGAGGGTGCTCAGTGCTGTCCACATGGAGACCTCGGTGTGAACCTGCAGGTCGTTCTGGCAGGCTGGCCTCCCTGGTGTCCATTTCCTTAGCATCACCAGCAATAGCATTGGTGCCACTTAAGATCTCAAGTGCTGCCTGCGTTGTCACCTTTAGGTATTTGTCACTGTCCTTCCCACTTTACAGTTGGGATCACTGAGGCTTAATGACCTGCACTCATCACAAAGCTAGTAAGCAATGGCCCCAGCGCCCACCCCGTCCATGTGCTTATTAGACCTGAGGCTGCCATAGGAGGACTTGGGGCACTGCCAGGCACTTTCCTGCCCGAGCTCCTGGTGAGGAGCCCCAAGCTCACGGTGCGGTTGCTGCAGTTGGGGGCCTTGGTGGAAGCAGGTGCCTGTTTGAGGGCTCTTGTCACCCCTGACTTCCAGTTGGCATCTGAAACGTTTTTTTGAAATCACAAAACGTATGTAATACGCTGCCGTGAATTCTGAGTGACTTTTCTAATGTTCTCTCTCCTGTTAGATGAAGGTGAAGGCTTGGGGTGTGTCTTGGTAACTTTTACCCCACGGTGCCTAACAGTTGCAAACATTTATTGAGTGCTATAGTGTTCCGGCACTCTGAGCGTGTACGGCTTTTCCTATCCTTGCTCCACTGGTAGGCACTGTTATCCGGCTTTATAACTGAAGGAGCCATGACCCAGAGAGGTTGACCAGGATCACACGGCAGCGAAGCTGCAAGCCAGGAGTGTGGCTCCAGGCTCCAAGCAGTCTGGCTGTCCTGGACAGGGTCTGTGCCTCTGCTGGAGCAGGCAGTTCCTCCTGGTCTAGAGCAGGGCTGGTGGTGAGGTCGTTCTGCAGATTTTCAGCTGCCAGCCTTCATACCTAATTGGCTCTTGTCTAAACCCAGAAAAGGTTTTTGGTTTTTTGTGGGGGGTTTTTTCAATCAAGCCTCTGAAATCAGTTTTGAGTTGCCACTCAGTTGCTGTGGCTGGAATGCAAATGCTCTCCTCTGACTTTGTTCAGGCATCCAGGGCTTCTGCAAGGACTTGTTGGAGGTTGCAGACATCTTGGAGAAGGCCACACAGTGTGTTCCCAAAGAAGAGATCACAGATGACAACCCCCACCTGAAGAGCCTCTACGAGGGGCTTGTGATGACCGAGGTGCAGATCCAGAAGGTGTTCACAAAGCATGGCCTGCTCCGGCTGGACCCCGTGGGTGCCAAGTTTGACCCCTACGAGCACGAGGCCTTGTTCCACACGCCCATGGAGGGGAAGGAGCCAGGCACGGTAGCGCTGGTGAACAAAGTGGGCTACAAGCTGCACGGGCGCACCCTGCGGCCTGCCCTGGTGGGGGTGGTGAAGGGAGCATAGCTTCCCTGGGTGTGGGGGTGGTTCTGGGTAATCACTGGCTGTAGCTCTTAAAGGGCTGGTTCATCCGTCTCATCTGTGATACTCCTGACCCTTCCCAAACCTTGTTGGAAAGCTTTAGTAACCAGCGGCTACAGAGAATAGGCTGGTAGCACAGCTACGGTGCTGGACTCTAATTTGGGAGCCTGTTTGTTGATTTTCAATACACCTTTAATAGCCCACATGCTACAGAACAGGCCGACAGGACCCATTGGGCCCTAGAGTATCATGAATAACGCTACATTGCTCAAAGTCTGATGACATCCAAGTATTTTAAATGAATAAAAGGTCTTCAGGAATCGTGCTGTTTGGCTAGTGGGCCACCCGTCTGCCCTGTGCGTCTCTGCTTCTCACTTCAGCGCGAGATCAGGAATCCTCTGCCCTCTACATCTCAGTCAGTGAAGGAAGGCAGGACTTTAAGCTTTGTTTTTGCTCAGAAAAGTTGTATGTCCTTGGTGAACATAGGTGAGTTCATCTATAGTTATCCTCTAGCTGCTAAAAGTGGCTAATGTGTGGCTTTTCTTTGGGTGTGAAATGAACATAGGTACCTTCACAGTTCTCACCATCTTGCCAGTAACCAAGGTTGACAAAATCAGTTACTCTTGTCTTATTTTGTTCATCTATTTTTAGAAATGCTTATATTCAGCTAGGTACTGATCACCTGGAGGTGTGTCCCTAGTAAGATGGTCTTTCTCAGAATCTGAGGACTGCGTGCTTGGTACATTTTAAATGTTAATGTTTAGTTTTTAAATTTTATTTAAGAGGATTAAAGCCTAATGTTTATTTTCCTACTTTCTGATAAGTATTTTGTGTACTTGGTTGAGATCCTTACTTAGGACGGAGTGACCTAGCTTTCTGTTCTCTGCTCAAGTTCTGGAACTGTGTACCTAACACACACACACAGACACATGCTCGCTTCCTTCCAGTGCGCTGCAGGCTGGCATGTGACTGGCCTGCTCAGGGTGGGCATGGATGCTACGGACTGTGATGGGGACCACAAACACTCAGGGGCTGCAGCAAGAACAGAGTCTGCAAAGGCTGGCCTGGGACTCGCCATAGGATCCTCTATATCTGTTATAAACAAAAAAACTGCCTACTGCATTTGTTTCTAATGGGGTACATAAAAAATTAAAATTTCAATTTATACAGTTTCAAAACATTTTTCCCCTTTCCTTTAAATTATTTGGTCAAATACATATCCCAGCCTCACACCGAGGAAACAGAACTGGGAGTCACAGCTCTGCTTTTTACACAAGCTGCGAGTACATCTCCTCACCTCCCTGGAACTCAGCAGGAACAGAAAGGCTGCACAAGAAAAATAGTTTTCAAATAATTCCTGTTGAGTGTGTGTAGCCCTTCCCTTTTCAACTCAAGCTGCCACTGCTTGGAGGGCCCAAGGGACGGATGGGGCAGCTTACACGTGGGAAACCAGTTCACTGTGAGTTTCAGTCATCGGTCTGGAGAACACTGAACTATGGAGAATACTGAACTACATGCAGTGTGTCCTCACTTAGCAGTGTGTCCTCACTTAGCATGTCCATAGGTTCTCCAACTTCAAGGAAAACCACATATAATGAAACTAATTTTACCACCGGCTAATGGATACAGACAGGAGTTGGGTTCCTACGGCATCGCAACATTATAACAAAATACATTGTTTGAGGACCTGCCGTACATACTCACTGGAAACCAGAGTTGTTAACCATGGCATTTCTGGGTTTGGCATAAGTGCAGCCTGGACAGGTACAGTGTAGACAAGCGAGCCAGTGCTCGCTCTACTGACGGCCCTTCGCAGCTGGCCAGCTCCATGCTGATGCGCTTTCTCTGGGTGCCTGTCGGAGCAAGGGCTGGCGCAGGGGCTTCCTGCTGAACAGAAAGTAATTTTAACGGAAGTGCTGGCTAAAACATGCCACATGCTAGCCCGGAAAAGCTGCCTAAGGCCCGTGGAGCAGGTTCCAAGAAGCAGTCAGGGACACTTGTTCTCAACCTGTTTAATAAGGGCAGTGGAAACGGTCGAGTCGGTTTTGATACATTCCTGGAACACTGGCCATCCAGAGGGGATTCAGAATAGCTCACTTAGGGAACTGGACTCAAAGGTTGGAGTTTCAATTTTGAAAAGGCCTAATTCTGTGGGATTATGGTAACTAATGTATGAAAGCTGAACAGAGAAATGTAAAGGCTCTATGTTAACAGCAGGGTTGAGGGCTAACGTGACTGATAACTGAGTGGAAGGGATAAAGGCAACCAATCCCAAATCATTTCCCCTTGTAACAGAGTTAACACTAACATAAATTAATTATACATTCATTATGGTATTTTAAAACAGTCAAGCCTAAATAAATTCTTCATACCATCAAAAAGCTAAACATCCTAAAAGCCTGCTGCACGACGTTTTCCCCTTGACGGCTCTGGGCCTGGGCCACACAGCTACAGGGGCGTTTACTTCTCAAGCTGAATGAAAGTCTGGTGGTCATTTTATACAAAAATAAGACTAAATTTAAAACCTCACCATACTAGGCATCTGACAGAAAATCCACGAATGACGACACCAGAGTAGCTAAAGCCAGCGGTTCTCAAAGGTCAGCTTGCACTCAGGTGACCTAGAGGCTTGTACAACCGGCTCTGTGGGCCCCCTAGTTTGATTCCGGACTGGGCAGCGAGCGTCTGCAGTTTAGCAGGTTCCCAGGGGAGGCTGTGCTGCTGGTCCAGGAACCCTGGGTGGGAAGCACTGGCTAAGAAACCTGAAGCACCTCTGTCGAGGGCAGCTATCCTGCAGGGGCTGTGAGGTGGCCTTAGGAGTAATCCCCACTCAGTACTCCTCAAAGAGAAGTCCTGGGCTGAGTTAACGAGGAGCGCTTCTCTGCCGGCAAGCCATGTGCTCTACAACTAAAGCCACATACAATATACTTGAAATGTTTTATTTAATGCTGAAAAAGTTTACCCTAGGGGACAGAAAGATGTCAAAATAAAAAGGCACCGGAATTAAGTCATCCTTGGAAATGATGAGGGTCTTTTTCTTTCAAATAACTTCACTTTAATGTAACTTTAAGCCCAAACATCTGGAAGGTAAACAGTCTCGGTAGCTGTGTGGGCCAGAGAGGCAGATCAAGTGCGAGAGGAGTGACGTGTGCTGGGCCTGTGGTCACCACCGGCTCTAAAGCAAGGTCTTGGACATGAGAACCCTGAGCAACCCGGAAGACAAATGGCTACTCCAAGTGCCAAAGAAAGGTACCGTTTAAGAGGGCCCCTGAAAACACTTCTAACTAGGGCTGGTCCCAGCCACGTCCGAGTCTGGTTCAAGACAGTGACTCAGAGAAGCAGCACATGGGTCTTGGGCCCCATACCAGCCATGTGAGCCAGCCTATCTCTCCTGGTTGGGCAGCAGGGCCCGGGGCCACAAGAAGTTAAGATGCTTAGCCAGGCTGGCTTGTTCTGGGTTTCATTGAAAGATACAACTGGAGGACACTAACACCAGAACTCACAACTCTTAGCCATGAACTTTCTAAAGCAAGGTCTTGCAAGTAAAATGCACAGCAGGTACAGAGTAGCCAGCAGCTGCCCCTGGGAAGGGGCTGAGTCCCGGCCATCTCAGCTGGTCCTCTGGCTGCCATGCCTCCCACAGCCATCCTCTTACACTAGGGGGCGCTGCGGGGGGCAATGCCCATTTCCAAACAGCCCGAGGGGCTGCCCAGAGTGCACAAAAGGGGTGGTTTTGGGATCTGGGAACTGCAAGCTCAAACTGTGCTGCTGCCAATAGTTCAGGGGAAGCCCGTTTGGTCACTGTTCACTGCCAGCCTCTTCCTCTGGGTCCAGGGGAACCTTAATCCCATCCTCCTCTGGCCTCACTGCCAACCTCCCCGGGGGCCCCATCTAAAGTGCCACGTGCAGGAGCCTGTGTCACAAGGTAAGGCTGGCAGCTGGCCGCCAGCACGGGTGGGGAACCAAAGGGAAAGGGCTCAGGGTGGGAAGTGCTCCCAGCTCATCACATTCTCAAACTGAACACAAAGGCAATCATCTTAACCCAGCACTTTCAGACTAAGGTTCAACACACCTGCATTGTTTCCCCCATGATCTGACCTAAGACTGTTGCTATTGCTTCTTTCAGAGGACCATGAAAAGAATGTATATCCTAAAAAAAGAAACTCAATTTGCTTAAAAAAGAACACTGGGGAAAAAGCGCTTCCTGCCCCTCCCCCCGCGCCCGCTGTCATTTTGGCTCACAAGCGGTTTCAGCTTCATTCCAGCTCTGGGAGGACCGGCTTCAGGAGGCATCCCTGGAAATCCACCCACTCTCCGTGAGGAAGTTTAAAATCCTTTTCTTTAGGACTTTGTCCAAGTAACTAGGAAGGCGACTTTTGGAGGGGATTCCCTGCCGTTTCTGGAGGTGGTCTTTGATGATGATGGTCTTGGCAGTCACGTAGCGCGCGGGGCTCAGGTTGAGCGAGCTGCAGAGCGCCTTCTCGCGGTCGGACAGGAGCTCGAAGCCGGGCAGGTGCTCGATGGCGGCGAACTCCCCGTCCTTGGCGTCCTCGCGCCCCCGCTTGGCGCCCGCCGAGCTCCGGTTCTCCTTGCGCTTCTCCCGCTTGTGCCGGGCCGCCTCGTACTCCGCCGACTCCTCCATCTTGGTGATGCCGTTGCGCCGGTACCTCTGCAGCTCGCGGATCTTGGCGCGCAGCATCTTCTCCTTGTGCATGTTCTCGAACAGGTCGTCGAACTCCTTGCAGGACATGAACTGGTAGAGCGGCCGCAGCTTGAGCCGCAGCTCCCGCTCCTCCTTGGTGATCTTGCGCTTGGCCGCCTTCTCGCGCTCCTTCTTGTCCTTCCCCAGGAAGGCCGGCACCAGGTTGTAGTCGCGGGCGATGTTCTTGCGCCGCTGCCTCTCCCTGAGCTTCCGCACGTACATGTCCACGTGCGCGCGCTTGAGCTCGATCTCCACGTCGTCGTCGTCGTAGTTGACCGAGAGCCCGCTGATGAGCGTCTCGGCGTCCTGGTCGTACTCGATCTCGTAGTCGTCCCGCAGCGGCATGTAGCCCAGCTGCTGCTGCTCGGCCACCGAGATGTCTAGGGGAGGCAAGGGGGTGGTGAGGCTGGGAGAGAGGGGGCCTCCACTGGGGCAGGTGTGGTCGGTGACCCGGTTGGGGATGGTGTCGGGGATGCAGGCCTTCCCCAGGTTGCCGTGGATGTACATGCTTACGTAATGCTCCATCACTTCCTGGGGAGTCCGGGAAGCTCCGACGTGAGCGGCCATGTCTTCCTACAACACAAAGGTCAGAGTCATTTCCAAAGTCAGAGGGTCAGATTCAGGGTCGGCACAAATGCCCTTAACGTTTTTGCAAAAGTCACCTGGGCGAGTTCCTATCCCATTATCACCCCCTCCCAAGCGACAGTGAGGGCACCTTCTCGGGCTGTGCGTATCAGCTGGACCATGACGCTAGGAGGAAACTTCAGACACTCTGAACACGACAAAAATGAAGACCCAGAGACTGTGCACTCGCCTGGGCTCAGCGTAACCTGGTGGCAGAGCTAAGACCAGAACCCCTATCTGAGATCTGGACACATCTCCTGATTCCTGAAATAGGACTAGCAGGCGCACCTGGTCCTGGCATCCTGCCCCAGCTAATCCTGTACTCTGACGGTGGGTGGCTGTTTGTGACTGGACAGGACACAGGTGGGCAGGGCCACAGGGCACTTAGGTGCCGCGTCTCCTCCCAGTCTAACCTCTTTATTCCCAGACTAGAGAACAGACTGGTCCAGAGTTCATGGCCCAGTTCCCTTGACTACAAGAGAAACCCCATCCTACCATGCTGCCTGCCTCTGGGGACAGAAAGGGCAGAGCCTCTGTCACCGCTTCCTCGGCTGGGAAGGGTCACCTGTCCCTCTCCTAGGTGGTGGTGTAAGTGAATAGGTGAGTGCCTTTTAAGGGTGGGTGGGGGCTTCATTTATGACCGCCTCCATACTAAGGTATGAAAACCTGCCCAGGGCTGCAATCACTTGCTCCTGCGAGAAGGTAACCATGAACACCCGGTTATTAATGGGAGGAAATTGTACAACTCCCTCAATCTTTTCCTTCTGCCAAGAGACTTCTTCCTTAAACTCAACCGCTAAAGCCACTTCAGAAAGCAACTGCCCAAAGTGCTCACTCATCCCCCAGCAGCCACTCAGCACCCGCCACAGCCTCCCTCACTCTCACTCCGCTGCCTTCCACCCAGCAACACTCACCCCTGCAAGACTGGGTGGTCTCTGCACCCCCAAAGGCCAATAAGCCTGCTGCTCCCCTCACCTCAGCAATCTATCTTTAGAGAGTCAACTGCTCAGAGCACATTTGGGTAAAATGTAAATCCAGAAAGAACAGAAGGGTTCTGAGTAATCAAGGGGTATCTGACCAAACGGAGCCTATTTGTTCTTGTTTTCATTTATCTCCATCAATTTCAACACTCTGGGAGCAGAGAACAGAGAACAGGCAGCAAGGAAGCCTCAGGGCAGGACCAGAGCAGGGGATGGGCGGGCCACATGCCAGCACGCCCCCACCCCCCAAGTGTTCTGTAGGCCACACACCAGTTGGTCTCCTGGGCCCGGCAGGCAGGCCAGCCAGCTGTGGGCACTGTGCTGTCACCCCGGCTGTCCAGGTCCTCTTTAGGTTTCAGAAGGGACTCTGCTCTCAGATACCATTTATGAAGCCACCAGAGGGGCAGGGCCTTGCCCACAGAAGCCCAGGAACTCCCATCATCCATCAGTCTCAGCCACTGCCCAAGGACAGCTGGCAGGCCTCGCTGGGAGGCAGGCCCTCAGCCACTTCTGAAAGACACGCACCCCTCAGGGCACCACATCACTTTAATGATCAGTCAGAAAGGCCCCGGAAAACACACAAGACCCTGATTTTCAAGATCTGTGAAATGAAGAGTGAAGATCATCACGGACCAGTCCAAACAAGAATGGGAACATAGCTCTGATTCTAACAAGTACTCAGGGGAAAGACAGGTTCGGTGGAGCTAATTAGAGAAGATATTAGCACCAGCCACTGCTCCCGCCGTGTGCGCCTGGCATTCTGCCCCTGACATTCCAAACATTTTCTCCAGTCTTTCCTGTGTTGACGGTCACACAACACTGCCTACCTCCTGTGAGAGTGTCCTGTCAGCATCACGGCATTACACGACAGCAGCAGACTGACTAGAGGCCAGTTCTTTCCCTCACAGGGCCAAGGTCAAAGTTTTTGCTTGATCTGGGAGGATGGCTGGATGGATGGCGAGGCAGAGCAACAGAAGTGTATTTGGAGGAATGAGATTTGGAGAGAGTTCAACTCAAGTACAACTGAAACAGGAAGCACACTACGCTGAAGCGGGCTCCCACCGCAGCACGCAGTTACGCGGGTACGCAGCCCAAGCCCGCGAAGCAGGACTCCAGGTCAGGTTTTTCCTTCATGTTCTCTTAAAAGAAAAAAATACTCCAATCTTTGGAAAAAGAGAGACAGGT
Source organism: Miniopterus natalensis (assembly GCF_054644295.1). Taxonomy (NCBI): domain Eukaryota; kingdom Metazoa; phylum Chordata; class Mammalia; order Chiroptera; family Miniopteridae; genus Miniopterus; species Miniopterus natalensis. The sequence goes on along the minus strand of NC_142081.1, from coordinate 199,079,515 downwards.
ATGCGGCCTCATTAAAGTCCATTGAAAAAAGGGCAAAGGTGTCTCGGACACGAGGCCCACGATGTCTACTTGTCATGGTCCCCACACGGTCCCCTCCAGGAAAGACAGTGAGCTTCCCACTGAGTAATGACCACACCAGGTCCCTGGCTGGCCTGGCCTCCGTCCTGCCTTATCACGGCTCCCTCAGGCTGGCCTCTAGACCTGAGCAGGAGGAGGAGGGAGAGAACAGTCCAGAGAAATCACCGTCAGTGTGGGTTGGCCGGCTCCCAGCAGTGGGGCCTGCTAGGGCTTTGTCTCTCCAGGCTCTGACCAGGGTTACATCCTCCTGTTCCTACCTGGACGTCTCCACACCGTGGCTCAACGGGCCAAACTTTTGGAGGCTCCCATCATCAAACCCACTGCCTCACACTGGGCTGGCCATGATCAAGGGTGAAATTTAGAAACACAGGGAGGGACAACACAGATTTTCCTGAAAGCTAAACTTTGCCATTTAAAGGATGGTCCTTCACCCCAAGATCACATCCTCACTATTCAGGGCATATTAGATAATCTTTCTTTTTGTGAAATGGTGATAGTTAATGGGGTCTTTAAAAAACTTTTTAATATCCTTACTTGGCAAACTTAAAGTTAGCAATTCTACGTTTTCTTTCAACATGGTCTACAAATCCGCAGGCCTGGACAGCGCTCTTCGGTCAGGTCAGGCAAACTCCTCCATGCACCCTCAGGGGCCCTGCAAGATCTGTCCCACCCCGCCCCTGCTGGAAACACCCTTTCTCCGGGTGCAAAGGCTCTAGGGCCAGCCTTCGGGGTTCCAGTCCAGGCTCCACCCAATGAGCTGAGGAGCTGGAACACGTTACTTAGCCTCTCTGTGCCTCAGCCTCCTCTGAGTTACGAAGGTGCTGCATGACATATTCACAGGACAGGGAGGAGTTAATGGAGTCCTGCCTGTGCAGTGAGGCCAGTGCCAGGCACAGTCTGTGCTCCCTCCATGGTGGCTACTGTCACTTCTATGAAGCTGAGAGTGTCACTTCCACAGGACCTGGGTCACCTCCTCCAGGAAGCTGCTGATGATCCCCAGAGCTCGGTTCAATTACTTCCCAGCTGTGAGAGCCTCATCCTGTCAACTTCTGCTTCTCGATGGGTAAGACCTCCCTCTCAAAGGGCTTTGTGGAGACGGAATAAAAATCATGTAATGGTAACAGCTAACGTGTGAGCGACTACAAAGATCTTCTCATTTAACTCTCCTCACAATCCCCACTGGGCAGGATGAGCATTGGCCACACACTTTACAGGACAGGAGGAGAAATTTAGGTTGAGCTGCCCCCAAGGACACCAGGCCAGTAAATGTGAGCCCGTCTGCATGGCAGGCAGTCCCACTGCAGAGCGCCATCCCTGTCCCCATGCTGCCTCCGAGTTGCAATGCTGATGATGCACACGTAGAGGTGTCTGTAACCAAGTGCATCCTGACACTTTAAACAGCAGAGTGAGGCCCGACCAGGGGGCTGCTTCTGTCCAGACAAGTGTGCCAGGAGTGCCACCACGCCTTAGGCAGTGGCTCAACTCCAGGCTCTGGGTGCGGGCACTGTGGCACCTGCCTCTGCCCAGTGCAAAGGACTCAGTTCAGTGTCCACACACACATCAGCACCTCTGGCAGAGCGGCTTCTATCTTTAGCCTCACAGCCGATCCTCCCATACAGGTGGGTGGTTCTGCTGGGAGCATTCTGCAGACCACTGCAATCACCCATCACACCCCTTCTCGCCAGCAGGGCTGGCCTGGGAAGCGCAGGCAGAGGCTGGCTTTGCTCCCACGTGCTCTGGAGCCAGGCCTAGGGGTCCACGGTGGGGGAGTCTTCCTTTTCTTTACATGGAGAAGCATCCAGGGGCAGAAGCAACCACAGGCACACAGCATGAAGCATGAAGCTGTGGCTCCCATGAGAGGCTCTAAGGGCAGGGAAACCCCAGGAGCAGCAGGGTACAACTGTGGCAGCACTGAGGTGGTGGAGGGGGAGCAGATGCCTGCAGGGCCAGGAGAGGAGTCTCCAAGGGATGTGGTGTGTCCTGAAGGATGGGGAGGGACCAGTCCAGCTCCAAGGGAAGAGTGAGGCAGGAGCCATGGCTCAGGGTGTCTGTGGTCCTGGGCAACTGCAAGACCATCAGACTAGGAGCCCTGGTGGGGGCCCTCCTGGCTGACCCCACACCCCTTGGCTCATGTCTGCTGACGGGATACGCCAGGACACTGACCTGTCTCTCACAAGCTGCGTGGCATAGGCCAGCTGGGCTCAATCTCATCCAGCCTGTCACTGGCCTTGCCACCTCGCAGGCTCGTCTGTGTGGAGCAAGTAAGGGGCATGTGAGCAGGTGATCCAGGGGGGTCCTCCCAGGACAGTGCTGTGACTGACCCTGAATATCTCTTAGTCACTCCTACACCGTCTCCTTTCCCACAGGCTACACACAGGCATAGGACACGGGCCCTGCCCTCTGCTTTGTCTACCCTTGGCCTCTCTGTCTGCATTGATATCATGTCGCACCACACTCGCCTCAATGCCACTGCTCTAGGCACCTGCTCAGTCACTGGTCTAGAAAGCAACCATGGGTGCAGGCTTCCCGCCAGTGTCTCCCAATGGGGCCTCCCAGCAACTGAGGTCAGCATAGACGGCAGCTAGCCCGTGGGCTGAGACTCAGCCCTCCCACGGTGGGACCCTGGACAGGGTCATTCTCTCTTCCAGACTCACTGTCATCTAAAGTGACAAGAACAGCCCGCCTGCCTCAAGGGGGCTGAACTCCCACTGGCCTGCACCACCCCCTCCATCCATGTCCTCCAGACCCTCCATCTTCCCTGTCACTTCCCACTCAATAGCCCCAACCCTCCAACAAGGATGCTGGTCAGCAGTGCCACCTCCGACATCATAGGTTGATGACTAACAATGGCTTTCCATGTGTCCTTCCCTGTCAGGGACCCTATTTTCCTTGTCTACCACTCTTGCTTGTTGGTTTTTTTTTCTGGAAATTTCTGTAAGCCTCAGGTTCAGGCTCCTGTTGTCCTCTCTCTCTCTCTCTTTTTTTTTTAACATATCTTTATTGATTTCAGAGAGAAGAAAGGAGAGGGAGAGAAATAGAAACATCAATGATGAGGGAGTCGTCATTGATCGGCTGCCTCCTGCACGCCCCCGACAGGGGATGGAGCCCACAACCCGGGCATGTGCCCTGACCGGGAATCAAACCCCAATCTCCTGGATCCTAGGTCGACGCTCAACCGCTGAGCCACGCCCAGCTGGGCTCCTGTCGTCCTCTCTAAACTCACTCAGAGAACTCACCAACTCAGTGTGACTGGCCCTCAAGGTGACTAAAGCCTTTCAGGTCAAATAAGGCTACCTGTGAGGCAGCTTTAAAAGGTGGCACGCCTCACTGTGGGAAACAGCACACAGCTCCCCAACAAATCCAGCAGAACTACCACATGACCCAGCAGCCCCACCTCCAGGTACTCACCCAGAACAACTGAAAGCAGGGACTTCAACAGATAACTGTGCGCCTATGTTCATGGAGCATTATTAACAACAGCCCAAGTGTCCACCAGTGAGCGAATGGACAAGCAAATTGTGGTCCCTCCACACAGCAGATCCATCCTCAAGAAGGAAGGTGATTCTGGACCACGCAGCCACGTGGGTGAACCTGGAGGACACGGCGCTCAGGGAGGTGAGCCAGACACAAGACCAACACTGAGCGATTCACTCCTGAGAATCAGATTCATAGAGACAGAAAGGAGATAGAAGGTACCAGAGCTGGAGAGGGGGAAGGGGAGTTAGTGTTTAATGGGGACAGAGTGTCAGTTTGGGAAGATGTAAAGTTCTGGAGATGACAGTGGTGAGAACTGTCCAACAATGTGAGTGCACTTAATGCCACTGAACTGGGCATTTAAAAATGGTTATAATAGTACATTTTATGTTATGTATATTTTACAATAAACGTTTAAAAATAAAGAACTGGAAGTGGAAGAGGGCAGAGAGGGGATGAATGGTAATGGAAAAAATAAAATAAATAAAAATTTTAAATCCACATAAAAATTAAAAAAAGAACAAAAACTTTAAAGTGGCTGGCTTTCCTCCACGTCAGTGGTTCCTAAAAGCCAGCAGCAGCAGCATCACCTGAGACTCTGTTAGATGCGCATGCTCAGTCCCCGCCCCGGGCCGCTGACTCAGGACAAGCCCTCTGGGGTCCTGTGAATCCGGCCATGGCTGAGAGCCACTACTCTGCACAACCTAGTCACTCGGCTGCTTCCTTACCCAGGCTCCTCCCTGCTCTGCCCACCCTAACAGCAATTCCTGAAACCCCACTGTCAGATGCACACAGAGGGACTCCCCCGCAGTGACAGGTGACCACTCTCACGGTTCCTGAACGCGCTTCCAGGGACCCACCGTGTCAGGCTCCCTGGGACTCTCTCTGTAACCCTTTTCCAGACTCTCCCACGGAGATACGGACTCGGGAGGGCTGGGTAGTCTCTAGGAATCGGGGATCCTCAAGCGACTGTACTGTGCACCAGGTAAGTCAATGAACTAGAAGGTTCTAGGCATAGAGCCAGACCCATCTCAAACTCTTCCACTGCCTACAGCTGCTTCCTCATTTGTAAGTGAGGGACTAGGGGCTGTGGCGGGGAAGAGAGTCAACGTCAGAGGCCCAGCTCAGAGCCTGGTGCTCAGCACACACCCGCGCTTGGCAGCGGCTTAGTCTGAATCCACTTCAAAGCCCCGCTGCGCCTTGGTGGGCTGGCGCTCAGGATTTCCAAAACGTAACCCCGCACACCCTTACCTACCTGTCCTGGCTCCTTAATACACCTGCCTCCTGGAACACGGGGAGCCCCTTGTCCACACTACCCTTCCACGGGGAAAGCCTTCTCTCCTTTCCACCAAGCAAGACCCTGTGTTGATGGAGCCACACAGCCTCGTACAAGGTGACAAAGCTGCCTCACTTCTACCCGTTTCCACCACAAAGCACAGGCTGGGGAGAGGCTGGGCCTCTGGCCCAGGAGCTGAGTAAGTGCTGAGTGAATGAATGAGAGGAACTAAATGCACAATGTGGCGACTATCTCCTCGTCTGTGCTTCCCCAGCCTCTGGGTGTCCAGTCGTCTCCAAAAGTAAAAGGCTTCATTCATGACACTCCCGTGTCCCCAATAGTTACCCTGAATGTATGTACACTGGCACAAGGCCCTGCCCAGTATACTGAGAATTTCACGTACTTTAAAAAAAATTTTTTTTAATATAGCTTTATTGATTTCAGAGAGAAGGGTGGGGGGAGAGAGATAGAAACATCAATGATGAGAGTCATTGATCGGCTGCCTCCTGCCAGCCCCCTGCGGGGGATCAAGCCTGCAGCCCAGGCATGTGCCCTGACTGGGAATCAAACCTCGATCTCTTGGATGATAGGTCGATGCTCAACTACTGAGCCACGGGGGGCCAGGCAAAAAATTTTTTTGTAACATTTTGAAAATAAGCTGCAACCTCACGCAACATTACCTCCGAGTGATTTTGTATGATTTTCTTACCAACAAGGATATTCTCCTGCATGACAACACCATAAAGATTAGGAAGCTAAAAAGATGCATCTAAGCCTCTGTCCCCACTGAAGCTTTGCCAGTTGCCCCAATAATGTCCTTTGCTAGCAAAAGGCCCAACTGAGAATCACGTATCGTGCTTCATTCTGCCCAGTCCTCAGCCTGTGATCTTCCTCACCTGCGTGGGCTCTAACCCTGAGCTGTCGTCCCCCCCCCCCCCCCCAGAGATGGCCTCCTTCCTCACTCAGCCTGTGACACCCTGCACGGCCACCCTCCCAACCTCCGATGCCTTCCTCACTCCACCCAAATGCTGCCATCCATGCTGGGAAGCCCTCATCACACTTCCTGGGCTACGGAACCTCACACCACCCCCTGCATGGAAGCGCTGCTCACCCCAGTAAGGCTCTGACTTCACAGGGACTTCTCCCCAACCTCCCACTGCTGTATGGACACCCTCTGTCCCCGCTCAGGCTAGTGCGCCACCTACCCGGCTACCCAGCTACCAGTCTACAGAGAACTCACATACTTTTTAAATTCAAAATCTGGCTTCAAAGCCAGCTTGAACCCCACACCCCCTAAAGTTCTGACCACCACCTGCAGAGGAGCTCTGGCCATCCTCAAACTGTTCGATTCTCCCCCACAGCTCACCTCCCAGTCTTGAACTGTCATAAATACTTCACGCCTGGGGTTCGCCTCTGTGCCCATGTTCCAGCAGGACCTGCACTTCTGGGAACCGCATAGCACCCAGCACCAAACAGCTGCCCTGAGGCTCCCAAAACCCCTGTCGACATGACAGTGGGTCACTGTATGCCTGCCGACCCTTCCCTGGTCTCGTTTCATAGGCCTCTCTCCCCACCATCCTCTCTACAGCTCATCATCAAATGCATGGGCACAGAGTGGCTACGATGCTCTTCCCCAAACCCTCCCGGCCTCAGCGTTAGCATCCCTCAGCCACGCCTATTCCTGGGACAGTGCGAGCAAGTGGGGCCATACCTCAGCAACAGCACTCTCCCTAGGGCCTCCTGAAATTGCCCCACCCTATGAACTCCACAAAAAGCAGCACAGCCCGAGGTCAGAGGTCACGTGCATCTGAGAAATTGGAACGAACAGTCTCACCTTCCTCTCCGTCACTGTCTTCGATCTGCACGCTGCCTTCCTCCATACTCACACCCAGCCCTTGAAACCTGGTTCCTGCTCCACCAGGTCACCTTCCCGTCCCACGCAGTAACGTAACCTCCCAGTGAGCCAGGTCAGCTTTGCTCCCCCGAAAAGCCCTTCCTGTCCAGCCACACCTTCAGTTGCACCGGTGGGCTCCCAGCCTCCACCTGACCCATATTAGTTAACGCTCTTACATGGAGGCGAGGGTCCAGGCTTAAGAATTGACAGGCCTGTGTCTAAGACTTGGCTTCACTGTGTGAAGAGCCAGGGCATCCTGGAAAAATATTTGAAGTGACCAGAGTTGCTGTCCTTCAGCTGTATACTAGAAGCCATTCACGCGTCACTGCCCAGAGCAGTGATGCCTACGAGGTGCCTGGCCCTGCACCGGCACCTGCTGAATACGGCCCATCTGGAACACAAGCGTCACTGGTAACGTAGGGAGTCCAGGAGAGCACAACCAGAGACACTGGAGCCCTGCTGCTCGTGTGGCCCATCCAGGCGAGGTGAGCACGCAGCGCTCCAGCCTCCTCCTGAACCAGAACCTGCCAGGGAGAAGGCCTCTGGCTGCCAGACCCAAGCACCCCCTCCTCCAGCTGTCTCCTCTAAAAGCTGACGCGGCTCTGAGGGGGAATTGCATTTTAATCAGCTCCCCAGGTGACTCGTGTGCGCATTCAAGCTTGAAAAGTACTGCTTTTGACAACGCCCCCTTCCAGCCCCATGTTTCCTCCAAAACAGCATAAATGTTTTAGACCCTGGGCTTGTTGTTCGTGTGTTTTCCCACAGTGCTGCAGGGGAGGCAGTGTAGACAGTGCAGCCAGGAGCACACACTCTGAAGCCAAACTATTCCATTCAAGCCGCCGCACAGGCTGCGGGGAGACCTCGCCGGGCATGCATAGCGCCTGGTATTCAGCAAGGCCCCAGCCTCACCAGCTAGTTCAGCTGCCACTGCAGAGCTCCGTCCTGTAAGGGGGGAAGGACTCTCCCCGAGACACTGCCGTGTAAGAAGACCAGTTACCAGCCATAACTTGGGAGAAGAGACCTCCAAGCAGGATAAATAAAAAATGATCAGGGGGTCGCAGCTGAGATTCCACAGGTCAGCAGACACCGTAAGGCCTCACAGGCTGCGAAGTTTAAGCAGGTCTGGGAGCCACTGAGGGATGTGATGTGACAGGTCTTCAAAGAGCACTGATTATGGCGTGAAATGGGCCGTAGGGCTCAAGGTCGAAGCAGGGAGACCAGATGGGAGGCCCCAGAAGTGGTCAAGGCAGGTGAGAAACATCAGCCTGGACTATATACAGCTGGACTACTTATGGCTGTGAGAAGTGGCTCAATTCTGGGACTATTTTGAAGGACCATTTTGCTGCTGAATGGGACCTGGAAGAAGAGGCTGAGGATGGCTCTAGGTCTGCAGCCTGTCACTAAGTGAGGTGATGTGAGATTTGTCTGAGACGTCCCTAGGGTAGCAGGAGAGGACACAGGGTAGTGGTCTGACAACGAAGGCCGGAAAGTGGGGAAGGGCTCCAGTCTCAGGACCCAGTGATTACAACCCCTGAAGACAAGGCCGAAGCCTTTCTTTCCTTCAGTCTCTCACTGTCCCATAACGTGCTCAACACACATCAACTAAGAGCATTTTGGGACAAAGCGACGATGGTTTCGGGAAGAGTAGAGATCCTGATAATGGTGCACAGGTGCGAAGTTGTACGGCGGTGTCTAAGGAGTTGGGAGGAGAGTCAAGAACCCAGGGTGCAGAATGGGTATCGGTCCCTGGAGACGGGCTCACTTTACGGAAAGGAAAGCAAAAGGAAACAGAAGCAGGACAGGTTTGGGGACGAGGGGAGGTGTGTGGTGTGTCTTCTGCAGGAAGCCCAGCAGGAGGGGAGCACCGCTGGAGAAGGGGCAAGAAGGGGCCCATCACGTGGAAGGATCTGGAAAGATTAGGGGGCCTGGGTCGTGTCCCTCCTCCCTCCTCATGATGCCCGGAGGCAGCCACTCACCCGTGGCAGTTGCAACCAGAGACTTTTCCTTTCTAACCCAGACAGAAGCTCCCTCTTCCAGAGTGGAAAGGGCTCCTCGGAGGGCACCTGGAGAAGAGCACCCCCCTTCTCTCCCGAGGAGCCTGGCACCCCACCCTGCTGGCGAGGACGAACCCGGGCCAGCGCTCCCCTTTCCCTGTCGGACAGCAGCTGTACAGACACCCTCTCACGGAGAACAAAACCCGGCCACGCTCCTTTGTTCCGTTCCTCCTGACCACTCTCCACACAACGTCCTGGGTGCTGGGGACCCGGGATACGCACGTCCCCGGCCGGGCGAGGGGCACGGGGCACATCCACGCGCGGACAGGCGCACAAAGCGAGCGGGGCCAGGAGCGCAATTAAGGGCATCGGCGACGGTGACAGAAGCCCCAGGGCGCGTGTGACGCTTGCCTGGCCTTGGCCACCACTGTCCTCCAGGCAAAGCCAACTCCTTCCTCGGGGCGCCAGGCCGGCTGACCTGCCGACGGCCACCTGCCCCGGCTCGAGTCCGGCGCCGGGTCCTGCCCACAGTCCGCACTCGGCAGCCACCTAGGAAGTGCGCCTAAAGGTCAGGAAAACGGCTCTGCCGCCTGACAGCCGCGTCCAAAGCCCTGCTCTGCAACTTCCTGGCTGTGTGACCTTGGGCCGGTTGCTTCACGTCTCTGCGCTCCGGTTCCCGGGCCCGCGCGCGGCCCCCGAGGAGCAGGTGCGCGCCCCGCCCGCGCCCGCCCGGGGCCCGCCGCTCACCCAGTTCCCGAAGCCGAACTGCTCGATGGCGTCCAGCAGCAGCTGCTCCTCGCGGCTGGTCCAGCCGCCCTCGGCCTCGGGCCCCCACAGCGTGAAGCGCCCGCCGTCCACCAGCTGGTAGCCGTGGTAGCGGCGGTGGTGGCCGATCTCGGCGCCGGCCGAGAAGCACTCGGGGCACAGCTCGATGTCCTGGCACTCGGTGCAGCGGAAGCGCAGCGGGCTCACCTCGGCCAGGCAGTACACGCAGTACTTCTTACCGAGCTCCGCCATCTTCCCCCGCCCGCCGCCCGCGCCCGCCGCCGCCGCCGCCGCCGCCGCCGCGCCCGCCGCCTGCCGCCCCGCCCGGGCCGCCGCCGCGCTCCAGCAACCGCCGCCCGCCGCCGCCGCGCCGCCCCGCCCAGGCGCCGCCGGAGCCGGCCCGCCGGGCCGCGTCCCGCCTCAGCACGCAGGCGCCCTCCGGCCCGGCCCGGCCGCCACTGCCGCCGTCGCCCCGCCGCATCGCGCAGGCGCCTCGCGCGCGCCGCCGCGCGGGGGCCGGGCCCGCCGCTCTGCGCCTGCGCGCCCCTCGCGCCCGGCGGCCCCCCCTCCCAGCGCCTCCCGACTCCACGCCCCAGCCCCGGCTCTGGCGGAAGAGCGGAAAGCGAGCGCGGCGGGCGCGCCACGCCCCTCTCGTCGCGAGCCTACGCCCTCTCCCAATCAACGCCGCCCGCCGCCCGCCCGCGGCCTCCCATTGGTTTTAATCTGCTGGAAGGCGGGGAGAAGGGGCAGGGCGTCCGACTGACGGCTGGCCAATCGCCGGGCCCACCGCGAGCGCCCCTGGTTGCCCCTGGAAACCTAACAGCCGGCAGCGGGTTCAGCCGCGCCGGCGGAGTCGGAGAGATGGACGGCCACGCCGAGCACCCTGGGGACCCCGAGCGGGAAGACGGAGATGTGGTGAGCCGCGAGGCCAGGCTGTCGGGCATCAAGGCCGGCTCCGGCCCCCAGTCCCCGGCTGAGCCCGCGGAGCGGGAGCGGGAGCCGGAGCCCGAGCCCGAGCCCACGCCGGAGCCGGAGCCCGAAGCCGTAGAGACTTCGGAGGGGGGCGCCGCCGCGGCCGAGCCCCCTGAGGCCCCCGAGCCCGCCGAGCCCCCTGAGCCCGCCGAGCCTGCCGAGCTCCGGGACGGGACGGCGGCCACCGAGGCTGAGGGCGAGGAGGGGCCCGGAGAGCGGGCCGGGTCCGAGGCCGAGGCTGAGGCCGGGGCCGAAGCCAAAGCCGAAGCCGAAGCCGAAGCTGAGGCCGAAGCCGAGGCCGAAGCCGAGGCCGAGGCTGAGGCCGAAGCCGAAGCCGAAGCCGAGGCTAAGCTGGAGGAGCTGGCCGAGGCCGAGGCCGAGGCCGAGGCCGAGGCCGAGGCCGGGCCCGAGGAGCCAGCCACGCCGTGGCCCGAAGGCAGGCCCGAGGAACCGGAGAATGGGGAGAGGGAAGAGGCGCCGGAGGAGGAAGAGAAGGCCCCGGAGGAGGCGCGGAGGAAGAAGGCCCGGTTGCGGATCGCCCTGCCGCCGTCCATGCGGCGCCAGGAGGAGGCCCGGGAGGGGCTGGAGGACGAGGCGGGGAGCAAGGAGAGCCAGAGGCGGAGCGCGGGGGAGGGCGCGCTCGGGAAGGGGCCGTCGGAGGTGGTGCTCAAGGTGGACGCGGAGTGGACCGAGGAGGTGCGGAAGCAGCAAGAGCAGCAGCTGCGCTCGGAGCTCCTGGACCAGTACCGCGCCCTGATGGTGGAGCGCAGCCACTACCAGCGCTACAACATGTACCTGCAGCGCAAGATCTTCGAGTCGCTGCGCAAGAAGAAGGGCCTGGACGCGGGCGAGGTGCCCGAGCGCGAGGCGGAGCCCGAGGCCCCCGAGAAGGAGGAGGCGTACCTCAGCTACCTGGCCGTGCTGGAGGAGCTGAGGAAGCAGCAGGCCGACGACCTGGGCTGGTACCACCAGGAGCTGGGCCAGCTGAAGCAGCAGTGCAGGGAGAAGCTGGCCCGGGTGGAGAAGGAGTGGCGGGCCTTCCAGGCGCTCAAGAAGCACGTGGCCATGCAGGCCATGGGCAGTGGCTGGATGCGCGGCGGCCGCCAGGCGGCCCTCCGGGAGGTGGAGCAGATCCAGGCGCTGGAGGACCGGAAGGAGAAGGAGATGAGCGCCGTGCGGCTGGAGAACGTGCAGCTGAAGCAGAGCCTGGCGCACTTCGAGACCAGGATGAGGGCGCAGGAGGACATGACCCAGGGCCTGCTGCTCATCGACTTCGAGCAGCTCAAGATCGAGAACCAGACCTTCAACGAGAAGGTGGAGGAGCGCAACGAGGAGCTCCTGAAGCTGCAGAGCAAGGTGAACGCCAGCGTGCAGATCATTACCCACGTGAAGGAGAAGCTGCACTTTGTGGACATCGAGAACGCAGGCAAGAAGTCCCAGCTTCTGGACGCCGAGGTCCAGGTGGCCCTCAGGCGGGACATCTTGACCAAGACCAAGAAGGCTCGGGACAGTCTGCGGGCTGACAACATCAGGCTGAACCAGAAGTGCGGGCTTCTGGGCAAGGAGGCGCTCCTGCGGGACATGGAAGACAAGGTCCGCAAGACGGCGCTGCTGGCCGAGCGCCTGGAGTCGCTGCAGCGCCACCACGCGGGGCTGCTGCTGTCCTGCAGGGGCGTGAGGCAGAAGATCCGCGAGGCCAAGGCCTTCCTGCCGCCCTGACGGGCTGCCAGGCCACCGCCACCGCCTCTGCCCTTCCTCGCCTTGCCCTCCTCCTGCCCCTCCTTAGAAGCCTCGCATCTCGTGCTTCCCTCACATCCTCAGCTTCCAGATGGGCGCGGAGCTCAAAACTGGGTCAGCAGCGTGTTAGGTGGGGCGAAGTGAGATAGGTCGAGAAACGGCGGCCGACGTGCCTGATCTCATGAAAAGCTGCCGAACGCCACCCTGCACCTGAGCAGCTGAGAACTGTCCCCTTCCACGTGCGGGAGGGTTCAGCCAGGGGCAGGGCATCCCCCATTCCTGTGCCAATTATTAAATCTCTGACGTACTAACCCGCGTGGTCCCGAGCCTGTCTCGCTCCAAGCTCGCTGTTCCCTGAGGTGACCCTGACGGTGCTTTGGGTGTAAGCAGCCTCCTGCAGCACCCTCCGGAAGGGGGGAGTGATCAGCAGGAGGGGAGCCCGTGTCCTCCCTCCTCCCTGCGCAGGGACAGGAGGCTCAGGCCGCGGAGCCCCTGACGTTTGTTTCTGCCTCAGTGACAGTCTTCAAATCTAATGAGACGTTTTCTTGGATCCTCTAAGGGAACGCACTGATCTCGACCAATAAATGCAATTTTGTTTTCTAGTGAAGACAGTGGCAGTTGTGTTTTGCCAGGTGCAATATATACGGAGTGGTGACTGCTGACTGCCCATAAGCCTTTTGTTCTCAGGAAGGCAACAGGCCCTCACTCTGCACGTGATTTCACTCTGCATCTGATACTAAAACGCCTGTTATTCCTTGCGTTAATGTAAGAAATAGCTGATAGGTCTATCTCCTTAATTCAGAATCGGTGATTAACATTTTCAGGGTGTGTGTTTTTTAATGTTTTTGGAGCTAGGGGTTTGGTTTTATATCTTCTTAATCTTAGGTTAAATTTCGAGATGTGTGGATTTGGGATTAAAAGCATTCTCCCATCCCCAACCTTAAGTGGATCACAAAAAGGGTGATCTGTTTTTTGGTGCTAAGTACCTCTTAAGAATGGCAGAAACCCCACTCTAGGCAGATGACTCCACTGGTCCTGAGAATGTCACAATAATGTTATTTCGATACTTTTGTTTCCTAAAGTGTGTTTCCTTTGATGGCAGTAAAGGTTGATTAAAACTCCTCTTTTCAGCCCACATCTTGAATACCCTTTTTATAATAATAAACCCAACCAGAAGGGAGTAGAGAGCTTTGACGTCCTACTTCCATTCTCCCTGTCCTCGGCAGTGTTTGTGTTTCCTCTACCTGTTCATCGAGGCCAGTGTGAAGTAGTAAATCGCTGGTAAATAAAACATTCTCTTCTTGGAGCCTCAAACGAAAAGCAGCACTGGGTTCTTCTGTGGTTGGGGAGACTTCAAAGTGGAACGACCCGTATGCTTGGTGCCTTTCCCAAGCCAGCGGCTTTTCTAGGTGCTCATCCCTTTGGTTCCCGAGAGGGAGAAAAGGGACCTTCTGCTGATTCTGACCCACTGGCTATTATCCAGGTCGACCAAACACTTCCTCATCGGCCTTGACCTCAGCAAGCAGGTCTCCGAGAGCACAAAGATACAAAAGGAACAAGAGGCTGGCATTGCTTTAAGGGGCAACTGCTCTTCAAATTCTGTTGCTGCACACTACAATGTTAGTTAATTGGAAGGAAATCTTGATGGCTTCATAACAAGGTTGTTTCTGATTATAGGAGAGCTCATTGTGAAATGGCCCCGGCTCACAGGTGGTTTTAGACAGCCTGCCTTGAGGAAGCATCCACAGGCCCTAAAGCACCCTCCCCCAGTCTGACGCATTGAGCCCCATGCCAGCCTTTGACACACCCATTTGTGGCCGTCTGCTTAGCGCTCTGTACCCCATGAGACAAAGGCCCAGAAGGCGAGGACCTTTGGTTTCTCATCCCCCCTGGTAACCAGCACAGAGCCTAACGTATAATTGGTGCTCAGTAAGTTTGTCAAATACATTAATATGCCAGTCTCATTTCCTGAACATCAGTGTTACTTGAATGCCTGTTATACGTGTCAGGCACTGATCATTCCTACGCTGGATTCAAAAATAACCACAGGCAGAAAGAGGGTTCCTCAAGGAGTAGAACCAGTGAGCGAAGTGACGGAGGCAGGCTTGTCATCATGGGAGGACGACCCTGCAGATTCAGAGCGTCTGTTCTAGGACCGGAAACCTCTCAAATGAAGATTGTTTTCATGAATGCCAAAATCAAAAGCGGAAGATTTTTTTTTTCATCTCTGTCAAAAAGTTCAGGGCCTGAAAATCACAGGCACAGTAAAATCTGAGTGAGCTGTTATATGAAACTAGACTTCTGAAAACAGGCCTGAGTGGGAAGCGTCCCCTTCAGTGTTCGGGGGGCGGTCTGTTTCAGCAGCTCTGGCCAGGCACCTGAAGGGGACATGCTTTCTCATCAGTAAACAAGAGTCATTTTTGGTGACTTACCACATCTGGGATTTTTTTATGATATAAGTGGAAATACATGTTTTTTGGGGTGTTTTTTGTACATCTGCAGCCATAATTTAGATTTCACTACTGATTGGGGGTGCCTGTCCCTAAAATAATATTGGAGATAATGCACCCCAATTTGTGCTTTTTGTTTTAAACCTGCAGAAAGTCAATGTCAGAGTGATGGCAAGGACTCCAGGGGACTTGGCCCTGGAGAGAGGACATGTTGGAAGCTAGCCGGAGCCAGGACCAGCAGGCGGGAAGGGCAGCGCTGAAGCTCGGGTGTCTGACTTCCCGTGTAATATTCCTTTCAAAGGGTCCTCTAGTGTGTTTTTTTTAAAATAACCAGTGATTTTAAGTATGGACATGTTTTAATCAATCAATTTACACCATCCCCAATATTTCCATGGATGAAGTCCCATGTTTCACCCAGAGGACGGAGACAGAGGTGTACTAGGAGGAGAGTGGTGCTTGGGAACAGGCTCTGGAACCAGGCTGGCCTGGGTTCAGTTCTCTTGTGATACCACCTGGGACAAACACTGCACCCCTCGGGCCTCAATGTACTCACTCATAAAATAGGGGGGAAAGTATCTCTCTTCTGGGTGGTGAAATTATGATTTTTATTTTCTTTGTGCTTTTCTGTAATTTACAAATTTTATACAATGAACATTTGGGGGGTGAGGGGGGATCTTGATTTTTAAAAATTCCTAAGTTCACCAAGAGGGAAGATACTAAAAGTCTGCATGTCAAGAGAGTGAGTCTAAATGAGACATCACCTCACTCCTGTCAGAATGGCTATCGTCAATAAATCAACAGGCGGAGGGGCTGGCGAGGGTGTGGAGAAAGGGGCCCTCCTGCGCCGCTGGAAGGCAGATGGAGCTTCCTCGAAAAATTAAAACTACACCTGCCTTGTAACCCAGCGATTCCACTTATGGGAATATATCCAAAGAATCCCAGAACACTAATTCGAAAGAATACATGCGCCCCTATGTTCACTGCAGCGTTACAATAGCTGAGATCTGGAAGCAGCCCAAGTGCCCATCAGCAGATGACGGATAGAAAAGCTGCGAGGCATTCACAGGGTGGACACTGCGCAGCTGTAAAAAAACAACAAAATCTTACCCTTTGCAACAGCAGGGATGGACCTGGAGAGCATCATGCTGAGTGAAATAAGCCAGGGAGAGAAAGACGAGCACCACATCATCTCACTCATACATGGAATCTGACGAACGCGCTGAACCAATAAGCAAAGGACTCGTAGCTGGAGAGCAGGCCGACAGCTGTCAAGGGGCGTAGAGGGACTGAGCAAAAAAGAAAAAGAACTCATGGACATGGGGGGAAAAAACTTTTACTTAAAAAAAAAAAAAAAGGTGCCAGGTACCCTTTTTAACCTCGGTCACAGAAACGGAACACGGCTTAGAGAATTTCAGTTCTGTTCCTAACCTTTGGCTAAACTGTGCCTTAAAGGCGGGTTTATTTTTTATTGGAGCAGTTTGAGAAAAACTGCTGAGCCTCTGGGGTCAGCCGGGGGTAACTTACTTTATTGTGTTGTTCAGGGCGAAGGCCACTGCCCCTCCAACCACAGGGAACCTCCTAGGGCTCAGGCATCCTGGGAAGGTGAGGCCTAAGCATGGCCGTGGCCGTGCCCAGTGGAGTAGCTCTGTCCTAGAGCGAGCTTGAGGTGCTCACGGAGGAGCCCGGAGCAAAATGTGAGCTAGACAGCACTGCAGGCCTCAGAAATCCCTGGGACCCGAGGTCATGGCCGAGTTCCTGGGTAGGTGGGTAGTGCTCTGGGGCTTCACGTGGCCCATCTGAGGACTTGCTTTGGCCCTAAGACTTCCATCTTCCATCTGCCAGTGCACCTGGAGGTACCCTTCCACTGCTCCACCTGGTGACCAGCAGCTCATCTCTAGGTCCGCCTTGGTGTCACGCTGGTGCAGTGTCTTTTTCCCCCACTGTCTTGTCTTCGTGGCAGGCTCCACACTTCAGGTGGTAGCTTTCGGACTGGCAGTCCCATCCCCCCACTCCCCCCACCCTGTTACACTTGGTTGTCAAAAACATTCTACAACTTCTACCCCCAACTGCTCCTGTGCGTCCCTGAAGCCCACCCCTAGGAGCTGGCCACCTGGAGAGCTGGGCCTGCTTCCCAGGGTGTGATGCCTCACACACAGGAGGGGCTCAGGGGAGCAAGTGACTCCAGGCCTCACCCCACATCCTGCTCGTGGACCAGAGGTCAGCTAGAGGAGACAGGCTGCGCAAGGCCCCGGCGCAGTGTGCTCCCTGGGGAGAGCTGTTTCTGCACAGGGGCTTGGGAGCCACAGACCGAGTCCAAACCCAGCCCTGCCACGCACTGGATGCAGGAGCCCCAGCAGATCACTTGAGTCACACCTTTGAAATGGGGACAATGACAGCAGCTGTGGAGATAAAATGAGGTCATTCAGAGCACCTACCCCAGGGCCTGGCATGGGTGGAGACTCCAGTGGCGTGACTGTCAATGGTGACCACCAGTCCACTCACCCCACAGCCTGTACAGAATGGAGACAACGGCAGCCAGGGAGGCCAAGCCATTCACCGGTGAGGAAGGCTGTGAGGTGAGTTCGGCACAGTGTGGGCCGAAGACATGGGAGCAGATGCCCCTGAGCTGCTGTGTCTCTGGGAGGACGGGCAAGAAGTCTCGGCACAGGGGCCACAGTTCCCCAGGACAGGCCCAGGGTGATGCAGGGGGCGAACAGGAGGGTGGCACCATCTATGACAGGTAGGACAAGTATAAGAGCAAGAGCAGCCGAGGGCTCCCTCCTGAGCCTCCAGTTCTTGGCCTGAGTAGCTGGCCCGACGGGAACCACCCTGTGACCTACGGGAGCATTTGTGCTGCCTGGTGATCCAGATGATCCCTTCAGCCACCACTTTAATAGGGCAGGATTACTGATCTCAGCTCCACAGATGGGAGCCAAGGCCCACTCTGGCCCAGGGAAAAGCCAGGGTCCCCTACTGGCAGGTAGGGGAGCTGGAGGTCAGCACCTGGCTGACAAGGCTCTGAGCAGTATTCTCAGGGGGAGTGGGAAGAGCCCAGCGGCTGGCCCTAAAGAAAAAACGACCTGGTGGGCTAGGCGGCAGGGCAGAAGTGGAGGCAGGTGAGTGGCAGACGTGGGGGTGGGGGGAAAGGGCTACAGCTGGTGCCAGAGTCAAGTTTGAGGGGAGCAGCCACTCTGGGGCTCCCCTTCAGCTTGGGAGGGGTGCACTAAACTCTCAAACCCCTTGTACCATCCTTCTGATCTCACTGATCCTATTAAGTGAACCTTAAAATACTGAAACAGCATAATATTCCAAGTCCAGTACCTCCATACTTCAAGGTGAGAACTTCAATTTTAAACCAAACTACAGTGAAAATAAGCAACAATTTTACATGACTTTTATTTAATAAAACCATATATTTACAATTCAAAAAGTCCTAATTTGATACACTTCACTAAATAAGATTAAAGGTTAACTGTACAGGCAATTAACACATGATATGTAGCAAGTGTTACCAGGAGTTTCCTGTCGGCAAACTATTTAAAATAGTCAAAACTGAGCAGATACAAAGTGTCTTTTAAAGTGAACTTGTTTCTAGAGATTCCAAGGCCTGGCGGGCAGCAGCTTTTGCCTGATGCCAGCTGCAGAGGTGGAAGCCAGGGAGCAGGAGGTGTGGGCCTCCCAAGGGGTGGTGTTACCTCGCAGTTTGTTTCCAGTTTTCCTAGTTGACAGAGAGGCACAGCCCTGTGCTCCCAAGCAGCCCTCTGTGGAGAGGGGCCATATGGGGTTGAGAACTTCCCGGCCCCTGAACAGGTCATGAAAACTTGAACTAGAGATGTAAGTACTCAGATGACATGGAATCCTGTTTAAAAACTTAAATGCAACTTGGTGCTATCCAAAGAGGTGTCAACCCGACAAAGATCATTCAGGGCTGGGTCTGAATGCACAAGTGCATCCTGAAGGGCGCGAACCCCCCGGCTGCACCACTTTCTGTCAGGACTTAGGAGCATCCTTATGGACGTTAAGAAAAGACATACATCTTTCAAGAACAGGAAGCCCACGTCACAGAAGGAAACGAGCACACCTATGGGGGACGGCTCAGGCTGGTTACATTCAGCATCATGGCGTCGGGGACCAGCTGTGTCTGGAAGGAGCTCAGACCTCAGGGAAGACCTCATCCCAGAGCTCGGGCAAGTCAACATTTAAGGTCGAGGCAGAAAGTGGTTTCTGTGATGCTCGGCAGCCTCCCTGGAGAATGCAGTAAGGAGATCAGGAAACAAAGGCAATTCTGGGGAAAATGCCACACAGAACAGAGCCGGGATGGGGGGGCGTGAGGATGGCTGCAGGCCCGGCAGCTTGCTACTGCACCTGGAAGTGCCATCAGCGGACGTGGCAGACGTAGGAAACCTATAAAAATAATATCCATAGCCAGGCTTTACCCCCTAGCCCAGGTCTCCTAGTTGCAGGCTACAATCTTGAAGCCAAGGGCCAGACTCCAGTGCAGCACCGTGTGGCTGCCGGCGCCCTGGAACCTGGTCTACCCACCACACCCAAAGACCAACATGCCCACAGATTATCATGTAGGAACCTATTTTCATAGAGATGTGCTGGTCCTTTGGACTACTCTGTGCAAAAACCATTTATTTGAATTTGGACAACCAAAGTTCTTAATACAAAGTTCTCAAAGTTCATTTAGAACAAAAAAGTACTAACAAACTTGGGGTAACCAGCCAGAATGAAAAGGCTGATAGTACGGACACTAAGAACATGTCAAGACTGTCTGGGCCACTAGATATGTGTGGCTCGCTTCAATCCTCATGACAGTCTATCTTTAAGCCAAATGCTCAAGGAGGGAAACAGTGGTACTCAGGGCTGATGCTGCTGTCGAGGTGACAGGACAGAGGAGCAGGCCCCCCAAATACACACACACTGTGCTGACTGCACCTGCACAGAATGAGCAGAGCAGGTTTAACACCCTCACTCCCTCCGCTCTGACTTAAAGGGAGACTGTTCCATCAGCTTCAGGGCTGTCTCTGCTACCCAGGGCCTTCTGTGTGCACAGCTCTTTCTGCTCAAACTTTCCTCCATTGCTCAACAGGTGCAGGGGGGCAACCTTAGGGAGCTAGGGCTCCCACTGGGCCTACATGTGCATTTTCAGCTCTCGTGCTGTGACTGTGTCAAGGCAACATGGTAAGACGACAACCCGAGGGCAGGTTGAGTCCCAGAGCTCATTTGCCTTAATGCATATTTGGTAGGTGGGCTTTAAAAACTGGACCTCTGTTTCTGGAAAGATTATCTTAATATCTAAGTCAGTAATCTCTTTCTTATCGAATAGGTAATTGTGGGCCAAAAACATCTCTGAGGTCTCCCAAACAACTTCTCATGCACCTCGGCTAAAAAAGACTGTCAGTCCTTTCCAGTAGTTGACACAAAAGCATTGCAATTTAATCACATTCGCTGGAATAAAGGGAGGGAGCCACTGCCCTATTTTTAAACCATGCAGAGAGTGCAGTGGTTGCCATGTCAATACCAAGTCATCATTCCACTGAGCTGCTTAAGGCTAAGCCTTGGTTTAATTCTTTAAAAGTTTGGTTTGTTTTGTTTAAGGCCAACTCCAGTATCAGGAACCAAACAGGAAAACAGGCCCTGTTCTCAGCTGCCAGTGTGTCCATCCCAACAATGCAGGTGCGCTTGGAGATCTGCGCTGGTGCTGAACATGAGCCCACCTGCTGCCTCAATGTCTGAGCGACGGGCTTCCTTTCTCCATTTCCCGGCTGTCCCTCTGCAGTGCAGTCAGCACCTGGGAATCACAGGGAAGACGTCCGTGGGTGACCCGCAACACACTGAACACAGGTCCAGGGGCTCCTGTGAGGACTACCTCCTGCTTCTGTGCTCCTGAGGTCCACCATGCACACCTGGACCCAGACACACCTTTCTGACATGCAGACCCACCATGCCACTTGGGCGAATGTGCCCCAGACCGCTCCCAGCAGCCACAGTGCCAACCAAGACGGGTTGCAAGGCTCTCCCTCACATCCACCCCATACTACCCACCGCTGAAGCTGGGCTTCCCGCTCCTTTCTGAGCTTCCCAAAGGGATGGGCTCCCTCCTCTCTGCTCTCCCAGCTCTTAGTTAACACTTTCATTTAATAAATATTTCATCTGCTGTGACTGCTTAACAGCAGCGACAGTGACAATGGCTGCAGTTCTCAAACACCCCTCTATGCCAAGCAGAGCTCTCTGTCCACCAGGCACTCACAGCCGCTGTCTGCTCCGCATAAGCTCAGGAGGGTTAACACCCCATCATAAGGCACCTAGGCAGAGGAGATATGACTTGCTCCAAGACAAACTGCCCATATGGGTTCAAACCCAGGTTTGTCTGATTTCTGAACCCAGGGCATCCATGGAGCGCCTGTGCTAATCCACCAGAGGTGAGCACCATGCCACTTCAATTACAAACTACAGGGATAAAGCAGAAGTATTTACATAAGTTTCAAATAAGTTGCACAGAAGGACCAATGGGAGATAAAACTCCCACACCTCTAAGTAACAGGACTGGCAACCAAACACAAACATCTACTTGCTTTGTAAAGCTCAGGGGTCTTCAGCTCAAGCACAGCCTCTAGAACGGTGCACAGGCCAAAATTCCCACGGGCCTTGGCCTGGGCCTGTATGAAACTCCACGGTGCTCCCCCGACCCCCACCAGCAAGCTAATCCCTATCACTAGCCCATTTTACAGTGTCCAGTAAACTCTGACCTAGTTTTAACCAGTAATTTGTATTTAGTTCCTAAAGCACAAGAAGCAAAATGGGTTTAATCCTTCCCTGTGTGTGTCTATGTGTGTATGTGTGTGAGAGTGGGTGTGCACAAAGTGTGTATATGGGGGGGTGTTTATGGGGGGGGGTGGCTGTGTGTCGAGGTTGTGTGTGGGAGGGGGAGGGGTGGCCATGGGAAAGCACCTGTGACATGGAAGGAAGGTCAGCAGACCGTAACTGTGCATGTTGGAAAGTCAAGGTAGTAACACAACCCAGGGAAGCTGGGGCAGGACCTTCGTTTTGCGAAGCCATCCTCCCACCCTCCACAGGGGGAGTGGGGCTCCATGAGTGTTAGTTCCCTTTACTTTCTGTCTCAGGCATTTTTTTAAGGGGGGGGTTGGTTTACAAAATGCCATCTACCATGCAGAGAGCACCGTGATGGCAAACCAGAAGCTCTGACCTCCCAGTGCCCTGCAGAAAGGGTGGCAGGCTTTTATTACGCAGCCCCCCAACTGGCAGAGACCCGAAGAAGAATGACTGCCCAAGACCCCTGGCAGAGCCGAGCCTCGGAGCTAGGTCTCCAGCGCAAGAACCACTGTGCAGAGGACTGTATCCTCAAGGGGTTCTCTGAATCAGGGACTCCCTCAATTATACTGCTGAGTCCCATCTCCAAGGGGGAAAAAGGGAACAAAAGATCCACTTACCTGAGCCCACTTCTTGTTTCGACTTTGCATCTGAATCCCAGCTATGGAAGCAAAGAACTCCTCTGCGGGCAGGTCCTCAGGCAGCCTGGTGAGGAACTGGGCTATGTGGATGAAGTCCATCCGGGTCAGGATGTCCTCGAATAGCCTGAGGATGCCCAGGGCCGTGCGGAACAGGAACTCCTCCCCGTCACGACAGAACACGTCCCATATGCGACAGGCCAGGTCGAGGGGCAGAGATTTGCTGTACAAGGTAAAGATCCTGGAAAGAAGGTGGTGTTCAGATGTGGGGTGGCACAGAGAAGGAACTCTGAACTCAGGTGTGCTGCACTACAAATGCTCCCCAGGCAGCCACTCCCTGCTTAGATACAAACATGGGGGCGGAGTGGGGGGCCCAAGGAAGGCAATGTGAGGATGGTGGGACACAGCATGGCTGGCTTTCACACGGAATCTCAGACACACCACAACTTGTCATTACTGACACCGGTTACTTCGACATGCCACAAACATTTATCAAGCACTACTCTGTGCTTACTCTGTTGGTAGGAACTGGGTATGAGGTTAATAAGGCAGAGAGCTTAGAGTCTGGCAGGGAATGAAAATAAACAGAAATTCACAATCCAGGGTCCATGTGTACACTATGTGAACAGTACTGTGCAACTTTTCTCCCGGGCAGGCTCAGTAAAGGAACAAAGTAAGTTTTTCCAAATAAATCTGACCGTGGATTACAAGAAACTGATCTTAACAATGCAAACCATCAGATGAAAAGATGAAATACAAATATGTATTCCCTTTAAAAATTGGCTGGGAGCGGCTCTGCGGTTGAGCGTCGGCCTAGGATCCAGGTGATCGGGGTTCGATTCCCGGTCAGGGCACATGCCCGGGTTGCGGGCTTAATCAATGGCTCTCTCATCATGATGTTTTTATCTCTCTCTCCTTTCCTCTCTCTGAAATCAATAAAGATATATTTAAAATAATAATAATAAGATAAAATGAAAATTGTGATAATCATGCCCTGGCCAGTGTGGCTCCATTGGCGTGTCATCTCGTGCACCGAAAGGTCTGGGGTTTCATTCTAGGTCAGGGCACATGCCTGGGTTTCGAGCTCAACCCCCAGTAAGGGGCGTGCAGGAGACAGCCCATCAGTGAGGACTCGCTCTTTATTGATGTTTCTCTCTCTCCCCCCCCCCCTTCCTCTCTCTGAAATCAATAAAGATATATTTAAAAAATAAGATAAGTAAAAAATAAATAAAAGTGTGTTTTTAAAAAAAATGACCTAATTGGCAATACTACCTCTTCCTGCCCATTTATTCATGGAAATCAAGCCTTTATGTCTTAAAAGCAGAGTACCAAGTGAAAAGTGATCAGAAAAATAGAGTAGCTGTAGGTATTCTGCACGTCATAAAGCCGAGCCCACATGAGCAATCAAGACTGCTGCAGTCAGAGCCCGAGCCCACATGCTCAGCCCTCATACAACCAGGCGTGACCGTGCTCTGCGCTAACGTGAGAGCGCTGAGCCCTCCCGGTGCAATGCAGGTCGGCCAGTCATCCAGGATTTTTGAAGACTGCGCCTGCTGGCCGTTGGTGATGAGGGTGTACAGGAGCGCTGAGCAAACGTGAGTGCACATACACACACTTGTAAACAGGATGGTCAGGGAAGGACATGTCACTGAAAAGTCACATTTGCGTAAAGCCCTGAAGAGGAAGCCACGAGCCAAGGGAAGGGTCTGGAAAGCATCCAAGTACTCGAGCTCTGAGGCAGGAGCAGACCTGGCCAATCCAAGGAAGAGCCAGGAAGCACCAGGTTGAAGCCAAGAGCAGCAAAGGAGAGAACACATGGAGAAGCGAGAGCAGACAGGTGCCCTCCAGGACAGCGCTCTCGCTGCCAGGTGTGAGCTGCCAATCACTCACAGTGGATGACCACCGGCATTTTTTACGCACACAGAACAGACCAGGAAAGTGCAGAGTGCTTCACACACAGTAAAACCCAGGAACTGCTTGTGCAACTTGTGTCAGTCATTTTGACCTATTAGGCTTCTGCACACATGGCCAGCCACACGCTGGGTCACAACATGGAATTTACTTCCTTTTGCAAGGCAGGGTGAAAAAGTTTGAAGACATTATTCCAGGACTATGTTTTCCAAACTTCATCTGCAGCCTGAAATCCTAAGGATCTAACTTGGGGCATAAAGTAAATACAGAGGAGCAGAAGGCTCTGGCCCTGTCTGACCCTCTCCTCACACCCTCCCCCAGGAACCTTCAAGGTCAGAGTTCACCATCACATTAGCAGGGTGGGTGCACTGGTAGGGGTGCAGAGGCACAGCCATGCAGGAGCTGAGCGTTCCCAGTGTGAAGTCCTCTATTAAACGAAGGTGCGCTTTAAGGCAGGCACTGCACTGGCACAGCCAGACGGGCCACAGCCTCCCTACCAGGGGCCACTTCATCTGATGTTTACTATTCCCAGTGACACCAGGACTTTCGGCTTCAGCTACAAGCTCCAATCTCCAACCCTCGTTCCCAGCAAGAACTCGTTTCAGAGGTAGCACTTATCGCGCTACACAGCCATCTGTCCACGGGCACGTCTCCGTCTAGACAGGAGCTCCTGACTGACAAGCTCTGTGTCTTGCTCACCACCAATGTCTAGATCCCAGCAAAGAGCCCAGTAGACAGACCTGGTGTTTGGTGACATCTCATTTAATGAAAGGATAAATGGTGCTTTGAAAGCAAACAGGTCCAAGATGATCAGTTAGGGCCACAATGGTAACAAAAAAGAGCTAACAGTGCCTGCGGATGACTGTGGGGCCGGAGCCTGGAAAACAGAGGCGGATGGCATGCGGGACAGTGGGGCAGGGTGGGGGCAGCTGAGCCCTGAAGGAAGCTGGCCGTGAGGACAGTGGAAAATGGGGCAGGAGATAAGAAAACACTCTGAAAACATGAAAATGCAGACTTACCAATCAATTAGGTAGATGTCTGGAGTTAAGTTGTTTTTCTTGAAATGAGCAAATAATTTTGGTAAGTTTTCTTCAAAGAACACCTCAAATGCAGCAAAATAAGTCAACATCTGGGGAGACAGTGTGGAATGCACTAATAAACTAAGCGCCAGCCCACGTTTCCCCCCTACAAGTCAACATCTGGGGAGACAGTATGGAATACACTAGTAAACTAAGCACCAGTACATTTCCCACCTACAAAACAAGTCAACATGCCTCTACTACTGGAATCCCACAGCTGCCTCCCTATGCAACTGCTAAGGACACAGTCTGCCGGGTAATGGGGGGCACGGTGCACGCAGGCATGTCTGACGCAGGTGCACCTCGTGTGCCGCGCTCCACTTCACTGCCTTCACAGACACTGCTGTTTACAACCAAAAGCTGGTGGCAGCCCTATGTTGAGCAAGTCCATCAACGCCATTTTCCCAACAGGCTCAGGTGATGGTTAGCAAGTGTTAGCAATGAAGTATTCTTTAACTGGGGTGTGCAGTGCTTTAAACACAGTGCTACTGTACATTTAACCAACTGCAGCACAGTAAAAACAATTTTATATGCACTGGAAAAGCAAACTTCCATGGCTCTCTTTGCTGAGGTGCTGCTCTGCTGTGGTGGTGGGGAACTGAACCCACAGTAGCTCAAGTATGCTTGTAAACACTACCCCCAAACTTCACAGTAACACCACTAGCTACACCTTATTTCTCCAACTTACCTAGATAAGAAAGCTGAAACCCAGAGCAGTTACATAACATGCAATAATGTCACATTAGTGTGTCGCTGGGACCTGACTGTGTCTGTCCTACTGCAAAGGCCGAGTCTTTAAGGCTCATCTCTTCTAGAAGCCAGAAGGAATTGGCTGGCTAAATGGCCTGATACACATGCACTCCTCACTCCCAGCCCCAGCATTTCCCAGGTATGCAACACTGATATCTCAGGCACGGGCAACACTGCCTGAGCTTTCGAACACAGTGAGGGAGGAGACGCTCAAGGAGAAGAGAGCCTGCACAGCCTGTATCTTACAGGGCCTGGAGGGAAACAAATGCACAGCGTAGAGGAGTGGTATGACACAGCAGCTGCCCCTGGATGGGGTGACACTAGCCGAGAGGCAGGAGGCCCGGTTCTGCTCCACATTTGCAAGCAGGATGCATGTGGGCAGGTGAAGGCTCTCGGGTGATGCCTGCTCACCTTAATGAGTGGCGGCCGGTCATGCTGTAAACCAGAGGTTCCCAACGGGGGGACTCCGCCTCCCAGGGGATATCTGTCAATGTCTGAGGGGGGTTTTGGTTGTCATAGCTAGGGGGAAGTGCTACTGGCATCTAGCAAGTAGAGGTCAGAGATGCTGTCCAATGCACAGGACAGCCCCCACCATAGACATCAGCCCCAAATGTCAACACCACTACTGCTGAGAGACCCTGCTATAAATGAAGGTTCCACTCAACATTACAATTCTATGATTTTTCCATATTAGTCTAACATTCCTAAGTACAGTTTTTAGCATATGTTGCCAAAGAGAAAGCTAGGGTCTTAATCTTCAAAATTAGGAGCTACTTAGACATAAATAATTTTATTATATATGAAAAGTTTTTTCCAGACTGTGAAAGTAGTATCCACAAATGCCCACTGTAGAAACTTAAGAATCTCAGGAACAATCGAGACCATTCATCACCACTGTAAGTGCTGTGGTGTGTGTCCTTTTACAGTTAGACATGGGAGCCATGGTGGTGTATGTTCTATTCTACATACTTTTGAAAAATTAGCATTTCACCTTAAATACTTTTCTATAGTATGATTCCTTGCAAACATTGTTATTGCACTGGATATATCACCAGATTTCAATCAACCGTTCTGTATTCCCCTAAACCCCATTTTTAAAGCTTTTCACTTTCACACTGAAATATAATTTGTAATTATTATTAAATAATTATAAACAATTGTGTGACAACCATCTTGGTGTATAATGCTTGGTCCACACTTTGACTTTCTTAGATTCCTACAAGCAGAGTTACATACCACCATTTACTGCTACTGATACTTAACACCAAATTTCTTACAAAGGATTCTGCCAATTTATACTTCCTTTAACAGCCACCCACTTAGCAGCAGTTTTAAAATACTTTTAGTTTTTAAAAAATGTATGTGTTGCCTGAGCAATGAACAGGTATAGGTCTGTTATTTCGGAGCCTCGTGTCCCCATCAGCACCACACAGAGGACCCGCCTCTGGAAGCATGTGAGGGGCTCCCAGGGCAACCAACCATAGCCAGTTTTGTGCGCACTGCTCGGCACAAAGATGGAGCTGAGTGAATGGGACCCTCCATTGATCCAAGTGTCCTCAGCGGTGTACTGAACACACCGCTGCCGTTGTCCATAAAGCAGCTGCCCTTAACATGTCTCCTGTCCCTTGTGTGAGCGCTCTGCATGGAGCAGCATCCCAGCATGACAGTCAGCAGCAAGATGGTGCAACTACGCCACGCTCTCTGTGGCAGACCCACATGCAGAGACTACTCTCCACACAAGGTATGCATGCTTGTGCAGGAGCCAGCCCCTCCCTGTGTGGAGAATATATCTTCAGAAACATTTCCTGAAAGAATGTATTCAGAAATCCATACACAAGGCTATAACCATGTGTTTTCAAAATTCAACACAATCCCCAAAATACCCTCCAAGTGCTCTTATTCTAAATCCCTCTAAATAGAGGCAAAAATGTATTCTTTTCCACTGAAAAGACAGCTGACTGGACAGTTCTTGCTGTGTGAAGACACTGTACCACGGCACACACAGGGGATACTCACAAGGCCATGGTCCACTCGGAAAAACGCCATCTGACAGGGTTTATTCAAAAGGTTAGAAAAAGCGATGAAGGCATCTGCAGTATCTAAGTTCAAGATCAACACCGCAGCAATAAAGGACATGCCCTGAACCTGAAGGAGGAGAGAGGGGTGTTAAACTCACAGCAGCCGCATGGCCAGGCAACTCTTTCATCCCATGACAAGAAGAACCCAAACGCCCTTGCTACTAAAAGCCACCCACCCACAGCCGCCCCCCAAAGCTGAGCTGCCAGCCTCGATCCTGACCTGCTCTTACCAGGACGCCCTACGTAGCCACATCAGCCCCTTGTCTGCTCTCTTACCCCCCCATGTCCATATGGAACACCACACACTGACCCTCCTTCTGCACCTGCCCCTGAGACACTGCCCCTAGACGCAGCTGCCAGGTGCCATGGAGATGTGCGTCTAACTTGATGTGCTATGCCTGGACCGTGCACACACACAGCAGCAGCAGTTTTAAAACAGTTACTGCTGCAGGGGTGGGGAACCTTTTTCTGCCAAGGGCCATTTAGATATTTATAACATCATTAGCAGCCATTCAAAACTATCAACTTAAAAATTAGCTTTGAGAAGAACTCCTAGATTTATTGAATTTTGAGTCCTGCCTGCGGTTGCCTTGGCAGGGCCAGACCAAGTGATTTCGTGGGCCAGAGGTCCCCCACCCCTGCGCTAAAGGCTTTTTCTTCATTTAATACTGGGAAAAACGCATGCAAAAAAAAAACCAGATCAAATTACAATGTGACAAATTTCACAGGGCAGCTGTGTCTGGTCAATTTCTTTACAAGGAAACAGGTAGCTCATTGCCCATGAAACTTCTCATACTCAACAGAAATGAGGGCATTCGACTTGACACCTGCAGCTAAGATGTTCCAGGAATATTCTGACTTCCTCTGTAAAATGTATAAGCATGGTAAAATATCAAAAAGTTCACTTACATAGCCCACATCCGGTCGGTAACAAGTATAAGCGCCCAAAATACTGTGCAGCATGTCATGGTACGGGCCGCCCTGGAAGGACCAACACACCAAAAGGACACATGCAGACGTCTCATTAGTGCTCAGGAGCCGCCACGCCGCTGTGCGCGGAAGAGGAGCCAGTTGCCAAGCAGGGGCCAGCAGCTCCACGTGTATCACATAACTTAACGAATTAACTACCCATCCACTTAGCAAGCGAGTCTGCAGCCAATCTACCAAGCTGCTCTGAGAAAGCTGGTGGGTCAGGTCTGAGCCAGAAAAACACCGTTTGGCTCCTGCTGTATAACTGTATCCCCTTCAGAGTCCTACGGACAGCCTGGTCCCCAAGGTCCCACAGAGCAGGGCAGCGCTGACTGCTGTCCCGACCCTGCCTCCCAGCTGTGCCCCTCAACCCGACCATTCCCTGCCTACCGCCGCCTTTGCTTCTGTGCTTTTTGATATGGCAGGTTTAGGAAACACTCTCTAAATCTTAAGTCCTAACAGCCTCCATTTTATTCCAAACATCCTCCCGGCTCTCCCACCCCGCCACGAGTTCCATTTGTTCCTGTAACTCTTTCTAAACACCTAGGTGCTACAGTGTATTTTCCCTTGCTGGGCACGGAAGAAAGGTGCCTCACGCTGATGCCGGTGCCTGCGCACACTGTGAAAGGGTGGCTCAGTCCAGATCAAACCCTTACTGTCCACGCCTTCCCTGTGCCTAGTTAACACGAGAAATAAAAAGTACACATGGTGCGTGACTAGGAAGGCACTGCACAGGTGACTATGTGGCCCAAATCACTGCATTCTGACACAGAAAGAAAACAAACTTCCAGAACACAGAGGGACGAAGAGGAAAACCTGGCAATGGGAAGGTAAGAAAGACAACATCCAGGACTAGAGGGTGAGAGGGGGCACAGGACAGGGCCTCGGTGGCAACACCAAATGCCCACCTGAGGACTGGTGACCTCACCAACTGTCACCAGGTCACAGCTGATCCAAGGCCAAATGAGAAATACAGAGTGCTGTACTGAACTGTTAACACTAAGTGTTTTCAACTGAACAGGTTTCCACCATTGAGATTAAGTCTTCCTCTGGCACTAAATGTCCTTTCTTTGATGAAGACGGGGTGGTAGTAGACAACAGCTCCTTATTTTAAATGCCCTTAACTAGTTCTGGACATCTTGCTGTTTCCCACTCTTTGTTTTTTTAATATTGCCCATTTATGAAATCTAGAACTTTGGGAACCACAGACTGAGGGGGGCATACCCAAAGGAACCCAGAGGGAAAGAGAAAAGCCATTTTTCCTGTCCCCCAAAGAGACCCCTAAGCTGCTCTTCCTCCTCTTTCCGCACCAAGATAATCACCCAGTGACTCCCAAAGTCCATGAAGCTGGT
Organism: Miniopterus natalensis; assembly: GCF_054644295.1. NCBI lineage: Eukaryota > Metazoa > Chordata > Mammalia > Chiroptera > Miniopteridae > Miniopterus > Miniopterus natalensis. Next base: position 199,049,261 of record NC_142081.1, on the reverse strand, counting down.
TTGCAAGAGATGCTCCATGAAGAAGGAGACTGTCTGGGTCCTGGGTGCAGGAAAGGCTGGACCTTAGCTGTACAGGCCTCAGCCCCTCAGGACCCAGTCCCGGTGCCCTGAATGCCCTTCTCAGCCAAAGCTCTGCCCTTCCACTCTTCCCTCCAGAGCAGAAGCAGCCTGCAGTGGGCTCCCAGCTCAGAGAGCAGCCAGTTGGAAGGAGAGCACATGGAACTAAATTGCACTGCCTCTGTTCCTCTAGCAAGGTTCTCTCCCGAAGGAACCAGGATTCCCTGGCCCATCAGTGGTCTGATGCTTCCATTCTAGTCCTTCTGCCAGGACTGTCTTTCCATTCTCTGGCAGATTGTCTTTCAAATCTAGTACAAGCACAGCCTGAGAGCCACTTCCCCAGGGACACCACTTCTGACCCTTCCCCATGCTGCACCACAAGGGCAGCGAACCTTCACGCCTGTGCTGTCAGTGTGCCTGGGACACACCTACATTTTTGTAAAGCCCAAGTGTAAAACCTCTACATTTTCTGCCTCATTCTAGCTGACTGGCCCCTTAACTGACCTGTTCTAGTTCACTCCACTACCCCTTCCTGGTTCCCTCTGGTGCTAGAAACACAAGCATGACCGAGTCAGACTAGGCACTCCAAGGCTACTCTGGAGGCTGTGAGGTGACTGGACAGAGGTGGAGGAGGTCAGGGGATGCGGTGGAGGCAGGTGCAGTGATCCACAAAGATGAGAATCTGAACCAAGTAAAGGCAGTGAGAACAGCTAAGGAACAGACTCAGAAATATGTCAGAGGCAGAGCTGGCAGAAACCATTATACATTGGGCAAGGGAGGAGTCAGAAACCCCCAGGTAAATGTCTGCTGGCTGAAGGAGGTCTTCAGACACCTTTGCCCCAATGCCTCCAGAGCCTGCTCCTGGCAGCCGAGCCCTGTACTGTACTCACAGGCCCACGGGAACCACCACTTTTCTCTACACTGCCACCCGAAAGAGAACATTCCATCCTGTCTCCACACTGGCCTCAGTGCCTGGTGGTGTACCTGCTGGCCTAACTGCTCAGAAACCCCGCCTAACTACTCCCAAAGGCAGCCAAGGATTCCCCTTCTACCCCAGGCTGGAGCACTTAGCAAAGCATGTAGTTCTGACAACAGAAGCAGCCTCTAGGGCCACACTGTCAGAGGGGCCACACAAGGGCCTTCCTGGGCCCTGGAGAGGCTTCTGACACATAAACTTTGAAAGGACAGAACTGCCTTTGAAGCAGAACTATGGCCCCATTAACTATTTGTTGGAAAGCATCAGTTACTCTTATTTTTAAAAGTCTCAATTTAACTTAAGACCCACCCTCCCCCTGCGACCTCTCCACCTAAAAAACCCAAGTACTTCTCAAATTTGACTGTAATATATGCAGTTCGACATCTGTGAATTTTAGACAAACATACTTAAAAGCAACCAATCCCCACCACCTACCTGCTGGAAAATGCAGAGGTTAGGGAATGTTCTAGAAATGTCCAGTTTAATCAGCTCCAGGCTGGCTTCTCTGTCTGCTGCTGAAAATGCGGCATCTGCCAAAAGACCAACAGTCACGACACCTCTCAGAGGCAGAGCGCAGCGCAACCAGAGGCTCAGGTTTTACAGGAGTGAAACAAGGAAAAGTTCTCTGGACATAACCCGACCTGATTACAACTCAAACCAACAGTTTGCAGAGTTTCTTACTTTAACAGCAAATACCATGCAGCACCACCTATATTGTCATAAGGTATTTTCTAGAGTCTGAAATAAGTCTCATTTGATACCACCTGTCACCCAACAGTCAGTGGAGCAATAAGAACAAGTGAGGAAATATACTCAAATTAATTTCAGGCACAGAAAACAATAGGGAATCATTATCTGACCTCAAACAGCACTGGTATAAACTCAGAATACCTGGGAGGTGTGGCAGTATGACACTCATGTACTAGTTCTAACAAGTACTCATGAATGAGTTTCTATTTTTTTAATTTTAATGCCACTTAGATGGTATTTAAAAAGGTCAGTAAAAAAAGATACCACTGAACCAACAGAAGTGTCACTGTGTGTTATAGACTCTAGCAGCATAACGTAGCCAACACGCAGGGCTCTAGGTCTTCAAGCAGTTCCAGGCTCTTCTAGAAGCCAACGCTCAAGTGACCCTGGGTGCCAGGCTGCTGCACGGCTCGTGAACAGGAATGAAGGAAGGGACAGTGGTTACACCCGGCGCTCCAGCATGTATGGACACAAAAACACCTCACAGGACCTGGTACGTTCTCTTTCTTATAAAAGTTTTTTCTTTAGCTGGTTTGCTAAAAAAAATAAGAAGTCCCTTTTCCAACCCTGCCTGGGTAGCTCAGTTGGTTGGAGCATTGTCCAATACATCAAAGAGGTTTCTGGCCCTGGCAGGCATAGCTAAGTGGTTGGAGCGTTGGTCTGCACACTGGAGGGTCTCGGGTTCAATTCCTGGTCAAAGGCATGTACCTGGGTAGCAGGTCTGATTCAGGCATGTGTAGGAGGCACCCAATCCATATGTCTGTTGCATCAACATTTTTCTCTCTCCTCTCTCTCCTTCTCCCCTCTCTCTTCCACTCTCTCTAAAAAAAATAAAAATCAATGGAAAAATATCTTCACTCCTTGGGTGAAGATAAAAAAGGGTTTCAGGCTCGATCCCCAGTCAGGAGGTATGCTGGAGGCAACCAACTGACGTTTCTCACATCAATGTCTCCCTCCCTCCCTCCCCCCCTCCCTCCCTCCCTCCCTCTCTCTCCCCCCATTCCTCTTTGAAAATTAATAAAAACATATCCCTGGGCAAGGATCTAATAAACCACCCTCTTCCATGAAGTTTTTTGTAACTTCACACCAAGCACTACCTGAGTTAAGTAACCCCCGTTAGGTGGTGATTACGCTCACCACTGGCCAGAGCGCCCGCCAGCCCAGCGCCTACCTTCACTGTCCACCTCAGCGCCGCCTGTGCTGAAGGACCGCCACCTCTCCTTGGCTCGGGCGAGGCAGATGTGGAAGAGCTCTGGAAGAAAAGCCTCAGGCTGAGCGTCCCATGCACACGTGAGCACCTGTCACCTCAGAAACACCACTGCCGCATCAGAGTATCGAGAGTTCAACTGCAGACTGCACACTTACTAAGGCTACTTCACCCCCAACGTGGCCAGAGGTCCTTCTATTGTCTAAAGACATCACCATATACAAAGACAGAACCACAAAGCACCACAGTGCCTGGTAGTCACTTCTGTTGCAGGGCCCACCCAGGCAGTGTTTGGTTTGTGAGCCCATCACTTCTGCCAGACCACGAGCTCCTCGGGGTAGGACCGCGAGGGTCCCGCCTCCACATGTGCATCCAGAGCAAACAGGCCAACACGGCCAAAGACCACCTGCCTGGTGAGGGGAGGGAGAGGCCAGCAGAGCCCGTCGGATCCCCGTGGCGCCAGAATGAGAGAGGGGTATAAATAAAACAGGCAAACATTTCCAGAAAAGGGACCCTGTGGCAGAGAAGTACAAGACAGGTCCCCCACGAGCGCCTCCACACTTGGGCCTATTTCCTCAGTAATCCTTCTCTTTGGGGAGTTTGGTAATGACAGTGGAACAACTCATGCTCACAAATTTTACTACTGCACACAGCCCTCCATGGGTGTCTCCAGCCCTTCTTCCGGGGCGAAAATGAAGGTGAAGACGGAGCCCAGGGAGACCCTGCCCACCCAGTCCCCGGTGCCAAGGCCCCTCAGGCTCTGTGCGTCCCAACCACCGCAGTCCTGGGTCACTAACGATCACTGACTTGAACTGCAGTTACCCAGAGGATTCTTATCACTTCCCTTTCTCATCACTACTTTTGGAAAAGAGCAGAGCACACCTGCCTTCCAGGCAGTGCATGTTAATTTATTAAAATATAAGTCACAGTCTTTTGTGCTCCAACAAGTAACATCTTGATGAATGACCCTCTTCTAGCCTTGCGTAGGACCCGACTTACAATCTACGCTAGTTGGCCAGACAGAAGAAGGTACACTATGAAATACAACTTCCTCTTATCACCATTACCAGACGGCAGAGGGCATCGTAACTCGATGCTCATGAGTGCTGAGCTGGAGGCTAGAGGGTCTGGGAGCCTCTGCCTGCTCTTGGCTTCCAGGAGGTGGGCTCAGCCTTGATCATTTTGGTAGGAGATGAAGGAAAACAAGTGTGTGGCGGGCCCCTGCCTCCTGGGAACCACTTCCCAGATGAGGCATTTGACAGCTAATGCACAGATGCTGGCTGCCTCGGGGTAAACTATCTCCAGGCTTTACTGGCGTGTGTGTGTGTGGGCTGGGGTGGAGGATGTTAGGACAGTGAACACCTTCTTCCCAGACCCATTTCCAGAGTACAAGGCTGGCTTTCCTGAGAATGAAGTTTTAACACTATTGGGGTGACTTTCAGTAAAAGTTTCCAATTGCAGAACCACAAAAAGAGCAAAACTCTGGGGCTTCCCAAGTCGGCCATGGGCTCGAGTTGGCAGGGCTAGCACTGGGACCCTGGCTTTAACACACCCGCCATGAGGCTGGGGCGGCCCATAATCCCTTTTCCAGGATGCTCACCTTTCCCAAAGGAAAACAAGGTCAACAATACCTGCTGTCATTGTCAAAAAAGACACGTAAGTAAGAACCAAGCACGGTGCCTGGCCTCAACCTCTGGACTTCAAAATCACCTGTATTCTTATACTAGCTTAAGTATGCAGTGAAACAGAGATCAGTAGGATCCAGTAAGGTGGCATCCATCCATCCACCCACCCAACAAATTCTTCCTGAAGGCTGCCGTGTGCGGAGAGCTGTGCTGGGCATGGGGACAGAGTGGAGAGCAGGACAGCCGAGGCTCCAGCTTCCCAAGCACAACAGTGGAAGCAACTGACACCTGGCAGCTGATCATACAAGAAAGGTGCAATTTAAGTAAAATGAGCCAGTATCAGGATTTAGACAAACTTTCATGACATGGAATTAATTAGCTGTTTAGCCCAATCTACTGATATGGTCCATAGAACATTTTAATTTAAATAAAACCAACCCAAACATATTTTAAAATAAAAGCCACTATCAGTGAGTACCAAAAATTGAGCATGCGCACACACATGCACACATGCTACTCTGCACCACACTCAACAGACTTAGACAGAATTGTTGATAGTTTAGAAAACTTTCAGAACAAAGACTGAAGTAACTGCTCAGCAATTTCTCCAAACCTTTACTTCTGAGAATGCTTTTAAAAAACTACATATTTCACAAGTTAACTGTTATACTTCTTCTCACGTAAAGATATTCAATTTTTGATAGGTACAGATTAGCCAAAAATGGAGCTATGAGGAGGTCACTTCCAACAGAAGCCAGTCCCCACCCACCCAACCAGGTGGCACTACTTAAGACAGAGCACAGCGACTAGCCACGGCTGCAACCGTGGGGTGGGTGAGTCTCACAGGGTAAGAACAATAGTAACAGGAAGCCCAGGTACTTAGAGGAGATACAAATTGCCTCCTCTCGACTCAAAGGCCTTCGATCTACCAGTGATTCCACAGGCATTTACTGGGTGGGGATAACATGGAGATGAGAAGGGAGGAAGAAAAAAGTAAAATGTAACCACCACCAGTTATTAAGCACATAACTGCAAGGCCGTGAGCTCCTGGCCTGATTCGACCCGGGCACACAGTGCCAGGCACAGAAGGAGGGAGTGCAGGGCACGCAGGCAGGGGAGAGGCACACACAGACTGAGTGAACTCACAGGGCAAGACAGCCAGCCCTAGGAAAGGTGACTCCGGATCTCACCTTCCCGTCTACACCAAGGCTACTAGAACCTCAAGCACCCAGTCGGGTGCAGTGTGCTGCCCTTCTACAGGTGCTTATATATAAGCTGCCTGGAAAAAATGCCACATAAAGCAACAGTACCCCAAATACGATCTGCACCTCAGAGAAAGAAACCACCGCCCTACCACCTCATGTCAAGATCAGGCTTGCACCCCACAGAACTCTGAGAAGAGATCCTAATGTGACCCACCCACTGATGCTGTGACATGATGTCAGGCCCACCTCCCTGGTGCTACCGTGTCTCCTCAGGGAAGACGAGAGGTTTCAGGAAAAAGGCAGGGATTTCTCTGAACTGCCAGGTAACTGAAGTCTCTCCCTCCTGGAGGAGAGTCACCTGGACTCTCAAAAGACACAGCTTCATGGCAATGGTGTCCTTTCTTCCTAACAGCAGGGCAGATGAGACAGAAGCCACAGGACCCAGGGGGTGTGGGTGTGGGTTGGGGGGAAATTTCCCAAGCCTATGATAATGCAAGCACTCACCATGGGTGATGTTTAACTCGTTGCCAATGGCTAAGCTCCAGACTTTGCCTCTCACACTGGGAGGGATCCCCTGCCACCATAAGTCTCGAACTTTCCTAGAGCACCACCTGGACAGAAAGGAAGCAGGAGTTTATGAGTCTGTTCTCAATGAAGAAATATCTGTCTACCTGTGTGCCTAGCCCCAAACCACAGGAGCAGGGGACACACGGGTATGTTGCAGCCCTGCCCTCAGGGGGCTTACAGTCCAGTGTTCCACAAAGACCAGAACATGAATGACGATCTCCACGGGGCAACTACTGTGATAGGCACACCAAGGGCATGGCCCAAGCAGGCAGCAGCACCACATACTAGAGGGGCGCAGGGCACACTATTCAGGAGCCAAGTCCTCAGTAACCGGTAGGAGTTTGAGCAGGTGATGGGAAGGTCTTTCTGAGCAGAAAGCACAGCAGCAAGAACTGAGCTTGCTGCTGCAGGAACTGCTAATACCTGGGTGGGGGGGGGGGCAGGAGGACTGCTATGGAGCTGCAGGTACAGGGCAGGTGGAGATCCCAGGGGATAGCTGCCAAACTCTAATGGCAGAGGAGAACTCTGCTAACTCAGAATGTTCTCAGCTGCTGAGAGTCGCTGAGGTCCCCTGCTCACGACTCTCACAGCCAGCACACTAGGACAAGGTGTCAAAGACTCCCTGGTGCTCAACACAGCCCTGTGGGGGAGCACAGGCTAAAGCTGCAGAACAGGTCTGTACCCCAACTCCATGCTTTCCTGTGGCACCCCGAGCAAATAACTTCTCTCCCACACCAAATGACAAGTCTCCCCCAAAGGGCTGCCATGGAGATTAGCAGGATGATGCACAGTGACACCAGGCCCTGTGCCTGGAACCCAGCTGGTGCACCACAGGCAGCTGCTGATGAGTTCGGGCCTCTGAACACATTAAACACCATCGGTGCATGGTGGACCAAGGACGGGCCCTGCAGCCACACAGGGAGATGGCCCACAGGTTGAGGACCTCACGGGTACCATTAGAGAAAAAGTTTTTCCTGAACTGTCCAGCCTATTAAAGACACTGCCTAGAAAGCAGGCTCTGGGAAATGCTTGTTTTGCTCGTGGACACCCTCAACGGGGCCATCTGACCTCCCATAATGAGATGAGTGACACATAGGTAAGTGCCAGGAGTGAGTCCCCCACATCCTGAAATATGGTTCAGGCTGAAAGCTACAGAAAAAGAAGAGAAACTAGCATCCAAGCTTCCTGGCAGCTCCTGCTGATGAGGGGAGGCCCGAAAGGGCCTGGCCTGCTGTCCACACACTGCCCCACAGGAAGAAACAACCCACAGCTCTCCCTCGGATGTAAACATGACAGCAGCTGCCAGACTCTGATGGGTACTAGCCACTGGAGGTTGTCATCAGAGAAGACCCAGTCCCCATCCTCAGACAGAGGACGACAGAAGCAGTGTATCCAGGGGGGTCTTCTACAGCCACCCGGACAGCAAAGTCTTCCCCCAAGAAGACCGGGCTTTAAAGAACAAAGAGCTGGAGGAAGAGTTACAGGGAAAGAGCACTCTAGGTGGAGGGAATGGCACACACAAAGGCCCTGAGGTTCCTTAATGGAGGGCTCCATCCAAGTGAAGGAGAGATCTAAGGGGAGGCTACAGAGAAAGGGAGGAGTTCCAAGTCACTGAAACTATAAGTGGAGAAATGATACAGACTTGGGCTTTAGAGATCCCTCTAGCTACTGAATGGAAGATGAGTTGGAAGGAGGGCAGGGGGAGCTGTCACAGGATCCAGGCAAGGGACAATAGGCCCGAGCCAAGGTGGGGGAAGGGAGACACTGTGTAACTTACTCTAGGTCATTTCACCAAAGGCTGCATGACTGACAATTCGTACAGCTGCTACCTAGACTCTAGAAAGGAATGGGTTAGGCCAGCAGTGCCCACTGTCATAGCTTACATGGTTTCCCAGTTGGGCAAGATCTCATTATTCCAAGTAAGGGCCGCGTTTCCAATGCTTTCTTCTAGTCGGCATCGTTCTTCCAGCTGCTTTTTCCTCCGCTGGGCTTCCTTCAGCTCTGGAAATCACAATCAAAACAAGAAAACATCTGGCAGCTGGTATCCACCATTTTCAAGCGAGGTGATTTTTCTCAAGAGTCATGCAGCAAACTTCCAGAATGACACTGAAGAGGGGGAAGCAAGACCCCTCCCGGGACGCGTTTCCACTGTGTGGAGTTCAGAACGCTCAGGTGTTACCATCGTTTAGTAAGCTTTTAAAGTATAGCACATATACAGAAAAGTATGCAAACAAAACACGATCAATTATCACAAAATAGACTCCCCCATGAAACGACCACCTCAATCAAAAGACAGAATGTTATAGACAGAAGCGCTCATGTGTCCTCTGCCCAGCACAACCTGTCACCTCACCTCTCACAGCCTGAGCAGAACTCCTAGTGCACAACAGCCACTCTGAGAAACACCATGCATTTCATTTACATATACTTTTTAGTATTTTTTATTGTGGTAAAATACACAAAACATAAAATTTATCATTTTAACCACTGTAAGTATACAATTAGCAGCATTAACATTCACATCATTACTCAACCATCACCAACATCAACTCCAGAATGTTCTCATCTTCCTGACCTGAAACTCAGCACCAGTTAAACTCTAACTTCCTGTTCCCTCCTCCCCCAACCCCAGGCAACCACCATTCTACCTTCCGTCTATGATTCTGCCTGCTCTGAGGATCCTGAGTAAGTGAAATCAGTGTTTATGTCTCGTGACTGGCTTATTTCACTGAGCCTGACATCCTCAAGGTTCACCCATGTTGAGGCACGTTGCAGAATTTCCTTACTTTTAAGGCTAAGTAATATTCCAGTGTATGTAGAGACCACATATGTTTATCACATATAGTTTTCAAACATCCTAGAATCATAGGATGTGCGAGGGATTTTATCAAAGCCCATCACATCTTGTAAATAAGGAAAACTGAGCCCAGAGAGGGAGAGACCTGCCCATCACTACTGGCTGAGGCTTCCTCCAGTCCAGCACTCTTACCCAGGACGGTCTCTTTTCTGGTGTAAATTCAAAGTGGCATTACCTTGAGTAAAGCTACCAGGAATGGCATGAGTGGAAGCATGTCATTTTTGGTGGGAAATTATAAATTTTAAAATACTACAGCATTCACCACAGTTTGGGTTCTAGGGCTCCAGGCAGACAGGGAGCCTGTGCTGCACACAGCCAGCATGCGGGGAGCTCCATTACCTCGTTTTTTTGCCTGAACCACCATTTCTTCATACTGCTGTCTGTGTTTCTGAGCTTCTTCAGCTGGCTTCGCCGGGAGATTTCTTGATAGAAAAGAAATGATTTCTCACCATTATAAGTATCAAATAAAATTCTTTGAGAATCAAAACTCAAAGCACTACTTACTAAAAAAAATGGAAAGTTCAGAGAGCAAAAACTAAATATGTTAAGATTACAAAGACATGGCTCTTTATTATAAACTAAAAGCATTTTCTTACAAAAGTAAAATAAGCTCATTGTATGAAATCTGAAGTATAAAGATTAGCAGAAAGAAGTGAAAATAAGAATTACCTATAATTCCAAGAGATAAAGACTTAATCTTTTGATTTGACCGCAATACAGTAATAACTGTGAACAGTTGTCAGTGAAGGAGAGGCCCTAACGGCATATCGCGCAAACACATATGAACATATTTCCTTCCTGGCTGGTGTGTCAGTGTGCAAGTGTCACATTAGCTATGTGGCTCATTGGCATGGTTTTTATATACAAACGTACACCATAGTTCTAGGCATCTGAACTTGGTGTATACCTGTTTTAAAAATAAAATGCACACTCTTCCAGAAATGTGCAGTCCATCAAACAGATGGCCATCAGAGGAGGGGCTTAGTAGGATCACCTATTCCTAAGGATCCCAGATAAGCCAGTACTGGTCCAGGCACTGCTCTGCAGTACTGGGATGCCTCCAAAACACCCACTTCAAGTACACTTCTGGTGTTTCCTTGCAGTTACAAGCCACTCTATAATTTATAATAGCTGCTTACGTATTTTAAAATGTTAAATTAAAATGAAAAATCACCTGACTGGAAAATCCTGGGCAAAACTTCCATGTTAAAGGACAGTTTTCCAAATTAGTCATTTACGACCCTTAGAGCACGCTGACTAACAGAATGAATGAAGAGGAACTCAGCATTTTTAATGAGTGCTACGGCTCACTCTCCTTCCCTCTGTGTCCCTAGTTCCTATCTAATGAAAAGGTAACTGATTAGCAAGTTGCACTTATGCACTAAAGCAAACACCCTACAGACTCTTCTCAGGACTCACGCGGGTCTGTCTTCCAGGATGAGTGCAGTGGTAGAAAGTGGCTCAAAATCAAGGTTCTTCCTCACGTTCTGCTTTGGGGAGGGCGGCCTGCTAGGTCGTCCAGCCTTGTCTTCACATTCCTACAACAAAGACACCAGGGTTACCTCCAGGCCTGGCCAACTCTGACACGAGGAAGCCCTTCTGAAAGAACGGTTTTTGCTATGCAGTCCTTTAGGTTGATTTTCAGGAAAATATTTCTTGCTACTCAGAAGGAAAAACTTTCAAGGGAAGTTTTTCAGCTCTGCACTGCCAGCCATCACTGTATGACAGGAGGACAGTGGGCTCCCCATAGTGGTGGGAAAGTCACCAAGGATCTCATCACCCCAGCTGCCCCTTTCTGAAGGCCCACAAACATCGTCTCAGGTCTCCTCTGCTTCTCCTGTAAATTTTATCTGGTTATTACAGTGACCCCTGGGAATCTCAGAGCCAGACCAAGGGCCAGTTCTAGCATTCACCTGACCCTAGGCCTCATCTCATACACACACTCCCATCCTAAACTTTTAACCCACTTCCTTTTACCCCATGGCACTTGCTGTATATTTATTAGCCCTTTAAATCTTTTCTGAAATGAGGAACGGGTTAAAATCTTTTGCATAAATAGAGCTGTTTCATTTTCTTAAACCAGAAACATCAAAAGAAGAAATTTTTAAACTCTCTGTATGAAGCCATCACTGCGAGTTGTTACATAAATGACTATGCCGTGCCCTGGAAACCTGAGAGCAGCCCCCATACTGCTGGGTCACGAAAGCTCAGTTGCACCTGGTGACCCACATTCCACACACCCAACCAGAAGAGTTCAGGAGACCAAGGAAGTTGGCGCCAGAGTCCAGCTTCTGAAAGATTGTGTGTGTGTGTGTACCCTTAGCCATCTGCAAAAAAACAAAACAGCAACAACAAAAACACCACAATATTTTCTTGTTGCCTATTATAAACAAGGCTCTTAGGGCTCTCCCTTAAGACAATCTAGCTGGAAAGACATGAGGAGTTAACCTAAGACTGAAACAACCATTCCGGATAAAAACAGAAGTAGTATCATGAGTGAAAAATGATTAATTGCTAAATGAATTTTATTGACACCAGCTGCCAAGAGCGGTGCTACTGGCAAAATCATGTGGCAAGCAATTATTCTCAGCCAGAAAACCTACAGAGGCTTCTGAAAGTGGAACGGGAAAATGACCTCCCCCAAGTACGCAGGCTACGTGAGGGAGGGCGCCACGAAGCAGGTGGGCGGGGCAGTTTCTGTACATCTGGATGTACAAGTTTGCACATGTCAACGCTGCTTACCCTTACTTACAGTGGTTCCATTAAAATACTAAAATTACCTCCACTTACCAAAACCTGAGACAACAGATGCCCTCTGCCACCAAGTCAAACACCCGAGCACCCAAGTGTGCCAGGCACTCCGTTGCAACGTAGCAGGGTCAGCCTTTGGGAAGCTTCAAACCTAGTGCCCGGGTGTCACAATCCTGACTTCATAGGAAACCCACCAGAAGCTGTGTTGCATTTTAAAAAGAATTAGTAATGAATTCCCTATAAGGTGCTACTTATCGGCTGGCCCTGGTCTAGGAACTATATGCCAAGCCCAAAGATATTAGCCCCAAAGTGTGACGTCTCAGAATCTGGACTCCCATTTCCATTTGCTCGTGTGCTTTATACCCATTGTCTCACTTTATGTCCATAACGAGTTCTAGGGTAAGTATAAGCCCATTTTACAGATATGGTAGCTGACCTGTCCTCAAGGACACAGCAAGAGGGGGGTAGGACCTGCAGGACCGAGGACAGGGGAGAGGCTCACGAGGCTGTTAGCACGCCCCTGGCTCAGAGAAATGCTGCCCTAGTTGTTGGGTGCCACGACCCTTCTTCCTCTCGACCTGACAACTTACTGCATGAAGCAGAAAAGATGCTCTAGGGCCAGGCGCCAATCAAGGAGCCCTGCAAAGTCTGCAAACAGCATGCACAGGAAAAGGAGAAATAAATTGAGTTCAAGGCCTTGATTCATGACCAACACAATCAGGTCTCTTGGGTTAGAGCTCAGAAGCTCTATTACTAACAAGCAGCAGCAAAGGCAGTTGAGGTTAAAGAGCAGACACTTTTCAAGGGCTGTACACGCACTAAGTTAGCTCAATTTCCCATTCCCTTCACATCAGCCCTTGGAGGGAGGAGCTGCCATCATCTCCACGTCACAGATGGGAAGGTAGGGGCCCAGAGAGCTGGGATCAGCAGCCAAGTGTTCTGGCTCTGAAGCCACATTTTTCAGCGATGGCCACTCTCCAGAATCCACTCACAGACAGGACCCAGGGTAATCCAATCATTCACACTCGGTCTAAAGGAGCTCTTCAATTATGACAAACCTGCAAATACCAAATTCAATGCACATGCAGGACAAACACGTTTTAATCACATAGAGCATTACATGATTAAACAAACAAACAAACAAAAACCCCCAGGAGGCCTGGCCTGCCTGCCCACGCCTGAAATCCCAGGGAGAGCCTTTTCAGAATTCCAAGCAGCGTTTCAGAATACGAACGGCACTGGAAGTTGCTGTGTGTCCTGCTCCAAACCCAGCTCTCCCCAGAGCTACCTAGAGGCCAACAGTGAGCTCACTTTCCAAACCAGACAACCAACTTCAGAAAGGAGAAAGAGGACTGTTCACTCTAAGGCTCCTTGGGGGTTGGGGGTGGAGAGGAGCAGATAAGTCTCTGGAAAAACAACTTTCAGCTGTGGGTTATCAGCGTTGGGATGTGGCAAGAGCTAGCTAGGGCTTTGGAGGCCAAAGGACTTGGCCCTAAGTCCTGGCTCTGACCTTAGGCAAATCATCTTGCTTCTGTCTCAGCATCAGTTTCCTCATCTATAAAATGGAAGCAACTGTAAGGACTCCTGTGATGATGAGGTGACACTTCACACGGTTGCCCACTAAAGTGTGAGCCCTTTCCGTGTGCAGGGTAAATGTCACGGCAGTCGAAGCCCCAGCCCAACTTATCCTTCCAAAGTTTCTTCTCTTCTTGGGACCCTTCTGGGATCAAGTTTTGAAGCCTCTAGGTCTAAAGCAGTGACAATGTCCTCCATTTTTGTGCTCATCAGTATAAATTGACCATTCAAGCGACTGCAACGGATCCCAACATCCTGCTACAGAAGGAATTTAGAACAGGGTTCTTCGAAGTTCTAGTGGCTAATAAACTTCAGTGGTCATGCCAGAGTGTTTTTTTTACATCAAACAATGAAAAGCATCGGAGTGCATATAGTAAGGCCAGTTTGTTCCAGTTATAAACCCAGTTTTATCTGTACGCTGAGTCTCAAATTGTCTAACAGGGTTGGGGGGAGTGTCGTGTCAGAAAAGTTTGAAAGCCACTAATTTAGAAGCATAGTAGGCTAAGTCCCTGCCCTGAGTGGCTCATCATGTATCCTACTGGGAAAACAAGACCAGCACCAATGAGACAGCAGCAAACGAAACTCGCTGCACCTGACGAGGGGCTAGGTTGTAGGGTGGGGTGTGGTCTGATGACCCAGCACAGGGTCCAGAAAGGCAGTAAGCAAGGGCAAATGAGCAGGACCTCAGCTCCACACTGGGGCCATGTGCAAAGCAGACTTAGCAGGCATGGGGAGAGGAAAAGGGCCTCATTTGTGAGGGGACCAAAGGGGGCGCAGCCCTTTGGGAGATGGCAAGAACCCAGCCTTCAAGGGCTCACTCTAGCAGGGGAAGGTAAGATGCCAGCAGAGGCTAGGAAGCCAAGACAGATCGTGAAAACTGCTATGAGAGTAAGCCACGTGCACCCAAGTGCTGCAGGAGCCCCGAGGACAGGGTGCCCATGGCTGGGGACAGAGCAAAGCCTCCCATAAAGGGTGCCATCTGAGTGGATGAAGGACAGGGGAGATCTGAGCCACGAAGGAGAGGAGTAAGCACAGGAACGGGCTAATTCAGGGTGAGCACATGCGCTGTGAAAGACGACCGATGTTGAGTGAAAACTGTTTGGCTCTGGATTTCATGATCTCAACAAGCGACCCAGAGCTGGCAGACAAGGAGAGCGGGGAGAGAGCTGGACTTACTACAGAGCCAGAGTAAACTGAGGTGCAGTGAGACTGTTAACTGCATCCCATGGCAGGGCCTACAGCACGTGGATGATCTGAGCAGTGCTAACAGCAAGGACAAGGGCACTAGACTCCTGAATTAAGTGTATAATTTGCCAGTTATAAGAGAAAAAAGGTCAAGTTCTCAAACGATGTAAAGAACTATTTCTGGAAGGGCGACAAGAGGGGCAGTCCATGCTACTTACAGGCTGTGGTGCTGAAAGATGGCCCATCACTTTAACAACCTGGCCAAGAGAAGCCCCCGGCTTCTGGGAGAGCTCCCCTTGCTGGAAGAGAAAGGGCCTTTGACTCAACTGTGTACAGTATCAGGATTAGCCTTTTACGATAACTACTGAGGGTTCTGGAGGAATTCTGGAATAAAGAGTGGCAGGTCACACGCGGTACTTATTAAAAGACAGACGTGAACCACATCAGTGACAGCACAGCACCACCTCTGCACAGGCTGAGGACCCAGGCAGCCTGCAGGGGAAGCATGGGGGTGGGTGGGGGGTGGCAGCAGGCCTGGGTCTGAACCATCAACTCCCATCCCAGGGGATCAGCGCCACCAGCAGCCTGACCTTGAGCACATTCCTTCGCCCTCCCAAGCCTGTTTCCTCATTTATTAAGTGATATTAAATGAGAATGAATTAACAGCCACAGCAGGTACCCAGACAATGACAGGGAGCATTACTGTCATTGCATTACTACAAAATTACTTTTCACAGTATTTCCCATTAAGGGTACTTAATAGGGTTGCGGTGAAGACTCAGGGTGAAGTCCCAGAACAGTGCAGCTGGTCTCACACTCTGACATTTGTAACAAGCAATTTGGGGGAGGGAGGGGCACTGTTTTAGAATATGACAGGAGACCTGTTTTGTTTCGCCGGTTTTGGTGGGGAAGAGTGGCCTCCGAAGGTCTTACAAACGCTTGGCTTTCCACAGTCCTGTTGACCATCGAGGCTTGATCTCACACTAAGGACCCCTCAGAGCCCTAGGGGCTCCTCATACTTCAGTTCTCTTATCTACCTTCAAAGGAATTTTCCCAGAAAGCATCCTCTAAGTTACTGGAAATGTTGGCATTTGGGATATCAACTCTCAGGAGACCTTTGCTAACTGTCATATCCCTTATACACCTGGAACACAAAAATGACCATGCGGACTGGTGAGGAAGACGTACTGGAACTGAACTGGGTTTTAAAGGGCCTGGCCGCTGTTGCAATCTGACCCTTGTTTGGACCCAGAGCAAAAGGTGCAGCTGATGTTCATACAAAGGCCTCCAGGATCACCGGCAAGGCCATGCTGCCTCTAAGAGGGATGCCTGGCCTGGCCTGGGCTGGGCTGACCTGAGTCTGAAAACAGGATGCAATCACATTTGGGGTGCTGAGAATTAGGAATCGCAGGGGGCGCGCTCGCTCCCTCTTACCGTCTCTCACAATGCCCATTAAAACCGAACCCTGTTAGAAAATTATACGAATCAAAGACACAAAGAATGGCAAGCAGGAGGAAGCACAGCCGCGGCCCCACGCAGGCTTCGGCTCCGTGGGGCGGATGAATGTAGCACATGCACACGGGCGCACCCACACCGGCACGCCGGGCAGGGGGCAGCCCCTCGGAGGGGCGAGCCGGCCCCACTCACCATGAACGCCGGGGGCTCAGAGGCGCGCGGCCGGCGGCTCCATGCCGAGCGCGGGGCTCCGGGACCTGGGCGGCTCCGGCGGGGCGGGCGGGGGCGGCAGGCCGCTCAATCGTGCGCAGAGGCGCGCAGCCGATCCGCGCTCTGCCTCGGCGCGTCAGGCCTGGCTGCGGGGCCCTGCGCGGGGGAGGGCGGCGGGGGCGGAGAGACCGCTGGGTCCGCAGTCCCGCAGGTAGAGAAGGGGCGGCAAGTGCTCCTGGCGCACCTGGTGCGGATGCGGGGCGCGTAGGTGCCGGCGCTCCGGGTCCCCAGCCCGCGGCCTAACTGCTCGCGGCGCCTGGGCATGGACCTCCCTCCGCGGGGAGCGGCGGGCGCGCCGCAGCCACAGCCGCAGCCACAGCGACGCTCTGCTCCGCAGGCTGTCCAGTGAGAAGCGTGTTACCCAGAGGAGCTGCGCACAAGGATTAACACGGGCCCCCTGGGGGGGGGGGGGGGGGTTGTGAGCAGTTTTTACTCGGTGGCTCATGTTTTCCACGGTAAGATTGGTTCGGTCGCAGCTTCAGGGACGCGCAGAAATCTGACCAGTGGCTGCTCATCACTTAAACCTCGCGCTTCAGACCAGGGCATGCAAGTTATACTTCAATTTTTAAAAATGTTTAAAATCTGCGTAGGCTCACAATTATTTCTGGTCTGCCCGTGGGCCCAGTGTCCGAGGACTGAGCAAACTGGGTCTGAGACACACGAGACCCTCCTGTGCGGGAAACCCACGCGCCCCGCCGACTTCTGGGTAAGCAGCGCTACAAACCACCCCAGAAACACGGCGGTCCGGGGAGGCCGGGGACGTCCACCCGGCCATCAGTCAGGCAGTGACCAGCGGTGCTAAGGCTGTGGGGACACTGGGACTCGCCTAAGCCACGGGCACGTGCAGCCACTTTGGAAAGCGTCATTTTCTTACACAGCTCCACCCGCACCTGCCGCATTCCCGCCTACCTAAGAGAAACAGGGTGCACGTCAGCATGCGGATGTTCACAGGCGGTTATTCCTAATGCCAGTCACCAGCAAGGCCCGAAAGCCCAGGAGGGGGAACGCGCCACAGCCCTCAGAGGCCAGGAGCGCGGGCGCCCCACATGCCAAGTCCGAGGTGCCAGGCGACCACCATGGGCACGACCCCACTCACAGAATTTCTTTACAAGGCAGGTCTCTGGTGAGAAAGCAAATGAGAGCTTGCGAAGCTGGCGGTGGAGCGGTGGAGCGGAGAGCCGGGCAGCCAGCCGAGGGATGGAGCGTTCCCAACCGGCCTGCAGGGAGCTGGCACACTGCACAAGTGCAGAGACATCCGGACCACGCGCACGAGTGGGTTCCACGGCCCAGTGCGCAACTGTGCTTCAACAAAGCTGTTTTAAAGATGGGATAAAGTGCAGAGGCTGATTCTGGCTGGAAGGGTTACAGAAAACCTCTTTAAGGAAAAGTATTCAGAGTTTGGAAATCAGGAGAGTGGGAGATTGTGTGGTGTCCTTTCAATTCACAGCTGGGCATTTTTAACACTCCTGCCTCAAGTTCATTTAGTTCCCCAGGAGAATGTGAGCCCAGGAACTGTGAAGGGGCATACTACTTGTGGATTTATGCCCAACAGAAAAGACAACTCCAAAGATGACGTTTTCTGTCCCCACTAGTTTGTCTGTTGATTTAAATCTAATCTAGCAATCTTACTCCAATTCTTCTGTTTTTATGCCTATAAATACCTAGTTTTTCAAATATTTGCCCTTGTTATCAACGTTACCATCTTACCCATCTCCTCGATGTCTTAAATGAATCTTTGACCCATGGTAATTTTTTTAAAAAGGTAGTCGCGAAAAATGGTAGAATAACTGTTTTCTGTTAAGAGACTAAAGGAACAAATAACTAAGGTAAACTGGGGAAAGTAGAATATGTTCTGGTCGAGAACATGGACGTGGTCTTGGTCAGAGGCTCCCATGGACTGACAGCATTTTCTGAGGCGTGTTAACTGCCTCAGGGTTATGTAGGGGAGTGTCTTTCCTAGGAAGAGCAGAATGCAGCATATTTAGGGTTAAGATGTCACTGTATCTGTGACTTACTTTCAAATGGTTCCATTTTTTAAAAAAAAGAAAGAGGCACAGAACAATGAATAAGGCAAACTATCAGCAGTTTTATCTAAGTGGAGCACACGGGTGGCTCACTAAATCATTTTTCTGAACCCTTATTTACGTTGAAAATTTTTCTTTATAAGGGGCAGAGGCTAGACGACTGGTGACAAACCCTTCAGATCTGGTCTTAAATACCCATCCCCGCAGAAACCCTCCCTGCCAGGCTAAGCAGGGCCCTGTGTGTCTGCCCCTGCATCAGGCTGTTTTCTCACAGCGCTTAGTCACAACCTGTAATTACACGACTATCTGATTAATAGTCATTTCCTTCAAGAGACCTTGAAACCTCTGAGGGTGGAGACTTCAGGGGTCTTTTCACAACTAGAGCCTTTGTTAAGGACACGGCACACAGCGGACACTCAGCACTTGTGGAATCGATTATCAATCATTTTCCCTCCTCCCTCCCTCCCTCCCTCCCTCCCTCCCTCTCCCTTCTTCCCTCCCTTCCTCCTGCCTTTCCTTCCTTCCCTCCCTCCCTTCCTCCCGCCTTTCCTTCCTTTCCTCCTTCCCTTCCTCTCTCCCTCCCTCCCTCCTTTCCCTCCCTCCCTCCCTCCCTCATCCATCCATCCATCCATCCATCCATCCATCCATCCATCCATCCATCCATCCATCCATCCCTTCTTTCCTTCCTTCCAGCACTCACGGTGCTTGGCCCAAGGAATAAACAAAGTCAGTGCCCTGAGTCGCTCACAGACCAGCACTTGAATTACTGTGCTACACTGGTGCTCTGCCCCAGGACTGAGAGAAACCTCTGAGGTTTCCAAGGGTCCCAGGAAGTGGCTGACCCAGCCCCAGGGGTTACTGGTAACTTTCTGGAGACAATTTCTGCAGGTAAAAGAGGGCTAATGCTGGGAAGTCCTGTGCTCACAGACAGGTGAGGGTTCTCGGCCTTCCACGACTCTTCCCAACACCTAGTGCCACACACACTTTAGATGCCAGCCAACCTGAGCCCATGGGCTCAACTTAAATATGAGATGTGTCAAGCATATGTTAATATGCATTAAGGTATACTTACCCAAACACACTGCTCATCTCTTCTGGCAGGATGTAACCTGCAAGTTACTATCATATATTTCAGAATTGAGCACTGTTTACAAAGTTTTAACTATACATTATACCATATGATGACCGCCTGACTTTTACTAAAAGTGAATGGTGGCCCCCAAATATGCCCATATATTAATCCCTGAGACCTGGGACTGTTACCTTATGCGGCAGAGGGGACTTTCCAGATGTGATTAGCACAGTGGACCCTGAGATAGGGAGATTATCCTGGATTACCTGGGTGGGCCCAAAATAACCACAACTGTCTTTAAAAGATGCAAGCGGATGGAGATGTGACTACAGAAAGAGAAGGCAATGTGTCGATGGAAACAGAGACGAGTGCTGCAGCTACAAGCCAAGGAATGCCTGCAGCATCTAGAAGCTGGAAGAGAGAGAACAGATACTCTCCTGGAGTCTCTAGAAAGCCCAGCCCAGCCAACACCTTTATCTTAATCTGGAAGACTCATTTTGGACGTCTGACCTCTAAAACTATAGGAGAATAAATCTGTATTGTTTTAAGCCACCAAGTTTGTGGTAATTTGTTAGAGCCACAACAGGAAACTAATACAAGTACCATCAGCATCATATCCCCTGCTCCCCCCTTTTTCCCCCAGATACTCAGGGTCCAAGTGACTTCCCCTAGTTAACAGCTGGTAAGTGGCAGGGCAGGGTTTAAACCCCAGCAGTCTGATTCCAGAGTCTCTTACTGTCAACTTCCTTGATGTGATGCTGCTGACCTAAGATTTCAATTTCCTAAAACAGTGTTCCCTTCATGCCTGAAGGCCACGCTAACTATCTGACATGGGCATAAGCCCAAGGAAAAACCGCAACCCTTGTCTATTAATTCAGGGGATACTACGCAGCTTCTAGTGCCAACAAGAAGACTCCCTCCAAAGTGCTTCCACACGCTGACATGATGCTTTGTTAAGTAATATTCTGAGTTCAATTTCAACAAGTAACTTAAAGGAAAATTTAGAAATAGCCTTACAAGTCCTATGCAGTCCCTTGTGAAGGGGAGCAGAATATGCCACCCCAAAATGTGCCACTTTAGCATACTGAGTATTTTGGATTAAAGTTACTTGAGAAACAGCTGGTACAAGAAGGATGCTCTGGTTCCTTTGCCCCTGCGAGCAGAGTAATCTCCCATGTGAAAGGTGCCCCGTACCAGGAGGGTGGAAGGCATCCTTCTCACCAGGGACAGGGAATTCTGGGCCAAGGAGGCTCTATAAACAAACCTTGTTACTTCATCTCTTACCACCCCAAACTCACACACCTGTGTCTCGTCCACTCTTCACAAATTTAGTTTTGTCTAAAAGCTATAAAAGCCTCCCGCGTTGATCACTTCTTTGAGTCTCATATTTTTATGGGGCTCCTGTACACACGAAATTACATTTGTTTTTCTCCTGTTAATCTGTTATGTCAATGTAATCAATAGATGAGCTAAGACCTGGAAGGAAAGAAGAAAACCCTTTTGGCCCCTGCCCTTGCTGATTATGCCTCCTCGAGAGTGCCTACTGTGCGCCTGGCCGTGAACTATGCGCCGGCAGCATAAGACAAGCCAGCCACGCCTGTGCCCATCGGCCACTGAAAAAGGCCCAAGGAAGTGGCTCCCCGGCTGCACCCACAGTGTTGAAGAGATTCCAAAAGGCTTTAAAATCTCACAGTCTTCCACTGGGAATTAGATCAACAGGAAAGGGAAGTTTTCTCTGGCTGTCAATGTTTTCTTAAGAACACACTAAACTGCCCGGAGGGGAGGGCAAAAACATTTGAAAGCTCCCAAGGGCTACATCTCCGGGTCTTCCTAGGAAGCTGCCTCAATTCATCAAGTTCCATGAAATGCACCTTTTCAGTTCAGGCTATAAAACAGGCCAGCAGACTGCAGACACTGTCACCAAGGCCAGTCAGAATCTGGACTCAGAACACAGACAGTCCTCTCTGAATAAGCGCAGGGTACCAAGTTTTCGAGTCGTGTCCACAGCTTCCTGAGTCCCTCGCCCGTCCATACTAGGGAGACTGGGCCCAACTCCCACAGCCTGGGATCCCGTCTCAGAGCGCTTCTATGTGGGTGGCATGTGTATGGATGTGATCTGACACAGAAAGGCTTGGGAGGGTAGGCACGAAACTGTCAGAAGCTCCAACCAGGACAGGGCTGTGCAGTCTCCAAGTGAAGAGGGCTTTCCTGTTTTCTCTGCCTACTTCTATCATTTGGGTATTTTACAGGTACTTTCTCATGCACTGTTTATAACTTGAAAAACCATTCTTAAGCCATTTTCAGATGGAATCCGAGACTGATATTGCCAACTGCCATTTCCAAACCACTCTGAACATGCCTGCAGCAGTTTTTAAATTTCATCCACCCGTGAGAGGGAAGGTGTAGCCATGAAGGGGGCCAGAATGAGAGAGACCAATGGCGCTCACTAGGCTCCCACTGGACACCACCTGCTGCTCTCAGAGCGCCCATGCTTTTCTTACTCAAACCTCACACCTCACAGGCATGGGCAAGGTGGACACTACCTTTGCAGAGGAGACGGAAGTTCAGAGAAGCAAAGTTGCTGGCTTAAGGCCAAACAACTGACTGTGGACAGAAGCAAGATGGACTCAAGGCCCTCTGGACCCAAAGTCAAGTCCTTCCAGAAATGTGCATCTAACAACCACTGTGGTGAGCAGCTTCAGCAGCTGTACCAGATTCAGAGCCATTTCACCCACAGCAAGAATGAAATATGTTAACTGGCTAATCTATATATAGTATTATAATATTTATTTACTTAATGACACAGTTTTAAGTTAGTTTACTTGTTCCTTGTATAGTTTCTTAAGGTAGAAAATGAGATGATTGATTCGAGAACTTTTTCACTATAAATTTCCCTCTCAGCACTCTACCCCACAAACTTTGATAGCTCATATTTTTGTTTGGTTCCAAACATTTTCTGATTTTCTTCATGACGTCCGTTGTCCCATGATTTATTCAGAAGTGGGTTACTTGTTTAATTCCCAAGTTTGGAGAGATGCACTTGTCCTCTTTGTCACTGCTTTCTAGTGTAATTCTCCTGTGGTTAGAGAACTTGTTTTGTATAACTTTAACATTCCAAATTCGTAGTTTCTGTTGCAATGCAGGTTACATAAGGTCTATCTTGGTGAGTGTTCCGTGCGTACTTGGAAAGAACGTGTGCTGTGCGCTTGCTGGAGGGTGACGTGTCCCCTAAGCATCAGTCCTGCACGCTGCCGGTCAGCTCTTCTGTCCTGGCTGATTCTGTAAACAGCTCTACCAGTTGCTGTTCAGAGAGGAGAGCCAGCGCTCCGACTAAGGCTGGACTTGCCCCCCTCCCACCTGTCAGCGTGCACCATGTGGCCTGCAGCTGTCACCAGGTGCACACACATTGAGAATCAGCCTGTCTTCATGAGCTGATCTCCCACCTTCTGCTGACTTCCATTGCTCTGAGGTCCTTTTCTGACACTCAAATATCTGCTCCATCTTCATCTTGCTTAGTATTTTCATGGTACATCTTACCCATCCTGTCATTTTTTTAAATTTTTTTTTTTTAATATATCTTTATTGATTTCAGAGAGAGGAAAGAAGAGGGAGAGAAGGAGATAGAAACATCAATGATGAGAGAGTCATTGATCGGCTGCCTAGCCTGAAACCCAGGCATGTGCCCTGACTGGGAATCGAACCCCGATCGCCTGGATCCTAGGTCGATGCTCAACCGCTGAGCCAAGCCCGGCTGGGCCATCCTGTCATTTTAACCACAACTTTTTATGTAGAGTTTCTTTTATACAGCATAAAGTTGGGTCATTTTTTAACCCATTCTGACCACCTGTCAGGATCAGGTATTCAGACGCACAATTAGTATGTGCAGACCATTTACACTAATGTAGTATGTTTCCATTTAGACCTACCATCTTATTTGTTTCCTATTTTTCCTCCCTCTTATTTCTTCTTTCCTGCCTTGATTTTGGTTCTTTAACTTATTTTAGAATTCCATTTTAATTTATTTGGTTTCTGGCTCTCTTTAGTAGGTGCTCTAGGGATTAAAATATACTTAATGTTTCACAATGTATTTAAAACCAATTATTTGACCACTTCAGGTGGAATGTAGAAACTTTACCACAATATCACCTCCCTCTTTATATTTTCATCTTATACAGGGTGTCCCAAAAAATGTATACACGCTTTGGATAATTATAAAGGCAGTGTTTATTAAAATACATTCATTTTCAAAATGTAATCAAATCTATAGACAGTGTGTATACATTTTTTTGGGATACCCTATATAGTACATCTACATACACTGAAAACCCCAGACATTACTATTTTTCTTTCAACCAAGTACATTTTAAAGAACCTGTTAAGAGAACCACAGTCTCCTGTATTTACCCTACGCATGTGCCACTTCTGTTCCTCTTCCTTCCTAAGTTTCAAGTCTCCTTCTAGCACAACGTCCCCACTGTCTGAAAAGCTTCCTTTGGCAATTCTTTTAGATCTGCTGGCCACAAATTCTGCTAGTTTTCCTTCATCTGAGAATACCTTTATTCCACTTTCATTTCTAGGCATTTTTGCTAGCTACAGGATTTGGGTTGTTAGCTCTTTGCTTTCAGCACTTCAAAAACACTGTCTCACCTCCCTCTGGCCTCCATGGTTTCTGACGACAACATCACTCACTCGCATTGTTGTTCCCCAGTAAGTAATGTTTCCTTGGCTGCTTGTAGAGTTTTTTTGTCTTTATTTTTAGCAATTTGGTTATGATGTGTCTGGACATGGACTTCTTTTGTCTTTATCCTGTTTAGCGTTGACAGAGCCCCCTCCCCCAAATATGTACATTTATGTCTTTTGCCAGATTTAAAACATATTCACTGATCCCAACATATTTTTCTGCATCATGTTTTCCTGCTCTCCTTCTGAAATGCCAGTAACACAAACATTAGACTTTTTTAATGTCCCACATGTCCCTAAGGCTCTGCTCATTTTCCCCCCAATCTTTTTCTCTGTACTATTCAGACTGGATAATTCCTATTGATCTAAAAGTTCACTCACTTTCCTCTATCATCTCCACCCTGCTATTGAGCCTATCCAGTTGGTTTTATTTCAGTTACTGCATTTCTCAGTTATAAAATTTCTATGTAGTCCTTCTTTCTATTTTCTCTTTCTTTACTGACATATCCTGTCTTCCCATTTCAGGAGTGTTTGCCCGTACTTGTTGGAACATTTTTGTAACTGCTGCTTCTTAGTCTGTACTGGATAATTCTAACACCTGTGCTATCTTGGCATGGGTGTCTGTCTGTCTGTCCCATGTGAGTTGACATTTTCCTAGTTTTTCATACACCAAGTAATTTTTAATTGCGTTCTAGGTATTTGGAATATTGTTACGAGGCTCTGGGTTTTGTCTAACCCCTTGGAGAATGTTGATACTTTTGTTTTAGCTAGCAAATGACCTGGCTGGACTCCAGACCCAAGTCCCACCCAGCCTTCTGTGAGCTGTGGTTCCAAAGTCAGCTAAGATTTCAAAGCCTTTGCTGTACTGGGTGAATCTATCTCACGTGTGCCCCACCCAGGGGCCAGTCTGGGATCTGTGTGGTGGTCTATCCCCAAGGTCAGTTCTCAAAGTCTATGTATGCTATTTGGGTCAGATCCATGTATCCACAACTCAGGAGTAAGCCCAGGAGATCATAACTAACTGAAAGGGTCACTTTCCTGAACTCTTCCTTCCCACACTGCCCCCAGTACTGGCTGGTTCCCTTGGTCTCCCTTTTTCTGGTTCTCTAGCCACACTCTTCCCACAACTATGTCTGTCTGGGGCTAAGTGTTGGGGAAGAGAGAATAAAGCACCAGGGGTTTGCCCCCACCTTCTTGGAAATGAAACTTCTCTAATCTGTTCCCTTCCTGAAAGTTTTATGCTCCTGCCAGCCCTTGCTCTGCTGCCAGGAGACTTCTTGGGGGCTGGGTGTATGAGAACAGAGAAGACAAAAATGAAGTGTGGGGCTTCTGCATTCTCTCTGAGTGCTGAGACCCCCTCCTCACATCAGAACCAGAGCATCTCCTAGCACTCTCTCTGTCCATGTTAACACCCACTTCTGGGTTTGGGGTACCCTGAATCCAGGCTGTAAAATAGCAAAGGGGAAAAGTGGTAAACTTGGTCAATTCAGGGGTACTTCAAATTCTTCTTTTCCTCCCCAACCCCCCGCTACTGTTACTCTTCCAAATCCTCTAACAGCTATTCCATGTGTTATGTTCAAGCGCCATAGCTGCATCCACTGGGGAGACGGAGCAGAGTGTACCTACTACTCCTTACACAGAACTGGGGTTGCTCTTTGTAAACTGGTTCAAACCCACTTTCCAAAGATGTATGTATGGGATGATGGCCATGGAGGGAGTTTTCTTATTTTAGAATCTACCTGTATGCCCACCCATTACCTGCACTGACCACCAAGGCTTATCCCTTCTGCAGTTTGTGATGATTTATGATTCCTAAGCACCCCAGACTTCTCAGAACCCAGAGCTGGGAAGAATGACTATCACTTTAAGATGTCCTGGATTTGCCCTCTTCTGGGATTCTCTCTTTAACATCTAACCGCTGACTTCAAATTCCAAAAGGCCATCCAAGACATTCCGGGTTATAAAAACCCAAACACACACACTCATCTTTGCTCACATGGCAGTATTTTATCTAGGACACTGAAGTCCACAGCCTGTCCTTTCCTGCAGCTATCCTCACCACCATCAGCAGCTGCCTCCAAGCCCAACCAAGCAGCTCAAACTTTCTGCTCAGCCTCATTTCCTGAAAATAGTGCCAATTTCTCAAGTCTATGTACACAGTGTTATGTTTAAAAGATTCACAAACTCTGTCCTTGCCCTGGGCAGTGTGGTTCAGTGATTAGAGCATTGGCCCATGCACCAAAGGGTCAAGGGTTCGATTCCCAGTCAAGAGCAGGTACCTGGGTTGCAGGTTCGATCCCCACATGCAGGAGGCAACCCATCAATGTGTCTCTCTCCCACCGATGGTTCTCTCTCTCTCTCTCCCCTTCCCTTGCCCCCTCCTTTCCTTCCACTCTCTCTAAAAATCAATAGGAAAAATATCCTCGGCTGGGGATTAGCAAAACCAAACCAAAAAAACCTGTCTTAAAGCCTCCCCAAAAGTCTCTAGCCCTGAGTCCTGCTGACATCCACTCAAATTACAAAGTTACTTTTAAAGTGGTCTTTTCTTTAAAAAAATTTAAAAGTGCATGGAAAATTACTGAAAAATACCAAAATGCAAACCATAGTTATTTGGGGGCGGTAAGACTCTAGGTGTTTTCTTTTTCTTAATTTGCTGATATCTTATATGTCTTCTACAAATTAATGTAACTAGGAAGTATGTATTGCTAACTTATCTTTAAAAACCCATTCCTCATTTCCCAATAACTGGAGCAACTGGAGGACCATTAAGCCATGACCATCTCATGCCAGGCTATACCAGTAAGACTCGCTAACACGGTTTCACCCACACAACTTCACTGGAGATCAGAATTCCCCAGCGAGCCACTGCTTCTCAAATAAGACTAGATAGGATTCACCTGCAGAGCTCAAACATACAAGAAACACCTGTCTGAATGGAAGGGGTTGTGAGAAAAGAGTAGAGAGCAGTTCTAAAGTTTAAGGCCTGAGAGGGCCATGTCTATCATTTACCAAAATGAGGGAAGTGCAAGGGAACAGGCCCAACAAAGTGGAAAGGAAGAAAATAAAGTTTAGGCCTACCCTTGCTGAACAGGAAACGCCTATCAGCCACCCACATGCAGCTGGCCAACAGGCAGCTGGACACCGTCTGGAGTTCAGAGATGCGGTCCGGGCTGCAGTCACATGTGGGGGCTGTCAGTGAGGTGTGACATGCAGAGCCTTGAGTCCAGCTGAGATCTCTCAGAGGGTGCCCACAGACAGAGAAGCACCCAGAGGCAGCACGAGACCGACCCCAACACAGTAATGTGTGTGGAACAAGCAAATGAAGGGGTCTAGGCAGGGCTCAGGTTCATTCTCGAGCACAGTTTCACTTCCTGCTGTCCATGGCAGACTTGTCACAGGACAAAAACAATGACATCAAACACTCCCCAGCACTCAAAACATCCAGTGCTGCTCGGAGCACAAGATGAATAGTCACCTGTTTAATGCTCACCTCGGTACTCCCTTCTCCAAATCTCAGAAAGAGGGAGAGGAGGTTCAGAAAGGTTAAGTAACATGCCCAAAGCCACAGAGAAAACTGGCAGAGCTGGGACACAAAGCCTAGTGTCTGACTCACTGTCTGTGTCCTTAAATCACTATGTGACGCTGCTTCTCTTAAGTAATGCAAACACTGCAAAAGAAGGGAAGGGTTAGTTTCCCAAACACCGTACTGATGCCTTCGCTCTCACTGGAGTTGTCATCACCACTTGGGATCGCAAGTCTAGGCCCTCAGGCCCCAGCACGGGCTCTCTAAAGGAGCTGATGTTTGTGTCAGCAGCCAGCTTGAGCATGGGGCCCAGGAGCCTCCCACAGTGGCAGGGCTCTGGATCCCTCTCAGGCCCTGCCAGCTTGGGGGAGGGAGGGAGGAAAGGGATGAGAGATGAGAGATGAGAGATGAGAGATGAGAGATGAGAGGGCAGAGACACAAAGCACAAGCAAACAGAGCATGGCAGGGCTGTATGAGTCATGCAGGCACAGTTACATCCTTCATTATTGATGGCTGAAGCCAGACTGTCCTCCTCTCGGCGGTGGTGTGTTACCACAGAATGCTTGACCTATTCATTTCAGTTCACAAAACCCTTCAAGTTCAGGAACACATCCATGCCCACCTTAAAAAAAATGTGTGACAAAGGCAGCAAAGAAACTTAAACATGATGTAAGTAATATTAAGAATAAATCTATTTTCTAAATAAATCTAAATCTATGACAGTTACTTTCTTGAAAGTATGGATTTCTTTTAAAATA
Organism: Miniopterus natalensis; assembly: GCF_054644295.1. Classification (NCBI taxonomy): domain Eukaryota; kingdom Metazoa; phylum Chordata; class Mammalia; order Chiroptera; family Miniopteridae; genus Miniopterus; species Miniopterus natalensis. The sequence goes on along the minus strand of NC_142081.1, from coordinate 199,020,724 downwards.
TTTTAACTGCTTGGCTACTTAATTTCCTAAGAAATGTACTGCAGAGCTTTGCAAACAAACTCATCATCATGTCTTACTTTTTTATGCCATTTAAAAAAGCCTACACAATAAGTGATCCGAATTCAAAATGTAACAGTCTGTAAAAATGAACTCCAACAATGATTTGGGAGGCTCCTGGGTCCAGACAACAGCTATAGGGACTGTTAGACCACATTCCAAACACATTAAACTTAACAAGGCATAAAAGGAGCAAACCCGCCTTGTCCAAGCCAGGACCCAGCGTGCACTCACGGCCTCGCCCCACACACTGCTCACCTGCATCTAACAGGTTCACACTCAGAGGGCCATCCTCGCAACCCTCAACTGCCACAGCCTGAGCCAGATGCCACTTTCTCTCACCTGGACTAGTGCAAGAGCCATGTTCTCGCCAGGTGACCACATGGCTCTGTGCATAGGTCAGAGCCTGCAGGCCAGGGCCAGGCTCCAGGCACATCACATCGCGTCACATCACACAGTCCAGTGGACAGCCCCCCTCTGCCTCCTGCTCATGCTGCCCCTTCCAGCACAGAGGCAGAGGAGCAGTGGGGCCAACTGCCGGGCTGAACTCCAGCTCTGCCAATCACGAGCTGTACAAGTCACTTGGCCCGTGTCTCAGTGCTTCTTCGGTACAAGGACAATAATGGTATTTTCTTCATAAGGTTGCTGCAAGTTTTAAATGAACTAGAAACCCAAGAGCTGACTCCCTTAAAATTAGCACAAGTAAACACTCAGTACGTGATCCATCCCCATTATTATTATTTCTCCACCTCCACACTCAACCTCCAGGGTGGCCTTGCCCAGCAGGCCCTGCTGCCCTCTTCATGCACCTGTGCTGCACTAGAATCACCTCCCCAGAGGACGCTACTGAACACAGGTGCTGTGTCACCGCTCTAAACCCAGAGCAGAGCGAGGGCTTGCATTAGTAGACCCTTAAGTGTTTGTTGAACAATTATCAATGAATATAAAACTGAGGTCGGAGGGGTGGGCAAATAGGCACTCCCAGAATGCTGGGCTCAAGGTCTAGAAGAGGCAGTGGTAAAGGTAAGCCCCCAGCCCTGCTGTGTCCCTGCATGAGCCCCTCCTTAAAAAAATAAGCACATGTCTCCAGCTGCTGGCATCTCCCCTCCATGGGGAGCCCAGCGACGATGAGACAAAACAGGCCTGGCCGACCCTGAACCCTATGCCCTCCCCAGCAGACAGGAGCAGGGGTCACTACAGCTGGGTCGAGCAACAGCCTGGCTTCCTGGCCAAAGCAGCACCGGAAGGATTCAGTTCCAGGAAACCCCGGGAGCATGCTTATCACACACAGTCAATAAATCAACAATAAACACATTTGCAACTATTACTAGAAAAAACCGCCTAAATTAAATCAATTTATAAATATCTAAAGCGCAGTTTGCTCAACTGAACACTGATGAGCATGCTGCAAACTGTAAGAAATGATAAAGGTTAAAGTCATCGACATTCTGAGGACAGACTTAAGTTTTACGAAGTTGGCATACAAATTAAGACAAAGTGTCCCAGTTTCAAAGCCTCCAAAACAGTCATTGTTGCAAGGTTCATAAATATATGCTGTACGGCACACTTCTGTGTGTTTATCTTGTATACCTTTTGCATTTTCTTTGACTCTTTCTGAGCATTCTCTCGGAGAGGTATTTTTCCAAATAACTTCCATCCCAAGTCATTTTGTTTGTCAAGTCTTGCATTTTGTTTTCTAGCACGCAAATTCCTATAGGAAGAAAATAAAAGGGTTAGGAAACTTCTAGGCGCTTACACAAACATCAGGACAGCCGCAGCTCTCTAATGAAAACAAGCAGACTTCCTGTGACAGGACAAAGTGGGGAACCACAAACTTCAATTTTCCAGATTCGATTTCCATACAGACACAGAATAATTATGCAGCAGGTGAAAGACTTTGAACCTCAAGCAAGCTTTTTATTATTATTCACTGTTATGTGTACAAATTCTATAATTTAGAGTCAGGAAATGTATTACATCATAACAAAGTATATCAGAAAAAGTGAACTTTGAGGTCAGACCAAAGTGGACTGAAACTGGCTCAACTGTTCACTAGCTGTGTGACTCTGACCTGTGTACCAACCTCTCTGGGCCTCACTTTCCTTATTTTTTACAAGGGTCTTTGAAGGAATTAAAATGATAGGCACACCATCAGTGCCTAAAGAACAGCTGCTTTAGTACATAACCTCTAGTTTAGTTTAAATTTATAAGGTAAATTGATATTACCTACTCACAGAGTCTTCACGCATCATAGAAAGAAAGCCACCCATGACACTGCCATGAGGTCTTCTCTCCCAACAACATGTAAACACAAGACCCAAATAACATACACAATTCCCAAGTGGCAGTACGAAACAAACGATAATCGGAAAGCACTGTATGGGTGTATCCATTAAAAACAAGTGGCTTCCAGGGCTCACTGGAAAGTGTCAGACGAGCAGCACCTTGTGTGCGGGAAAGTAGGGGAGTGCCCAAAGGGAGACGGAGATGTGTCTAACGGAAGCAGCTGCCAGTCTGAGGGGCTCCCACCAGCTAAACCTGAAATAATTTAATCACAGAAATAAATGAGAGCAAGGGATTGTAATTCACTAAGACAGAAATGCCTGCGCCCACATAGACACAAATAAGTAATCATTAATACATGGAGGAGGAAGGAGAGCTACAGGATGCCACCTAGTGAGTATGGAAAGACTGGATGATCACTGGAGATCACTGGATGCTAAACCTCGTAGGAGAAAGCTGGGTGAGGAGCTGGATTTTTACATCGCTTGAATGTATCTCCCACAAATTACTTAATTACAAAGGCAAAAACAGTTGTCTGTGGAGAAACCTCCTTCAACAAGTGATCAAAGCTGGCATCTCTAACATCAGGGGAGACAGCACATGCCGCCATGCTGTTGGCAGGTACCCAAAAATGCATGCCCTGAACCTACCACAAGGAAACACAGGCACACCCAAGCTGAGGGGCAGTCTAGGGAACAATGGATCTAGACTTAAAAAACGTCAGTGTCGCCCTCGCCGGTGTGGCTCAGTGGTTGGAGCGTCGGCCTGTGCACCAAAGGGTCTCGGGTTTGATTCTCGGTCAAGGGCACGTACCTGGGTTGCAGGTTTGTTCCCCAGCCCTGGTCAGGGCGCATGCTGGGGGCAACCAATCCACGTGTCTCTCTCACATCAATGTTTTGCTCTCTCTCCCCCTCCCTCTCCCTTTCCCATCCTTCCTCCCACTCTCTCTAAAAATCAATGGAAAAAAATATCCTCAGGTGAGAATTAACAAAACAAACCACCGGAAAAAAAAGAGGCAGAAGCCACAGTACAATATCAGGAGGGCTCAGCAAAGAAAATCCCTCCCTTGCTTCAGCTGTTTGTGTCATGGGGGCACCTGGTTCCAGCGCAGGGAACCAGCCAGAAAAAAAGGTTTGAGCCCCTTGTTCCCCTTTCCGGTCAGGAGGTCACTGGAAGCCTAGCAGGGAGCTGGCGGCTGGGTCCAGGTGGCCAGGTGGAGCCCAGGACCTGCCTCTGCCCATCATATTTGACTAAAGCCCATTCTGGGGCCAGGTGCAGAGAGAGAACACAGATGGAGCAGGGTGAGTCCATCAGCTCTGGCCTTACCCCTTTAAAACTTGTGCTGTCTTCCTCACCAGGTGACCCTCAAGGCCACCCTTTATGACCCGCACACATGTGGTGCAGCTCATCCCAGTCCTGGAGAGCTCAGAGGGGAGAGAGCCGTGGATCCCTCTGGCTGTCCCTTCCTGAGCCCTGTGGCACAGTTGAGTCAGCCCAACCTGGGACCCTCAGACACCTTCAACATTCTCGTATTGCTGGAGAAGGCAGTCGCCACAGCCACCATCTCGGACACTTCACCGGGAGCAGAACACAGGGACTACTTGACTCAAGCTTCCTGTTTTATTAACTATTTCCCGTTCACTGTCCCATCGCCAGCCCCTGTAAGTCCTCACATTTGTCCTTGTATTGCAGAAGCTCTGGGCTTACTCCACTCTGCAAAGCCTTCCCTGGCTGCCACAAGCCCACACAACAAGGCCTGGATTCCCACAGCAGCTGTTTCCAGAGCACTCGCCATGTTATTTTGTGCTTGCTGGCAGTGCCCTGTTCCCTCTCTGCCCCACACACCTTTCTACTGGGGTGGGGTTTCCCAGAATTCTATCTAGCATACAGTAGGTGCTCAACACCTGTTTGCTGGCAAATGGAGCAGCCACCATATGTGTCTGCAGGGGACGCAGATGCGGAACCATAAGGAGGCAGGATGGGATCTCACTCCACCCACCCACTCTGAGGCCAGTGGAGTGGTCCACCTCCAAGGGCAGCACATGCATGCACACACGCACACACACTGAAAGTGGGCAGATTTTGACTCCAGACTAGCCCCTTTTTCCACGATGCCCACTCAAATCCACCCTCCTACAGCTGCCAGCAAGGGGTGTCAGTGACAGCTGAAGGGGAAGCACCTGAGGAGTCTTCCAAAGATGAAATGACAATCATTTCTCCTATGAGGCCAAGAACTGTGGTGCTCATGAGCCTTGCCTGAGATGCAGCCCCTGCACGCAGGAGACGGGCAGAGATGCTCTCAATAACCCAGCAGGCCTCATTCATTTGATGAGTTTTTTCTGAGGGCCTTGACTATATATATAAAATTCTTACCTGACAATATGTTTGTTGATTTTAAAGAGAGAGGAAGGGGGGGAGAGAGGCAGGCATCGATGTGAGAAACATCCATCGGCTGCCTCCCATACGTGCCCCAACCAGGGATCAAACCTGCAGCCTTTCGGTGTATGGGATGATACTCCAACCAGCTGAGCCACCACACCAGGGTGGCCTTGGCTATAATGAACAAAGAAGGGGCACACTTATGCGTGCAGAAACCTTCAGTCTCCCTCAGGTTAACTCCCAACCCCTCAGCCTGGCTAGGCTAGGGTGGCCCCACTCCTCCACCCTTTTTCCTTGGGACTTTTGGAACCCACACACACCCTGGCTGATGTGCCAGCCCCGCCACATGTGCTTGCCCACCCTTTCTTTGGCTGTCCCTCAGGCACAGGTCCATGGTCCATCAAGCCCTGGCCCTACAGAACTCCTGACACTGCCGTACTCTCCCTCCACAAAGTGGTCAGGGCCACCTCCTGAGAGCACAGACAGACCACCCTAGGCCTGTCCCCAAATCCCTTCCATAGCTGCCACTTATTCGTGCACCATGGCAATGCTGTTCCCTCTGTCCTCCCTCAAAGTGCTCCACATAGAGCAGACACATGTTCCTGCCACACAGGGCACTATAAGGACCTTTCCAGGCCCAACTTTGGGCCTGGCACACATTCTTAGCCCACTGGACAGCTGTGGCCATCACCCCAGGGCATCACTCCACTAGGGAACTGAGAGCACCAGAGAGGGAGTGTCTGTCCTCCAGCTGGGCCTGCGCTCTGCAGAGGGAAGGCAGCAGTAGAGAGATCTGAGGGGAGAGGCTGGGTTTACAAGAAGGGTGGGCTGAAGGAGGTGGCCCGCAGATGCTGACCCCACCAGGGATCAGTTGGTGATGCCCATCCAGATTCCCTTGAGAACAAAACACTGTGCGCTGTCAATGGTTAAGCCACAGTCAACTACAAGGGAAAAGGCTAATCCTAACAGCCTGAGGGAGGCTGAGAACTTGGGCAGGGGCAGGAAAAAGGAGTCAGGGTTTCACCCCAGCATTTATGCCAGGGCTTGCAAAGTAGATATTTTCATCTCAGTAGGTAGCAACTCAGAGGAAAAGATATGAAATGCCATCATGGATGGAAAAGGGGCTCTATAATAAATCTAACAAGCCCAGTGACCAAAAGTAACCTCACAGGTGATCAGATCATAAACCCCTAACTGGGCAGGTCATGGTGGGTAGTCCTGCCCCAGGCCTCTAATGCCTTTAGTAAGAGGTTCATCTTGGCCTTAAGCCAGCCCTGTCTCGTCTCTTGTTTCTGTGCCTCTAGGTTAACGCCTTTGAAAGCTTCTTTTGCAGATTCCCTGGAGGTATAACCACCCTCAGGAAGCAGGGCCCATAATCTTAACTATCCTGTACCTTGGTTTCTCCCACCTCTAAGTAATTCTCCTTACATTCCCTCCTTAGTTCTAAATGTATAAAAGCAGCTGCAAACTGCAGAGCACCTGAGATCTTGCTTCCCAAGTCGGTTTGGTCAGTTTGGTTCAAGTAAAATCATAAAAATTCTCTACAGGTTTGAACGTTTCTTACATCGACACCAATGGCAAAGTAATATTAAGATAGTGGCATGTTAGTCTGTCTGCTGGCTCTCATGGGTACATTGTGGAGTGTCATGTCTCAAGGAAAGTGTCACCAGAGTCAGAGGCAAGATCAGGCAGCAACACATTTCACGGGGACAAAAAGGACCATTAGAATCCAGGTCCCCACCAAAGCGTTCCTTTTCTCAGCCTAGGTATTACCCACTTGCTTTTCTGTCTTCATCACCAGAATGTAATATCCATGAGGGTGGATATAGCAGGTCCTCGAATCACGGCGTCGTTTTGTTATAACGTTGATGAGATGCGTGGGAACTTAACTCTTGTAGACATCAGTTAGCCTATTATAAAACTGGTTTTGTTATGCGTCGTTTCACTTAAAGTTGCAGAACCTATCGATGTGTTAAGTAAGGACTTACTGTACTGTCTTTTCTATTTACTGTGGTACCTCTAGTCTAGAACAGTTCCTGGCATGTAGGAAAACATTCACATTTATTTCAGTAAATCTTCACAAATATTACACGAGCATTATCCCTGCCTATTTAAAACAGGAAGCTAGGATTCTGACAGGTTGGGGAGTCCTGCCCAGAGACACACAGCTAATCGACACAGAACAGAGAGGCTGCTACCTGGCAAACCTGAAGTTGGTGCTGTCCCAGAAGGCAGGGGACAGTGGAGTGCAAGGCAGCAATCCTCCTGACCCGGTGGAGCAGGTTCCACAAGCCACCAACTCTCAGCAGGGATTTCTCAAAACTCAGAGTCTTGACAAATAAGCCTCCAAAGTCCTTCTCCTCCAACAAGTGAACTCCTGCTGTAATTCAATGGCTCCCCAGGCCTCGCGAACTATCCCTGCGCGCTCTCCCTCCTTCATCTCACCAACAGATGCTGCAGCAACTTAACCAGGAGTAAGCAGCACACAGCACTCCGTCCCACATGAGCCGATGAGTATCTCCTGCACCATTTCCTGAAGTGTAGCTACCTTTTACAGATCACCTGGCAGGTACCTCATGTGTGAAACAGCCCTACAAGGAAGGCATCATAGTAGCCATGGTACAGACAGGAAACAGGCTTGGGGAAGGTAAGAAACTTTCTCCTGAAGAGACATACGCATCCTGGTGCTTGTCTGGGCTACAGAAGACAAAAGTCCTGAGTGATTCTTCTGAAGCCCACTTCACTGTTTCTTCCAGATCTCCACCCCCAACACCGACAGGCTTCACTGCCACATACACTCATGCCACTGACTCCGCTTCAACAGTCACAGAAACACGAAAAACAAAACACATTCTGCAAAGCAAGCCTCCTGTGCGGTAAATTCTACCTACCCCATTGGAAATACTGTGGTCAATCACTGTGCCCAAAATTCCTAGTTTCACACACAACTAAAAGTTCTTAAGACTAGAAATACTTGGAGCCTCTCCTCCTTTAGAAAATATCACCCAAGTAGCATCTGAGGCTAAAAAGCTGATCCCTAAAAATAGAGATAATAGTCAATTCAAGGGAACACAGTGAGTATCAGATACATGTATGGACACCAGCCCTGAGATCCTGGCACACGGGAGACCCTTGCTGGATATACAGGTCACACCCACTTAATCTGAGAAACAACTCTGCCCATTGGGGGGGGGGGTTAAACCTCCACACGTGGTAAAAACCCGCTCCAGTTATGTCTCCAATTACAAAAGCAAGAAAGGCAACACTGCGACCACAAACCTGTCCATGAACAGGAGCGCAGAGGAGACGGACATCGCGTCTACTGTGACCACACAGCATTACAAGGCCAGCCGCAGAAGCGCTGACTCTCCCGTCGCCACATTCCTGGCGAGCTGGAGCCGCAGTCCTAGGGAAGCAGTATGGACGCCCTTCTAGCCAAGCCCCAGAGTCTGGAAGGTTAAGGCAGGCAGGACAGAGCAGACCAGCTGGAAAAGCGGGGGTGGGGTGGGCAGGGCTCTGACTCTTAACTAGTCACAGGGAGGGAGGAGGGCGGGCAGTCTGGGAAGCAAAGCATGAGGGACCGGTTCAGGGGCTCAGCACAGCTCCACTCCACCTTTCAGCATCCTGCAGAGAGACCTACAGCCACACACACCACCAGGATAGGCCAACAAGCCACAAAACCCGTGGCACTTCTGTCTGGAAAGGAAGACGAAGTCACATTTGCAACAACTCACGAGTGTCTCCTATGTGCCAGACGCTGAGCTTTGTGAAGAAGGAAGCAGGTATCAGGTGAGTCACAAACAGGGCCATGGAAATTCCTGTCCCAATCCCTGCACCAGAACCATCACCAGGGGATTCTACCTGTTCCTAACCTCAAGTACCACTAAAAACTTTTAAAGGACCAGATCTAACAAACAACTTCAAGGTCAACAAACCTGATCCATTCTAACCCACAAGAAGTTACTCTAGGTTGGCTCCGTGCCCTTTTGGGGACATCATTCACTCTTGGGTCAATAGTGAGCCCACAGTGAAGCTGCTCCACATCCAGCCAGTGTCCTCTAATAACCATCTCCATCGCCCCTTTAAATAAAGAAAAACACCTCTTGGTGTGTATATGTTTGCAACTATACAAAGAGGTCTGACTAGAGACAAGCAGTAGAGATGACCATCTCTGGCAAGAAGAGGTGGTAAGGGGCAGAGAGGGAAATTTTGATTTTACTTTACAAATTTCAGTATTGCTAAAAAAAAAATTTTAAAAATCAAATGAGCATGTATTCCTTTTGCAATTACAAAAAATAAGACAATCAAACATGGGAAACAACAATGGTACAGGAGAGGTACTGTGTACCTGGATTTGTGCCAGGCCCTGGGACTAAAGAACAAAACCCAAGAAATCCCCGCCCAGTGCAGCTGACACTGGGGTGGGGGAGTGGGGGGCAACTAATGAATACACTACTAATGCCTCTGATCCCAAAAGTGCAGTATCTGGACTGGAGGCAGCACCACCTGGCAACTGGCTGGAAACACAGATTCTTGCACCCACCCCGACCTCCTGAGTCAGAAACCCTGGGGTTGGGCCCAGCAACCTGTTTTCACGAGCCCTCTAGGTGACTGATGCTCCAGTTTGAGAAGCACTGTTCTTTTGCTCTTAAATTCCTGCTGTCTTACTTAAAACTTCTTGTCAAAGCCCTCAGCCCTGAGGAATCAAATCTACACCTCCTGGTCTAGCACAGGCACACTCATGCAGCAGCCACATCCTCAGTCTCTCTCTCAGGACCCAGTGTCCTCCCTTCACTACAGAATTGACACCTACATGTTCCAACACCCCTCCAAATTCTCCCTCAACCTGCAATATTCATATTTTATAATTATACCTCAGCAAAACAATCTCCAAAAATGTCTAAACTTAGAAACTCATAAAGAAAATCCAGGTCCAGGTGGCCTCATTGGTGACTTAATTCCTCCAAACATTTAAGGAAGAAATACAACACTTTTACTCCTCCCACCCCCACCCCCACCCCAGAGGAAATTTACTGGGTCATTTACTGAGGACCTTTGGGCATCATTATCCACCAAGAGAAAACATACTCAGCCAGGACTTTCTGACACCCTTTCGAGAACCATTTGGCACAAAGTGTGTGTGTGCGCACGTGCGCACACACATTTAAAAAATTCCCTGTGATAGCTTTCTATTTTTTTAAATTCATGTACAATAATACTGACTTTCTATAAGTTTTAACACATTGGTAGGTTCATTTAACCATCAGAGAAAAATCTCATTGAGAAAACACGAAACGGAACACTCCTGAGCCTATTTTATAAGTCCAGCATAATGTCGACACCAAAACCTGATAAGGGCAGTATAAGAAATGACAAATTATAGACAGAAAAGTCATAAACAAAATATTAGCAAATCCAATCCAACCGTGGAACATAAAGGATGGTGTATCATGATTAAGTTGGGATTATCCGAAGAGTGCAAAGTTAGTTTACTTAACGTTAGAAAAGTACAATGTTATTTACCACAAAACAAAACAAGAAAGAAAACACATATAACCAATAAATGCAGGAGAAAAAGTCATTTGATAAAAAGTAACACATTTGTGATCTTTTTAAATCATAAAACTAGGAATGAAAGGGAACTTCCTTAATCTGATAAAAGGTATTTAATAAAAAGTGAGGGCCCAGCAGGGCATGGCTCAGCGGTTGAGCATCAACCTAGGATCCAGGATACCGAGGTTCAATTCTCAGTCAGGCCACATGCCTGGGTTTCGGGCTCGATCCCCAGCAGGGGGCGTGCAGGAGGCAGCCAATCACTGATGACTCTCTCATGATTGATGTTTCTATCTTTCTCTCCCCCTCACTTCCTCTCTCTGAAATCAATAAAGAAATATTAAAAAAAAAAAAAAAAAGTGAGGTACCTGGTAAAAAGATACCCTACAGCAAGCGTCACACCGAATGGGGGAATGGGGAAGCTTTCCCAGAGGCCAGGCCACTTCAACACTACATGGGAGTTCTGGTCATTCCATAAGGCAAGAAAAACCGAGTGAAAGGGTAAGGACTGGAAGCAAAACTCATTCACAGAGAGGAAATTTTCTACACAGAAAACCCAAAAGAATACATAGATCAACTACAAAAATAACAGAATTTAACAAGATCACAGGATTTAAGGTCCACACACAGAGAAATTAACTGCATTTTCAGTAAGCATTTATAAAACGCCATTTGTAAAACCAACCAAAAATAACAAATACCCTGGAATACATTTAATGAAAGAAACACAAGACCTTTAACATTTAAAAAAAAAAGCAACTATAAAATACTGTGGAAATTTTAAAGAAACTAAATAAATAGACATACCATACTCAGACACCAGAAGTATTCATATAGTAAAAAATGATCAATAAATTCAATGCAGCCCTGGCCAATTTGGTTCAGTAGTTAGAGCGTCGGCCCAAGGACTGAAGGGTCCCGGGTTTAATTCTAGCCAAGGGCATGTACCTTGTTGCTGGCTCGATCTCCGGCCCTGGTCCGAGTGTGTGCAAGAGGCAACCAATCGATGTGTCTCTCTCACATCGATGTTTCTCTCTCCCTCTTTCCCCCTCTCTCCCTTCCACTCTCTCTGAAAAGCAATGGGAAAAATATCCTCGGGTAAGAACTAAAAATAATAAAAAAATAAAAATAAAATCAATAAATTCAATGCAATTCAAACAAAACCACAGATTTTTTGGGGGTAATTGCCAAAATGATTTTAAGATTTATATGGCAATAAAAAAGGGCCTAGAATAGCCAAAACAACCTTAAAGAAGAACAAAGTTGGAGGGCTTACTCTATCAGACACCAAGGCCCAGCATACAGCTAGAGTACTTTTAAGAAGTATTACTGAAATTAGTGATATTAGTAAAAGGACAGACAGAAGAGATATGGCCACCTGGTTTATTTCAAGGTCCATTGGGAAGGATGATCTTTATAGTTAATGAACATTAACCACTACCTCACACCATACCGCAAGTTAATTCCAACGGATCGTGGATCCAGTGGGTAATGTCAAAGCAAACCTTCTAGAAGACAACAGAATTTCTTAAATAGGACAATACAGGCACTAACCATAAAAAGAAGACTCTAGCCCAGCCGGTGTGGCTCAACAGTTGAGTGTCAACCTAGGAACCAAGAGGTCACAGTTCGATTCCCGTTCGGTCAGGGCATGTGTCCTGGTTGCGGGCTCAATCCCAAGTAGGGGCCGTGCAGGAGGCAGCCCATGGATGATGTTTCTCTTTCATCAATGTTTCTCTCTCTCTATCCCTCTCCCTTGCTCTCTCTAAAAATCAATAAAAGCATATTTAAAAAGAACATTCTATAAAGTAGAATTCATTACAATTAAGTAGTTATGTTCATTAACAAAAAAAAACAACCTGCAGAGAAGGAAAAGATAAGCAGAGCACAGAAGGCCTAGACCTCCCAAAGGCCCCTCGCCCTACAAAGTACACCTCCCTGTCAGAGACAGCCCCACGTGGGCACCGCAGGAAAGAGGTCAAGTGGCCAATAAAACATGAAAAGGTGGATTATACCCTTAGTCATCAGGGAAATGCGAAGCAAAACCAAGTTCCCTCACCCTATCACCAGGGTGGCAGAAAGAGAAAACACAAAGCCCACAAGTGACAGCGCCCCATTCTGGAGAGGACAGAGAGCACCCGGAAGGCCCGCACGCTGCTAGCAGGTGTATGAGCAAGCACCCGGGAAAAGCGCTGAGCAGTGGCTACTGAGCAGACTCAGCAAGGCCACCGGGCACGAGTGCACTGAAAGACATGTGCACGACTATTACGATTAGCACTCTCCCTAAGCGTCAGACACTGAACGAGGCAAGTACCGTCCATTCACGGTCAACATACGATACAGGATGAAAGAAAACGAACCCAGCCGCCATACAGTAACACCCTGGGTGAACCTCAGGCAAAGCTGAGCAAAGAAAGCCAGACACCAAAGTATATGCTGTATGACTCCATTACCTAAAACTCAAAGAAAGCAAAACTAATCTACAATGACAGTGGTCAGAACAGTGGCTCCTCTGGGGGAGCGAAGTCCTGACAGGCAAGGGACACCAGGGAGACTTCAGGGGTCCTGTAACACCCTAAGGGCCCATGTGTGAGTGCTCACTTTGTACACATCAGTATACACTACACTTCAGGAAACACTGGATCAGTTCACACCACTCTCCGGAGCCTTCCCGGCTGTCAGGCCCCTCCCCACCCAGTGGCTCCTCTGTGCTTCCAGAGCACCTTACATGCATCGACAGAGAGCTGGGGGCTTGTATTTTAGTTATTTCCACATCTCCTCCCACTACATGTTGGAGGGTGAGGGGAGCAACCTATTTGCTCTTTGTATCCCCAAGGCCTGGCAGAAAACCTGCTAAACAGCACAGCACTAACTGGTCATTCATTAACTAACCCTGAAACCCACTCAGGCCTGTGTATCTCGACTGATAAGTCAGAGTCCAAAACAAGACCCAGTGTGCTGTGTCACAACCTCCTTGAAGTCTCCTTCAGCCCTCTCTAACATGTAAACACAGGAAGGAACGGTTACGCAGGGATGCACTCCCTAACATCAGCTTAGGGGTTTACAAAGAGAAAGAAGGCAAGGCGAAAGCCCCTGTGTAATGTAGTATAGAACATTTCTTTACTGGGGCAAAATACAAATGTATTCTTAATCTCCAACTGAACACTAAAAAGGGGGAAAGAGGAGTTGCTCATTCACAGTCCGTAAGCATCAGAAATCATGGGAGGTCTGGGGCTCAGGACCACCACCAAGAGAAGGGATGAATGACTTGTTTCAACTTTAGACCTAAAGGAGCGAGATCTGGCTGCAATGCAAAGACAGCACATGGGATTAAGGCGGGTCTGGACTCAAATCCTGGCTTGAGAACAAGCTGCCTGACTTTGGGTAGGAAATGAACCTCTCAGCTTTCTCCTCTGCAACAGAGGTACCACCATTCAGCCACCAGATTAGTGACAGTTACATGTGCTCATTAGTAACACTAAGGACGGTTTATTCATTATACAGGGCGAAGCACCCCATCTCATCTCATCTCATCTCATCTCATCTCATCTCATCTCATCTCATCTCATCTCATCTCATCTCATCTCATCCAAATGCTATTCATGTCATATCTTTCACTCAACAAACAGAATACTGAGCACTGAGTGTGTCCTAGGCAGTGTGCCAAGTACAGGGAATACAACTCTTGATGACCATTGACACAGAGCCCCATGCTCAAGGTGTTTACGTACAATTTTCCTAGTATTAAAGACGAGGGAATTCAGAGAGAGAACCTTGCCTAAGGTCACAGTAAACTGAAACTCTTGGATTTGGACTTAAGTCCATGCTTTCCACACCAGTGGTTCTCAATCCTGGCTGCAGGCTAGACTCACCTAGAGAACTTTTTAAAAAATCCTAACACCCTGGTCTCACCCCAAACCAATGAGAACTGATCTCTGAGGGTGGGGCCTACATATCAATTTATTTTTTTTAAGGTTCTCTGGACAATTCCTCTGAGCAGTCCTAGCCCTGGGGATGCCAGGAAGGCTTCACAGACGAGGTGTCAGCTGTGCTGGGCCTTAGAGATGTGCGGAAACCAGACAGAGACATACAGGGCAGAGGAGAAGGGAGCATCTCAGGCAGAGGTAGGAAAGTGTAAGCCTATGGCCTGAAGCCAGGGTGCAGGAGAGGGAGAGAAGAAAACCAAAGGTATCTACATTCTCTGGACCGCAGGACCTGGGAGGAAGAGTCTATAAACCTCAATCTACAGTAACCTGGGGCCAGAGCTGTGACAAATTCCAACAGTCCATCAGCCCTCATGGAGAGTGTCCTCATTCATAATACAGAGGCTGAATTTTCACTGCCAGTAAACGTACACCAAGGATAAAGGGCTCCTGGGGGTTCCCAGTCACCCTCTTGGGAAAGAGGTCAGCTGACCAGGGTTGAGACTTGGTCTTCATGAAGTAGATAGCACTTCTGGGATTCTGCTCCAGGAAACCCTCTAAAATGCACACCACGGACCAGTGACATGCACACAGGTCACTTTATCATCAGGAAGCAGAACGGAAGCCACTTCCTTATTGTTAGACAGGTAAATGATTCACAGGATGGAAGATCACAAAGACATTCATAAGTGTATACATTTTTAAATATGTGGGGAAATGTTCTCTATAAGTAAAAAAGCAGGATACCAAACTGTAGAAACATTACGCGTTTTTATGTTTAAAATTCATAGGAAGTTTGTAAGGAAATATAGTAAAAAGGAAAAGTCAGTAGTAGGTGTAAAAGTGCAATGGGCAAAAAGAGAATGGTGAACATAAAAAGCCAAAATTTCCCTGTATATAATTAATCAAAGAGAACCTTTAAGAAAACATGTAAAAAAGCTTCATTAAAAAAAGTCTGACACCATAGGTGCATCTGAAACCTACACGGCTGTGTGACCCAACAGAGGGACTGGAGTGTTGGGGAGGGTCTTTTCCCAATATCTAGAACAACATAATCGGAAGGGAAAATATTTAGGTTCTAGCAGTTGAGTGTACCAGGTCTCTTTATTACATTTTCAGATTTACAATCTAGCCCCCATTCATTTAAGATTATTGAACATCTACTAAGTACCTGCATTGGCTAGGAAAACTAATGAGTAAGACATGGCCCCTGTCCCAAGAAGGTCACAGTCCACAGGGTGGGGAGGCTGTCGGTGCTGTTTGAAAAGTAGTCCAAGAACTGTGGGATCCAAACACGAACTCTGGAAGGGGTGGGGATGATCAGAGAAGGCTTCCTAGAGGAGGTGTCACTTCAGCTGAATCCTGAAGTACAGCAGGAGATTGTCAGGCAGAGGAATAGAATGGGCAAAGGTGCCAAGATGAGACGGTTGATTCAGAGAACTCTAGGTAACGAGCTCGTTTTTGTGGCTGCAGTACATGATGGGAGCTGGAGTCCTGAGAGGTGGGCAGGGGCTGGACCCAGAATGTTCCTTACACCACGCCAAGCAGTTTGGAGATTATCCTGCAGGTGGTGAGAACTGCCATTTAGGCAACAGAATGACAAAGCATTCAACTCATCGTCTCCAGGCATTTAATTCTCATGAAGAAGTTGAAAAGGGAATGGGTAGAGAAAAATGACCCCCAAAAATGGTTGATGTTCCCAGCTATTCTCCAAACCCATTCCCTCACTGTCCAGGGCACTGGTCCCGTTTCCCAGCCTCCCTTCCAGGTAGGTGTGGCCACATAACTGAATTCCAGCCAGTGAACTGCAGGTGCACACTGGCACCTCTCTGGCGCTTTCCTTCTTGGCTTGACCTCGCGTTGGAATCACCTGAGCCAGGAGATGGGAAGAACTCGAGAGAACGTGATCTGGAAATAAACGTCTGTTGTGTCCGAGCCATTAATCTATTCCAACTTTGTTGTAGCAGCCAGCGCTCACCTAAGTAAATATATAGTCATGTGTTTTGCCCACAAACTATGACCACCACTCAATTTCTTCTGCTTTAAAAATAACTGCTCTCAAAGGAATTTTAAAGTAATGAAATCTGCTCATTCCAGGATAAACATTTAAAGTAGATGAGCAGTCAGGAGCTAAGGCAGGGGTTGTTCCAGGAAGTGACTGTCCTCGTCTGACTGGCCTCCTCCTGCCCAGCTCCCTCCCACCTCTGCAGGACATGGATTGGGGGACTGAGCCCACACCCTCTTGACCTCTTTCCCTGTATCTCCCCTTCTGGTAGGAAGTGTGAAACCTAGAGGCTATTAGGACTTCAATCCTGACTACTATTCCCTGCAGCACCCTGTACACAGAGCCTGGAACTGAAAGCAAAGGGGAATTAACAGAAAAACTGGACTGTTATGGGCCCCAAACCACTATTAGGCAAATCTGGATGACTCATCCTTCTTCCGTATATAGACCCTTACAGGAATCCTGAAATAAACCACAACTATTCACAACAAAGAATCAGCAAAACTGGAACTGAAACAACTCTCAGTTACAAACCCAGCTCACGGAGCATCAACAGGAACTGCTGATGTGGCAATCGGGTCAGATGTATGTGCACACGAGAAATGCAGGAGGCATGAACGAATTTAGTGCTAGCTGTATCAGAGACTCAGTACTCTGCAAACAAAATGTCAACATTTTAGAACAGGCACTGTTCAAGGTAGAAAACAGGATAAGATAGTTTAAATTGTGTTATTCCACCAACATTTTTTCAGTAGAACAGATTTTATACCCCCTGAGCAAAGGGAAGTTAATTTACTAGTAGAAAGTAGCTGGTGGCTAAAGAGCTGCTTTGCAGGAATGGGTCTACCTGTGGGTTTCTCAAGACCCCTCAAACTCCTATGTGCCCACGAAACGCCTACACATCACACTGAACCACCCTTCCAGGTGGCCATAATCTCACCAAGGACAGCACCAAGGCAGGCTAGCAAGGCACCTGGGCATAGAAGTCTGGGTGTTCCCACAAAGTCAGTGCATGAATTCCCGACAAGCCAGCACACTGGGGGTGTTCCAAAACTCAGGAGGCCAAATGAATCCTACAAAGAACACACAGTTTCCCTTTCCCCCACTCCCTGAAATGACCTTTTCTATAGTTGTGGCATTTCTCAGGACATGGCCACCTCCCAGAGGCTAGGGCAGAGATGCAGCAGAGGAATCAGTGAAGCGTGTTAAGTTTATCAGGAGCATGA
The DNA here is from genome assembly GCF_054644295.1 of Miniopterus natalensis. Lineage (NCBI taxonomy): Eukaryota > Metazoa > Chordata > Mammalia > Chiroptera > Miniopteridae > Miniopterus > Miniopterus natalensis. The sequence goes on along the minus strand of NC_142081.1, from coordinate 199,003,298 downwards.
CTGCTGAGCAGGACACACACACACACGCAGTTCTTTCTTGGTTCAGTTCACGCCACTCCTACATGTTACTAACTCCACAGGGAGAGGCCCCGCCTCCCCACCTGAGGTGAACAGGAGTCTCAATGTCAGCACCTAACATGAAGGGCGGCTGAACTTAAAAGGTTTCTTTCCTCAGATCAGAGAAGTTCCCTAACCCACCCAAGGGAAGGAAACAGATCAACAAGCCCAGCTGGGATGCAGAACTCTTCCTGTTCCCTTAAGTTCAACACCTACTGGGGGGAACTGGCTGGATCACAGGAAAACCAGGCAGGGGCCTGCTTTTAATCAAGTCATTAGTAACGCGAAAGAAACCTGGGTGTTCACCCCTTGGAACTGATTAAATCCCTTGTTCCTGTTTGCCCTTTTCTGCTGCTCATCTTTTGGGCTAGTCAGCATTTACTAGCATTCATTCATTCATTCATTCACTCACTCACTCACTCCTTCAAGCACCCCGCAGGGAAGGGATCCCTAATAAATTCTAGTAAGCACAACACCAACCTCTATGCCAAGTGCTTTATATGCATTGCCCCGTTATTTCCATTTGGGAGAAAAGGAAAACAAGATTCAGGAAAATAAAGCAACTTTCCCAGTTACCCAGCCAGGAGAGCAAAACAGTCACATCTTGGTGCTGCAAGTGCACTCTCTGAATGCCCACCAAGTCCTATATCCCCACACTAGAGGTACAATAGACGCCTCCAGAACACACCTGTGAGAGGTGCAAGCCCCTCCACCTCTGCTGTGTTAAACTTCCCTGGATATTTAGACATGTGCTAGAATTCACAGGCAGCATCAAACACCCCTCATGTGACAATCTCAACACCCTGCAAGGCAGTCATGGCCCAGCCCCAGAGAGAGAGCTGTCAGGCCTGTCCCCACACCAGCCTTACTGGAGGCCACCTTGCCTCCATCTCCGCCTCCTCCCCAGGGCGCGTGGACGTCTCGCCTGCAGGCTTCCCCCGGCATCACACAGCTCATGCTGATTTGTCTGCTTCTCAACCATTGTGTGCAGCTTTATTACATCAATGAGAACAACGGTTAAAAATAAAGTCTGAGACTGTCACCTAGACTGTGAAGACGAGCACTGAGCAACAGAACTTCCCAGAGTGATGGAAAAGTACAAATCTGGGCCATGCAACAAGCACTGGCCACGTGTGGCTACTGAGAGCTGGGATGTGCCTAGTGTGACTGAGAAACCAAGTTTTCCATTTTAATGAAATTTAAATAGCTCCGTGTGGCTAGTGGCAAAGGCAGTGGACAGCACAGTCTAGACTCCAGCATAAGCACCAACTGTGCCCCCAACCTGAGACCCGAGATGACCAAACTGAGTGAGTGCTGAAGCAGCCAGGGACCTGGGTACAGGTGGGTGGGGGCCATAAGACAGACATATGAAAAACAAGGCAAGTCCCCGCCAGCTCCAGAACCTCTGCACCTGCCGTGTCCTTTGACCCAACACTCTTCCCTCTCATCTCGTTCAAATCTCTGCTCAAATGTCACTAGCTCAGTGCAGCCCTCCCTGACCACACTATGGAACCGCTCCCACCTTGCCTCATCCCTCCCCAGATACCCTGCTTTTTATTTCTCCAGCACTTAGAGCCTGGCAGAGAGCATCTCTTGCAGACATCTGCCTGCAGCAGACTCCAGTGCCATCTGGTACTTTTTTGGGGGGGAAGGGGCTTGTTGGCTGCTGCATCCCCAGCACTGGGTCCTGGGTACATATCACCAAGGAAATGAATGACATCTGAATTCATCAGACAAGTGTTTACTGAGTTCTAGCTAGGTGCCAGCATAAGATGAGTGAGATGCAGTCCCTCAAGGGGCACCAGGCTGGGGGGACTCTTCAGATGATATGTACAATGGCATCTGCCATAGCAAGGGCACAAGCTGGGAGCCAAGGAACCACAGCAAGGGGGGCCCTCCACTCTTCCTGCAGATCTTTGGTGGGTTCTTCTCATTTAAAGTGTGTGTGGCAGTGAGGGACAGAAATGGAACCTATTCCACGAAGGAGTCACCCAGCCCATGGGAGGAAAGATGAGACATCTCCCGCCCACTCTCTTGCAGAGGACCCATCAGCTCTGACCCTGGCCGTAGAATCCACACTGCACCCGACTGCTGCTCATCTCCTCTGGCCCTCCAGCCCCAAGTTCCCCCCATGCTGCTCCTGGCACAATTTACAAGAGGCAGTGGAGTGGCTTCTATAGAAAGGGCACAGACTTTGGGAATTGGACATGTGCATGTTCAAGTCATAGCTGTGTCATTTGGAGTCTATGCATTAGCCTCTTTGAGCCTGTCTCCAGTGCAGCGACAGTCTCTACTGGAAGGCCATGAAATGCTTCATGGAGAGAGAAGGTCCAGTGCAGGATCAGAGCAGGTGGCTATTGCCTCATCCTGGGGAAGCTGCTCAGAAGGCAGCTCAGAGCTCCTGCAGCTGGCTAGGTTTAAGCCCCCCTCTTGTCAAGATAGTTCATCAGCTCCTGTGCAAGCCTGTATTTGTGCACTTGGAGCTCAAACCCCTGACCAGATAGATGGCTCCTTTCATTTTCACAGCTCAGTAAGATGGGTATCCTCAGCTCACTTTGCAAACAAGAACACAAGCCCCAGGGAGGCTGTGTGCCAGCCTTACCCAAGACCACACACCAACCAACAGTTAGGTCAAGCAAACAGCAACCAGTGCTCCTTCCCAGGTATACAGTGGTGCGTACACACATGCACATACACACACACACCAGCAGCTCAGATAGTCAGTGGGTGTTTTCTGTATATCCCTATGCCACATCAAAGTCCCCAGGAACATTAGCAAGCAGATTTTGTGGAAAAGTCATAGTTACAATGTTACACCTCAATTCACTGTTGCTGATTCTAAAATGGACAAAGCAGCACAAAACTACAGTCAGGCAAAAGTAATAATAATACAAAAGATATTAACAAGCCTACGATGTGCTCAGTGCTTCACATCCATGTACATTTCTTCCCTATTTAGGACCAACAACACTTTGAGTATGAACTTGTTTCTAATTCCTAAATAAGAAACAAGCTCAAAGACCTAAACCCTACATCGTTTTTGTATCTCTTGCAAGCTACTTGGCCATCCCATGTCTCAGCTTCCTCACCTAAATGAGACTTACTTACAGTGCGTACTTGAACCCACCAGCTTCCAGTGCAGGATACAGAAACCACTCCCGGAATTTTAAGCAGGAAGGGATTTAACGCAGGAATTAAATGATTTCAAAATCGCTGTAAGGGCTGTAAACTGGGCCCCCAGGAACGGCTCCCTGAGAACTGGTACATCAGGGAGCACTGCATCTGAGCTGGCCCTGGGACTAAGGGACTCAAGGATGCAACAGGTCAGGAAGCCACCACAACTGCCTCTTGACACCGGAGTGTAGAATGAAGCCTCCTCTAAACATCCAGGAAATAAATGGGGGATGCTGCCTCAGGAGCACCTCACATCTCCAAAACATCACTGGATAGCAGAAAACAGCCAAAAGGGGAAGAAAAGTGGTCTCCACCAAACTTCTGCCTCAAATCTCTCACACATGGGAGAATTTGATAGCACCCAATTCACACCTAGAACCCCAGCTGCAAGAGACTTTGGGAAATGCACGTTTAAGCCTCTGGCTTGCACAGTACAGGAGGTGCCCTAGAGGAAAGCGGTGGAGCAGGAATAAGCCAGCCCACAGAACCTGCCACACCACTCTCTCTCACATGGCTGTTGACAGTGAAACAAGGCAACCACATGAAAGTCTGAGAATGGCACCTGGCGAGCACCATGTTGCCTGCTACTCCCTGTGCTGAGGGTCTAGCTACCGCACGTCTCTGAAGGGCATCCACCTTGTTCGTAAGCTAACTCACCTCCCTCAAAAGAAAGCAGAGCACATTTCTCCCTTAGCACTGCTTGTGTCACCTTCCAAATAATCCCATCCCCAAAGCCAGATCAGTACAGGAACTGAAATGTTGGTTGAGCACGTTCACAGCAAGACCATGTGCCCATTTAAAGATTTATTTTTCATAAGCCAGTGGTTGCAAACTTTTTCATATAGCAGGAACTTTTTAAAAAAAAAGTAAAATCTTGTGTGAAACCCCAACCAACAAAGGCAGAAAGCAGGGCCAGAAAGCCAACCTGCATTCCAGGTTTGTGCTCTGCCTGTATTACATGTATTATCTTGTTTAACAATCACAGCAACTCTTTACAGGAGGTACACTTAACCCATGTAACCCTGTACCCCTGGGGATCACAGAGGTTCAGTGAGTTTCTTGAGGTCACAGAGATCAGAAATAGCAGAATTTGGGTTCAAACCTGGGTCTCAGCAGTCCCGGCTCTCAACCACCACAGGCCTTGTCTCTGAATTACAACTCGATTCCAGGATGAACCTGACGCAGACAGTGCCCCCAGGGGCTCCCAGCCAGGCCAGGAAGCAGACTGGAAAACTGTACCATTATAGCTCTTTAAACATTGCCAGGTGCACCCCTGCCCCCCGCCTTCCACAAGTTGTTCCCTCTGCCTCGTCTTCACTCGGCAAGCTCTTTCTTTGCATCCTTCTAATGCAGTCCTAGCATCTCTCTTCAGCAAAGGATGCTTGGCACATCTCTTCTGAGAGCTTAATAAAGGGTTATACAAAGAAAGATGTAAATGGTTAGAGCTAATCACTACCCTCCGTCAGACCAGTGCAGATTAGCAGCCCTGAACCCTGGGCTTCTCAGAAACAACCCTGTCTCCTGTGGAGTACAAACGTGACACTGAATTCCTCTCATAGCTGCTGTCCAGGGTCCGGGTAAATACTGTTAAACTATACTAGGCTCATGGGATCCCTTGACACAGTCCTCTGTACAAGATGAGGGTCCTGCTCAAATTATATTACAGTAGTAAATTTCCTTCAAGGAAGCAATGAAATACCAACATTATACAGCCTGCCAGCTGCACGGTTCTCAAAGGTTCGCTGATTTTGCCTACCCCACCCTCCTGGGACATTTAGCAATGTCTAAGGACATTTTTCATTGCCAGAACTGGGGATGCTGCTGGCACCTAGTGGGTAGAGCCCAGAGATGCTGCTAAATAGCCTTCAGGGCACAGGAAAACCTCCCTCACAAAAATTCATCCATCCCAAAATGTCAATAGTCCCAAAATGGGGAAATCCTGATCCAACTTTTTCAATAAAGGACTGACTGAAGTACGTACACTGTCAGGGTAAGAACCAGAAAAAGCTTTAGCAAATGTACTTCTTAGAAACGGTAATTATATTAGAATCTTAGGTAGCTATTACTTAGGTGTTGTCAAGAAGTGTGCTAGATGCTTTACCTATTTGATCTCTAACCTTGCACAGTAGTTTTATGCCTCATCAAAGGCTCAGAGAGGTGAAGTAACTTGCCCAAGACCACACAGCTATTAAGTAGAAGAGCTCGCACTGAACCCAGCCAGCCTGACTCCTGAACCAGCACTCCAAACTTCTGTACCTCCCCCCGGCCCGCAGTGCCTGGTCTGTCTTCCCCACCAGCAGTAAGCTCCATGAGAGTAGGGACTATCTTAAGCTCAGTGTGGAGTCTGCCACAGAGATGCTTATCACAGCTTGGATGAAGAAAGGACTAAAGAGCCCTAGCCAGTGTGACTCAGTGGTTAGCGTGTTGGCCTACACACTGGAGGGTCAAGGATTCATACCTGGGTTGCAGGTCTGATCCCTGTCCCCAGTCAGGGCATGTGCAGGAGGCAACCAATTGATATGTCTCTGTCACATCACTCCTTCCTCTCTCTCCTCTTTCTCTCCCCCTCCCCCCTCCCTTCCACTAAAGAAAAAATGAGAGCTGGACCTGCAGCTTCCACTTGGCAGTGGTCAGGCCCAAGCCGGCCTTCCTGCTACTCCCCTTCCTCCAGGCCACCCTCATCAAGCAATCAGAGTCACCAACATGTCTGCTCCCTCAGGTCACAAGTTCCCTGACCATCCCCACCCTCCTTCCTCCCTACGAGCCCCTTTGTCCTAGACTAGCTTCCACCATACTGCCTACGCTTCCTTCTACAACAACCCAGAGCTCGGCTCAGCGAGGACAAGGAGAACAGAGAGGCAGTAGGGTAAAGAGAGTGGCTTGGGCTCAGGAGATAAAGCAAAGAGACAGGATGACTCGGGAGCCTGGGCTGGGAACCCCAAGGGACCTGCCCTGGACAGAAACTCATACAGTCTGCAGTCCTGCGTACTTACCATGTGCCACGCCCTCTCTGTAACTCCCCTGTAAATTTACTCACCTGTAAAATGTTAGTAGGTGCCAAACATTTTTGGCACAGAACCCTTTCCTCTTCAAAGGAATTCTAGATGGAAACTCTTCTCTAACACTTGAAGATTCTAGGACAGAACTCACTAGACTTGGCCCATGATATCACATCTGATTCATTTGTCATTAATATTCCACTGGCTTCCCAAAGGTCCCTACTGATGGCTCACAATAATGCCAAAGCCATCGAAACAAGGGTTAGGAGATAAGAGCCGAGGAATAAAACAAAGAGGAGACATCTAATTTCTGAGGCACAAAGCTGAAACAGACTTTCAAGAACCAGCAGCTTTAGAAATGGTCAGCAGTAACTGGCGGTGTCTCCTCTCATGGGAGAAGAGGCTCCGAAACAGAAAGAAAGGCAGCCGAGGAAGCCAGGAGCAGCCATGAGAATCACCAGCAGCTGAAACCTCAGGGCTGGCTCTGCCAGGGTCTGCACTCAGTTTCACACGAGCACACCACCCCTCCCTAGGGCTACAAGAGGGAAGCCTGCTCACCCCCTCTGCAGGCTAGGAAGTGGGGCAGAAAGCACAAGGAGACAAGGACATGAAGGAAAGAGCACATCGCACGTGAACATGCAGCGCCACGAGCCAGGCAGGGCACTTACCAACGCTCAGAAAGGTTTCCCAAATTTGCCAACAACCCCAAGTGATTCTGAAAACCTGTCCCCCGGGCCTTTCGCTGAGACTCTGACTCTGGAGGTCTGGGATGGATCCTGAGGGGCCACACTGAACAGGCACCCACGTGGTATCATAAACAGGAAACACTGAAAACACTGACCTAGTAAAGGGGTTGGTTCAGCCACACAGACATGAACCGCCACAACACAATTTTAGGGCTATGGCCCTAGCAGGGAGGGTGACAAACAGTCTCCCCCAAAGTTCCTGGGTTCCTCCCAGTGAGGGCAATCATTGAGTGACCGCATTCTGAGACCAGGAACGCTACTCATGGGAGCTCCGCACCTGTCTGTCGGCACATCAGAGAGAAAAGGTGCCCCACAAAACACAGCCCTCATCAGAGGGCTCACTCAGGACAGGTCTTGGACTCACCTGAGACAATCCCCACATTCAGTTGATGAAGCAACTGAGGCAGTGGAAGTTAGCGTGCGCGCCCATAGTCACAGACGCCTCCACTAACTCTGGCTAGCATGCCACACTATCTCAAAGGGACACCCTGTACTGCAGTGTCCAGCATGGGTTTTGCTAGGGGCACACACATGGGCAGCCAGGGTTGACTGCAGCAATGTTCCCACCTGCCGAGCCCTGGGCCAGGGCCCTCTGAGAGCAGCTGTGAAGCAGAAGGGCATTCTCCTTCCTCGTGCCCTCCTCATGGCACTCCACAGTTTGGGAGTTCACATTTGCTTGTGGGACGGGCTGTTGTTTTTACTTCCCCTTCCCCCCAGCCTGTAAGCCCACCCACAGTCATTACCTATGACCATTTCTATAGCCATATTACTCCCAGGGCCTAAACAGAGCCCAGGGCATAAACACATGTTGTACGAAAACAAAAAAGCATAGATAAGACATTGATGCTGTAGATGTCCCCATGGAGATTGTGGCGAGACACAGGGACCCCAGCAGCCCTGGTCTGGCACCTGGGTGACGGCACCATGGGGAGCAGGGTGCATGGCCTAGTAAACACAGTAACAGCACACACCTCAGCAGGGACAGACACCCAGAAACGCCAGCCCTGGGTTAAGCAAATGGGGGCTGGAGTTAGGAAGGTGGGTGACTAACTCTGACGTCAGCCTCATCAGCACCCTCCAGTTGGCCCAAGAGACTTGAGGTATTAGCATAAAGGGGCCTTCAGAGAATCAGGCTGACAAGGTAAGGCTGCTGATTTGGTAACACGGACCACTTGTGGGTCACCCTCAGCCACCACAGGTCAGAAGCGGGAAGTGACAACAGACTGTGCAAGAAAGCCAGGGACACAGAAGTGACAGCTAGCAGTGAGGAATCAAAAAGCAGCATCACCAACAGACCAGTCCTACACACTCCCCAGGACTCAGGGCCACTGGGAAAAGGCATGATTACCTGTAGGACACGGGGCCTGCTCAACAGGGCAGGGAACACACAACACATTTAGGCAAGAACTCAGCTGTCCTGACTGCAATAACCCAGATCCTCTGGAAAAACAAAGGTGGCATTACCTTGTAAAGAAGTTACTAAATGGTCCCAGTTTTTTTAATTTACTTCCCTCTGCGATTTCATCAGCACAATCCTGCTGGTGTGGGTCATGAGTTTCCTTGATGGAGCTCAAGGTGACGTCAGTAAACTGCGGGTCATCATCATTCTCCAGGGTCACGATGGCACTGGAGCTGCTTGTGACCATGAGGTCCAAGATGTCCTCATTACTGACTGACAGTGTGGTAGACAGCTCTGTGCCGAGACTGGACACGCTGCAGATGGAGACATCGTCACTGCGGTTCAGGGCTTTGGAGGTGGGGCTGTAGAGCTTCACCGAGTCATAGCCTGTCCTAGGAAATGTGGAGGACTTCCGCACGCTCTGCTCCCGCTCCGCACTGGTGGGAGCTGGGGGTGCATAGGAGGGCAGCGGGCATGCACTCTGGCAGGCCCGCTCAGGGACTATCTCCGACTCGGACTGCTTCCTTTTCACATGGACCACACTGCAGGGCACGGGCTCCGGGTTGCCGATCTCTAGGGTAGGAATGCCCGAGTCCACGGACTGCAGGCTGTGCTGGTCTAAGGCCCCCAGTTTCAGCTTGGGCCCATACTCAGGCAACGAGAGGGATCTGGGCGCCTTGAGATTCAAGTGTTGCAGGTTCTGAATGTGGTTTCCTGGCCGACCGTCCAGAATCCCCATCAAGGCTACGCCATTTGTAGAGCTGGAAAGGTTTCCATCAGTCATCTTGTTCCAAGGAGAAACTAGAAAAAACATCAACATGGGAATTAAGGCAGTGGATGGAAAAGCCAAAGACGCCACCCCTCTGATGCACAGCTTGAATGTTCTGACACCTCTTTTGTAAAGAAACAATCCTTGAAAAGAGTCCTATGTACCCAAGTTTGAATCCAGAAGCAGAAGCTAGAGTTTTAACCTAAATTGTCATGATATAAAAGAACAGGAAGATAACTCAGAGGGTACACAGAGTGTAAAAATATATAAAATAATCATCCTCGCCATCCTCATTGCCACCCACCAGTCACGTCTCCGACCCCCAGGAGAGTGCTGGCAACAGCATGAGGACTTCGCCAGGCAGAGAAGAGGGTTTTTGTTTCCTGTGTTTTTATTTTATTATTTTAAACAGGGTACCTCTGTTGAAAATATGTGGATTCATAACCCATACATAAGTCAAGGTTCTACTTGTTCTGAGCTAGCATAAAAATCAGTTTGCTTTCAAGACAGAAAACAAGATAAATTGTGTATGCCACATGTATCGAGATTACCCCAACCACACCCAGGTTAGCAGTGGCCCTCCACAAATGTTTTAGTCACTCACTCAGGCCTACAAGGTAGGGCATAGTATCCCCTTTACTAGAGAAGAAAGTGAGGCTCAGAGAGGTTAAGAAACAGGTCCCAGATCACACTGTTACTTAGCAGCAGGGCTGGGACCTATAGGACTGACTCCCAAGGAGACCATACCTAGTGCATAAATGGCTTAGTTTGGAGTTATAAAAACCAGGTCAGAAGTCTGGCTAAGCAAAGACAGATAAGCAATAAAGGAAAAATAAAGACTGTAAACCTACAATAAAGATTTGAGTGGGAAGAGTCAAAGCCGGCAGTGACACACACACACCCAGGGCCCTACAAATCTCTGCCTTAAGATGGGGGGGCGGTGCATCAGCCTGGACAGCACAGTCCCCAGAGGACCAAGCATATGTTATGTCACCTTCTATTGTCCTTTAAAATGTGAAAACTAAAGAGATCTGGCAGTGCATTTAAATCTGATCTATGGAGCAGAACAACAAAGAGAATGGGACTTTGGACTCAGATATTCCTGGGTTCTAATCCCAGCCCTACCATACTGCCCTGGGAGAATGAAATAAAGTACCAATGCAAAAGCATTCAATAGCCCCTGACCCCCAGGAGGCACTCTGCTGGCAGCTGCTATAATCAAACAGCAAGTAGGTGAAGGTTCTGAAGTGTGGAAATAACAATGATAACCACTCACTCCCTTTTGGGTATTATTTTAGCTTTTGCAAAGAGCCTTCCTGCGCCCCTGCAAGAAGCCTGGCCCTCTCCTCTCAATGTCAACACAGCAAAAGCAGATTCATTAACAGCAGAAAAGGGAGGACGGGTTCATCTCCTTCCCTCCCAGAAACTGAAGGAACCAGTCAGTGCAGCACTAGAGCAAAAAATAGAAATATAGAGGAATAAATTGAAATGCGGAATTCAGAAATAGACTTAAACTATATATAAAAACCTGAACCATGACACAGTGAGGAAGGAAGGAGTATCTAACCATGATGTTATACTAATTGGTTATCAATTTCTCTTGGGAAGTAAAACCACACTGGGCTAACACCAAAAAAAAAAAAAAAAAAGACAAAATTAGAGTTTAATACAAAAATGAAATTGTAAAGATGTCGCATAAAATAAAGTGTTCTCTAACCTACAGAGCAAAAACTCAGCACCTCACCACACGTGAACACATTTTAAACGTTTTGAGGTTCACCTGCCCTGATTTCCGGGGCTGGAGCCTCCTCCAGAGTCCCTGGCCGTGAGCCACTCCCAGGCAAGGCCACAGCAAACCATCTCTGGGACTCTGCTCTGGGAAAATGCCTGAACTGAGCCCAGGCTGTGAGAGAACAGGATTCACAGGAAGACACATGGAGAGCACACAAACCTTAAAATACTTTTAGTTTTGTTTTTTTAATTAAAAAGAAAATATGGTCAGGAACCTTTTTAGTACATCGTTAAGAGCTAATCTTTGGCAATGTCAAAGGTAATTAGAATTATCAAAACACCATCAATATTCCTCCAGTTAAACTGGCAAAAAGACAAACCCCAAGAGGAAATCCTAGAGCGGAGACTGACAGGCTGGCTGAACCCCTGGCTCTGCCACTTAGCAGCTGCAGCAACCTCAGGGAAGATGCTCAACCTTCTGAGCCCCAATGTCCCTCCTCCCCAGCAATAAAATGGGGCCATACCACAGAAATCCCAGGTGGACCCGAGGAAAAATGAAATGAGGTTTGGTGAAGGTGCCAGCACACCACACCCTGCATCTGACACACAGTAGGTGTCCAATAAACGTGGATTTCCTCTACTTTAGCCACATTAAAAGCTCCAGTACTTGCAAAAAAGTGAGTATGAACTGAAATGTTGACACCAGAACATCAGGAATACCTCACAGACGTGTTAAGTGAACCCAAAGACCCCTTCACCTCTGAATCAGCAAAATGAAAGCCCAAGGAAGAAGGAAACAAGCAGAGTCCAGAGCCACCTCGCAGTGGCCTCTCCTCTGCCTTGGTGGCGGCGGAGAGCAGTCCGAGGGCCTCTTCTAAGGGAGACGCGGGGCCACCTTTGAGGCGTCCGCTGGTTCCAAGTCCAGTTTAAGTTCCTTAAACCTCAGGAACAGGGTGTTAGCCTTCGGGGAAAAAAACCTAAAAGGAAAGAAGTACTTCCCCTTGCAACACACTCTAAAACCAAAATCTGTAAGGGCCAAGGCCGCCTGTCCTCAAACCCTTCCCCCTGGTGCCACCAGAGCCATAAAACCAGTAGTCAACCTCCAGAGCACCTGCCTTCCAATGGTGCCGAGGGGGTGGGGGCTCAAAGTGCGTGCTTCTAAGATAGGCTGCTGGCTGAACTTTGGAAGCCATCCAAGAGGCCAGCTGCTGATGGCCTCCCTCCAAATCACACGTTTTCTAAAGACAGAATAAGCCTAAATTCCCTGAGCTGGCCCAGGGCCCTCCCGATCCATCCCTGCCAGCCTCACCAGCCTCACACTGTGGCTCTCAGTTCTCTCAACACCCAGGATCACTGCGCCATGCCCGAGGTACTCTCCTAGCTTGGCCTTCAATGCCCCAGGGATCTGGTAGCAGGTGCCACCAGGACACACACACAGCACACTTCCAAGGCCACCTCCTCTGAGAAGCCTTCCTAACTCTCCCAGGAAGCTGCAGGGCGTCCTTCCTCCTAGGTTCCTTTTGGCTACACCCCACCTAACACAACTATATTTACAGCTCTCCCCATGTCCCTCTGCACTGGTTTCTACACTTCAGGCAGGCACAGCACTAACAGCTTCTGGACACTACTGCCTGGCCAAATGCCTGGTATGGATTAAGGATTCAAAAATCTATTTGCTGAATTAATTCTTACTGCTATGTTCTAAATGGACAGGTTTCAGGAACAGTCCATCTAAGAAACATCTTGAGAGCTGGGTTATGTTCCAAAAACAAGGTAAGCAGTGGAGGTAACAAGACGAGGTAGAAAATACGCCCCATTGAGCTCCTGGCATGTAAGCGAATGACAGACATGGCAGGAAGCGCTGACCACCCTGCACATCATGTCTGCTGCCAAACTAGCCGGTGAGGAACACTGTCAGCAATCGGTGGGTGCTGCTGGAAAGTAAAACACAATTCCTCCCTCCACAGTGGTTTCCCAAAGTCCAAGCAACTATGGCCAAGAACGCAAACCCTGCAGCAGTGCCCACCACAGCGCGCACCCTCAGGCTCTCAGGGTCTTCCGGGGCACAGCTGGACAGCCAGGGAAGCCCTCGATACCAGTGTAATGATGACTAGCCAGCACCTCCCAGACAAGAGAAAACATACAAGACCTCAAGTACGAATAAGAGGAAGGCTGCACTTATTTCAGGCTGCAAGACCATCTGAACTTTATGCACCTGCCTCAAAACTGAGTTCTGCAGGTCACAAATAAGATAGGCGCCCAGAGAGATCAGAATAACCTTCACTCCCCTGGGTCCACGTCTTAGGTTTAACACAAGTGAGTAAGTGGACAGCGGCTCTGCCAGTGATTCTGAGTAAGGTTTTGGAAAAAAGTTCCATCCTGCAGCAATAGTTAATTTTCTTCTTCTTAAAAAGCAAGAGGACTAAGTTTAGACTAAGTCTTCATAAATAAAAGAGTTTATGAAGCCAAAACCAAATAACTCAGTTATGTCCCCAGGAGGGCGAAATGCATTATTGGTGGCTTCAGGGAGAAATGTTGCCCGTCCACACAGACGTCCCCTGGCTCCTTTCCATCCACAACACAGTTCTCCTTGCCGGGGCTCCTCTGTGGATACTATAGAGGAGAGCCACCTCCTCGAGCCCCATCAGCACAGGGATGCCCGTGTTCTCCCTGATCCTGCAAGGAGGTTGCATGCACTCACCTTCGCTGCCAAGCCTCCCATCGAACCAGCTCTACAACGGATTCCCTACCCTTACTCTTCAGGGTAAAGCGCACGGCTATTTGGGTGACATCTCCCATGTGGATGAGCCTGCTCCACAGAGGGCTCCACAAGCACCAACCACCATCTTTCTCTTTTTAATTCAAGTCCTGGTTCAGGCAGAAAGGTTCCTGGAAAAAAAGGCACAGGCCGTTCTAGGTCTCAGGTGCCTGGGCATTAACAATTAACAAGAGCAGCCGCCTCTGCTCGCCAAGTGCGTGTTACGTGTTGGGCACTGTGTTCGGTGTTCACCCCCGCCATCTGTGTAATCCCCACAAGGACCCCATCATTACCACCTCACAGACAGGAAGACAGAGGCACAGAAGGTACATGTAATAAAGTGGCTGTGTGGGGCCAACCTGACTCTAAAGTACTGACTCTCTGACTACTTGTGAAGCGGCCTAAAACAATGGGTTAATTTGCATTACATAGAATGGAGAAGTCAACTATGAAAGTGTTTGGTTTTTAAATGCGTTATTCTTTAGAATAAAAAAATCCTGAAAAAAAAGAATTTCTTAGAAGCTAGGTATATTCCTGTGAAGGGTGAATGGCAACTTTTAGGAACCAGGAACTTAACACAACGTTGTTTAAATAAGTTTTGGTCCATCAACAAACCAGGCAGAAACTGGGGTTAGCTTCAATAGAAAAGTTTTAAAAAAATAAACGGGCAGTCGGGGTGTGTAATGAAGGGTCTGAAGAGAGTCTGGGTTGGAATCCCAGCTCCTCCATTTTGTATAACCCTAAATTAGTTTCTTAATTTTCCTGTGCCTCAATTTCTATGTAGTGAAATGGGGCCAATAACGGACCCTATCTCCTTAGGCAGCTGACAAGATTAGGAGAAGAAATCCACATTAAGCCTCAGAAACACTGGCTGGTGCTCTTCTTTCCTGGGCAGCGCTCAGGGCCAGCCAGCTCAGGCCCACTGTTTTAGCAACTCATCCGCATGAGCGAGCTCAGACAGGGCCAGTCTGCCTGCACAGCCTCACTGCGCAGCTCCCTCCTATCACTAATTCCTCCTACTTGCTCTGTGGCCCTGACTGAGCTCTGAGCCTCAACTTCCCCATCTGTAAAAGGTGACTGGCCCCACTGATCTACCCGAGGCCCTTCCAGCTTGACAATCTAGAATTCTAAACCACCCAGGCCGTAGAAAGTTTATACCAGCCCTAAAACCAACATTAACAAACAACATAGTCATTTTCCTAAAACCCTTTTACATCTGTGTCTATTCTAATGACAAATCTTCTCCGAGGTCTCAAAGGTCCACCAGCCGGCACAACACGCTGGGCAGGCATCCCCTGCGCGGAGGCTGGGACATGGAGGTCAAATGCTCCGAGCAACGGCAGAGACAGACTCCAAAACCAGTTGCTCTGATAAGCTAGGTCCTGCCGCCTTGGAGAGCCTCCCGAGGAGCAGGAGCAGGGAGAGTGGGGGCGTGACCGGCAGTTCACCCCCTGAACAGGGGGAGTGGGGCGGCGGAGGGAGGGTAGAGAAGCGCAGGGGTGGAGAGGCAGGGGGAGGGTGCCTCACGGAGAGGACTGCAGGCCGTCAGCAAAAGCCAGGTGAGGCTGGGGCACTGTGAAAACTGGCCAACGTGGAGCCAACCCAGCTGGGCGCAAGGCGCAGGGCTAGGCAGGGACGGGCCGCGACCCCTGGGGCCGTGCAGGACTCCGGGGTGCCCGAGTCTGAGTCCCACCTCGGCCTCTCTCCCGCTGGGTGACGCCGAGACACTTAAGTTCCTTTACCTCCCTAATGTTTCCCAAAGGGGGCCCTCACCCAATGACCTTGGGCCCAAGCACATGCAAGGCTCTCACTAGGGTGGAGCCCACAGACTCCAGGGACCGGCATATTTGTCCTACGGGGCAACTACGACAGCGCGACAGCGCGGGGCAGCCCGTGGAGCAGCGGTGAGAAGGCGGGAGGGGGTCACACCCAGACCTGAGGCCTGGGCTGGTGCCGGCAGACAAACGGGACAGGCGGACGCGGACCAGGACCGCTGGAGGGAGGGGCCGTCCCAGCCGAGCACCGAGCAGCGCCGGGCCTCGGACCCACCCGGCCTCGGACCCACCCGGCCGCAGGCCCGGCCCGCCGCCCCCGCGCTCAGCGCGTCCCAAGCCGCGTCCAGTTCCACGCGGGTGGAAACGTGCCCCGTGCACTTTTAGGACAGAAACGGCTTCACGTGGCCGCGCAAGGGTCCCGCCACTAAAATGCCCAGCGCGGGGCCTCGGGTGGAGTGTGCGGGTCACCCTCCGCTCCCCGGAGCCTTCCTCGCCGCGGCCTCGCCCCCGCGGTCTCCAGCCCACGAGCCCTTCCTCCGGGCAGCGCCCTGCCCACGAGGGCCGCCCGGGCAGCGCCCCGACACACCGGCCGGGCCCGCGGCCCGGGTCACCGAGGCGTAGCGCTCCGTGGCCAGGGAAGGGGAGTCCCTGGCCGGGGGACAGGGGTCCGAGGAGGAGGGGGTCGGGGCCGAGGGACAGGGATTCCAAGAAGGAAGGGGGTCAGCGGCTCCACGGTGGGGTGGCCGGGGGTCGAGGACCCCGAGGGCGAAGGGTCCCGGCGGCCGGGAGGGGCGGGCCCACGCGCCGAGCCCGCTCTTCTCGGGGCCCGGGAGCCCCGCGCATCTGAGGGGGAAACTTTCCCTCAAGTTCCGGAAAAGAAGCGCGTCAGGACGCGCGCCTCACCGCCGGGCGGCCGGGCGCCGCCGGGGCCCCCAATGTCCCCCGAGCCCCACGCGCTCCCCAGCGCGGAGGAAGCGGCGGCCACGCGGGACCCCGACCCGCGCCGCCCGCCCGCCCGCCTCAGGCCGCCTCCCCGCCGCGGCCCGCGCTGCAGCAGGTGGCAACGGCCCGCGCCCGGGTGCCCTCCCCGCCGCCCGCCCCGCCCCCCCGCCGCGGGCCCTCAGTACCCGGCTCAGCTCGGCTGCGACGCCATCCCGAGGCCCGCGAGCCGGCCCCCCAGGTCCCCGCGGGACCCGCAACTTGCGCGACGGGAACGCCCGAGCGAGGCGGGCGGCGGGCCCGCGAGCAGGTGCGCGAGCAGCCCGCGGCCAACAGCAGCGCGCCCCGCCCCGCGCGCCTCGCCCCGCCCCGCGCGCCTCGCCCCGCCCACCAGCGCGCCCCGCCCCGCCCCGCGCGCCCTCGCCCCGCCCACCAGCGCGCCCTCGCCCCGCCCCGCGCGCCCTGCAGGCCGCGGCCGCTCTTCCGGCCGAGCTGCCGCCTCCCGCCGCGCCGCCGGCGCTGCAGCTCCTCGAGCTCGACGCTCGCCCCGCAGCCCTGCCCCAGCCCGCTCTTCCCGTCCGCCGAGGGCCCCGGGGCGGCGTCGCCGGCCCTTTTCTCCCCCGAGGGCCGGGCGGGGCCGCGAGGGGCGCCCGAGGGGGTCTTCGCGGCCGCGGGGCCCCGGTGGACACCCGCCGGGACCTCCTCACCTGGTCGGCTCCACCCGCGGCCATCTTGGAAGTGGGACGCGGCCGGGGGGCGGGGAAGGGGCTCGCGCGGCCGGGGCCAGGCGTGGGCAGCCGAGCGGCGGAGCGCATCGATGGGCGCCGCGGCCCCGCCGGCGCGCGGGGGGCGGGGGGGGGGGTCGGCCCGGGCGGGGCCTCCCTGCCCGGCCTTAGTCTCTCCATCTGTGAAACGGGCTTTTCCTGGTCGTTGCCCTTTGCTGAGCTCTTGCCAGTGCCGAGCGCCCGGGGGTCTTTGAAAAGGCCGAACCGGGCCAGTACACCTGGACGTGGGACAGGGTTTGGGATGTTGTGTCTTGTACGGACAAGTTGGGGAGCCGCAGGCCTGGATCCTACGGGCATGATTCTGCAGGGATGTCCCCATTGCAGGGATGCGTGGGCAGGGTCTGCAGCCCACTCCGGGCACGGGGGGGGGGGGGCGGGGGGGGGACCAAGGCCCCGGGACCGCACAGCTGGGCGGGGCCAGGAGCCAGGTGCCCGCCCACGCCGCCCTCTTAGATCTCGAGAGGCCCCAAATGAAAGCTCGGGATAGGGAGTGACGGGTCCCCTCCTCCTAGGACGCGGGCTTCGGGAGGCAAACCCGGCTCGGCCGGTTTCCTGTTGTCTTCCCTGCACCTGACAAATAGTAGGCACTCACATGTGTGTTAAATGGTCATTAGATCCTGGGGTCAGCAAGGCCAGAGGAAAGCCTGCAGGGGCTGGAGCCCCAAGCGCTGTCACAGGCAGAATTACCGGAGAGGAAACCTCAGAGACAGACTAGCCGGGTCTAAGGGAGGCCCGAGGGCAAGGCGGTCAGGGACCACCTGGGCACGTGCAGTGGAGCGATGTCTCCACCGGAGACCACCTGGGACATGTGCGATGCGAAGGTACTTTGTCGGGGCCACAGTCATGCAGGTGGGGCCAAAGAACCCTCGGCTGGCCTATTGGTTATGATGGCAGAAGAGGTGAGAACTTTAAAAGGCAAGCTCTTTTTTTTTCTTTTTTTTTTTTTTTAATATATCTGTATTGATTTCAGAGAGAGGAAGGGAGAGAGCGAGAGAGAGAGAAACATCAATGATGAGAGAATCATTGACCAGCTGCCTTCTGCACACCCCCTCCTGTGGACAGAGCCTGCCACCCGGGCATGTGCCCTAACCAGGAATTGAACGGAGACTCCTGGATCCTAGGTTGGTGCTCGACTGCTCTCAGTCGTTTGAAGTGACAATAATACCAGGTCTCCTTCAAACCCCAACGTGGCCTCCCAGGCTTATTTTAAGAAAACTCAGGGAAGGACAGGCCTGCTTCGGGCATGACTTCATTAGCAACGCAATACATCAGATAAATAAATCTGTGTTTACAGCATTCCTTGTGACTCCACAAATCCCCTCCGGCCCTCATTCTTAGGGTTTTAAAGCCCCACAATAACAAGGAACCATTGTCCTGAATCCAGACCAAGAAAAAAACTTGTGGTCCACGGATTTGCATTTGGCGCCCTCTGTCTGCCTTTTCCTCCCCCTCTTCCCATCCTGCTTCCCTGCGGGCCCTTCCCCCCCTTCCCTGGGCCCAGAATCCCTCCAGGAGCCTGTGGCTGGGTCGCACCCTCCGCGTTGTCTGACCCACGTTGTTCTGTTTGTCACCAGCACCCAGAAGTGTTGTAGGTATGTGCTCATCACAACTCAAGTCTAACAAAATTAAGAACACGGTGAACAAGATCAGCTGTGTGGCCACGCACGCTCACACTCACGTCACTTTTCACTTCTCAGGACCTCGGTGCCTCCCTGCCCCCCTCTCGGATACGGAGCCCACGACCAGGGTGGTCAGCGTGGAAGACGGACAGAGGCGGGAAAGAGTCCGAGCAAGGAGGGCAGCCACCACAAAGGAGCCTCTGCACCTGGTTGCAAGAAGCAGCACTCAGACCCTCACACCAGAGCCATCAACATGTATTTTACTCCGTTTCAACAAGTACAGTTACCTGTCTCCTACCCACACTAGGTTAAAACCAGTGAATTTGGGGGGGCGGAACTCCTAGAAGTAGCACAGTCATGACAGGGACAAGACATAGCCCCAGCAAAGGAGGGAGCAGAAGAGAAAACCACAGCACTCAGAACCCCTGGGTCCAAAGCACTCCTAAAGCCACCGGAGTCCCGGCCGACTGACTCACCACAATGCTACTGAAACAGTGCAATGGACATAATGTAGACATGCAGTCGTGAGGGAAGGTTAACCGAATAGAGCCATTTAAAAAAACTTTAAAGGACATTTTATATAGCAGAGGAAATGCTTAAGTTACGAGAGTGATACTGAATTTTAGAAGTATAAAGTCAAAGAGTATGGAATCCCCTCCCTCGGCGGTGCCGGGCCTGCAGGTCTGTGGGGAGCTGCTGACAAGGGTCTCTTCCGCGGGGCGGGGCTCGTTAAACTTGAGAATAAGGCCTCCCCATGAGATGCCAAGTTCAGTTCAGAGGACCCGGAGACAGCGAAACCGATGGCCGTGCCGGGAAACGCTTGGTAATCCAAGATAAAAATGAGTGCAGCGCACCCAGATGCAGGGCGGCAGTTCTCGTAACCACCAGAGCTATCGCTGATGCCCATGCAGAGGGAGACGGGGGAGTCTGTGGAGTCCGTGCCCACGAACTCCCAAAGCATGGTGAAGGTCGGCCTGACGGGTTAGGCTGCGGCGCACGGTGCTGGCACGGCCGCGATCTACGAAGGCCAAGCGGAGGCCACGGGTGAACGCAGCGTGGAAGGCGCTGATGGGCAACCTGGCGCCTTCGCCTGCTGAACAGACGCGGGGCTTGCCCCAGCTACCACTGGAAATAAAGTTCCGGGCCTTGAAGGGAGCTGTGGACAGAGGCTTGTCTGTCCCTCATGGTGCCAAGTGATTCCCTGGTTATGATTCGGAAAGCAAGGAATTCAATGCATCGGAAACACACCGTGGGGCGGGGCGGGACGCTACAGATCGTGGGCGCTGCCTAAGGGAGGGACGTGGGGTGCTTACAAGAAACGACTCTCTCAGCACAGGGAACGGGAACTCGGGGCAGCGTGGAGAAGCTGCGCAAGGAGGTGGGCGCTGCTGCACCAGGGCATCCGGCCTGCCAGAAAAAGCCTAAGAAAGAATTTAGCCCGGCCGGGCGTGGCTCAGCGGTTGAGCGCCGACCTGGGATCCAGGCGATCGGGGTTCGATTCCCGGTCAGGGCACATATGCCCCGGTTGCGGGCTGCAGCCGATCCATGACTCTCTCATCACTGATGTTTCTCTCTCTCTCCCTCTTCTTTCCTCTCTCTGAAATCAATATATATATTTTTTAAAAAAAAGAATTTAACAGGCGGAGCTCTCCCCAAAATGCCTCTTGCCCAGAAGAAAGATTGGGTAGCTCAGAAGACAAGCTTCCTCAGGAGCAGGCTGCTGAGGGCTAAGAAGCCAAACCACAGCTTAAAGGCTTTTCAGATAAAGACTAATAATAGCCCTGGCTGGCATGGCTCAGTGGTTAGAGCATCGGCCCTCGAACCAAAGGGTGAGTTTGATTCCTAGTCAAGGGCACGTACCTGGGTTGCAGGTTCGATCCCCAGCCCCAGATGGGTGTGATCTCTCACATCGATGTTTCTCTTTCTCTCCCCCCTCCCCTCTCCCTTCCACTCTCTCTAAAAATTAACGGAAAAAGTATCCTCAAGTGAGGATTAACAACAGCAACAAAAGACTCATAATAAATTTACTGACCGCGCCAAGAAAAGAGAGGAGGCTACGGAATCCGCATCACCCCCAGGAAGAAACACACCGAAGCGAGTATCAGAACACACGGTTATCTCCTGCCCCTACACATCTTGAGACTTAGATTTCCCCAGCACAAATGTACCCTTTGTTTACTATGAAGATGTGCTGAGATGCTCACTGACGGGCAAGTCACAGACTTGGAACAGGACAGTAACCTGGGTCATCGGATGAGGGCCCTGAGCCCCCTGGCCCTTCTCAGCAAAGCCCGGGGATGAGCAAGGTAAATGCTGTTCCCATTTTGAGAATGGGGAAACTCGAGCTCCCAGAGGTTCGGTAATGAACGCAGGGCCAGAGCCTTGCCGTTAGGGGAGTGCTGACTACAGAGCCCTGGGACGGCAGTCCCTGTGGCCCACCCTGTAACAGCGTCTCTAACTGCCCCAGGGACCCCAGGATGCTCCACCGTTGCCCCATTTTATCGGGAACGCTTGAATCCAGGCAGTCTGGCCCAAAATCAAGGGTCACTCATTGCCAGAGCGTCCCAAGTAATTGACTGGAAGAAGAAAGTTACAGTGAAACCAACAGATCAGAAACTGGGGCATGGGGGTGGGGCGGGGGACCCCTGTGGCCTGTGGCCTGTGGCTCACTGACGGTTAGGAGGTGCCCAGTGCTGGAGGCCTTAGAGCCTAGGTATACAGGGAACAGAAAGCACTTGGGGTGGCGCTCCCTGTTAACATCACATCACAGTGGAATTTTCCAAAAAGCCTTATTTTTTTTTTAAAGGCATCACCCAGTTGCCTGCTGCTGCCACCATCGGAAAGCAAAGCCCTATTTAGAGGCTGCAGGAATCAGGTCTCACGTGGGAACCGCGCGAGGTGGGTGCAGAGGGCAGAGGTGGGCAGGGGCATGCAGCTGCTTCCTGCTCTGGAGGACACACTGTGGGGACAACCCCGTCCGTGTGAGAGGCCCTCGCTCAGAGCCTGAGGTCTCTCCAGGCGCACAGACCTACCTGCTGCTCTCAGAGCACCTGAACTCTCCCCCATCCCGCCTTTGCACCCGCTCTGCCCTCTACCTGGATCTCCGGGGACTCCCTTCCTCCTCGAATCCCTGGTTTCCTCCAGTGGTGGCTCGACACGTTACCCCAGGTGCCCTGCCCTCAGAACATCAACCTTGTTCTTACCCCCCATGCCCACCCCCAAGCTGCCACTGGGCTCCAGCAGCCTCCTAGATATCTTGGTGCCTTGTGGGGTCTCTGTGCAGTCCCCAGGTCCCTAGCAGGCAGCCTGGGGCCCACGCAGAGCCCTACCGAGCCCTGCCCTTGTGTGTCTGCTCCCTGCGCCCTTGCCCCAGCGGAGAGAGGAAACTGAGGCTCCGATAGGGGAACCTTCTTGCCCAAGGCCCCACAGCAGCCAAGTCCATAGGCAGGATCTGAATCCAGCCTGGTTTTCTCCCAGAGTGTCCCACCTCCCCCAGGCCACCTGGACATAGCCTCCTTGGGTCCTGGTCAGTGGTCTCTCGATTCTGAGCTTAACAATGGCACAGGAGGTGCTCGGGACAGTTTGAGGATGGCTGTGCTGACTGCGGGGTCCCACCACCAGGCTCCCCCTGCTGCCCCATGCAGCCTCCTCACAGGGCTGGGAGGCGGTCGGCCCTGCAGGGGAGACTGTGCCCGGCATCAGTTCCCGGCCTTTCTGTGACCTGGGCTGTGAGGGGCCCGCACGGCCCGGAAGGAAACCACATTGTGGAAGCCAGTCTGCAGTCGGGAGCAGCCCCTCGTGTCTCTTCCTAGGAAGAGTGTAACTCGTTCTGCAGGAGGGCCACCCCCGCCCCACCCCCGCCTCAAGTGTGTGAAATCGATAACTGTGCCTCCTTCGGCCCCCTGCCTGGTCCAGAGATGCCACGTGGCCCAGGGCAGGGCAGAGCTGCACCCGAAGGCTCCACTTTGCACCACCAGCCTGCCCCCTTCCCGGGGTCCCAGAGTCGGAGGGGCCACGGGGCTGCCTGGCAGGAATATCTGGAGCAAGATAAGGGAGAGCCTTCCGAAGAGAAAGCTGAGCAGGCTTGCAGGGGGCTGCACGCCCCTCCCTCCAAGTCCTGAGCAGGCAGCAGGGCCGTGGCTCTGGCGGGCTGCAGGGAGCCTCGGGCTTATCTGAGGGAACGGCGATGTCTTTCTTACCAGAACACAAGGGCCGAGGGAGGTTTCCTGATCTAGAAAAATAAAACTTATTACCAGAATCAGGTACAGGACCCGGCACATAGGAGGCTCCTGACCCGTCTTTGCTGAATCGATAAGTGAATGTTTACAAACCCTATTTGCAATCAAGGCCCCTTTTTCGTCCTAATTAGCAGTTTAATGCCACCATGAAGAATCCCTGTCCCTCAAAAGACCCCAACCTGCTGTCCCCGTTTCCACCATGAGGGTTCGGTTAGGTCAACAGGCAGCAAGGACCCACTGCCCACCAGCCTCGTCCAGCAACAAAACCCTCTCCAGGTACAATGCCACCAGGTCTGAGAGAAGCATTTGCGTGTGTGTGTGTGTGGGGGGGGTGACCTCAGTTCAGTGTGAGAAAGCCACCCAGAGGCCCAGGTCTCTCCAATTCCTGCCCAGCTTGGAAAGGGGAGGCACAGGTCGGGGGTTGGTCTGGGGAAGCAGGAGAGGCAGGGAAGTGAGGGGCCCAGAAGGATCACCTGACCAGCGGAAGAGAGGGCTCACCGAGCATCCCGGTGGGGCTGTATCAAGGGAGGAGGGAGCTGCCAACAGGACCAACTTCAGGCACATACAGGCTCCCAGGGGTGGGGCATGGGGACAGGCACAGGCTACTCTGGGGGGGGGCGGGCAGGTATGGGGGGCCGAGTCCAGCCCAGTGCACGGCTGCAGTTAAGAGCCAGGGCTTGCCGCTAGGAATGTGACCCAGTGGGTCCCTAACCTCTGTAAGCAGCTCCCAGGTCTGGGCACAGGCTCCCCCCACCCCGCATGCCAGGCGGCCAGGGCAGCTCCCTTATCGCTGGCTTGCAGCTTGCAGTTTGCGGGAGGACGCTGTGGTCATGTCTGACACCGTGACCAGCAGGAACTGTGTCCTGGGCAGAAAGAGCAGTGTCCCAGGCCTGTGTCGGAGGAGAGGAGCTGAGTGAAGCCAGAAGGGAGCCAGGACTTGCTAGAGGCCCTCCTAAGCCTGGGGTCTATGACCCGTAGTCCAGGCTCCTTCCAACGCTGCTGCTGCGGCCGAGGCTGGGCCAGCCGGGTGCCTGTGCTGCGGCCCTCAGGCTCCCAGCCTGCAGCCCATCCCCAGGCCAGGATTCTGAGCCCTCAAGGGACCTGAACCCACAGCCCAGCAGTCGGTTCTGGTTCCTCTGCCGAGGTCTGAAGGTGAAGGTGGGAGGGGGCGCAGTGGAGTGGCGGCCGCCCTGGCCTTGGGAGTGAGGAGCCATCAGCAGGCCCAGTTCGCCACTGCGGGCAGGCGGGCGTTCATTCCTGCACAAGCCCCTTACACTTGCCCAGGGGGTCTCTGCAATGGGCACCCCTATGGCTGGGCAGGACCCGAGGCGGTGGGCATGCCACTGGGTCAGGGAAGGAGTTCCTGTTTGGGGGGGTGCTGACCCAGCCTCCTGGACCTGCCCCAGGGTGAGGGATGTGTGGGGAGGGGGGAACATGTGTGGAGGGAAAGGAACAGGGAGGGGGAGGCAAGGTGCACTCGGGAGCTTGTCCTCACCCAGGTGGTGTGGCCACTCCAGTCAGGAAGAGAGTGACCAAGTCCGGGCACAGGGCTGGTGAGCGAGGGCTCTTCAGTTCACACCTTGGGGGAAAGAAGGCTGGAGGATCGCCCACGCCCACGCCCACACTCCAGGCGGGCCTGCCCTGTGCTTCCCCGGGGCCAGCATGCCGCGTAGCCCGTTCGGTCTGGAAGGGGGGGTGGCCTCATCCCCATCTGACTAGGCTGGCGTTCTGGGAAGCCAGGGCCTGTGGGGGTAGCAGGCCAGAGGGTGGGGCTCCTTCCATCCCCCAAACAGGCCTCTCCAGCCCTGGGGTCCCTGGAGGGTCCCCTGGACTGTGACACGAAGTGGCAGGCCCAGTGTCTGAGCTGCAGCAGGCCCCTTGCCTGCCCTGGGAAAGACACGGGCAGCCAGGCCCCAGCCTGCCCCTTCCCCGCAGGGCTAGGCTCTGCCGGGCACACATGGTTCTGCCGCTGCCCCTGGCCTCTGCCCTCGAGCCTGGCCAGCCCGGGGAGGGATAGTGTGACCCCACTTTAGGGTGACAGGACAGGACTGAGGCAGCCGCGTGAGGGCCCGTGACGGTGGTCAGCAGCCAGTGGCACAGGCCTCTGCCATCACCAGGTGGAGGCGGGGCGCGGGGAGGAAGTGAAGGCCACCAGCAGATGTGATTCTCTTGAGTTACGGGACTGGGGTGTGGCAACTTCTCCTTTGTGTTTCCGGCTTTGCCTTTTTCCAGGAACCACAGGGAGGCAGGTCTTGGTGAGGGTGAGCTAGCGTCTGAGTGGCTGTACTGTTTACAGCCAACCCTATGAGAGGTCCTGTTAGGATCTCCACTTCCACCCCGGAGACAGGGCATGGGGACAAGCTGCCTGGCCCAGGAGCGCGGCCAGAGGGTGGTAAACCAGGACCTGTGCCCAGGCACCCCGGCTCAGTCTGGACACCTGTAGGTGACTCCCTTACAACACAGCTCATAGTGATGAGAAACACCGCTTTGCAGCAGTCACCAATGACCCTACACATACTTTTTAGGTTCGTGGATTTCGGCACGATGGAGGTTTGGGGAGTGTCCAATGGGCTCTGTAGTTGATGCCCAGTTCAAATCGTGGCTCCACCAGTCACCGGGTGGGAGACTGGCATGTGTTTAACATCTTACTGTGCTTCAGATGCCCAATCTATGAAATGGGCCACTTGCACCTACCTCATAAGTTAACATGGCACAATGCTTGGCGACAGTGAGCCCGTGCTAGCTGTGACTATTACTAGCAGACGACAACTATACTATCCAAATGTCAGGCACTGGTGTTATCGTCAGTCATTGCTAGTTCTGTAAAGTGAGGCAACAGTCCCCAAAAGTGTCATTAGCTACCTGCCCAGTGACGCAAGGCCAGCGGCAGGCTGCAAAGCAGAAGCTTATTCCCTTGTCTGTGTTCGCAGCAGTGCCCAGTCTGTGATGCCATCTGCTTGGCTGCTTTCCAGAGACGCTGGGGCTGGGCCCTCCCTTCCGTTCCTGGACTGCTGTGCAGAAACAGGCCTCCTGGGCACTGCCACAGCCACCTGGCCCACGTGCCCGGAGCCTGCTGGGGTGGCATCTGCAGTGCCTGAGCACTTTAGATATCTCATGTAAAGAGAGGCTTTATGCCCCTTGGTTGTTCAGAAAGCACTTGGCTGTGATGTCAGGGTTCCTGGGGACAGTGACAGGCCAGAGCTCAGTCTCCTGGGGGGGGGGGTGAATGTGGGCAGAGCACCCATCTTGCTCCTGCAGGTGCGGGCACTTGTGAAGCTGATGGTTCTTAAAGAGCCACAGCACTGGGGAGCCCACATCAGCGAGGCCACCAGGCACACATCCAGTGAGGCAAACCCACGGGAAAGGGAGCCTCATGCTGGGTGACCGGTCACAGCTGCCTCAGCTGCCTCCCCACCCAACTGGGCAGAGCAGCCATACAGAGAATGGCTTCGCTCATATCTTGGAGGGACGCCCACTGACTGCCCCGTCAGCTCACTCAGGGGGCTGAGGGCACCGCTTTACGCCCTGGACCTGCTTTAACTGACAAGGCTGCAGGCCAGCAGGCAGCCGGGCCTGGCCTGGGGTCCACACTGCAGGAGCCCAATGCAGCTGGCACTTAAATCAGGGTGGGCGAGGGCTTCATAAGACACTGTGGTGGCTGGCGAGGGAGCCGGGGAAACAGAGGCTGAATCCGTAGGCCTCACTTCCCATATACAATACATATGCTTCACAGGTTAATCCTACAGAACACGCATGGGGTCTAGAAAAACACGGGCGAATGTTTTACCCTCCTAAACATGGAGAAAGCACTGAAAAGCCACAAGGAAGAAAACAGGGAGAATACAATTTAGATCCTCTGTAGAGAAGCCACCTCTCCTCCGCCCAGATGAAAAGCAAACGCTAACTGGAAAGTACCTGCCTAAAGCAAACACATCAGCTCACCGCACTGAGAGAGGAGTGTCCAGCTTCAAACGCAGGCCGCCGGCCCTCCTGCTCGGTAGGAGGCTGGCGGCACTGGCGCCGCGGGCGCTCCGAAGGCAGCGTTTCCTTCGGGAGTGACCGCGCAGGGCGGCCACAGAAACGCCCCGGGCCATCAACAGAAACCCTGTGTCCCAACAACAGAGTAACGCACCTGTAAAAACTACATAGGTCTCAAGTCACTGACGTGAAGACACCTGATAAAAACCTGCTCCTGAGGTTACAGAAGAGCAGCGGGAGCTCAACCTTTCATTTTCTCTATGTACGTATATTCACATACACATTCAGCCGTCAACGAGTGCTTTGCACAAATGCTGGAAGCTACCGTCTCAGAGAGACGGAAGTACAGGTGAGTCTTCCTCTAAAAATAGATGGTTTAGGCCCTGGCCGGGTGGCTCACTTGGTTAGAGCAACCTCCCAATAAATCAAGGTTGCAGGTTCAATTCCCGGTCAGGGTACATACAAGAATCAACCAATAAATGCATAAACTAGTGAAACAACAAAAAAAATCAGTATTTCCCTCTCTCCCCCCTTCCTCTCTAATATCAATTAAAAAAAAATACACTGGTATCCTTTTTACAATGAACACTGTCCTGTTAATATATATATCATACACATATATTTTTTTCAGAACAAAAAAGCTAAGCTTTGTCTACCTCCCACTGAGGTCCAGAACTGCTGTGTTCTCTGCAGGCCTGAGGCAGCAGCTGGGGGCGGGAGGGGGAGGAGACAGACTCCGTGCTCAGCAGGCCCCCCTTCTCCAGCATACCGGCCAGCGGTGGGGTAAGAAGGGACAACCTTGGCTGGGAATGACATGCGTAATTAAGAGGAGGGGAGTCTTTACTATGATAAATAAAGACAACCAACTGTTTTTTAGATTTTTTTATTTTGGTGTTAACTCCACAAGAAAACAAAAAATCGGTTACTCGGTGTACGTGAAATCAGAACAATACAACCACGGGGAAATCTCAGCCCGGGACAAAACGGACACCTCAGTGCTACGGATGTGCAATGCGCTTCATACCACAGTGTGTCTCAGCGTTTTGCCAACTTTTTAAAAATGCTTCATCTTTGTGATCATCCATTCACAAAACTAAAAACCACACTTTCAACTCTGTTGCTGAAAGCCTCTGGGCTCCAGCCACTTAGCTACGAAAACAAATAAATACATAGTCTGTTAATCCCCTTGCCCATTGGAACCCATCCCCACCCGTGGAAGGTGCAGGCATCTTCCCTCGTGGGGAAGGAAGGTCACGCCTCTCCCACCTGGAGCTGTCCGTCTCCTCCTCAAAGCAGCTGTCCAAAATCAACTGGCTAAAGGTGTTGTCTGAAATATATTTATTTGGTCTCTGCTACATAAGCAACGACTTCTAGGACAATCGTCATGGTAGTGATTTTAGGAATTTACAACACCCAATCCTTTTTTGCTTTTGCTGTTAAGTTATATTTCAGTGCAGATGCTAATGACTTTTTAGGAAGCTCTGGAAGAAAGAAAAATACATAAAACCTTATAAAATCTCTAAATAAATAACAGCAACGTGAAACCTTCCGCACGCACACGCACACACACACACACACACACACTTTAAAGTGTCAGGAGACATGTGTGCCACACAAGCCCTGCCGTGCGCTGTCAGACCCAGGCCCTCGGGTCCTCGGTGAGCACGCAGAGCCCGGGGGAACGCCACAGCCTTAGAGGGAGTTTTGTGTCATCAACTAAGAAAAAGGCAACAAAACCCAGCGCTCAAAACAAATCCTGTATTTCTCAGCCAGTCCAGCTCGCAGCTGGTAGACTGCGATGTGTTCACTGCCTCCCAAAGTCAGTGGGGAAGCCGTCCTATCCACAGCAGACCTTCCTGACGCTCCTGATGTTAGACATGCTAACCTGATTTCACACATTAGGTGCTTTTTGTTTGTTCTTTAAAAAAATAATGAGTTGGTTAAAAAACCACAATTTTAAATGTGTAGGTTTTGCAAACACTGCTCCTCCTCACTCCGCCTGTGGCACAGCAGAGGTGGTGATGGCAGTGAGCTAAGGACTCCACTGACCTCTGGCCCCGTGGAGAAGGGAAGCAAGTCCCCGAGGCAGCCACACACGACTTGCCCAGAACATTCTCTCAAACACAAAAGGAGATCTAAGCTACACTAAATCACAGCCCCAAGAGTCGCCAGCTGCAGCAGCCAAGGATCCTTTGGGTGATGGGGTGTGGCCTCTACTGCATGTCGAATGTTTATGATTTTGAGTTCTAGGGGTTTTGATTCAATGTAGGTGCTGAGAAAATCATAATTTGCAACTAAGACCCTCACCAAGTATTGTCAGACTTGCCACAGAGAACCCTGGACAGTGCTCTCGTGCCAATATAGTGACAACACAGGAATAGGCCGGTGCCCTCTCACCCCACTGTACCCCACGTGCTACCCCACACCCCGAATCCTTGGCTACTTCAGTTAGCAATGAAGTCACAAACCACAGTATCTTCCATGACACGGCAGGGGAAATCCTAAGAGAGAAAACACAGTATTCTGTAAGTCTCTAAAAGCGCGCCCTATGCTACTTCCGATGTACACGACCTTACTGAGTGAAGACCCGCTGAGTCGCCCACTCTGAGTCGCCCACGCCTCCCTCTCGTCTTCGGGGAGGCGTCGATCCACTGCGGGGGACATGTTTCTATCCCAGTGCTCGGAGAAGAGAGCCCGCACGTCCCAAAGCTCGCGTCTCTAGAGGGTGGAAGTGGTCGCAGCCACTGCGATGCTAAGGAGGGGACAGTGACCACAGGTGAGATGCAAGGAGAGTGGTATTTCTGAGATAAGCACATGCACACCCATTCTTGGTTTGACAACACAATCTAGTCTATTTCAAAGAGCCAAGAATTTAACAGCTTGAGAAAAAAATCTTCAACAGGATAGCTGTCCTCAACTCTAAAATAAGCAAGAAAAAGGTAATTACTGATCTGACTCAGTTAATTGAGAAGAAACCTAAGTTGTTGTTTTAGATTAACAAGCCTCACAAAAGGGTAATTTCCATCCCATTTCGTTTTTAAACAATGATGTGTGCTACTCTGCAGGCTTAGAGATGAGTTCGAGAAAAGAGCTCCTCCTCGCTGGGCTCGGCCCACTCGCCGGCGCCATCCGAGCCCGTGTCTTCAGAGCCGGAGCTGGCGCTGGAGCACAGCTTCCTGCGGGAGCCCTTTGCCTCCGCTCCAGAGCTTCTCTCCGCTGTGCACCTCGCTTCATAAACAGAAGACACCTGAGAGGAAGGAACACGTTTTAACAGGTCAAAAGCCAGACTTTTCCAAAGGGCTGCGTGACTGCATACAAATCACTGATGTTTCCTGTGGAGTTAAAAAACATGAAGAGTTTTACTGTCTCAAAGCAAAGCAGCCTCTCCTCCCCGATCCAGAGGCAGGCACTGG
Source organism: Miniopterus natalensis (assembly GCF_054644295.1). Taxonomy (NCBI): domain Eukaryota; kingdom Metazoa; phylum Chordata; class Mammalia; order Chiroptera; family Miniopteridae; genus Miniopterus; species Miniopterus natalensis. The sequence continues at coordinate 198,972,918 of NC_142081.1, read as the reverse complement.
GCAGGGCACTGGATGCCACATATGGCACGCCCCCCATGGCTCACATTCCCAGAGGGGAGACCAGCACCCCCCCCCCAAAACCTCCCTCTGTGGGAGTTCAGGGGACTGGCCGGCGGCGCGGTCGAGCACTTCAGATGGGAGGAGTCCCAGGGGAGGCAGGTCTTTGAGGAGAGGAGGCCTCACCTGAAGGCTTGGAAGCAAGCGGAGCCAGAGCCACAGCCAGAGCTTGCCTGGGGCCTGGCTGTGCGTCTGAACTTGGGTCCTATCAGTACAGGTAATTTTTAGGAAGAACTGTTGCATGGAGCTGTCTCCCACACCCCCATGATCAGTATCTCTGCCCCAGGACGCCAAATGCAAGTGGTAGCCCCTCCCCCATCACAGTAACTAGCATACTCTCCCCACCCCATCATAGTAAATTAGCAACACTACCCTCCCAGCACAGTAACTAGTAACCCTCCCCTACCCCATCACAGTAACTAGTCCCACCCTCTACTCATAGTAACTAGCAAAGCCCCACCCCATCATAGTAATTAGCAACACCCCCCCATCACAGTAACAACATCCCCCACCTGTCATAGTAACTAGGGCACGTGGGGACAACACACACAGGGCCTCAGGGGCATGGCAGGAGTGTGGATTTCGTCTAAGGCAGCAAAGGACAGTGGCTAGGAGTGTGGGCCCTAAGCCAGGGGCTGCGGTTCTCACCCAGCTCTGGGATGCACTCAGCGTGTAGCTGTAGGACCTGAGGCACAGGGTTCTGAAGCTTGTGTGCCTCAGTTTCCTCTCCTGCACATGGCATAACAGTACCTACCTCTCGGGCTTGTGAGGACTGCAGGGGGCAGGTCAGACCTGTGCGGTCGTCTGCCTTGCTGTGTGGAGAGAAGACTGAGGGACAGCAAGGGGGAGGGGCAGGCCGGGGAAAGCCCCCAGCAGCTGTCCCGGGAACGGCGGTTTGAAGGGAGCGATGGAGACGGAGCGGAGGATTTGGAACAGCTGGGGGTGGTCAGGCCTGCACCCAGGCTGCGTGTGGAAGGGGAGACGTGGGTGAACGGCCTCGGGGTCTGGGCTTGAAGCGGGCGGTGGGAGGCGCCTGCTGACAGGAGGGGCTGCGGCCCAGCAGCATGGACGCAGGATGAGAGCGTGCTGGGAGCTTCGGAAGAACACTCACAGCACTTGGCTGACACTGACAGTCACACTAAGGAAGAAGTTCCTTCCACTCACTCGCCTGCCTGCCTGCGCCAGCGCTCTGGCCCTGTCCTGCCGCCCACCCTCGGGGAGCTCCCAGGCCTGTACCGGAGGCAGACGCGCAGTCGGGCAGGGGCTGCTGGGCGGTGCGGGGGGGCGCAGAAAGGGCTCCCTGTGTTGTGCTGGGGAAGGTGGAAGGGTGCCCACCCACCGGTGTTCTGGGAGTGGCGGGCCCAGGTGTGGATTGAGAAACTCCCTCTGGAAGGACAGCGGAGGGAGGGAGGAAGGGAGGACTCCGGGAGCCTAAGGGCTGGAGGGGAGGAGAAGCCACCTCGACTACAGCTACGCTACAGAGGAGCAAGGTCAACAGAGGAGGAAGGTCACTGCTGGAGCCTCCTGGCTAGGGAGGGGAGGGGAGGGGGGGAGGGGCAGCCCCAGGACTCCCGGGGTCTTCAGTGAGGGGCGTGTCCACTTGCAGGTTAAAAGGAGCAGGACAGTCCACTTACCCTATTAAAATCTAACGGATGCTCTTCGTTACAGGGCATGTCTTTAGCATCTGGATGCTCTTCTATACCATTCTCTCCCTTGGCTTTTGTGTAACAGTCTTATCATTTTGTGTGGAGAAGGGAAAAAAGGGAAAGGGGGAAATTCCATTAAGACAGATGTGAGACAGACATTCTCGCTTCATCTTCTGCTGAAAGTCATATCAGTTAGGTCTGCCCGCCCTGGGGTCAAGTGCTCACTAAGCAGCCGGCCAGGGCTGTGTGAGGAAAACACTAGGCCAACTTAAAACTTCTTTTAACAGACTGAGATTTTTTTTTTTTAATCCAGGCCAGGATAACCATATGTTCCTGTTATCTGAACATGACACATTCACTCAACAAACAGATACAGCCACACCTTGTCTTACTGCGCGTCACAGATTTACTTTAAAAAACAAACTGAAGGCAAGACCCTCCACCAGCAAAAAGATCACAACTCACTTTCCTGTGAACTCACTTTATCTGGTGGTCTGGAAGGAACCTGCAATACCTCCAATCACAGCATAAAGAGTCAGGCCCTGCAATACCTCCCAGGTGTCCTGCATTCACACCATAAAGAGTCAGGCCCTGCAATACCTCCCAGGTGTCCTGCATTCACACCATAATGAGGCAGGCCCTGCAATACCTCCCAGGTGTCCTGCATTCACACCATAATGTCATAGACGTAGGACCACAAGATAAAAGACCGACAAGGTCGGAGCCTGAAAGGGTGTACGTTGCATGGAGGGAGACAGACGATGTGCCGCATGTATGTCTGTATAACACGTGATCAAAGGAATTCAGACTCGAGGAAGTCAATGAGAAAACAAGGCAGGGCAGCATCCTTGTCTGCTCCTCCGCAACTCACTCACACTCACTCTCTCTCTCTCTCTCTCTCTCTCTCTCTCTCTCTCTCTCTCTCTCACACACACACACACACACACACACACACACACACACACACCCCACTTCTTTCTTTCCCCTAGGGGTCAGAGAGACAATGAGGCAGGAGTCTGACTGGGGATCGGCCACAGAAAGGGACGAATAAAGACCTACGAGCTGAAATGAGAAGGGATCAAAGCAGGTGCCCAGTGGCTCTCAACCCTGGCTGTGCCCTCACATCACCTCGGAGCTTTGGGAAGGTTTGCAGGCCGAGTCCTCATCTGAGATTCCAACTCAACTGGCCTGGGGAGGAGGCTTGGTATGAGCATTTTCCAAAAAGCTCCCAGGTAATTCCCACCAGTAAATAGTGGGAACCAGTATTTTATGTGTGCGCGCGCGCATGTGTGTATATATAGATGCATATATATAATTTTACTTTTTAATGATAGTTGACTTTTCCCACAGCCAGGGCTGAGACCCAATGGCCTTCGCCTAGACCAGCGCCCTGTTCACCATGACTCTACAGAACAGATCTGGAGGCGACGCAGTGAGGGGTGGAGAACCCTCAGGCAGGCCTGGGTTTGGACCATTTTTGACATCACTGTGTAAGTCCTTTAATACCCCTGAGCATCTGCTTCCCAGGTGTTCAATGAGATGGCAGGCTGCCCCTTAATGAAAGCGGAGGACAGGGCCAGTGCTCAGTGGCCACTGTACCCTCCCGTCACTGGGCAGTGGGCCTGTGCCAAAGGAAGGCCACCTGAGCCCTGCCTGGCCTCTCACCAAGGCCGCACTGGCCACGCTATACTTGCCAGAACCTGCTTCGGGTCCTCATTTATTACTTTAGGTTCGTGAAAACAACCAGGCTCTGGGACAGATGGCAGCGGATTCCTGGTTTTGCTACTTGTGAGGTAATGGGGCAAGCTGGCAGAGTCTCTCCGAGCCCCGTGCCCTCGTCTCTAACACAGGGTCACCATGCACCTCACAGATTTCCGGGCAAGTTAAAGAAAAGGCGCAGCCCTGTACAGCGGGGGCACACTCAGTACAGCTCCCGTAAGCACAGGGACCAAAGCCCTGGGCCGGGGACTGGCTGCTCTAGGACAGCGGGAGGACAGCTCACACTCTGATGAGGCAGGACACCCGTTTACCCCCTCCAGGCAGCCACCTTCTCCTCGGCTGGCCCGACCATGCTCCCATGCCCCAACGCCCTACCCCGTGGCTTAGCACCTGAACCAGCTGAGGAGAGTGGGGGGGAGGGGACACCTTCCCTGAGAGGAAGCGGGATGAGTGCCGCCGGCCCGGCCCTGCTTAAGGCACTGTCTATGCACAGGGGCTGTGACGCTGCAGGAGAGGAAACTTCCTCACTGTCAGTGTTCTCACGACCCCCACTCATGCTGAGGTGGTCACGTCTGGCTGTGACTGTGCCAGGTTTGTTCTGGGCACTTCACCCTTCACAGGTGTCCTCTCAGGGAGGCTCAGCTTTTGCCTCTTTATAAACACAGACCACGGAGGCACAGGAAGACCCAGTCACTGCCCAGGTCCAGCAGCGAGTGACAGGCACTTGATTCCACCTGTTTTGTCTCCTGAGGGCTTAGCTATTACCTATACTGGCTTCCTACAGGGCTCTCCCTTTAAGGCTAAAATGACACACACTTCCAGTGCGGCCCTGGGGTCTGGCCCCCTGCTCCCTGGCTAAACCCCCCCACTCCCCCCTCCGCCGTGTGCCCTTTGCCAGGCACACTGGAGCACAGCAAATGCACTTCTGCTCCAGCCAGGGCCTCTGCCGGGTGCCTCTCCCCGCAGGAAGCTCCTGTGTCACATGGCTTATGTCCTTATTTCCTCAGGTCCCTGCTCACATGTCAGCTGACCAGGAGGGCAGGGACTCGGCCTCCTTGCCTCTGCATCCCCAGCACCTAGAACAGTGCGCCCAGCAGAGGCAGGCATGCAAGAAGTATTAGCTGAATGGCTACGAATGCAAGCAAGGCCGGCAGGTGGCAGAGTGCACGCGAGCAAGGCTCCCACGCGGCTCTGGGCACAGGGACCAGCTGCCTCGCTGTGAATGGGAGGATGCTCCTCCTTCCCGGGGGGCTGAGAACTCCCAGGTCAGCCCTGACTCCGAGCCACGTGCCTGTGTTAATCATTAGCAAAGTTAGAAGTTTCAGGAGCTGAGGCTAGCTGAGGGGGAGAGGCTGCATGCTTCTCTGGCCAACCTGAAACCACAGGCCCCCGCTCCTGTAAGAGGAAATGACGACGGTTTGAACACCATGAGGCAGCTGTGCAAGGATTTAACCCGCACTTGGGAGTCAAAAGTCACCATTATGTATCCACTGAGAGCTGCTCTGTGTGTTTCACGATAAAAACGCATTGTGCACGAACAGTCACTTATAGCACTACCAAAGGACCGTGGAGACACCAGGCACCCAGAGCTAAGAGCTGGAATTGGATTTCTCACTAACGAATGACAGGAAACTGGACCAGGGCAGCGACATAGCTGGGGACACACTGACAAAGGAAGAACTCTGAGTGTTTGAAAGTCATCCTAAGCCTCCCAGGTGCTGGGCTTTCTCGACTCCCAGGCCCTGCCTGCAGCCCATCCCTCTCCCTGGCTCTTCGGGGGGGGGTGTCCTTGCTGCAGTGCTCTGGGGCACTTGGCCCCTGCTACCTGCATTTCTGTTAACTGTGCCTGTGACTTAACACGCACCCAGGGAACCAGACTAGACATGAGTCAAGGCAGGTCTGTGCTCCTAGTGCCCCAGTGTCTCCCTGGAACCAAGCGCAGATGGCTTTGGAATTAAGACGACGGCTGGACATGAGCCTGAGCTTGACGCAAGCCTGAGCTCGAAGGTCGGTGCACGATTCTGGGCAAATTACTAAATCTGAGCATTAGCTTCCCGACCTGTAAACTAACAGTGACAGCGCATGCGGCTTCTGTGGGAGTTACGTAACAAAAAAGATACTGAGGGTCCCTTGTAAATGTTAAAGGGCAACCAAGTAATAGTATTAGTAAATGGTGACGCAACAGGTCTTTACTAAGTGCTGTTAAATAAACAGAGTGCTAAAAATGCAGCCCCCACTCTGTGCTCCCCTTCTGACCCAGCAAACCTTGGGGGAGGAGGAAGGCAGAGTTGGGAAGATGATTCTGTGTCCACAGAACAGAGACAAGCAAACACTCTGGCCTTCCCCCATCAGCTGAGGTGGGGCTGCGAAGGGAGGCCAGTGCAGGCACCCGAGCACCCGGCAGGTGAGGCATCCCAGGCAGTGAGGGACAGCACTGCGGCAACACTAGCTACAAACCAGCTGGGGAAACAAGACATGTGAGTGTCAAATACCAGCAAGTGATTTATGTGCCCCATGGGGCTGACAGGAGAGACTGAGGCCAGCGCTGAAGCCTGGGAGATGCAGCAACCAGACCAGCTCAGCTGCCTGCGCTGCTCCATTTAGGTGCCTCCTCAGTGCTCACTTCTCTCATAATTTCAGACCCAGGTGTTTTATAGCTTCTGGATGGGTCTACCTGGGAGGCTCACAGACAAAAATCACCTTCACCAAACCTCCTGGTCCCACCTCCCTCTGCCCGGTCTCCCCGAGCTCCCCCTTACAGTTCACTCCTCACAGCAAGTTATTCAACAAACCCTGGCATCCTCTACAGCACCTCTTGAAGCCCCTCAGTGTCTCTATTCCATCTCCACTCTGCTGCTAGGACTGTTTTAAAACAGATCCAACACCCTCCATCTGAAATCCTTTAAGTGGCCTTCCCTTCCCACATGGTAAACACTACCTGACCCAGCGGGGCTCCCACACCTCCTGAGAAGCTACAACCCAGCGGGGCCCTGTGCCCTTGATTTGCTGGACTCTCTGGCCTTCCTGCAGCCACTCTTTTCCCGGCACTGCCCCTCCCCAGCGGTCTGTAGGCTTCCACGCACCACCTTCCTCCCCAGGACTCACTGGGAGCCAGCACCGCTGGCGTCTCCATGTCCTCCCCACGTCGGGCTGTGGTGGAGTTTAAGAGCAGGGACTGGCTCTCATTGTCCTCTGTGTCCCCAGTGCCTGACAAATGCTAGCCACACTGAAACCTCTTGGTAAATGCTTTTCGGGCCAATATTCATAGCAGAAGAATGTAATGCTCTGAATGAATTAGAAACACGAATAACGGGCCTAAGAGGCTGCCTTACCTTCGCACTCTGACGTGGGGAAGAGAGGAGAGTACAAGGCCTTCTCCCACCAGGTCTGCTTTTCTTGACGTCTAGTCATCCCTTGTACATCAGTGCTCAATACGGGGAACTGTTTAGATTGAACCAAATACAGAAAAAGTTCACAAACTTTCAGGATACAGAACAAATTCAATCACTAACTATGGACTACAACCCTAGTGTTTTTACATTGATGAGTGTTCTTTCCTGTTCTAGACAAGGGGAGTAAAACAGCCAAAGCCATCACAGCACAGAGAACTTTTCTTAAGAAGCACTTACACTGGAAGTGGAATGAAAATCTTCACGCACACACAATCCTTACAAGGCAAAAGCGTAATACAGGAAATACCCTCAAGTGAGGCAGATTTCTAGATCTCGGAGAGCAGAGATGACGGGGGTCCTGCGGCTCTGCTGGTATGGGGGGCTCTAGAGAAACGGGGACCCTCCTCTTCACAAGCCAGGCTCAAGGGGTCAAGGACGAGCAAATGGGACAGAAGGAAATTTTACAGGCAGTTATTGGCCAAAATATGTTTAAAACAGAATTATCTGCTTCAATGAGAACCAGGAGGAACCTGAAACTAAGGCCACATAGTACCACTGAGACTAACTCAGGTTCAAACCAGGACACGGCCTTTGAAATGAGGGGGAAGGACTCCGAGAGTGGGAGATCCACACTCCCTGCATCTCTGTGGCCCAGGCAAAGCGGCACCCAGACCCAAAGGGCACCCAAGTCTGAATCCAGGCTTCAACTCTCAAGTCCCAGCCAGATCCCACCCACCTGCCTGGGCAAGGCATGGAAGCGATGTGGCCAGCGGTCAACGGGCAACAGTGTCCTTGTGGGTGGTCAGCTGCAGTCAACACATGCGCCCTGGCACACTGGTGGCCAGGGCAACCCTCCTCCTCCACTGGCCTGACAGCAGGCTCTCCCAGGGTAAGGCCCCGTGTCGGTGTCTCTGTACCTCCCACAGCCCCTAGCACTCGACAGACGTCTGCGCAGTGGACAGGCCTGTGAACACTGCACACATCTCTATCGCTTTAGAAGACATTTCATTAGTGTTCAAGTTTAAAATCTGAACTGTTTTAGCAACTAATACTCACCAGTTCTCTAACAGGACTTTGTTACTCTCTTAAAGTATTTTATAGGTCTAGAACTTTTTGATTCAGCAATTGTGTTTTTTAATATTTAACAAAATAGGAACCAGCCTTCAAACTTTCATTTTCACTTAACCCAACTTTTCAGAAATACGCCTTGATCAGAAACGGGAGGAGAGTAGTACTGTCTACCCAGAGAGGTCAGGCAGCCATCACTATCTGCTGCAGCTTATTCTAACAATGAAAATTAGTACTTTGACCAGAGCAACAGAAACCAAGGCCAAAGGCACTGCCGAGGCTAGGCTTAATGCCGAGGCCAGCAATGCGATGATGTGCTGTTAATTCAAGGTGATCAAGTGCACCTTCGACCTGCTGCCCTTCTCTCTGAGACACCCCCAGTCTGTGAGTTACTTAGTGCTGCTCAGGAGCCCAGGGAAGGCTCCCTGGACTGAACTCCCTCCGTCATGCCCAGGGCAGCACTGCACAGAGGAATTTGGAGGGAACAGTTCCTATTTGAGAAGAAAATGCCCCGGCAGGAGTGGAGTGACGGGTGCTCTATGTGTGAGTGCAGTTACACAGCTTTCTCTGACTCCTCTCGTGAGGCCGTGGGAACAGGCGCAGGACAAGGGACAGAGAAAGGGTAAAGGACAGCACGAGGTCCGGAAGCAGGCAGGGGTGCCGGCTCCGGCAAGGAGCTGAGTCAGTGCGAACACGGGGTTTGGCATGAGGAGAACCCGACTGTACGCTTCTTAAGGGCAGGGACTATGTCTTATTTACCTTTCACCCCCAGGTGCAGGGCCTGGCACAACATAGATGCCCAGTATCTGAAGCAAAGACTCCACCCAGCCTAAAGTTCCCGATTAGCACCTTCTGTCTGTCTGTCCTGCTGAAACCACTGGTGAGATCACTCCAGTTTCTGCCACAGTTTTAAGAATTTTTTCTGCATTCTCCATGTGAGTGTCAATTCCAATGGCAGGGATTTTTTTGTCCCATTTTATGCTACACTGAACACATAATCAATGTATATGTATTATTTTTTTTATGCTGCTTTGTCTCCTGATTTCTTTGTTAAAATATAGTTAGTAAGCCATGGGTGCCTCAGTTGAATGAGAGTCATCCTATGCACCAAAAGGTCACCAGTTCAATTCCTGGTCAGGGCACATGCCTGGGCTGTGGGCTAGTAGGGTGTGCAGGAGGCAGCCAATTGATGTCTCTCACATAGATGTTTCTCTCTCTCTCCCCCCTCTCTAAAATAAATAAAAACATACTTAAAATATATATAGTTAATATACAATGCTATATTTGTCTCAGGTGTACAACAGTTATTCAACATTTAGAGACCTAAGGAAGTGATCACCACGGTAAGCCTAGTGACCATCGACACTGTCAAAGTTACCACAATATTGATCACATTACCTTTGCCGAATAGATATGCGTCATTCTATGACATCTTTCGACTTAGCTATTTCCAGCTTTTAGGTTGCACAGTAAAGATGACCGTGCTTTGCTTAAATAATGTGTTTAATGTATTAATTCAGCTTCTGGTTTGATAATGAAGAGAGCGAAAAAAGAATGAAAGAAAAAGAGCCGGGGCAAGCCAGGCACACCCGTCTGAGGACCCCTCCTCCCTCCAGACAGCTCCCTGGCTGGCCTCCTCACCGGCAGGCCTTCCATGAAACTGTGCCTGCACAGGAAGCCTGCCCCGATGCCACATTTATCATGGTGAACTCCTCCAGGCACTCTCCTTCCACACACCCTTGCCCAGTCCCGCTCCTTCCCACAGCATTATGTCCCAACAGACCACAGCACTCTGTGGTCACTGAGTGCACCTCCACCGACCAGCAACTTTGTCTGCTCCCTGCACCCAGCATCTAGAGCAGCACCCGGGCATAATAGGCTCTTAACAGTACGAGAGAAGAGAGAAGACAAACTGAACCCAGACAGCCTGACAGAAAAGTTTCTAGCAGCAGGTGTAATGCTCAGTGATGCTCAGAAGATGGAAGTTAGGCAAAGGCTCCCTCCCCGCTTTCAATTCCCACCGCACAGTCTTAGCCTGGTGAGAAGGGCTCTGGGTGCCTCTGTGAGCTGGGCTCTGGAACTGCCTTTGCCAGTCAGTTCTCAGTTATTTGGGTCACAGAAGGAAAAGAAAGCCTCCCATAAGCCTTGCTCTTTGGAAGAAAAGGAAGGAAATGTAAATGAAGAGATACAGAGTGACAGGGACCCAGAAGAGACACTACCCGGGCTGTTTGAAGCTGCCCTTTACTGAAAGGAAGTGCAAAACTGTGCAAAGAACTCCGGCTTGGTCCCTTAGACTGGGATGGGGCCAAATGCTCCTTCTGGACCTGCTGTCCTTGGTGGCCACAGGGGGACCCACTGCAGAGCTCTGTGGGCAGGCACTCAGCAGGGCGATGTGCCCAGCAGCGGGCATGGTCACCAGCACTGGTGGGCTGGGTGCCGCAGTCCCAGGATGTCCCACTCCCTCCGCTCATCAGAGCCTTCTGACTCCCTGGCACACTCTATGCCCGGCCACACAGCTGGCGTCCTCTCCTGAACTGCAAACAGGCAGGACCAAGCCTCTGCCTCTTTCCTGTGCTTGAAAATGCACGGCACCCAGCCGGCCACCAAGTAGATGACAGGATACTGTTGCCAGAGCTATGCACAAATGGATGCCTGAGACACTGCTAGCCCTCGGGAGCCATGAGCTACTGTTGGCAGTGGCCTGCACACGTGAGGAGTGCGTTTCCAGCCTCTTTACCTTCACTCACTAGGCTGTTCCTCCTGCCCAGTGTGCCTGCCTCCTTTCTGCCCGAGCCCGCAGGCATCCTCACAAAGCCCCCCGACTCTCACAGGCTCGGAGGGCTCTCCTCTGTCTCCCACGCACCCTGTGCTCACCTGCACCACGCCACCTACCATGTTGCCTAAAACTGCCTAAAAGACAAGGGACTAGCTGGGTAAATGATGGTACGTCCATACACTGGAATAGTGTGCAGAACATAAAAAAGGAAGGGTGATTACAATAAAGTGCGATTTCAGTAAAAAGATAGGAGGAACAGGTGTGAACATATACTTGCTTAAATGCAGAAAATACCCTCAGGGAGACACCAGAACTCCTCATTGTGGCTGTTGCTGGGGAGGGACCTTTCCACTGTGTAAGATCAGATTTTCAACCACATGAATGAATTACCCACTTGAATTAAAATAAATGACCTGTTTACAGACTTGTCTTCAGGCTAGACTGGAATCCTCGAGGGCAAGGACAATGCCCTGTTCATCCAGGGCACCTAATTCAGTGATGTGCATGTGACAGGTACGTGATAAATGTTTGCCGAATCAAAGGTTTGAAAGGAATCGTAATTCGTGCTCCTGGGCACCAATTCTACTAGAAATCCTACATGCTTAGTCCACTCGCTCTGACATAGGCACGCAACTAGTGACTTTTACAATGGGGCTCCTAGACTGCCCTTGGTAAAGTGTGTCCTCACTCGGGGAAGGGGAAGAGCCTGCAGAAGCTCCCAAGGCTGACCGGGCAGTGAGGGTGCAAAGGCACACACGCTGGTTCCAGCCTGACCCCAAGCTGTCCTTCCAGGCCACTCTCTCCACCTCTCCCCCCTAGGAATCTACGAAGTGGGCTCCGATGGGCTCTAAACTGTGGTGACGCTGCCAAGACAAGGGTTGGTGGTACCAACAACATCGAGACCATCAGGTGACCCCACAATGTCCTCTGAGGACTACTGGTGGCTAAAAACTTGCAGACAGCCCAGAATTCTGATAACACATGAACACATCAACATACGAGAAGCGCAGGAATATGGAAGTGCAGTAGCGCGATGCGGCATCAAGCTCCTTCCCTCCTTTTCTTTCTTCCCAATCTGGAGCCAGTGAGATACAAAGTACAGAAAGGAATATTTAAGGGTGGAAGGCGGGGCAGCGGACACACAGATAAAGGCCAGCAACACTGGCTTTGTTCTCTGCAAGTTAGGTTCGGTGTTTGAATGTGATTGGATCCCTGTCTCCAGGCCCTCCAGGCAGGCTCCTTAGAGCAGCTTCCTGGCGCCTGTGAGCTTCCTGCTGTCACACGCACCCAGGTCCAGACCCGGGCGCTGACCAGCAAATGAGGAAGGCACGGTCTGCACCCATAAGGAGCTTAAAATCTAATGAAAGTCTGTAAGTGACTCGTGAAGAATGGAAAATGCAATTAAGAGGCAAGCAATGCATGGAAAATTAAGAGAAGGGAGGTACTGCTTCTGATGCAGGAGGGGGTGGAGTGGGAGTTGAGAGGAATCAGGGAACGTGCCAACGAGGGAGGTGGGATCTGAGGGCCTCATAGCACAGGTAGGATCTAGATGAGCCAAAGGTGGGTGGGGTGTGCAGGACAGCTGGGAGGAAGGGCGACACTCATCTGCTCTCAGACCACAGGGGTCATGACCTCTAACCACCTCCAACTGTCTTTTTAACTGTGTTCCTGAGAAAGGCCAGGTGCTGCTCTATCAAATAATGGCGGGAAAGGGGCAGATCACTGTGCTTCCTCATGAAACAGGTAGTTGTGCATTCAGTGTTGTTTCTTGTATAATCAATTTAACCTCAAACCACTCCTTAGGCACAAAGGGTACACCGATTCCCAGTAACAAAACTACTACTCAGTTGTCAGATGTAACAGACAATTCCCATAGCTTCAGGGGTATGTACTATGTATAAATCGAGGTACATTTGTACAGGTTCTGCAGGTTCTGTAGCCGTTTTCCTGCACTTAAATTGTGGGTTCGGTTTTACATGCACCACGGTGTACTGTAGAGAACTCAATGCAGGTTCCACTGACTTCAGTGTTTCAGAGGCAGTTAGAGGGACTTGCTACTTCTGAAGAGCAAAGTGTGGTGGGCAGTCAGACAGACATGAGCAAGGCAAGGATGGGCCAGATACAGGAAGTCACCATGGCAGAAAGCCCCGGGTGCCTAGCAACAGACAAGTGCAACGTGGGACCTTGTCCCCAGGGTGACCTTTTGTCCCCTAGCATATCTCGCTGGTCATGCAGTTTGGAGCCCCGACCTTTCCTCCCGAGATAACATCTAGGCCTCAGTTGTATTTCAGCTCCAGGCCCAGAAAAGTAGCAAAACCAGACAAGAGACCCCACAGCTGACATCAGGACCAGCTGCATTGGGTAATGACCCCTGGCGCTGACCAATCAGCAGATAGCATGACCTAGAAAGAGCACCCCTGGAAAGCTGCTCAATATTCTATCAAGATCTTCCCCTGGGACCTCCCTTAAAATCTCCCCCCTTAAAACCCTTAGGAGAGAGGACCCAGCACTCTCCCTCCAGGGAGCATGCGTGGGCCTTTCCCCGCTCCCCCAAGCCCTCACCTTGACCTTCCTCACGTCTAAGCTCCAAGGCCCCTTTCCTTTGCCTCTATAATCTGTTTCCTAAGGCCATTTCTGCTACAAATTACTTCTGCCTCTATGATTTTCTAAAATGTTCTCTTACAGTCTGAGTATCGGCTCTGAATTCTTTCCTAGCCAGAACTCAAGTACCAAGGTGGTTTGACCCCACTGTTCTAACACCTGGTACCATTCCCGCTGCCACCAACAAAAGGGCCTTTTGAAGAGTAAGCGCCACCCCAACTCATCAACTGTGGAAGCTGTAAGGCTTATGCATTAGGTTCTGCTTTAAGCATAATATGTGCATATTAAGCCAACACATAAGACTCTTACATCCTGTGATTTGTTTTAAAATGTCTTTTCTCTGCAGAAAATGTCTAGTTCAAGTTTCTAAACATCAACCATTTTAAGTCCTTATGTAAAATGATAAGAATGATTAATTTTAAGACAGTTATGCTCATTTCCCAATAATTTAACCCCATCTTTCCCTGCCTGATGTGGCTGTTCTTGGGGTCAAGTCTGATCTAATTCCTTTATCAAATAAACCCCCACACCCCCCAAACATACCTCCTCCAGCTGTCCAGAAGGAGCGGGGTTATCTTCGTAAGCAGGGAACTGACAACCTGCTTTGCAACTGCAAAGATTATTAACTTCTTCCTCACATTGTGCCATTATTTTACAATTTGCTTCCGAGCTTTCTAAATTGATATCCAGAGATTCGCTCATGCTACATTCCAAACACTGGCTCTGCTTTCCCGCTGGCAGGGTCCCAGCTGGCTCCTCCTGGGAATCCAGTGACGTCTGGGCGCTCTTTTCCATCCCAGACCTCTTCAGCCTGGGGAGGAACCTCCCCGACTCCAGCTCCGACTGCCCGTAGTAGTGGCCTTCTTTCTCCGCATCCTCTTCGAGCGGCGTGAGGTCCGCCTGCGGGTCTTCGAAAGCGTCGACCTGAGGAGGAACGGGGACATGGGCTTCGTCTTTCTCAGACTCAAACTCAGACTCGCTCCCTCCTCCCGGGGACAGCTCAGACGCAGAGATCGGGCGGAAATGAGTCCTAGGGGAGATCCGAATAGCCCTGTATTGTGTTCTGTCCACGCCACATACCCTGGGGTGAAAAACTTCACTGTCTGAATCGGAGCAGAGGATTGACTTCGGTTTAAAACTAGGGCTGAAAGACGCAATCCCTTCCGGTTCGAATGAACATTCTACGTGGAGAACCTGTGAAAATGGGTTGTTTAAGTCGAAGGAAGAGAATGAATATTCAAGTCCAGGATCTTCAACCTGAAAGTTACCACAAGCTCCCAGTAAGTCTTCATGGAAGACAAAAGAAAATCCCTTATTCAATCCATTCTCCCCGCTCCTCGGCGGGTCACTCTGCTCCAGCGACACGAAGGGCTTCCACAACTGCCTGTGGCCCGGAGCGAAGCTGTTTCCCGGGGTCATGAAGACATCCGTGCCCGCGATAGTCACGACGTCGGAGGCCGCGCACTGCAACAAGCTTCCTTTCATGTGGCTGGGCGGCACGACGGCCCACTCCCCGTCGCTACTGAAGCTTTTCAGTTCTCCGTAAACCCCTCCAAGAATGAAGGTGTTCTCTTTCTCTTGGGCTCCATCCCAGGGCTTGGAGGGAGTCGTATAGTCACCACCGTCCACCTTGGAGAGCTCACTAGAAACAAAAGCTCTCTTCTCCAGGTTCTCTCTCTGTCCCTCCCACAGATGGTACTCGGACCTCTGCACGGCCTTGCTGGGCTCCTGCAGGGGCTCCGCTTTCCCTTCCGCATCCAGACAGCAGCAGTAGTTATTTACATCTGTCGGAAACAACTCGTCAGCAACTCTCTCTACTTCTACCAGAGCCACAGGACTCCTATCTGCCATTTTTGTCCAAATGTCTTTAATAACCCCTGAGCTGTAGCCATCTCCACGCGGGCTGCTTCCACCACACACTGGTGCAGTTTCAAAGGTTTTGCTTTCTGGCTTTTGCTCCAGCTGAATCCCACAGACAGATTCTAGTTTAGATTTTTTTTTGAAAACTACCGTGGGAATTTCTCCTAAAGTTCTACTATTTTGTTGGCAAGTTTCATCTTGCAGAAAATCTAGAAGTTCTTCATCTACATAATTTGACGAGACTCTAGGAACGACATAATTAACATCTTCTGCGTTGAACTGCGTGGATTCTTCGAGCTGAACGCCTACAGTCTCGTTGTCGGAGCGGGTTTCTTCTGAGTGGGACCACGGACTACAGGTTCTCGTGGAGAGATTAGAACAGTGTTCGTTCTCTTCAAAGGCACTATTTCTGGTCCAAATCAGCAACCTGGACTGGGTTCTCCCGAGCACGTTCGCACTAGAGTCTGTCTCTTCTTCCCCCAAGTTGAGTGTTTCAAAAGAAAACGGTAAAATAGAATTACTGCATTGCACTTCAAACACTGAGAAGCAGGTGCTCGAGCTGGGCCCCTCGAGCGCATCGGAGAAGAGCTCCTGGCCGCCAGCCAGCAGGTGCGGGCTGGGCGCGCCCGCGGGCGACGGCCGCGGGGACTCGCCCCCGAAGCTCTCCCCGTCCGCGTCGCCCGAGCTGGACGAGCCGCGCTCCCAGAACCGGGCCAGGCTGCCCAGGTCCCGCAGGGACAGGCCCTCGGCGCCCGCCGGGCTGGGGGAATCTGTCCATATTGCACGCTCCCCTCGCAACTCCATCCCGTCTAACACTAAGCAACATTCTGCCTCGAAGTCGGTTCGCTCTCTGCTTTTCTGCCGAATCATGTTCAGGATCCGACTTTCTCCGAGCAGCGCGTCTGAGGCACCGGGATCCAACGTGGATTGATCAACGCCCACTTCACAGAAGTGCGTAAAGTCCGAGAGATGAATATCATCCAGGTAGCTGTCCCCCCGCGGGGGGCAGAGCGCGGGCCCCGCCAGGCCCTCCTCCCCGCCGGCCACGGCGGGCGTTTCCACGAAGCGGCCGTCCACGAAAGTGCCGGCCGCCAGGAGCGCGCCGCGAGCCTCTCCGCGGCCCCCGCGGGGGCCCGGCCCCGAGCCCCAGGCGGCGGGCGCGCGCGCGCCGGGCGGGCTCCGGTAGCTGGTCTCGAGCTTGCTGCGCCGGCCGGCGGGCAGCAGGTAGTGCGCGATGGGCTCCGTGTACCACTGCGGCTCCTCCCGGAGCCCCCGCTCGCCGCGGCCGCCCGCCGGCCGCGCTCTGCCCGCCGCGTCCCCGCCGCCCCCGTCCTCCGCCGGCCTGCGCGCGCGGCGGCCCGGCGGCCTGCCCCCCGGGGCGCCCCTGTCCGCCTTCTCCCTCTCGCCGCGCCGCGCCGCCGGCCTGGCGGGCCCGCTGCGCCCCTTCCGCAGCCGGGCGTCCCGCGCCCGGGGCCTCGCCCTCACGCCCCTGGCGGCCGCCCTGGGGTCGCCGTGCGTTCCGCTGGAGCTGGAGCCCGCCTCGCTGGAGCCCGAGGACCAGGAGCGCGGCCGCGGCTTCCCCTCGGGCCGCGGCCGGCCCTGCTTTCTGCACGCGGCGGGCCTGTCCCCCGCGGCGGCGCCCCATCTGCTCTCCGGGTCGCGCTGACTGCCGCCCGGCGCTTTCTCGGGCACCGGGGGGCCCTGGGCGCTCGGCTGCCGCTCCCCGGCCCCGGGGGAGGAGGTGTCGGTGCTGGCGGGCGGGGCGGTGGACGTGCAGGACGAGGAGCTGCAGGAGCCCGCCTTGGCCGAGTTCCACACCGTCGCGGTCTCCTGTGGGCACACCGGCTTCTCCGACAGCGGCGGGAACGCCTCGTAGTACCTGCAAGACAGCGGGCGTCAGCGCGCTCACATCGCAGGACTAGGGACCCTCGGTCACCAGGGACAGGGCCACGCCCTCCCCGGGCGCCGAGGTACGCAGCAGGAGAACACTAAGATGTCTAAATAGTTTCTGTCTTCAAAGTCTGAGTTTTAATTAAAAGCCACAGTGAGAAACAGGATGCAGTGGCAAAGTGTCATCCCTTGAGATCTCTGACTCTCACTGTCGCTCAGCCACCACTGTGCTGTGACACGAACTCTACTCCATGCCCTGGTCCCTCTCCCCGCTGTGGGGTGAGGGCTGCAGGGACACGCAGCTGAAATGCTGTACAAGAAAGCAGTTCAGAGCACAAACTCTGAAATCACAATTCCTGAATTCAAACCCTGCCTTACTCTCCAGCTGTGTGACCTCAGGCAGTTACTTAACCTCTCTGAGGCTCCATTACAAAAGGGGGGGGGCAATAACAGTACCTGCCTCACAGAGCTGTGAGGAGTAAGGCATTAACTGTGAAATGAGTCCCAACACCACCTTCTTAAGTGACTTGTTTCTTCTCAGAAGGCCAGCACAATGCCAGGCGTTAGGTAGACCCCCAGAATTAGTGGGGCTTACAGTATGCATGTGTTCAGAAAAGAGAAGGCTAGCGAGGCCAGGACAGTTAGAGAAAGTGGACCACGGTGAGCCTTGGCATTCCAGAGACCTAGCAGTGTAGTGAGGACCACCTGTGAGGCGCAGGACTATGTGGGACACAAGACGTGCCCCCAGGACCGCAGCCTGATTAGACCAGCCACTCCTGGAGTGCAGGGTGGGAGGTCAGGGAGGCTGGCTTAGAGGGCTTGAAACCAAGGGAGCACAGTTTTCAGTTTGCTGAGAAACTGGTGGCCACGACAGACTTCACAGCAGGACAGACTGCAGTGGAAGCATCCAGAGTCAGGCCAGCACCAGAGACTGTCACTCTGGATCGACATCAAGGTCACCCATGGAGCGATGAAAGCCAGGCTGCAAAGGGCCTATATCTGACTTTCCCCTTCAGTCTGTACTGGAGCTAACAGAAATACATCCTGTGCCTCATGTAATTTTTAATGTTCTAGATGTCGCATTAAAAGCATAAGAAGAAACAGGTGACATTAACTTCAGTAATACATTTTACTTTAACCAAATGTAACCACGATAACATCATTTCAACATGTAATTGATATTAAAAGATATTAATAAAATAGTTTACATTGTTTTTCGTAATAAGTCTGAAATCTGGTGAGAATTTGCATTCACAGTACATCTCATTTTGAAGTGGCTGCATTTCAAGGGCTCAGTAGCTGCACATGGCTTACGGCTACTACGCTGGATAGCAGGCTTACACAAACCAGCCAAATGCGACTTTTTCCTTAAGTTTCAAAAGTTCAAAAGATTCAAATAAAATGTGTAATAAAGAAGTCTGCTCATGATTCAGCTGACTTTAATATTAACCACTTACGAAGAGAGAACTAAAATCATCTTTAGCAAACGTCTGAAAAGGCCATGACCCGCCACGTCCCCTCTGGAGTCAGCAGTTGGGCACCTGGTTTCCTGCATGGGAAACGCTGGCTCACGGGACAGTGGGAATGTCAATGGTCACAGGACATGAACGTTCTGTAAACCACCACCTGCTGGCTTTGCTCACTCGCTGCACAAACACTGACTTAATACGTATGTGAAGGATACAGTCATCTTACTCACCTCTCGACTGTGTCAAGTACACAAGCAAATGTTTCCTGAATTACAAAATACGTAGCTACATACAAGACGACAGACAGACACTGTAAACCATGCAGCAATTCTCGGTCTGACTTTAGCAAACGCAGGCTTCATCACTGCATACAGTCTTACATACATTTCCACTTGATCCTTTGCAGGAGGGGACAATTCTGCCTCTGGAGAGGGAGACCCCTCTAACTTTTTGTGAATCTTCTCTTCTGTTACAAAACAAAAATTTAGAAAGATTTGTCATGTTTTTAAAATTTTCTCAAGTAACTTTAACAGAAATTATGTAGCCTCTTGTGGCTTAATAAGAACTCTATAGTAGTTTTGTCTTTTTAATAAAAATCCATTTCTCCAGTGTGCCAGAGGGAATTCTCTGGCTGAGCCACAGGAACGCTGGGCTGAGAGGTGAGGCCTGTTCATCTCGTCAGGAGCCAGTGCTCTGGAGTCCCTTAATCAAGAGACTGAAATCCCCTTATTAATTACACCAGAAGGAGGGAACATCTGCTTAGATTCCAAAAATACCTTCTCACAAAAAGTCTCATGGACTTTTGTACTGACCCACCTTAACTACTGCTAAGCTGCAAAGAAAATTCTTAATCACCGTTCACAATCTGTGGCGTAACATCTAGGTGACTGGGGCTGTGTTTCAACTAAAACAATCAAAAGGCTCTACCCTTCGCTTAGCTCAGGACACTGGTGGGATTAAACACAAACACGCCACACCCTTAACAGGAGGCTCATAGCTTGGTGGGCAGCAAGATGAGCTTGCCGAGGGCAAGGAAAATAAAGATCCTAACCTTAGCCTATAGCTCTCACTCTGAGGGCTTACAGAAAAGTTGGGGAAGAACTGGAGGGCTCATGAGTCAAAATGACTTAATGAGGTTGTCAAGCCTGCCTTACCCCCAAAATTTGAGAGTCAAAGCAGAAGTTCCTTCCAAACCTGAGATAATTAGTGTTGACACCTACTTTAAGGCCTTGGTGTCCAAACGGAGATATTAACAGGGTCACAAGCGCGGGAAAGAGAGGTATTGCTCCTGACCTCCAAGCTTCTATTTGCAGAGAGACAAAATGAGCCGGCTCCTCTCTCTGAGGGCACCTGTGGGTCACTGCACTCTAGACAGCAGGGCTCTACCTACAGGTGGCTGCGGAGGGCTGGCCCATGCTGAGCTGAGGACACACTGAACGGACTTGAGGGCGTTGCTGTTCCTGTTTGGCCCAATTCTAAGATCTCCTTCCACCCACTCTCGGTGGCCATGCCCAAGTGCCCAGACAGCCCTGTGCAGGCTGTGCCCCCACCTTGCTTGCTCTGCAGGTCTTTCAGTCGGGAGCAGAGCTCCTCCACCAGCGTCTCAATTCCAGAGCTCTGTGTGAGAACAAAGACACATCAGCTCACTGCCAGGTGTGTAAGAAGCAAGTATCTGCATTCTTTTGCTTAAATATAAAGGTTTTATGAAGAAATTTTCCACGTCCCAAAAGAAATACATCATCGATATTTAAATGAACACAAGAGTTTGAAAATTATGTGTTTGTAGATACAATTTAGTATACATACTTTACTAATTAGGTACATTCAGTGGTACTTACTGATAAAAATCACTCTGTCTTCCCAGGGGTATAGCATCTTGCTGAGGGGGCAGCTTAAGGACCTAAATGCCCATTGTAGGCTAAAAGTCACCATCTCTATTTGCTACCTATGTCAACAAGGTCTTGTACCGAACTCGATACAAAGAAAAATCACAGCCCTGGCTGGTGTGGCTCAGTTGGTTGGAGCACCATCCCCATGCACTGGAAGGAGGGGGGCTCGATTTCCGGTCAGAGCACAGACCCTGGGTTTGATCCCCGGTTGGGCCTGTGCGGGAGGCAACTGATCAATGTTTCTCTCTCCCTTCTTCTCTCTAAAATCAATAAAATAAATAAATAAAGACACATCAGTTAAAAAAAAAAATCGCAAAAAGTTCATCTGAGTCCTTGAGGACCTCACAGTCTAAAGAAAACGAGGTGATTTTTTGTTCGTAGATGAGCACTCAGGCCTGCAACAAGGGGCAGTACAGAAAACAGGCCGACACTGCCAGCTTTGTTTTCCTTTATGGGTCATGGACAAGTACTGGTTTCTATGCAGAAACAGGCTAAAACTGAAGGAAAGAGCATGTCAGACTCTGAAACTGGGAAGGTAAGACTAAGAGCCAACCTTTAAAGAAAAATGAATGTTGGAAACAGGCACAAGCAAATGATCTTTTACTCATGTAAACTTTTAAACTTTAAAAATTTTCCATTCTCACAAGATGAAAGAAAAATCTTTCACAATGTATAAAAAAAACTGAATGTATTTTCAAGCAATCTTGTACTTATTCAGTGGCCAAAAGTATTTAAACAGAACAGAGCCTCCCTAGGTGGGCAGCGCCAGAACAGGTGCACATGACTGCTCGCCCTTCGCCCTCCTGGGCCTGGAGGGACTAAAAATAGAACTTCGTCCCACTCACTGAGCTCAAAATGACTCAGCACAAGTTTTACAGATCTCCCAAGCAAGAAGCCCGGCCCTCACGCAGTCTGAGCCGCAAGAAACAGGTCACAACAAAAACCGTTAATTGTAAACGATAGTTACACTCTATCCACATCAGATCACAGCTTCCACTAGGAGACAGGACGGAGGGAGACAGGGCAATGGGCCAAAACAGAATTGTTCTTTCCTGAAAAACCCCTTACACGCCTCGGCAGCTATTAGTCATAAACAGGCTCCCTCCGACTACACAATTCCATCGGAAAGGCTCTGCTTACCATAGTGTCCGAGGTGGGACGAGTATGGCCGCTTTATTCCACTTCCTCCAGACCACGAACCTAACACCAGTGTCAGCTGACAGCCCGCTGCTGCACGCTGTTCTGTACACAAGCCTATGTCACTATGTTTCTGAAGCCAGTGCCAGTCCCAGTGTCGAGCTCCGAGCCCCAGGGATCGCTGGCCTCTGCCTCTTCCTCCAGCACTAACGAAGGCGCCGGCCATGTAACTGTCCACATGTGTGTCAGAACCATCACGCAACCTAGGACTAGATACTCTCTCATGCTTTTTCCTGGAAATCACCTCCACACAACTGTAAAATGCAGTTGCCCTGGATAGTAACACAATGTAGAAGTATATATATTTGCTCTCATATATAAATGGCAAAGAAACAATAAACTTACTGCTTAACTCTGTGCGTAAAAGCAAGCTCTACCCACCAAGCTCCTGTCTCCTTTCCTTGCCTCGTGCAGCACCCTACGTGTGTGCGCGTGCGAGTATGTATACATATTTAATCATTAGACCCCTGGGTTATCATAACAGCAAACTGAGAAGCAAAAAGGGCCACCAGAAGCAGCCCTTGCACCCTATCTTTCCCTGGCAGGTGCTCCAAATTGTTAATCTGAGGCTGTTAATGAAAAATTATATTTGCTTTCCCAACTATAATATGAACCACTAGATAATCTTAATAATCGTGTTTTAATAGTATACCATATCCATAAGGCACTGAAGAATACTGAGAGCCTATAATATCTTAAGTAATAAATTATACCACATTTTAATGACAACATGCTGTAGGTGGGAACTGCTGACGTTCTACCACTTAACCCCAGAGCTGCCTTTTCTAACGATAAAGGGGACAAAGCCCACTGGGCCGCATCGAGCGAGCGGTGAAGCTCTGCACACATCAGGGCGCTCCCAGATTCCAGCTACAGCACTCACACCTGGAAACCGCAAGTCACATGCGGTCGCTGGCAAGTGCCAGGACATGTTCGGTAAGCGGCTTTCCAAACGCATCATCATTGGTTTCTTCACTCAGTCAGTCCACAAACATGAGCAGCCCAGCGTGTCAGGCAGGACAGACACAGGTCCCTACCCTCATGGCATTTACATTCTAGTAGCTCTTACTTCTCAGAGGAAATGGCGAGTGCAATGTGTTTGGACCTGGGGCCCAAGGCCTGGCTCTGAATTCCTGTCCTGCCACAGACTCGCTGGGTAGCAAGGGTGTGAGTGTCGCTTGTAGTCTCTGAACAGAAATGGGCCTGTGCTTTGCAGTTAACCACAGGCCTCACCTCTCCCTATCATCTTACTCATTTAGCTTCCTCCTTGGCCCCACAGAGACCCGTGAGAGTACAAGTTCTGGGTAAGATCAACAAGCAAACAGCCTATCATTTAACCTGCTTCCCAACAACCCAGCCCATCAACCCCAACATGCATACCTAATTGCCTTTTCAAAATCTCTGCTTCGCTCCTCTCACATTCAACTCTCCATTCATACCCACCCACAAGACAGTGCTCCTTTCCTCATTTCCTCGGTAAATGAAAATTCCATTCTTGCAGTTGCTCAGACCAGAAACTTCGGCTGTCTTCCTCGGCCTCTACCTTTTCTTCCACCCACATCCGATCCTGTCAGCTCTACCCTGGAAATACGTGTAGAATCCCACTGGTCCTCACTGTTACCCCTCTCTGCTCCAACCTCTAAACTCCACAGCTTCTCAGAGGAAAAGCAAAGTTCTCATAATGGCCTACAGGTTCCCCTGAGTGGCCCAGCTGCTCCTACACCCTAGGAGACAGGCCTAGGCTGCTTCTGCAGGATGGCTGTGACCACAGCAGGGCTGAGCTCCTCAGCCTTAGTCTCCGCTGGCTTCTCAGGGGCTGGCCTGTAGGGGGAGCACAGTGCACACAGAGCGCCAGGCAGGGACCACGTCAGTTTAAGTGCTCACTGAGTGACAATGATTATTGTTTTGATGCTCTTATTATTACCCAGAGTGCATTAAATGCAAACATCTGTATGCAAAGAAACAATTAATATATGTGGTCAAAATTAGCCTTGGAAGTGCACTGCCATGAAATCCTTTACATGGCTTTTGTAGAGACAACCCAGCCTAGCACGCAAATAATATATGTGTGAAACATTAAGAGGTCGTGTGTACTTTTACTGGCAAAAAGAATTTTGCTGGTGTAAGAACATGAACAACTGCAGTAAGACCCCCTGTACCCAGGGCACAAGGCTCTAAGGCTCTCTTCATAACCACAGACCCAGGCAGTTCCCGGTATATACCTCACCAAGCTCCCGCACATGCCTGGCACACTCACTTCCTCAGCTGCTTTTAATGAGGTTTAAAAAACAGTCATGATTAGGAAAAACAATGCGACATTATTTTATAAGACGAGAAAAATAAGACAGGACAAAAGTGCTTCACTGGGCTTGAAAACAAAAATCCCACCTGGACAGCCAGGCAAAGGGAAGCTTTTTCCCAAAGACCAACGTAAGGAACCACAGATCTGCACCGGCCACCATCCCGGCCGGCACTGTTTCCACCTCCACCCGACTCTCAGCACGCCGCGGGGCCTCCACCGACTCCACGCAGGAGCTGGGCCTGGCACCACTCCACATTCTCTCACGGTCAGCTGCAGCGGCCCTTGTTTTCACTCAGCTTCCCTGTGAGTCGAAGGCTGGAGTCATTTCTCAGTAACTCGGGTCCAAACCAGAAATAAGATCCTTTCCCAGATTCAAACTCCCTGCTCATGCTTTCCTCCCAACCATGACTCAGCAGCTTCTTTGGATTTGTTCAAAGAACTTACCTGCACTAACCTCTCACTTCTAAAAACAGCCTGCACTCTGAATTCCTTTAAAAGCTCCAAATTACCAATCTTCTCCCTTCGTGCCATGTAGTAACCACCTTTGGGGACTGTCCACCTGCCCCCTTCTCTGAGAGCTGCTCATCACTCAGGCCCCACCACAGGACTCCATCCCCACTCCATCCCCTCCCCACAGCTTCTCAAACAAGCAGTGGGCCCTATCCAAGCCCAGCCAGGCAGGCTTTCCTAACGGCACGGAGATGGGCACTACCTGCAGTGGTCAGGCTGGGCTGGGGCTGGCCCACTCCCTTTTTCACCATGTATGTGCTGAAGGTGAGAAAGCCAGACTTCAGGTAGAGAGGGAAGGACCCAGAAGCAGAGAGAGAAGCAAAGGAATGACTGTGGTCATTAGAGACAATGGCTCTGGAGCCTGCCCATCACTCAATTCCGTTCAGGCCACTCCTGAGGCCACCACAGCTCCTGCACTTGGCTTTGGTGAGATCTCCCGTCTCCTCTATGTATAGTCCCATTTTTCCTACTCTTTGTAATAAAATGGTATCTGACTAAATAGCCACATGAGCTGTAACTTCCAAATTCCTACCCCATAGCATATGAGGCAGTAGCTTCAAGAAATCAGAAGTTAACAAATCAAAGGGGTGGGCAAGAGGAGGACAGCGGGGCAGGGAAAGGGGGACTCTTTAAAACCCGAGCGTTCAATTCGGTTAGAAGAAACTCAGTACCTTCTACCTGACCAGTGCTCTCTCTCAGGCACCAGAACCTGAAAGGGTGGGCAAGGAGCAGTCATAACAGGAAGACAGGTGAAAAGTTGCAGGTTCAGATGTGAGGCCCTAACGCTGGAAGCATGCATGAGTTCCCGGGGTACACGCTCTCCCAGCCAGTTCTGAGCAGGATGCACAGCAGAGGAAGGCGCTGGACAAGCTCTGACAGGTATGTGTGGTGGGCGGTAGCCAGACAGAATAGCTTCTAGATTATCGAGTGTGCCACAGCTGCTTATCCCAACACAGATCATTCCATAGCTTAGTCCAGAAAGGAGTTTCTGGCGGTGGGGAACAGCTCTAGATCCCTGTATGAATCCTCTCAATTTATTTCTGTATTGTAAAGGTACTTAAACTACTTATCTCACGAATAATGGTAAAAGCAAAATAATTTCCTAAGTAATTATCATCTCAGAGATTGCATCTTATAATGAGTAATAAAGAGTTCTTAGTACTAATTTAAAAAGGTGACTATACTATAAAACTATTTTGTTATTTCAGGATGAAGGACATGAGAAATATTTTATATGAAATGTTAGAAGATTAATAAAATAATCATAACATTTTCTAATATACAAATAAAAAATTATAAATCAGAAGCAAATACAGTGTTCTTAACATATGAGCACTGCTATCCCACGTCTAGGAATGTATCCAAAAGAAATATATAGCCCTGGCCGGGGGGCTCCGCTGGCTGGGCATTGTCCCGTGCACTGAAAGGCTGTGGGCTCGAGCCCCAGTCGGGGTGCGTATGGAAGGCAACTGATCGATGTTTCTCTCTCACATTGAAGTTTTTCTCTCTCTCTCTCCAAATCAATAAAAACACATCCTCAGGTGAAATTTTAAAAAATAAATAATAATAATATAAACCATGGGAAAAGCCACACATGAAAATATCCTGGAGAGCATAACAAAAAATCAAGAGGAGGCTAAATACCCAGTAATAAGAAGTATATCATATTGTTGCTGGAACATTATTTGATGAGACACTGCTTAGCCACTAAAAAGAATAAATGCATTAACACGGTGAAATACACGGTGAATGGGGAAAGGATGTAAAATTTTGTGTACACTCTAATTACAATGATATTAAGACGGCACATATAAAACTACAGTTTACATATATGACATATGTGTAATACCATGAAGAAAAAAGTAACCATGTTTCTGTTGCGGTGGTAAGATAACAAGAATTTTTCTAAGCTTTCTGGTGACGGTGTTTACATGTAAACTTTTTAATCCCCCCCACCCCTTTTCTCCTAAGTATTAGAAACGAAATGGACACTCACCTCATCGGAAGCAGATCGAAGACACTGGACAGCAGCCTGTTTTTTCATCTCCTCTAGCGTGAGGTCTGAGCACTTTCTCTTATTCCTTCCCCACTTCCTGTCAGCTCCCTTCTCCCAGCCCAGGAAGCTGTCATTTTCCTAAAGTAAGACGAGCGAGTTTCAATGACCGAGCGTAAGTAACAGGTTTCACATGTGGTTACTTCCCCACACGGACACCCCTACCACACGCATTAATCCATAAACTTGTGCCCACTCATCAAAATCCAGTGAGAGGCGGAGCACTTCAGGGTATCTACCCCTGAGATTGATTACTTATGATTTATTACTTATGATCTTAATAAATCTGACCCATATATTTATAGTAAGTACTAATAAACTCAGACATTTGTAGGTAAACTCAAGTATTATTTAAGTTTCAGTATGAGTCCAAAACTATATACACAGTTAAGTGTCCTTGACACTTCCCACGCTTTAATAGTGAGTGTCCAGGGTTTAAGTGGTTAAATCCCTATCTCTGTATCTTGTAGTCTTAAAAAAACAGATATAAAATATGTTAGGTTAGTACCTGAAGTTTATTTTTCCCTTGACTTTTTATGCCCATTATAAAAATCTGAAGAAAATACGAAAAGCAGGCGAATCACCCATGACCTACTGCCAGGGAAAGCTAGGACAGTCTGGTTGGCTTCATCTGGGCTTTTCCTTAAGCTTTAAACACATAGTTGAATTCACACTAATTGTATAATTCTGCCTTTGATGTAACTTATTATGTTGTGAACACTGCCCCCATGTTATTATGAATTCTTTGGCTACATAATATTCCAAGATGTTAAGTTTACTTAGCTATTTCCCTAGACTGGGACTTCTTAAATTTATTATTTTTAATCGCTTTGCTATATTGTTTTTTTTAAAAGCTTTTATTTGATAAATTATGATTAAAACCAGTGGACAGACAACAAGGGGAAAAATATTAGAGAGACAGACAAAGGTAAAATTTAAAAAATTACTTAGAAGAGTACTCGGCCTCCTGTGGTTCCTCAGGAAATAGATATAAATCAATGAGATGGAATAAAGGAAAAGCATCATCATCATTCATTCAAAAGATCTTTAAGATCAAATCGTATGCCATCAATTGCCTAACCCAGTTTTTATTTTAATCCAGTATGATATACTTTTATGCCACCAGACAAAGAGTGCAAGAAGGGTTCATCCTGCCCCTACATGCATCATAATTAGCATACTTTTTACTTAATTTCTTAGGCATGTTTGCAGATTTAACGAACCTGAAAACCATTTTCCTGGCTGAGTGGTGTCTATTCCACTTTCCAAGGGAAAATGTGTTTGATAGCCAAGTAAGAACTATCAGTATATTTCCACTAATCTGACGTGTTTGGCTGAACTACACCTGAAACCTGACATTTCTTATCAAAGATATCTCCTAAAGATAGGGCTTGTCCTTTACCAAGAGCAGAGGACAGGGCCACAACAATGCAGACCAAAGCTTCTGAAGGCAGAGAAAAGTGTTCTAATTTTCTCTGTTGTTCATAGTATATAAAACAAGGTAAGAAAGATATTTGTGTAATTATTGAAAACAGGACTTTTTCTGTTTGAGCTGCTGAGACAGGCTCTTCCTCTTTATCGAGCATTATAACCACATTTCTCTACTGAAGCTGTATTATAGCTCAACAGAGGTAACACGTTCAAAGGTCCTAATAAAGTTTTATTAAACAGACAGAAGGTCCTTTCAAATTCACATGGACATGTAGTCAGTCCTCCAGGAGGGCAGTTTGACAATACACACCAAACACCTTAAACATGTACATGTAGTTTCAATCCAACTACTGGAAATTTATCGCAAGGACGTAATCACTGAGGTGTGCACAAAGTTAGGTGCAGTGGTGACTGTAGAAACCACCTAAATGTCAAATAAGGACTTGGTTAAGTTACGTTCATCAGGGCAATAAGGTATTGTAACCATTAAAGAGATTATAAGCATATTTATTCACATGGAAAGCGATCCACAATATGTATAAGCAAAGAAGTTTACACAACAGTATGATCTCATGTTTGGTTAAAACACACATGCACATACCCTTACTGTGCACCAAAAGGCCCGAGAGAAAGGGAAGAGGTTACTGAGATGCTTCTGTGGTGAGTAGGAGCAAGGCACTACGATTTTTCTTGTAATTACGTCCTACTCCTTTAGTAATCAGAAGGTTTTGTTTGTTTTTAAATGGAAAACCTGCAAGTCAGGAATAGAGAAATGAGAAGGCTTCCTGGGCATGGTCCCCTGGAACAGGTACCTGGCTGGCATCAGCTCTACGTGTCCTGCCTGGCGTGCCTTTGTTTACACATGGGTCCATGTGCGCCCAGCATCCACCTCAGTGTCTTCTTTGGGGCACAGGATCATAAGGATGAATTCAAGCCAGTCCCTGCCTGCCCGAGGCCCACGGTCCAGTGTGGAATAGACACCTGGGAGCTAACGCTTGCGGCCTGGTTGTTGCTGTTATGAAGTGTGGAAAGCACTTAGGAAACAAGAGAGGCTCGGTTTTTTTTGGTGTGGTTGGTAGGTAAAGGCTTCCCACAGAAGGAAGGGTTACTGAAGCGGAGTCTTAGAGAGAGAGCAGCGGTTGGGGCTGGAGTGAGGGGAATGAATGCGGGGCAGAGCATGCGCTGGAGCAAGGGGTAGCAACCTTTTCCCACGCCGTCAATTAGCAAATACTTGAACCTTTATAGGTCAAGAGGATACATCAAGGGCAGAATGTAGGTACTTTTACCAAAGAGAGAGAGAAAATAATTTTTCACAATTACTTATTGACAGAATTCAAAATAGAATTCAGTACAATTTTTTGTAATACAGGTCTACTGAGAAGAATAGAATTCTTTTTGGGGTGAGATAATAGCTGCTTAATCAGGGTTCAAAGGTAGAGTTCTCTATCACCAAAATCAATCACAAATGTTCATCTGTTAATGCTCTTTTTTCTAAAATAATAGTTGTGTTGACATATACTTTACATATTATAAAATTTACTCTTTTAAAGTGTAACATTGAGTGGTTTTTAGAATATTCACAGGGTTATGCAAGAACCACCGTCTAATTTTAGAACATTTTCACTACCCCAAAAGGAAACCTGTACCCGATAGCAGTCCCTTCCCACTCCTCTCCTGAGTCACCAGTAACTACCACCTGCTATCTCTATGTATCTGTCTATTCTGGACATTTCATATAAATGGATTATACAATATATATCCTTCTGTGTCTGGCTTCTTTCACTCAGTGTGAGGTTTGGAAGGCTCACCCATGTTGTGGCATGTGTCAGTACTTCATTTCTTTTTATGACTGAATAATATTCCACTGCATGGATGTACCACATTGTTTATCCACTCATCCACTGATGGGCATTTGGGTCGTTTCCTCCTCTTGGCTATTACAATACTGCTCTAAATATTCATATACAAGTTTCCGTATGGACACATATTTTCAATTCTCTTGTTATACGCCTAGCAGAATTGCTGGGTCATGTGGTAACTCTATGTTCAACCCTTTAAAGACCTGCCAGGCTACTTCTCAAAGCAGCTGCACCATTTTACGATTCCACCAGCAAGATATGAGGGTCCCAATTTCTCTACATCCTCACAACATTTGTTATTGCCTGTGTTTTTTATCTTAACCATTCTAGTGAGTGTGAAGTGGTATCTCAGCACCATTTTGATTTCCCTAATGAATGATAATGTTGAGCATCTTTTCATGACCTCACTGGCCCTTTGGACACATATTTAAATCTTTTGCCCATTTTAAAATTATCTATTCTGAATACACCTCTCTTATCAGCTACCTTTCAAATATTTTCTCCAATTCTATGGGTTATCTTTCCATTTTTTTGATGGTGTCGTTGGAAGCACACAAGTTTTTCATTGTGATAAAGTCTCACATAGTGACGTCTTTTTTGGCTGCTTGCACTTTGGGGTCATATCTAAGAAACCAGACCCGAGTCACAAAGATTTACTCTCATGTTTTCTTCTAAGTTTTAGCTCTTACACTTAGGTCTATAATCCATTTTCAGTTAATGTTTGTATGTGGTATGAGATAGGGGCCCAACTTCACTCTCTTGATGTGGCTACCCTGCTATCGCAGCATCCTGTATTGAAAAAACCATTATTTCCCTGGTGAGTGGTCTTGTCAGACACCAACTAAACCTAAAGATTTCTAGACTCTCAGTACCAAACTGTCTTGAATACTGGAGCTTTGTAGTAAGTTTTGAAATTGGGAAGTGTGAGTCCTTCCACTTTGCTCTTCTTTTTCAAGATTTTTCAGGCTATTCGGGAGCCCTTGCATTTCCATATGATTTTAGAATCAGTTTGCCAATTTCTGTGACAAAGGCAGCTGACGTTGTGACAGACTGTGTTCTATCTGCAGGTCAGTTGGGAGAGTACCGCTACCTTAATAATATTAAGTCTTCTGATCATGAACATGGGATGTTTTTCCACTTGTTAGGTCTTCTTTGATTTCTTTCAATGACACTTTGTATTTTCAGTGTGCAAATCTTGCACTTATTTTATTAAATTTATTCCCAAGTATTTTCTTTTTGACACTATTGTAAATAAAATTTTCTTAACTTCATTCCTTAGGATTTTCTATATATAAGACCATGCTGTCAACAGAGACATTTTTAGTTCTTCCTTTCCAATCTGGATGCTTTTATATTGTTTTCTTACCTAACTGCCCTGTTAATGCTGATTTATAATAAGATTTTATTATTTCATCTTTGAAAATGTCTTCACACAAAGACATTGCCAAACACTGATATTAATGCCAGGCACAAGTCTAGCTGAACACATTAATTCTCAGAGGCATTTATAAAATTCTGCTGCATTCTTCTCCCGACAGCTGCCTTTAGAGTGTGGTCACACTGCAGATTCATCGCTCCCGAGTGGAAGTTAGTTGGAAGCGTCTCAACTGAACAGCTGAATAGATTTTGAGGTCCGGCCGCGGCCGCTGCACCGTGTCCCGGTGTGTGACTGTGACTGCGACTGCG
Source organism: Miniopterus natalensis (assembly GCF_054644295.1). Lineage (NCBI taxonomy): Eukaryota > Metazoa > Chordata > Mammalia > Chiroptera > Miniopteridae > Miniopterus > Miniopterus natalensis. The sequence continues at coordinate 198,941,513 of NC_142081.1, read as the reverse complement.
GCTGGAGCTGCACCTGGAGCTGGAACAGCGCCCGCTCAGATCTGTGTAGGAATGCGGATTCTGCTTGTTTTAGCCTTTGACAGAATAAAAGTGTATAATAATGCCACTTGACAGTATTTGTGATTCAAACACCATCCACTGTCAATGACTTTACCACACGAATTTTGCACGCAAGTGCTATTTTACCTAAGGATTTCAGGTTGACTTTAGTAAGAAAAACCAAGTCTGAAGCAAAAGCTACACCAAAAAAAAGACATCGTTCTCCGCACTCCCCTCTTCACTTATATTCGAGAGCTCCCTTACGCTCTTTTTGTCTGCCTTCATGTACTGTGTGAATGTATTATCACTTATTTAACCAACAGCACTGAATAATCAGATCTTAAAAGAACATAGTATTTTTTTTTTAAAAGGTTCCAGGTGTTTCTATTTTACTGTTTTCAGTCTCCTGTGCTGTACTAATTGAAAGCCACTAGACATAAACATAAAATATTAGACATGTGCCAAATGTTTACCCAGTACACTCAGGAAAATCCAGCTGGACTTCTCAGTCAGCCCCTTGGAGAGGGCGCAGTTACCACGCACCGCAGGAAGACAGGGCTGAGGACCGCCAGGCGCCTTCCCAGGCGCGCCGTGAGGTAACGTAGGCACCGTTGTGGCTGACTCTCCCTGCCGCCTCCTGTCTAAAGGGAAACTGTAACCGGAGGACGACCAGAATGGACATTCTGGGACACAGCTGGTCCCAGGGCGTCGGCTGCCCTCCCACACCTTCCTGTCAGGAGCGTCCTGAAAACCCAAGACCGGGATGTGTCTGGCTGGGACTAATGCCACTCCATCTCCCAGTCCCAACTGGCTTAATACAAATCAGCATGCTTCATCCCTTTAACCCAAGATTGGCTCAGAGAGAGGTATGTGACCCATAGGAAGTGAGAAAAAGAAGTTCTGCTGGGAATGTAAGGCGCACATCCTCCAGATAGTGTGTGAAAGAAAGTATGCTGTGCCACTGTCATTTGCTCTCTACCCCCAGGGAGCTGGCTGTGACGCCCACTGACAGAGGTGGCAGGCAGGGGGTAGCACAGCCTAGACGTCACTGTGGAGCTCAGATGGAGCCAGGCTGGGCTAGCCCCGCTCCAGAACGTTCCGTTTTGAGGCTTCTTCCCCGATTTAGCCAATGTTTGGCTGTTAGTACATGAAAGATAGCGCTAGAAATTAAGGAAAGTCCTCGGTAATAAATCTACTTCTCATTGCCCAGAAGGACTGCAGTTTGCCACTAAAAAATGAGTGGCTCCAATTAAACAAGCACAATTTCAGGTTAACTGCATCCATTTCTCCCCACCAGGGCTCCAGCCAACAGGGGCAGTGTCCTCACTGGCCTCCCTGCCTTCAGTTGCCCAGCCAGCGCACTGCCACCCTGCGAGCCACTGGGTACTGCCAGCTATATACAGCAATGGGTCTTTTTTGTCTCGGGGACTGAAACCTAAGTCCCCCAGCACAGCATGAGCAGGCTCTTCAAACCACCTCCCAGGATCCCCCCCCCCTTCCGGCCTCTCAAGCCCAGGCCCCTCCTGATCCCATGGCCTGGTGAGCACTCTTCCTTTCTTCTTGCCTCAAGAGGGCTCCAGTGCCACCTCCTGTCACTGCCCCCATCACCACGCACAGGGCCCACGCTCTGTGCAGCCAGGGGATTCACACATCCCTAGGTTGGCAGCTGCCTGCAGGGACCACCCTGGTCATGGGCATGCACATGGTGAGCACAAGAGCAGAATGTGCATTAAATACAATATTTACATCCAAAACATCTTCTCTATTTCATGAAAAGATTTTATAAAAAAACCCACATTTTATTATGGTGTCTTAGAGAGTTTGTGGACATGAATTTGTGTGCCCATCATTAGCACCAACTCCTACTCTGAACATATTTTCATACTCTTTATGCGTAAAGTTAATTTAATGAATGTCTGTTGAGTGGCTGTTTTTTGAAATAGTCTATGCAGCAAGAATATGTAACAAGGGGGCTGAAGAGCAGATGCGCACAGTGCTCAGCCTCACCTAGCAATTGGTGCCGGGATTATTCTTACATAATTTGTGGACAAATATACGAATATAATAATCCGGCTATATCGCCAAAATGATGGATTCTGAGCTAAAAGATGCAATTAGGGGATTTAAAAGAAACGGCAACAAAGTACAATCATCAAAACAGTGTGGTAATGGTATAAAGACAGACACACAGACCAATGGAATAAAGCAGAACCCAGAAACAGACCCTCACACGTACGGTCAAATGATTTAACAGGAGTGGTAAGATTATTCAATGAGGAAAGGACAATTTTTCGACAACTGGTGCTGAGAAAACAGGATCTTCACATGGAAAAAAATAAAGCTGGATCTCTACTTTGCACCACATACAAAAATTAACTCAAAATAGATCAAAGATTTGTGTGTAAAAGCTAAAATTATAAAAACTCTTGGAAGAAATATAGGGCAAAGCTTCATGACATGGGACTTGGCAATGATTTCTTGGATATGGCACTAAAGGCAAAGGCAACAGAAAAAAAAATTTGCCAAAATGGGCTTCATGAAAATTGAAAAGATGGCACACAGGTAAACGTTGTAATCGCACCCTCCCACAACCACATCAAAATTACAACTAAACTTCACAGCCGTCATGCAGAACCGCCTGAAGGCCAGCTGAACACAAGACCTACAACTAGGGATTTAAAGCAGCAGCCACATCAAGACTGGCAGGAGGGGCGGAAGCGCAGATCCGGCTGGTCCCACACACACGTGTGACAGATAAAAATTGGGAGGGATATCTTGGCTGCAGAGGTCCCACCTGAGGAGCCAGGATATCAGCCCCACACCAGGCCCCCCAGCCCAGGGTTCCAGTGCTGGGAAGAGAAGTCCCCATAACTTCTGGCTGTAAAAAAACAGCAGGGATGAAGGCTGAATGAGAGAGGGGTCCCAGGCAGTTCCTCTTAAAGGGTCCCATACAGCCCGGCCAGGTGTGGCTCAGCGGTTGACCGTCGACTAAGACCCAGGCGATCGGGATTCGATTCCCGGTCAGGGCACATGCCCGGGGTTGAGGGCTCCATCCCCAGTCGGGGTGTGCAGGAGGGAGCCGATCAATGATGACTCTCATCACTGATGTTTCTCTCTCTCTCTCTGCCTCTCCTTTCCTCTCTCTGAAATAAAAAGATATATTTTTTAAAAATAAATAAAAATAAATAAAGGGCCCCATACATGAAATTACTTTGACTCACTCTCTCTGAGCTCCAGCACTGGTGCAGCAGCTTGAAAGGCACCAGGAACACATTGGGAGGAACTGAATTGTCTGGCACCAGGGCAAGACCTGGGGGCAGCTTTCTCCCAGACAGAAGTACTGGCAGAGGCCGCTGTTCCTTTGATGAGCCCTCCCCCACATCTGAGTCCCCATCACCTGGCTATCACTGTTTGCCCCGCCCTGGTGATTCCCTGAGACTCCGCCCCCCAAAGTTGTGGGTCCACCTAAGCTGTTTCCAGTGGCTTTTCCATAGGAATGGCCTGTCTGGGCTCACGCTTCAGACTTTGCTAAAATCTCTCAAACAAGCAACATCTGGCTTCAGCATGCCCCAAACATCCTGCTAAATGGCCCCAGGCCTAGCACTGGCAGCAGCCGGCCACGGTTCATGGCCAGGCCTCTCCTGGGCACCTCCAAGCCCAGCACAAGTAGCAGCCATCTGCAGATCACTTTGTATCTCAAGCCAGGTGGCCTTGGGCAGAGCACAGATGACAGATGACTTTGGCCTGCACCTCCCAGGAGGCCCCAGAGCCAGAACACCCAGTGGACAGCTTCAGACCATGTTGAAGCACCACCCAACCACTTCCACAGGGTTTCAGAGATATTTGTACACCATGTTCACAGCAGCATTATTCATAAAAGAACAGCTAAAATGTAGAATAAACCCAACTGTCCACTGATGGATGGATGGATAAGCAAAATGTGCAATATCCATACAATGGAATATTATTCAGCTTTAAAAAGGAAAGAAATTCTGAAACATGCTACAATTGGATGAACCCTGAGAATATTATGCTCAGTGAAATAAACCAGCCACACAAAAACAAATACTACATGATTCCACTGATATGAGGACCATAAGAGTAGTGAAAATCATAAAGATAGAAAGTATAATGGTGGTTGCCAGGGGCTGGGGGAAGAGGAGAGTGGGAAGTTTATTTAATGGGAACAGAGTTTTATATTTACAAGATGATAAGAGTTATGAGGATGGATGGTGGTGATGGCTGCACATCATTTATGAATGTACTTAATACCAATAAACTGTACACTTAAAAATGTTTAAGATGGGCCTGGCCAGTGTGGCTCAGTTGGCTGAACATCAACCTATGACCCAGGAGATCGCAGGTTCAATTCCTGGTCAGAGCACATGCCGGGGTTTTGGGCTATGCCTGGTAGAGGGCATGCAGGAGGCAGCTGGTCAATGACTCTCGCATCATTGATGTTTCTCTCCCTCTTCCTCTCCCTTCCTCTCTCTGAAATCAATAAAAACTTTTTTAAAACAATGTTTAAGATGGTGAATTTTTTATGATGTGTATTTTACCACAACGAGAAAATTGGGGGAGAGGGAGTAAGTGCAGTAACTTCTCTGAAGGGCAGGCCTCAGTGTGTAGCTATGGAAAAAATAAAGTAGTAAGAAGAACTGAGAACGGAAGGCTTCTATTTTACATCCAGTGGTCAAAGAAAGGCTGAGGGCAAGACAAACTAAACAAGTAAACAAATACCCTCCTTTAAAAAGTGCCCGGTGCACAAGCCACCGAAGTACCTGGTAGACAAGCCATCGAAGTACCTGGTAGACAAGCCATTGAAGTACCTGGTGCATAAGCCACCAAAGTACCTGGTGCACAAGCCATCGAAGTACCTGGTAGACAAGCCACCGACGTACCTGGTACATAAGCCACCGAAGCACCTGGTGCACAAGCCATCAAAGTAACTAGTGGACAAGCCATCGAAGAAAAAACGAGTTAAGTTTAACTTCACTAAAATACAAACTACTCTGTGAACAACATCAAGTGGTTGAGAAGACAAGCCGCAGGCTGGGAGAAAACGTGCAAAAGACACATCTGATAAAGGACTGTTATTCAAAATATACAAAAAACTCTTAAACATTCAATAATAAGAAAACAACCCAACACTGACCTCAACAGACACTTCACAAAGCAAACACAGAGATGACATGAGCATAGGAAAGAGGCTCCATATGTCATCTGGGAAACGCAAATTGAAACAATGCAACACCACTACACACCTATCAGAATGGCCAGAAGCTGGAACACGGACACCACAAGTGCTGGCGAGGACAAGGAGTGGCAGGAACACTCACCCCTCGGGTGGGACGCAGCAGAGAGTGGAGGGGTGGAGCTTGAGAATAAAGGCAACAGAGATGTCAAGCTTTAGAATGGGGCACAGATGCCACTGAGGCCAGCCCTACCCCCTGAAATTGCAAGTTTTTACACCAAGAAATGTGTCAAAATTTACTAGCTGTATGACCCTGGGCAAGTGACTTAGCCACTTTCTGTGAGTAGCTTAACCTATGAAATGGGGACCGCAGGGTCACTGTGAGGGTTCAATGAGCCCCTGTGCATGGGAGGTGAGAGCGGAGACTCCCGCTGGCACACAGCAAGTGACACACGAGCTCGTTTTACCATCAATTCTGTTTAAACCAAACCACGCTGCAGGTTCTGTCATAATCACAGACTCCTGACGAATAAAGACTTGGTGATGCTGAGAACACTGAAATGAAAGACAAAAGAAACACCTCAATAAACTCCTGGGTGGTGGTCCCAAGCAGGTGTAGAGGAAAACGAAGACTGCAGTCAGAAGGACGGCGAGCAGCAGCCCCACCTCCGCCTCGAGACAGCACGGGAACTGCTGGTGACCGTCAACCCCGCACAACCTCAAGACAGAGCTTCCACCTTCTGAGTTTCTAGGCTCTAGTTTCCCTTTTAGCCATTTTTAAGTAAGACTATACAATTTTTGCAAATAATGTAACACAAATCTATTTGAAGAGTTCTGGGACCCAGTCTAATGCACCAGTCTCCTGGCAACGCAGCCGCCATGTCATTCATTCACTTTTACTCTACAGGGGCTCAACTCGTAATTCACCTTTGAACTGAGACGACAAATAAATTTCCCCACTTCTAAAATCCACAAGTGCTTTAAACAGTAAGCCAATTCCACATAGTTTTTAGAACTTACCTTTATAAGAATGTTTATATGTCATCCATTCAACATTTGTTATATATGAAAACAAACAAAAACAAACTTATCAGGCATAAAAAACGGGCACATGATTTGGGTGTGACAGGCCTGAGTTTAAATCCTGACTCATCACTAACCACATGGCCTCAGACAGATCATCCGACCTCTCTGAATGTGCATTTCCATGTGAGTAAAAACAGGGAAAGTAACACTTACCTTCAAAGTGTGGTATGAGGACCGAATACAACAGTCCCTATATATGAGTGGCCAGCACTGCTGGGCATGCTATGCTATCATGTCCCTGTGTGGTGGGGCACCTGATTTTAAAAAGATGAAGGCACTGCAGGAGAATGCCAACCACTAAATGTAAAGGGGGCAGCTATGTTAGAAAAACCACCATTCTGCAACCACCAAAGCAGTAACTGACTAAGGTGGGATCACCCACGGATGGTAAAACTATCCAAGTCTCTTCTCCTGGCTCACCTGACAATTACAGAGAAGTGGGTTGGGTTTTATGGTGCAGACCCAGCCGACACTATCTGCCGGGCATGAAACAGCCTGACGTGTGTGCTGTGATGCACCAAAGAGCAAGAAACGTCAAGCTTATGCGATGTTACTGCCACAGACGCGTGAGCTGACTCTCAACAGGAGGAAATATCAGACAAGTCCAAAGGAAGGAATATTCTAAAAAACTGGCCCGTACTCTTCAAAAATGTGTCATGAGAGACAAAGGAAAGACAAGGAACCGCTCCAGACTAAAGGAGGGTAAAGAGATGTGACACTGAGGCCACTGTGGACCTCAAACTGGGTCCTAGATGAGGGAAAGCCACAATGAAGGCGGCACTGGGACGCCTGATGAGAACCGAACACTGACAGTGTCATGTGATAAATGTGTCGATGTCAACTTTCTCGTATTTTACAACTGCACTATGGCTAACAGAAAGTCCGACTGTAAGAAAAGTATGCTTGTTTATTTAGGATAAGGGGGCATCAAAAGGAGAGAGAAATACAGCAAAAGCAGGAAATGTTAGCAGCTGATGACTGAGCAAGCGTACATCAGAGTCGTTTGTACTAGTATCGCTGTTCTGATGTTTGAAGCTACTTCTCAAGAAGCTTAATTTTTTAAAAAGATGAACATGATTTCTGCCCAGAGAATCTTGTCTCTACCCTGGCCAGCGTGGCTCAGTGGTTAGAGTGTTGGCCCATGGACTGAAGGGTCCTGGGTTCAATTCTGGCCAAGGGCACGTACCTCGGTCGCAGGCTCAATCCCCATCTGGAGGGTGTGCAGGAGGCAACCAATCGATGTGTCTCTCTCACATCGATGTGTCCTCTCCCTCTCTCCCTCCTCTCTCTCTCCCTTCCACTCTCTCTGAAAAGCAATGGAAAAAATATTCTCCAATGAGGCTAAAAAAAAATCTTATCTCCTGCGAAAGATAATAAACTCTAATAACTATAACGAAGAGCTTTGCAGTAGAAATATGGTCAAGTTTGGGAGATGATATTGTTTTCATTGGGAATTATCAGGTGACATGGGCCTTAAAGAGTCCATTAGAAAGTAGTTTATATTTCATTTTTTTAAAAATATGTCTGTATTGATTTCAGAGAGAGGAAGGGAGAGGGAAAGATAGAAACATCAATGATGAGAGTTACTGATCAGCTGCCTCCTGCACATCCCCTACTGGGGATCGAGCCTGCAACTGGGGCACGTGCCCTGACCAGGAATCGAACTGCCATCTCCTGAATCCTAGGTCTATGCTCAAACACTGAGCCACACCAGCTGGGCAGTTTATATTTCATTTTAAAACGATATATAGTGAATTCCTGATTATCTGAGAGTACATTTACCAGAGTATGGCAATCACGACCAAAAGAAAAAAAGAAAAAAAAGTGTGTGGAAGTAAAACTGTGACACATTAGGAGACAGCTGCTCTCCAGAATTACAGTCATCAGCTAGTGCCACACTACTTACAGCCCTGCCCAGAGGTTTACATGTCACTGTTAGTTATTCAGCCTCAATCAGGACCAGGGTCTGGTCAGCCTCACTTCCCACCTAACCATCTTGGGCAGCTGAGACCAAAGTCTGTTTCTCAGAACTCAAGAGTTTTTTAAGCATTTGTTTAACTAAGACTGGGAAAAACAATGGATTAATCATGGCAGGTAAGGCTAGGAGTTGAAGCGATGGCTTTAAAACTGGCCATTTTAAAGTCTAGGTTCAACTAATTCAAGAACTGTGTGGTGGCAGAAGGGATGTAATGAAATGAACACCCAAAAGTGGAGTAGGCTGACCTCCAACTGCGGGTCTAGGTCACCATAAGTCTGACCCAGAGATAGTGGAAGGGTGGCGTACTTCCTCCTGATGGTTGGTGAGCGTGACTGGTGGCTGGACTCTAAACCATGGGTGAGCCGAGGCCCTTCCCTTTTCTTCCTCCCGTTAGAGAAATTCCCTCGGCTCTATGCGAACTCTCTTTCTGGAGACACAGTGAGCACAGCATCCCCTCCAGTCATGGGAAAGTAATGGAGGTGCTGAGTGACTCTTAGGTGACCTTCCCCATCAGCGTGGGACTCGGCACTCCTGCCCTGGGCTAGGGTGAAGAGTATTTTAGGGGTCTTTACTTCCATGTGGATTGTCCTTGTAACTCCAGGCATGTTCTGTTTTCACTAACCTTTATCTGTCCTGTTTCCTAAAGACACCTGGGCTCTGGACGGAGGACCCAGCACAGCCGGCACAGAGAGCTGCCATGACCTCTGATTCCAGCCCCACCGATACGAAAACTAGAGGGACTCACAAACTTGTCTCATCAAAGATGTGTTCAACTAGAACCTTAACAGTAGGCCTACATTTTATGCCCTTTTCAATGTTCTATGGCACCTCGCACATAAGTACCTTGTGCTAGCAAATTTATTGATGTTTATTAAATATTTTAGGCTGATGTTAATGTATAATTCTAAGAGTACATGATTTTTGAGTTAAAAGAAATAGCTTCCTCATTTCTGGAAATAAAATTTCTTCCATGTTTATAGATTTAACATTTTACTTGCCCTTAAAGAAGTATATTTTACATTTACTGGAAAGATAATGAAAAAATAATAGAGCCTTGGTGTCCTTATACAAAATACTGACCAAAATAACACATTCCTAATTATCAGGTTATAAGTTAGTCCCCTGAAAACTTTGACCTAATTCTCACCAGCCACGGCAGAAAGCCCTGGCAGCAGGGGAACGTGGTGCATGCAGCCGGGCAGGTGAAGACCCCCGCAGGGAGGGAATACTTTCTCCACGGCAGCTGCAGGAACACGGTAAGCACACTGGTGAAACCCTCTGCACGCACGGCTGAGGCTCTTCTGTGGTTTAAAGAGCAAAGCCAGCTCCTTCTGAAACTCTTCCTGTTGTCAGTGTTAGTAACAGTGGTTTAAACAACAACATAAACTGCCCACCAAACACCCCACTTTGTGTGAAATGTGTGCACAGAAGTCACCCAGAGCCCATGCTTGCTGCGGGCTCCATTTCCCTTTTGGCGACCTCACTCTCGGGAGCACCTCTTGGAGAGAGACTGAAGGTGAGATTTTTTTTGAAGAACCTAGATTTGGTTGCTTTCTCCCTTTAAATTCAGCACTGAAGTCAAATAAAATGTTGTAATGGCTGAGTTACCAGGTAGAACACAATGGCTATGCCAAAGTTAAGTGCTTTACCAAATTTGTAAGTCTGCAGATTTGTGACACACACGGTGGTTAATAAGCAGCTGAGCATGATTCTTGCAGATGAAATGGATGTTAAACTGTGCAGTGTTAAGAGGCACAATTGACACAATAGCTAAAATGTCCAATCACAGGTGGGATGGTCCTGACTAGCAGAAACAACACTCCGGAGCAGTGTCACTCAGAGGCCACCGGTAGCCAGACTGCCACCAGCCTGTGACGAGACCCAGCGTCTGCCCAGACATGACCACACTGGGCGGGTCTGCGTGTGAAGAGCTAACAAGTATGCTCTGTGGCTCAGCTCACTGCCGCTCTCTGCCAAGCTAGAAGGGGGGACAGCGCAGTCTGCGCTCTATGGAGAGAGATGCTAATGTGGAGACAAGCGTGACTTTCCACCAAACACCTAAAGCGTACATACCTGTTCCTGCAGGTCGTAGTCGTAGCTGTCGTGCAGCAGAAGACTGAGGACATACCGAGTGTAAATCATGGCATCGATGCCACATTTCTCCAGCTCCTGTCCCAGCCAGGTCTGCACTGGACCCAACGCATGAAGCAGAGACATTTCAGAGACAGATACTGGGCCTGGATGAGAGCTGGAGGAGCTTTCAGATGGTAAACCATCCACGACAAGTGTACAGATGGGGCGCATGAATCTAGGTGGCTGACATCCTTAAAACACAGAGCATTTTCTGTAGCTGATATTCTGTTGGTATGTGGAGGGGATTTTCACTCCAGGAGGCAGGAGAGACGCGGGACATGGAGGATGAGCGCTGATTTGCTGGCAGTCAGCCGTCTAGCATGGAACTTCCCTCTTCAAGCATGACCAGGAGTAAGAACAGCATCCCGACAGCAACACACACACAGGTGGGATGTTCACTTTAATTTCACATGGAGGCCAAATGTGAGTCTCCGGCAGGACCTATGAAAACAAGAGAGAAGACGGTATGCATCATGTATAGTATAAACTGAGTTACTGGTCTTGTGAAAAAACCCAAATGAACTATTCCTCTTTTTCTGTTGTTGTTCACCCTCACCTGAGGATTTTTCCATTAATTTTTAGAGAGTGGGAGGGGGAGGAGAGAGAGAGACATTAACTGGTTGCCTCCCGCATGCACTCCAGTTGGGGATCGAGCCTGCAACCCAGGTACGTGCCCTTGGCCGGAATCAAACCCGAGACTCTCCAGTCCATGCGCCGATGCTCTAACCAGTGAGCAACTGGCCAGAGCAAGAGACTTCCCATTTCTTTAGGAAGCATTCAAGTAGTAGGTGAGAGAAAAACTGGCATACAAATGGAAAGTATGATAAACTACCCTCCCCATTTGTTTTATATTTGCTTAATCCTGCAGGTTTCTTCACTAATATGAGAATAGTAATTATGTAAACTGTATTGGCTTTTTAGAAAAAACAACTGATTTCCGTGCTGTCCTTAAAGAACTGCCTTCGTTCGTATGGCCCAGTCCTGGCAGCGTCACCAGGTCAGGACCACCCTATTGTCTCCTACAAATTCACAGGACACTGCACAGAACTCAGAGCTCAGTGTGGAGGGTAGGCCCAGGAACACAGCAGACTCCCCGCCATCCATCTGGGGTTGAGTCTGTGCACATCCGCACAGCAACCTCTGCACCAGGCCATGCTGCCCCACAGGGCACACAGTCAGGAGTGCAGCAACCCTGGGCTTGTTCTGTGGCCTAGTGTACAGTCTCCTGCCACTTTAAGGACTCCAGGATTAAAAATAGCCCTGGTTGTGAATAAAAATCACCCCCCAAAGACGGGCAACTCTATGCAGGCGTGGGATTACAGCCTTGGGGCCTAATACTAACCTGAGCCTGGAAGTGAAGGTGGTAAGAGGGTAACACCTGTCAAGCCCCGCCTCTCCCATGACACTGCCCAGGAAACCCCACGCCCCCCAGGGCCCTGTGCTGTTTATGACAGAATACAGAACCAGAATAACAAACTGAATTTAAAAAATAAAAGCAGTCAGCTTTTTCTACATGTCCACATGTTTTCAGTGGTATTATGAGTCCCAAATAAATTGTCGATTAAGGAAAAAAGAAAACGCATCTAGATATCTAAGTTATTCCATCAGTAAATACTTTTCCAACAAACAGACAAGACGTGGTCATGACACAAATTTCAAATGAGTAATTTAGTAAGAAAGGGTTTGGGGGGCGGAATGGGATGAGGGTCATCTGAAGATGCTCGTGACCTTCCAAAATCTCACCCCTTATGTAACTGTTCTAAGAAATACAGTGCTACCTTCTTCCACTCTTCATAACAACACATACATCACTGAAAACCACCCCAATCATAGCTCCCAGTCGGGATCCGTTACTCAGGGAGCACAAGCATGTCTCCCATGAGCTGCGACACATACACGCCACAGCGCAGTTGCTCCAGTCCTCAAGCAGATGCGGGCCAGCTTAATTCAAGGATCGCAGTGTTTCCCTTCTCCTGTGCAATCTACTGAATATATACACTAGGTTTGCTGAAAACACGTAAGTTATTTCAAAAATGTAATCTCTCTTTGACATGGTACATACATATTATTTGTGGAATGTTTTCTCAATTTCCTCGTGTGACATCACAACTGATTCAAGAGCTCCAGGTGGCAAATGTCACTGATCGGGCTCAATGGCCCAAACGTAAATGTGGAGCTTGTGGATTAAAATCTGGGCCTCTGTTTATCCAACATAGTCACCTGCTGAGACGTTCTTTTAGCGTCAAGCACTTCTTTTTTTCTGCTCAAGTTTGGCACGTGCACTTTTATTAAGTTTTCTACACCACTTTTTAAAAGAGAAGGACCCACACGTAACTTCCCACACTAACAAGTCCATTAGTGCTTTGCTGTGAGCATAACCTTGTTTCTTCCTCTGTATAGAACTCAGGCGTCTTTATTACCTCAACATGAATAATAATGGTTTATATTCTTTTTTCATCTAACGCTATGTTACCCCAATGTTGTTCTGGGGTCTCACTCACTGTCTCCCATGGCAGCCACTGGTCACCTAGTGCTATCTAGTTAAGTAAAAAATCAGCTTCTCAGGCACACCGGCCACCGTTCAGGTGCGCAACAGCCACACAAACAGGTGGCTACTGTGCAAGCGCAGGACACTTCTCGTGGCAGGAGCTCGAGGGGAAGCGCTGCTCTGGCTCTCTCCAGCAAATGACTGCGCTGGGCTGAGCGGTGAGTCCCTAGCTCTTGGAGGGGTTCACATGCCCTCCCCATGTGCCTGTGACTGCTCCAGATGTTCTTCTTCACACCCCGGATGGGGGCATCACAGCTACTTTGTAACAACAATGTGCCCAAGAGGAAGATTGGAAAACATCTACCTTTATGTTTGATAGGTCTCAAATTTCAACAGGTCAGATGTGATTACAGAATGTGATCGCGGAAGGTCCAACAATGAAGCCAGATGGTACAGAACAGCAGGAACAGATGGAGCTTACTACCAAGCAAGAAGACCGAGAATAACTAGGACAGCCCCAGGACAAAATCTGGAAAGGCTATCTAGTCAAAATAGGGGAGGTTATGCTGCAGAAACCAACAACCCCCAGATCACAGCAGCTTCACACACAGGTCTGTGTCTCACACATGCTGCATGTCCATCCCAGGTTGGCAGGGATGCTCAGCATTCACTCAGTGCAACAATCAGGGAGACAAGATGACAGGATGGCCCCCGCCATGAACCCTGCCAACCCAGGACTCAGAGAAAGAGATCTGTGCCAAGGCATGTGCTGGAGCTTTGAAAGCTGCTCTCTGGAAGTGGATGGCTCACAGCCCATCATTCGGAGCAAGTCTCCTGGCCTCACCTCACTTCAGCAGGTGGACACCCGCACCCCTCACATGAACGGGGGAGATGAGGGAAGAGCAGAACAGTCAAAGCTCCAACGACCTCCGTGATGGGAAACTCTCAAGTTCAACACTGTTGGAACCAGCATTCCAGCAAACTTAGATGGACTATTTGAGGCACAGGTGAATTAAAACAGTGCAAAAGAAAAAAATAACCTGTACAAGAGAGACTAGAATACCATGCTCAGAAGGTTTCGGAAGGCACAACAGCTGAAACATTCAGACCTAAGTAGCGATGGAGCCCACACCTGCCCCACCTCCTCTCAGAAGCCTTCTCCAACTACCTAAGGCCACACTGCTCTGGCCCCGTCACCTCTGCCTTTCGATGACATCCATTCACACTGTCCTCCAACTGCCTCCTGCATGTAGGGTCCTCACAAATGAGGCTGAAAGCTCTTCAGGGCCAAACTGCGACATATTCCATGTACTAGTTAGCAGAATGCTTAGGCCTTGGCAGGTGATCAAACTGTGCCAAACTAAATACTTCCCAAATCTAAATTGGGGCAATAGATTCTGAAAAAGAGAGGTGAAATAAAACAATACTCGTAATACCAGCATGTGGAGGGGAGGGTGGAACTCAACTCCCCCCCCGGCCACGTACTGGAGGCTTTTGTGCACCAGCCACTGGGACCCGCGTGGCGGGAGTGATACACAGGTGGCGACCCTCGGGCTTTCTCCTGTGCTTGCATCCAGCATTAACAGCATTTGGTCTTCACCCTTAGGGAAGCAACTTATACTTCTTTCCCTCTACTGAAACCCACCTCCCCCTTTGCTCCAGCTGACTCCTCTGGATGTATGCCTGTCACTGTACGTTTTTAAATGGTCCCCGCTCACTCTTCACGTCACAGCACACCTGTTACAGTGCCTCGTATTCGAGGGTATGGCAGTACCTTCTCATAATTCCTCCATTTGGGTGTCCACAGGATTTTCACATAAAGAAACACCTTTGAAGGGGAAGCGCAGAAGACATAAAAGATAAACAGAAGAAGAGAAAGAGGGAAGTGGGTGTTTGAAATACTAAGTTTCTACTACTTTTCACCAAATCCTAAATAATATTTGCCTAAAAACCAGAGATGCACGCACATAACAAGATTGTGATACACATTCCTGGCCTGTTATTTTCTGATCTCGGCACATTAATCTGGAGCTAATGTACTGCTCACTCTCTTTGAAGGTATCCTGACTCAGAGCCAATCTATGGCCAGAAGAGAAAATCACAGAGAACCTACAACCTAAACTCTATCACAGAAGACAGGACCACGTGCTAAAAGCTGATCATGGACACCTGTAGCCTCGGCATTGGGAATGGATGACCAGACCTACAGCTCATCCCTGTCTAGAAGTGGACCAAGTCCTTGGAAATGAATAAGCCTTCTTTTTAAGATGTCACAAATAAAACTAGTGTGGGACATGAGTACCTTCTATACAAACAGAAAGAACTGCATAAAGATTAAGAAATTCCATTTTTACTCAGTTATCAGAAATCAACTGATTAGTATATATTCTCCAGTGACAATTAAAACAAACTCTTTTCATGAATGTGGAATTATTCTTACAGATAACACTACTACTTAATAACAGAAATTAGCGAATGTATTAAATTACCAGCACAGAACAGACCCGGTTAATCTCTATGTTTAAAACATAGAGCAACTATAGAGCAATAAAATCTACGTGAAAGCACTCCGTTCTACATAGAATCATAAGTTCTAAACACATTACCGTTCCAAAGTCCATGTCCCCCCGTGCTCTGATGCTTGGAAAAGTTTATTGATCGAGAAGAAGACAACTGCGAGGATGGGAGACCTAATCCTCAAATCTACTTTAGAAAGTAGAGAGTTAAGGCTTCTTTTGTGTCAGTGGAAGGGGAAATGGGAGGGGCAGGAGGTGACTGACAACTGAAGGCACCAGCAGGGTCAGAAGAAGATAGTTCTTTATCTGTTGACTCTAGTTGATGCGAGTCCAGTCACGAAGTTCCTGCAAATCTTTGATAAACAACACATACTTCCCTTAACCTCCTCAGGAGAGGTACTTTCTGGTAAGGGGCTGTGTCTGTAAAAGTTAAGCCTAAAACAGAATCCCTCTAATAATTATTATGTCTATATGCAAGACTGAGAGAAGCTATTAGCCTGAAGGCCACGGGAACAAAGCAGGCTTGAACAAGATGACGTCAGAGAGGTCAAGCATTTCACTCTGTTACAGACTTCCACTAACACAAAACAAATGAGCTCTAGATCAGTGTGTGACGAGACGAAACAAAAGGGAAGAGCTTCCTATCCAACCTGGACAGATTCTCCCCTACTGACCAAGCTGTTGCCAAGTTTGTACAGAACTGTTAGGATCAGCCACTAAATTCCTGTCATTTTAACTGGGCTGACTATTACTGAGAAGACCTGCTTATGTAAAGTAACATTGTTACAGTTCTAACTTTTACTTGACTGGGAGTTATTTGATGATTCATACTCATCTGTTATTATTTGTGGTTTGAAAATCTGGGCTGCTTTTCACAGATTACAATTTCTTTGCAGGTTATCATATTACAATAACCAATGAGGTGCCCAGCTGGTGTGGTCCAGAGGTTGAGTGTCAGACCCATGCACCAAGAAGTCTCTAATTCAATTCCCGGTCAGGCCAATGCCAGGGTTTTGCGCTTGATCCCCAAGAGAGGGCATGCACAAGGCAGCTAATCGATGTTTATGTTTCTCTCTCATCGATGTTTCTCCCTCTCTCTAAAAAAACCCAAAAACATATATTTAAAAAATTCATAAAACAAAAACATAACCAATGAGGTGCTTAGTTCATCTAGATCTATTAGATGTCAGAAATCTTTAGCAAGGCTACAAAAATGGCAGTTTTTTATGCCTGAATAAAAGTCCTTATAGATTTACAAAAATGCCTTTTTTCTCTAAAAGGGGCAAAGTTTGAGTCAGACAGCTGTGGATGAAAAGGAGCCACATACTTTTAAACCTGACAAGCTCAGGGGAGGCCTGTATGGCAGGTCTTACAAACCCAGAGACCAAAAGTAACCACACAGGATGGTCTGAATATAAAAATTCCTAACTAAAACGGGTCGTGGTAAGTAGTCTCATCCTAGGCCTGTAGCTTCTTTGACAAAGGTCAATCTTTAATTATGAAATTATCTACTGTCTTGTGCATCTAAGATAACGTTCCTTTGAAATGTCAGAGTATCTCTCCTAGAACCTCGAAGGCACAACCACTGCATCAGAGCCAGGACCACATTGTTACTTGCTGCCCACAGGCCCTCTCTAGCTCTGTAAATGTTAACTGTCCTGCACCCGCCAATGCAAAAGAAGTGTGTGTCTCTCCATTTTACTTTTTATCTAACCTCAGATATTTCCCCACTTTGCTTTCTCCCCCCCCTTAATCTACCACCCATGGGTTTGATGTAACCCCCCTTCCATCTCCTCCTTCTATTCAAATGGATAAAATAAGCTGCAAAACTGCCATTCTCCAGAGCATTTTTCAACCTGGGGAGATTTTGCTTCCTGGCAATTGTCAATTTGGCTCAAATAGGCTCTTATAAGACTGTTTTCTTAGGCTGGATGTTCTTTCCTTGACACAGTTTACAGGGTGAAAAATATGCATAAAGCCCTTTGGGTCAAAGGGGAGAGGGGATACATATAACTTACATCCTCTTGCAAAAGACAGCAAAATAGCTACCAAAAAAATCAAAAAATCAAAACAAAAGTTCTTTTTTATGAAAGTCTAAAAGCTTTTAGAAAGTTATTGGAAAAGTGATGAAACAAGTAAATTTTAGAAGTTTTAAAACTTCAGTTGGAAGAAACTGAAACTGATCTTCACTTTAAAAAGTGAAAATTTCAAAAACTCTGAGCAAGTTTATTTAGAAACAAAAAATTAAAACAAGATCAATTTTTAGAATTTTTGAATGGCAATACGCTCTAACATGGGGAAACCCACTTTGTCCAGCATGAAACACTTTATCAAATAAAAATACCAGTTCACTGTGCTTAAACTAAGCTGTTGCTTGTCAACATGTCTGTGCATAAGAACTCTACAGCTTTCAACTACTGATATCAAAAATGCAAAGTAATCTGTCTTCGGAGTCTCTGTGAGTGGGGGAAACAGTGGCTTAAAGTTCTGCAACTCACTGTAAGACAGGGGCTCAATTTTTGTTTAAGTTACTATAAAAAGCCATAAGCTAACTAACACATATTCCAGTTGTCCAAAATAAAATCAGGTAATAAGCAATACTTGGGTAATGTTTTATTTAATATCTGTCAATAAGAGACCTAATTCAATATAAAAAATTTAAGAGGATTATCTCACTCCTATTCTACTGGTTAGATATTTTAAAGTATCAGAATAAAATTCTCTATTTGATTTTGCAAAAATATGTACATTTGAGAACTCAGAATAGGTCCAAAGTACTTGTTTTCAGTTTTCAACCACTGGTTATGTTTCAAAGACTAAATCATACCTTGAGGTATAACTCTGAATTCTAGTTACAGCCCCTGGAAAGCTAGTTCAGTGAACAGTGTCAGCATTTAGAGGATAATCTGCTATAGTTTCCCCGGGGTACACTGTGGGTGATACAAATTTTTATTATTTTTGCTACAAAACTTCTTCCTGTTGCAAAAATTAGGGAAATACCAGAGCTGAAACAGAAGCAGATTTATTCCAGGACATCTTGAAACTCTTACTGTGGCCGTGAGTGCCGGGGGACCTCCAGGAGGGAAACGAGAGGCGGCCCTGCCCATCCTCATTTAATTAGGGACCCCTCTGTACTCTTCAGCACACACTTTAGGAAACGACCTTCTAGCCAGATGAATGAACATCTTCCCTAAGGCCCAGGTTACGAAGAAGACATAGGTCACCCAGGGTCCGTGTGTCCTGAAGGTCCCGGGTTGAAAAGTTAAACTAAAGACGTATTTCAAGAATGAGATCATTACGCACATTCTTCCTTCCTTCCTTTCCTTTGAAGAATCTGCATAAACTGTTCTACTCCAGGCAGGAAATCAATAAGTGCTCCCTTTTACTGGGGTCAGAAACTTCCAGATTCTCCCTCCCCCCGCAGGCCTCGGTCCAGTTATGCCTCTGGCAGCTCAGGCGGGCCCCCCTCCCCCACCGATGCGCAAGCTACACACAATGCGAGGAGGGGCTCACAGATGCTGAAATGACCCTGGGTTTGTTTCCACTTCACAAAACTACCAAGCTGCTCTTAGTGGATCAAAAGACAGACACATGGCTACAGGTGTGTTAATGGCGGAGCTGCCGTGAGGAGTGAAGCCCTGGCCAGTGGCCCCGCAGCGCAGGAAGGCAGCGTGGTGCTCGGGTGCGCTCCAGGGGCTGGCGGAGGGCCAGCTACGTGAGAAGCACCTGCATGGAACAAGCAATGCTGGGTGTCAGGCATAGTTGCCAAAAATTTAGAAATGCTACCTAATTTAAGTGCACTTTCAGGCACCCTGAATCTGGGAAACATGCTAGAAGCCCCCACTACACTTCAAGCCTAAGTGGAGTAGCATTAATATGACTATTTACCAATGGAGTTGTCCCTCAACCACTGAAATAGACACAGTCCTCAAAACCCAAAATATAACACTTTAAAGACAGATTAACAATGCAAAATTCTCAAAAATGTATTTAAGATACTCATCTGAGGTGACACATTTTGGGTTGCAATCTGTACACTAATTAAGACCCGTCTCAAAAACTAGACTGAAATGACTGTAGAGCCCTATACACATCAAAATCCTGCAATTTCACTGATACGTTCAACTCATAGATATGATTGCATTATAAAGGTAAATGTAAAGGAAGGAAAAAGACAGAAATATACACTGCGTGGCTCAGAGAAACTTATAAGCAAAAATGGAGAAAATAGTTATCTAAACATAAAAACCAACTTCCAAATGACTGTTAAACATAAAGTTGATTAGTCCTTTCTTATAGATTCTGGTCAAGTTTCTATCATGAAAAATATTTAATTTGGGAGTTAGTGATAAGTATTCTGCTCCCGTGAACATGAAGTTAGACAGCTCTGGAAAAAGAGTACCATCCCTTGAAACATTTAATAAATTAGTGTAATCTTATTCAAATGCATCTTCCAGGTGCTACCCAACTTACCAGTAACTGTAACTGCTGACATGACTTTTGCCTAGAGACGTTACAGACCCTAAACATTCATGTTTCAATGTCAAAGATCTGTGTAATTTATGCAAATGTCACTACATACAAATCAGATTTCCTCCCTGCCTCTCAGTCTAAGCCAGCTGGGCGTTGATCTGCACGAGAATTGCAACTATCTGCACTCGCATTTAACGGCTGTCCCTTCAACACCCTCACTCGTTCCTCCCCAGAGAGAACCTTACTCTCGTTACTCTCATCACCCTTGGCTCCCTTCATCGCCAGTCCCCTGCTCTAAACCTGGATCACCACTGTGTAATCTATGACATTCCAGTAAAATCCCCTTTGTGTCCTTTCGTCCCTGGAGCAGGGAGAGTTGAAGCATTTGGGATGGGTTCAACTTCCACAGCAGAGCCACCACCACCACGCCTCACGCAGACTAACTTCCTAGCAGGAAGGTGCTGGCAAAGAGGCAGGAGAGAAACTCAAAGAAAGGGCTAAGACGTAAGGGCACCTCCCCAGGCCCTGAGAGCTTTACTACAAGAGCAACTGGGGAAAGGGCTTAGGAGAGACAGTCGCTGTGACGGTTCACTTTATGTGTCAACTGGACAGGGCCACATGTGGCCACATATGTGGCTAGCGCGATGCCGGGTGAGTCTGGGAGGCGTTTCTGGGCGGGACTAACCTCTACGTCAGCAGGCTGCCGCACCCAGTCACTGAGCCTAGGTAAGAGTAAGAGGCTGAGCAAGGAAGAACCTACGTTTCACCAGGTCTGACAACACTTCCCTACCCTCAAGGTCAGAAGGATATTGTATTTTCTTCTAAAAGCATTCAATTTTTCTTGTCACATTTGTACTTTAAAAAGAGAAAAGTTCTCAGACTCTAAAGTCCATAGATCTTCTAAGGAACACGATAAAAGACAGACTCTTCCTCACTCAGCCTTTTATTTTACTCAGGCCTTCAACCTGTCACCTTTGTGGCAGACTGAATTATTGCTCCCAACTATCCCTTCCTTCCGGATACAGCTCTTCACACAGCGAGTCCCTGCTGTCGCCCTGGGATGGACTGGCAGCGCCTCTCTGGAGATGGAGAGTCTGCCCCACACTGCTCCCTGGGACTGATTTGGCCAATGGACTGCAGTGGACGTGACATACACTGAGCCCACAAAGAAGCTTTAAGAGTGACCATGTGATGCAGCCTGGCCTCTTCTCCTGGTATTGCAGGAACAGCATGTCCCCAATGGGCAGCCTCGTCAGCACGGGTCCCGGAATGAGAAGACACCTGGACCAGAGCCACAGCGCCCAATGTGCAGCTACCAAAATGTGATGTGAGCCAGGAAGAGCTATTTGGTGTTTAAGCCACCAAGATCTGGGGTTTTTGTCACCACAGTACAACCCTATAAAATCTAATAAAACATTTAAGTACTTAATCCATCTACAAGTTATCTGATCTAGAATCAGTAAAATGGGACTGTGAAGAAAGCACCCAATTTCATTTTTTTCTAGATGGAAAACCCACTGCCCCAGCATCAGTTAGAGCTCTCCCTCCACTCCATCTGTTACTTCACTTCTCTCTGTACCCAAGTGCCACATGCCACAGGTCTGTCCGGGCTCTGTGTGCTGGATGTGTTCAGCCCACACCAGCACCTGTCTTAGTGACAGTCCCTGACACGAAGTCTTGGGATTCAGGAGTGTCTTCCCTCTTCTTGGCGCTTTGTTCTTTCTTGTAATTTTAGAATCAGCCATCACATTCTATGAGAAACCCTGTAGGATCCTGACTGGAAATGTGTTAAACACACAATTTGAAAACTGGCTGCTTTACAGTATCGAACCTTCCTGTTTATGAACAACGGGTTTAATTTTTGACACACAGGCCTTGGCTGTTAGATTTACTCCTAGATACAAGATTACAGATTCTCTTAGGATTGGAGTAACAACAGTGGTGTTTCTTGCACTCCGGTCCTTAGGACTGTTAACGCTGTTCTTGGGTGGCACCGGCCTGCCCTCAGCAGTGGTGCAGAGAAGTGGATCAGTGGGGCATTTGTCTTACACCAGAGTGTCTGGGAAATGTTTCCACACTTCCTCATGCAGGCTGGTGTTCTCTGTAGACATTCCTTAATGGTAAGAACATTCCCTCCACCTGAAGTTTGCTGTAATCACAGGTAGAGCACAGTCACCTGCATCCAGAGCCAGTGATTAAGAGCCTCTCTCCTTTGCAGTAGGTGTGGTTCCCCAGCAGCAGCAGGGCGACTTCAGCTCAGAGTCGTCCTCACTGGCTGAGTGGTCTGCATGCACTTCATTTCATCTAACAACCCCACGAGGTATATACTGTTATTATTCCCTTTTCAGATGAACTAAAACTTAGAATAGAAAATTAATTCCCCCAAACAGCAAGAAAGAGGAAGGGCTGGGATTTAAAAGCAGGCTGAGCTGCTTCTAGTCAAGATCTTCACTCTCAGACCATCTGAGGACAACTCACAGCGACCCAGAGGGGACACTTAGCAGCAACGCCTGCAGCTAGCTCTGGCTCTGTGAGAACTGCATGCTGCTCTGAGGTAGTCCAATCTAACCTCGGGTTTCTTAAGAAACCCTTCAAATCACCAGAGGAGGAAAAGTTCAACAGAGAAATAGAGGGAGACTAAATGAACCAAGAATTTTTAATTCAAATAGGTTCCAAATTTTTGAGAATGAGCTATTGCTCCAAAGGCCTTAATGCTGCTGACAAGGAATTGAAAAGACGCAGATAGATTGCTAAAGAGAACCCAGAAAGGCTCAACCGTACACTAAGAAAACGGCAGTTAGCACAGATGACACGTGAAGTAACATAAACTTAAGGAAACCAGCACGTTTACTCTGGGAAAGCAACGCTTGATGTGCACACGCGCACACACACACACACACACGCTCTCTGTACACAGCGGGGGAAGAGGTGGCTGGGGAGTAGCAGAAAAAGGAGGGCAGACTTAACCCTGTGCTTTTCCAGAAGGCCAGACAATAAATCAAACCAAACCAATAAGAACAACTGTTGAGCCCGGCTGGCATGGCTCAGGGCTCGAGCAACTCCCTAGGATCCAGGAGGCAGAAGTTCAGTTCCCAGTCAGGGCACATGTCTGGGCTACGGGATCCATCCCAGCAGGGGGCCTGCAGGAGGCAGCCGATCAGTGACTCTCATCATTGATGTTTCTCTCTCTCTCTCTCTCCCTTCCCCTCTCTGAAATCAATAAAGATATATTTTTTAAAAACACCAAAAAAAACCTGTTTAAGAAAAACACTGTCCAGCTGTGGCAGACACTGTGCGGGACCAGCCAGGTCCTGCTGGAGGGTGCACCACCGGCTGCTGGGGGTGTAGCAGACCCTCGGGGACAGCCTCCCCTCAGAGCTGCCCCATCAACATCTCACCGTTCCCAGGCAGGAGTGCTCCCCATCCGACAGCTGACTGATCAGTGTCCAGATCTGGTCATCTGGTCCATCCTGGGGCTAGTCTAGCTTCACAGCTCCCCCTGTGGTGGGCCTGCAAGGCAACCCAACCCCTCCCTCCCTTCTATGGGTGTGGACCCAGGAGAACTATTAGTCAGTGTCCTGCATGCTAAGGTGTCTGCAACTGCTTTCCTGAAGACCCGCCTCCCAAAGAAACAAAGAATCTATAAAGGACCTGACTGTCCCGGCAGAGTCCCTTCCCCTTATAGTAACTACAGGTCAGAAACAACCACTAATTTGTGTTTACTACACGCAAGACACGGTGGGGGAAAAAAGTCGCTTAACCTGGAGCAGTGGTGGCACAGTGTCTAGTAAAGTTAAAGCAGAGAGAGCATGTTTCAGGACATGCATGAGTGATTCTCCTCGAAGGCCACGTCACTTCTGCTCAGCAGAGAAACCAGAACACACCGTCCTGCTCTACGGACTGTGTGCTCTACGTTTGCGAACATGGATGTGCCAACCAGAGTCCCGGGCACTCAGTCACTTTCAATTAATAGCCCCTTTCATTCTCTTACAGCCATCGTTCACTTTCAACCTACCTCTGCTCCACCCGAATCCGATGACTGATGTGCTTACAAGAAGAGAGGCATGTGGACAGAGACCCACAGAGGAGAAGGCCCCACGAAGACAGAGGCAGAGCCCAGAGTGTGTGCCCACAAACCAAGGAACGCCAAAGATGACTGCTAAACAAAGAAGCCAGGAAAGAGGCACAGAACAGGCCCTTCCCCAGCATCCCCAGAAGCAACCAACCCTGGGGACACCTGGATCTCAGACCTCTGGCCTCCAGCCTGGGTGAGGACTCTGCTCTGAGCCGGGTCTGCACCGTTCCAGCAGCCCCAGGGCACAGTGCAGGCCCCTGCAGCACCTCCCACCCTGCATCCACAGGAACCCCCTCACTCCCCTGGGACGTTTATCTTGATAAAAAGCATAGATCAGCGATTTCCAACCAGTGAGCTGCGAGAACTTTTAAAACATGAAATACCTGACTACTTAGGGCCCCTGACCTCACTTCCCTTAGACTGTCAAATAAAAACCGACAAAGGCCAACATGACCACCACAGCTGGCTGGTGGGAATGAATCAAAGTTACACCTATTTTTTTGTCGGATAGGCAAAATATTTTTTTGGCACGTTGCGGAATTTTAGTAATGAGTTTACGTGGCCAACAGATGAAAAGGCTGACAATCGCTGGTACAGAGGGATGTGACAGTGAGGAGAAAGAATGCGGCTGGCGCCCTGACTGGGTGGCCGAATTGGCTGGAGCGCCATCCTGTGCACCAAAAGGTTGTGGGTTCAATCCCAGGTCAGGGCAAGTACTGGAGACAACCCATCAATCTCTCTCTCTCTCTCTCTCAAAATCAATAAAAACATATCCTCGGTGAGGGTTAAAAAAAGCAGCATGCCAACTTCACACTCAGAGGCACCTAACCTGCTGTTCCAACACTTCTCAAAGTAGAAGAACCCAGTACTGTACCTGAGCGAGGTTAGAGCGGCACCGGTGAAGCGTGAAGGAACTGCCCAGACACCCACCTCCCCACCCCTGCCTTCAGTATCTAGACTCTCCAGATCTCCCATCCATCCATCCGTCCGTCCGTCCATCACATACCTGAGAGCCCACTCTGGACCAAACACTGCTTTCACAGCATGAAAAAACACTGAGCTGAGCCAAACCTCCTCAGTTTATGGATTAAGAAGCTCAAACACGTATTCAAGGTCCCACAGCCAGTCAAGCCCAGGGCCACTGTGGGTGTAGCTCCAAAAATGTGCCTTTCCCACCCTCCCACCTAACTCGCAGCCTAGCCAGTGTACCATTTTGAAGGATCAACGCAAAGCCTTTTGCCTTTGCATTCAGCATGTCCTTCTGAGTCAGTTTCTGGTTTGGCCATTACTGCTCCCTGTCCCGACACGCCTGGAGGCATTCTGAGAAGCTGAGAGACCTGAGCCCCAGGCCCGAGAGACAGCAAGACCAGCTGACCCGCAGACTGCAGGGTGCTACCTGATCCCTTTCAGGGTAATCTTTGCCCGCCTGGCAAGGCCCGCGCAAGTTCGTTTCCATGACAGAGCCTATCGCAGGGTGAGGAAAACTGTCATAAACACTGTTCCTAAATGTCCAACGTGTTTTCCAACATGGGAGGGTGAAATGCAGGGAAGTATAAAGTCTAAGGAGAAACACATTCCCCTGACACTCTACGGAGACAGCTACCAGCACAGGAAAAAGCAGCCCAGGAGTGGCCCCTGGAAGGTCCTCAGACCTACGGTCAGTGAAGGGCCCACACCTGCTCCTCAGCTCTGGGTCCCTGGGCAATGATGAGACAGAAGGTAGGCTGGGGGTGCGAATCACACTGACCCATACATACACCAGAAAACCACACTAAGTTTAGCTAATACACGGTGCCACAGAGCCCTCCCCTCATGATAGCTAAGTTCGCTCAAGGGGCCTAACTGAACATTAAAGGGTACCCTCCAAGCTTAGCATCAGAAACAGGAAGGTAGGTATTCTTAGGGTGATTTCATCAAGTGAAGCAGCAAGCTGAAAGGAAACCCCCGAGACCAAGGCGCTGAAAGTGGCTGACCAGCACTTGCGCCTGGCATCAGGTCTGCTAAGTGTGTGTCTCTCCTCCTGCCACACATGTTAATTCTACAGAGTGGCTCATGCAGCTGACGGTGAACAGGCCTCACTCTGTCCTGATGGGACTCATTTCAAAAAAAACAGTAAAGGGAGAGATCCCCATCCCACAGACCATCCCCAAGACTCATTCACGTCTCAAGGGCTGATCCCACCTACTACAGAGCAGTCAGCCCCACGCTCCGACACGTTTCTTTTACCCAAATTCTAGGGAAGCTTCAGGAAAGCTAACTTGCCCACTGACCACAACTACTATCACTCTTCTGCCCTGGTGCCCACCTTCCCCTGCTCCCCGCTGGCTTCCTCCATCAGTGCCATCCAACAGCAAAATCTGAGCCAGACCTATGTAATTTAAATTTTTCTGGTACCCACAGTAAAAAACAAAACCAAGTGAAATTAATTTTATATGTTTTACTTAACTCAATATATCCAAAATATTATCTCTCTAAATATAGTCCAGGTGAAAGATTACCGACGCTATTTTACATTCTTTTTCCCATACTAAGTCTTTGAGATCTGGTGTGTATTTGAACTGTGACAGCTCAAATACAAACATCCTCATCTCAAGTGCTCAAAAGCCACATATGGCTCACGGCCATCTTACTGAACAGCACAGTCCTAACCGAGCTCCAGTCCCATGATTTCAAATACTACCCATGTCGCGAGTACTTCAAACTTTATCTCTACTCTGCTTCTCTCTCATGAACCCCAGAATTCTAGCGCCATCAAGCTACTAGACAGTCAGGTATCTAACTGGCATCTCAACTTATAACGTGTCTTTACATAAAACACAAACTCTGAATTCTCAACACCACCATCCTTGCCATTACCTTCCCAAGGTCAGCCGAGGGCAACACCATGGTTCCACTGCTCAAGCCAAAGGCTTTGGCACCATACTGTCTCCGCCTCCTCTCACATGCCATATCCAACCCATCGGCAAATCCTAGTTCTACTTTCACAACGCACCCAGAATCGGGGTCCCCGCTTGTTCTGACCTCCCCCTGAAATGCCGCTGTGCTCCTGAGCTGTCCTCACGTCTCTCTCCCTATTTCCTTCAGGTCTCCGCTCAAGTGTCACCTGACTAGAGCCCTGCCCGTCCACCCTGTATAACACAACACTGCCACTCCTGCTCTATTTTTCCTCTCAGCGTGAATCTTCACTTGACATGCACAGCCACTGCTTACTCATATTGTCAGCCTTGCCCCAGCCTTCCCAGGACAGAACAGTGCTGCATGGGGTGGCTGTGGGTGCCCCACTCAGGTGGCCCTTCAAGAGAGCCTGCCATGGGGAGCCAAGCTGACAGCCTCTGGCTGCTGCACATTCAGCATCAGCACAGAAAGGACATCAGGCCAAAAGTCT
Organism: Miniopterus natalensis; assembly: GCF_054644295.1. NCBI lineage: Eukaryota > Metazoa > Chordata > Mammalia > Chiroptera > Miniopteridae > Miniopterus > Miniopterus natalensis. The sequence goes on along the minus strand of NC_142081.1, from coordinate 198,914,146 downwards.
CCCAGGCTGCCCGCAGCAATGCTGATCAGAGATGGTCACTAGACCCAGGCCTCTCTGCCCGAGGCAGACGCCCTATCGGCTTGGCCAAAACGTCCTCAGAACTGCCCCGGCCTGAGGCCGCTGCCACCCAGTCCTTGTCTCCTCTCTCCTTTCACAGCCACTTCCTATGCACTCCTGCCCTTCCTTCCCTCTGTCCCTTCCCAGGTAATTCCCCCAGTAAATCTCCTGCACGTATGATCATCTTGGCATCTGCGCCATGGACAAAGCAGGCGCTCAACAAGTACTATGTGAACGAATGGACCTCTAGGAAGAGGGCAGAGGAAAGAACATGCCCCTTATGTTGCAAGGACAGAAGCTTGGGTGCCTGCTCGAGACCTCTGAGCCACAGTTTTACTGCTTATAAAATGAAGATCACATCACCTCTCTCAAGGGCTGTCAAGAGGGTAAACTGACAGGTTACCTGCGGCCCCACCACATGGCCTGACACAGGAGCTGTTCTAACGGGGGGAGCTCCTCCTGCTGCTCCCCATGTCTGCAGCCAGGTCTAAGAACCCTTTGCCTTTCCTTCTCCCATGACTTCTGATCATTTTTAATGAAATAAAGCAAAATAATCCTATATGCCCACTAGTGAATCCCTTGTTCAATTACGAATAAACTTCATTTTCATTTCTAATGATGGGATTTGAGTTTATTTACTAGATTTTAAAAAGTGAAGTCTCATCACAGTTGGGTATCGTTAAGACTCTGAAACTTAAGCTGTTTCCCTAAAGCTTCAAGAGAGTAACCTTTAAAAAAAACTCAAAACCAAAGCAATATAAAACCTAAAACTGCAGTCCAGTACCAACTTTTTTTTTTTTTTTAAATATATCTTTACTGATTTCAGAGAGAGGAAGGGAGAGGGAGAGAGAGAAACATCAACGATGAGAGAGTCACTGATGGGCTGCCTCCTACAGGCCCCCAACTGGGGATGGAGCCTGCGACCCAGGCATGTGCCCCGACCGGGAATCAAACCCCATCTACTAGATCCTAGGTCGATGCTCAATAGCCGAGCCACGCCGGCCGGGCAAGTACCAACTTCTTAAAGCTAAGGCCCCTTTAAAAAATGCTTTAAGTTTATGGCATTCTAGATTATTACGGAGTTTTTCGAGAAGATATACACTGACGTTATGTGGATTTCACTTTAGCAATTTTTACAAAAACCTCAAGCATGACCTGTGTGCCTTAGTGGGACTCACAGGCAGCAAATTCACAGGACACGTATGTGAACGCTCATGGCAGCACTGTTACAGTCGCAGCAACACAGACGCCCCTCCCACCAGCCAGTGGAAAAGCTCCGGCACGTTCGTGCAATGGAATACTCAGGTCATAAACAAAGCAGTGAAGTGGACTGTACATGAAGTAGATCTGTGTGTCTGATAAGGAAAGCACCCCAAGACTAAGTGTAGTGTTTGTTTAAACACAGAACACTCTAATACTACTCCACTTTTTACAAGTATAGGCATAATTTTTTTTCTATGACATCCAAGAAACAGTGGTTTTCAAGATGAGTACAGGATGTGAAGGGGGGTAAAGGTTTACTTTTCATCCTATACTTTACTTCCCTTTTAGATTTTTTTTTGAACATATACTTTAAAAGAAAAAAAATAGGCTCACCTGGCGGGACTGGCTCAGTTGGCCGAGCATCATCCTGTGCACCCAAAGGCAGCCAGTTCCGTCCCCAGTCAGGGCGTGCGGGCAGCAACCAATCCATGTCTCTCTCACATCGCTGTTTCCCTCTCTCCTCTCCCTAAGCACGTCCTTGGGTGAAGATTAAAAAAATAACATAAAGCCCTGGTCAGTACTGCGCAGTGGTTAAGAGTGTTGGCCCCCACACAGAAGGCTCTCGGGTTCAATTCCTGGTCAGGGGCACGTAGCTGGGTTATAGGTTCCATCCCCAGCCCAGGCGCGGTGCATGTGGGAGGCAGCCAGTGGATGTGTCTCTCTCACATTGGTGTTTTTTCCTCTCCCCCCACCCTCCCTTCCACTCTAAAAATAAATGGAAAAAATATCCTGAGATGAAGATTACAATAAATCAATCAATCAATCATGAGTCCATCATCTTCAGGCTTTTAAATAAATAAATATATGGGCTTTATAACAATTACTTATATTCAAAACAATGCTTTGGTAAGTAATACAAATATACTTTAACAGTTTTAAATTAAGCTTTACATTTTATAAAAACAAAAAACTCCTTGGCTAGTAATAGCAAAAAAATTCTTCAAAATACTATCAGTAGCCAATTAACCAAAGAAAGCAGCAGCGAGGAACCACCACCACCATCAAAAACAAAGGATAAAATACGTGTCGATACAATTTCAACTTCCTCTCAATTAAAAAATCGTCAGGGAAGATGGTGACAAGGAGCAAAGTGTTCATCAGACAACTAAGGAAAGGCTGGTAACTGAAAAGAAAGCAAAGAGCTTGAATAAATCCCCAAGCAGGGCAGACAATTTTGAAATAGCTCTGTACTGGCTACTAAGATTCCAAAGGTACTCTGGAAAATGAGCTAGAAACAAACCCCTGGCTGAGGGAAAGTAAATCCCTCCCCATGCTCCACCTCTCCCATTATTGAGGCAACAACCATTAACCCCCCAAAACAATTTTGAAAAGGCACTGAGGCATATTTCTTTACACTTATTTATCTCCATGTATTTTTTCTCCATAGGGATAGACTTGTTTCAATTCCATATGTCCTGAGCGGCCAATCCCCTGCACCAAACACCATAAATTAAATACTCCAGGCACACAGTGCCCAGGCTCACTCAGGTCAGGAAAGAATCCCACATGCGCGCACAAGCAGCGCCTGCATCCACAGAGCTCTCATTCCTTCATCACTCTAGCTAGACACACACACACACAGCACAAAACATTCTCAAGCATGTCTGCAATGATTAATTTTTTTAATTGCTAACACAGATGCTAGTTCATTCACTGAGATAATCCTTTAGTCCTATCATCCCCCATTCTTTGGGGCAAGTCTTTTTTTTTTAATATATCTTCATTGATTTCAGAGAGAGGAAGGGAGAGAGAGAGAGAGAGAGAGATAGAAACATCAATGATGAAAGAGTCATTGATTAGCTGCCTCCTGCACGCTCCCTGCTGGGGATCAAGCCCACAACCCAGGCATGTGCCCTGACTGGGAATCGAACTGCGATCTCCTGGATCTTAGGCTGACACTCAACCACTGAGCCAGGCGTGGCTAGGCTGGGGCAAGTCTTAACAGTTTATTAGGAATATATAGTTTTCCAATTATTTTTTTTCAGCTCATAATCATAGTCAATGTACATTAAATAGCAATTAGTATATATTCTTGTGTTGCTGCAAGTAGGAATTCCATATTATTTTAGAACCAACAGAGAGCACTTTTTAAAGTTTCTGGATACAACCTGTTAATAAGTGATGCATATAAGCTGAAAAATAACAACTAATGAATTAAAAGTTTCCAAATTATAGCTGGTTTCCTCACCTAGTTTCTCCCACTCCAGTCAGGGGTAGACTGCGGACCAGAGAGAGTCAGAGGGATGCAGAGAAAGCCTAGTTCAGGGAAAAAGCCTTGGAGATGACGTCAAAACAGACTTTCCATTTCCAGTCATTACAAGTACAAAATACAGAGACTCTATTGCTTAATGAATTATTTCAAGATGTAAGATTAAAATGGAAACATTTGTTTTACTGAAAAGTAATATACAGTGTAAAATATGATAATTTCCATTTTCCACATGAGCCACATGCAAAAGAAACTGCCTCGCCTACAGTCAGGTTTGTCATCTTCAGAACTGTGGACCATCACGAATCTACTTGTGGAAAAACTCTCTCCAACCACTCACTTTTCTTCTTTTTCCCAAACTAGTTAAACAGAGGTGCAGCTGGAGAGACCAATTTTTTTTTTTACACACACGTGCCAGAAATAAACCCGTGAACACTGTTACAGCAAACCAGCAAAAGGTGTATAACCAATCAACTTACCCAACCACCCGTGTTCCTACACCTGCTCCAACCAACAGCTAAAAGCCGCCATCATCTTCACTGAGCACTTACATGTGCTGGGCCCTGTTCGAGTGTCAGGGGGATGGATTCGAGAAGCTCTCACAGAAAGCTCCAACCTACTCTCCCTCTGCTGAAGTCAGAGACTGTAGGATAAATGAGTGAATGCAAACATTCCATGGTAAGTACTATGTGAAAGGCTACACTGCACATTAGCGAGAATCAGCAAAGGGTAAGATTTTCCTCTTTTCCCTCAGTTTATAACCCAGGAAAGACCTCCATGTAAAGACTTAATAAAAAAGTCAAAGGAGCGTGGCTGGGCGTGGCTCAGCAGTTGGGCATTGACTGAGGATCCAGGAGACCGTGGTTCAATTCCCGGTGAGGGCACATGCCGGGGTTGCAGGTTTGATCCCCAGCAGGGGGCATGCAGGAGGCAGCCGATGGATCAATGACTCTCTCATCATTGATGTTTCTCCCTCTCTCTCTTCCCCCTCTCCCTTCCTCTCTCTGAAATCAATAAAGGTATATTTTTTTAAAAGAAGTCAAAGGAAACACTAGGTAGAGGCCCCAGCTGAGCACTGCGTGGCAGAAGGAGTCCATCCTGAAAGCCAGGGGGCACTCTTTCACTGAAGCAAGGGTATTTAAGCCAAACCTTCAGCATTAAGGATCCTGACAGGCAGGAAAAGGCAGCAAGGACATTCCAGAGAAAAGGAGCTGGACATACCACCATGAAAGCAGCCAGAGGCCCAGTGTTGAAATGCAAGGTGAGGAGATGCAGTCAGGCATCAAGCTCAGGGCTGGAGTGAGGCCAGGCGGCACAAGGTCTTAGAATGATTTCCTAACCCTTCAACATTAATTCTCAACTAGGACCAGGCGGCAGTGCCTCCAAGGTGAAATCTTTGTAGGAGTGCACCGACCAGCAGAACTAGGTCCTCTCCCTCAGGTGTGATGGGATGGGGCATGCTGAGAACCTCTGGTACACCTAGGGGAAGGTAGGCTCTGGTCTGATTCACGTATTCAGTCATCCTGGTGAAAGAACAGGAGGAAGGGAGGCCAGTCAGCAGGCCTACAGTAACAATCCAGCGAGGGCTGACAAGAGCCCGCAGAGGGCAGGGCAGAGCTACCCTGGGTAAAGGCTGATGGAAAAGACAGGTGGAGGCAGACGGGTTAAAAATCTGGTCGAGAAAGGGAAGACTCAAAGTTCCCAGCCTGGGCAATGAGAAGGACGAATGTGCTGTGAACCAGGGCACGCAGGACACAAAATATGGCCACTTTAACTGACGCTACAAAGCAAAAATAGCACAGACAAGACTGTTCTCATTTCACAGAATAAAGGAACTGAAGTCCAAGAGAGAGGCAACCGACTGCCCACAGTGACCCAGGGCAAGAGCTGCGCCAAGACACAAACTGAGTCTCTCAAATACAGGTCGAGTGTTCTTTAAATAGTCCCGCAAGTGCAGGTTACTTCTTCATGAGTGTAATTAATCTTTTTTTTAAAAAAAGCATTTTAATAAATAAATAAATAAAAAAGAAAAACATGAAATCTTCTGGGAGTACAATTACACTTCAAAGGTAAGGCATCTTTCAAACTTGGGCCCCCGTCCCCCTCCCTAGAGACAGGTGCAGCGACTTCAGGCAGCAGCATAGGCTCAGGATCCTCAGAGTTTAGACAGATGGGAGGTGGTGGTTTGTACTTTGTATAAAGATCCCACTTGGTATCATGTGAGAGGCCAAAAATAACTGAAAAGAAATATTCTAAGTATTAACACAGTATAACTGCATTTCGAATGTTGTGGCTGGTGCTGTGATGTTGGTTATTAACATACTTCATAATAATACACTACATAAGGTGGATTACGGACTTCAGCAAACATCTGAACACTTCCATGTTTAAACCTGAGCAAGGTGCTGGGGGTAAACAACAACATGGTCTCCACAGCCAGAGTTTAACACACACAACACAACAAGATACAAGCAATAATGAAAGTGTAAACAAAGGACTGTGGCTACAGAAATGAGTAATTCATTTTTACAGGATTTCCAAAGGGCTCCAGAGGGGACATAAAATCAGATGTGGGCTCCTAAGGACTGGAGGGGATGGGAGAGAGACAGGCATTCCAATCAGAGCAAAGGCGATAAGCAAAGAAGGGAAGACCAGCCTGGCAGCTCCGAGAACCAAGAGTCATCCAAAGCAGGACAGGTGAAGCTCAGAGACGACTGGGACAGGCCATGAGGGGCCTTGGATGGGATGCTGGTGGGTCCAGCCTGGGTTCCATGCTCTGGTCAGCAGGCAGTCTTAGAAGCCTTCTGAGCCAGAGACTGGCAAGATCTGATCTGTGTCTCAGAAAGATGACTCTGGCAGCCAGCTAGAAGAGGTGGAGGCGCCTGAAGACGAAGCTTTAAGCCAAGAAAGGAACCGGAAGCTTTGACACACAGGCACTAATCTGATATTTTGAAAGGGGCTGAGTGTTGGTGGAATTATTTCCCATCTCCCCCACTTAATCGACCGGACCATCCTGAGACAGGTATCATCATTAGTCCCATTTTACGGAGGAGAAAACTGGCTCAGAGGCCATTAACTGTTCCAAGAGAAGTGCTGCTGAAAGAGAGAAAATCCAAGCTCAGTACTTTTTCTACCCTGGGCAAGAAGATTTTTAAACCCTATTGCTTTTGAAAATAGCTACTGTAAAAGAAAAGTGATCTATAATATAAGGCCATCAGAGAAGTGCTAAAAATCCATGTAATTTTCCTAAATGTTTGCAATGTGTGTAACAAGTAAGCTAATTACCCTTAAAAGTTACAGATCTGCTTTCTGTTAACAGAGTTAAAGACCTGCACTTTAAAAACAAACAAACACGTGCGCCACTCGCTATGAATTAAATACTTAAGAGTAGCATCCTGCCCTCCAACTCAGTGTGCCAGGAGCCAAACCGGCATTTCACTCCTGAAACAGGCTTAAGGAGAAACCCAGAGACAGGTGCCCAGACGGAAGCAGCGAACTACTTTCTGCAATTTTAAAAATTCGTTATTTAGCAGGTACAGCAATCGAATCTAGAATACAGGGCGGGGCAAAAGGAGGTTTTACACAGTCCTTTGCGTGGAAAATAACACAAAGATTGATAAATAACAACAAGAATAAACCGTGTTCCACGAGGGCGCAGCCGTCCCCTCCCTCGCGGCGCGGGGCGCGGGGCTCACCTGCCCGGACGCGCGCAAAGGCGCCGAGGCAGAAACAGCGGAAAGACCCTGAGGCCCCCTGAAGACCCGGTCGGTCCAAAACCCCGGATGGCAGAATGCCCGACCTTCCGGATGCAGAGCGGCGGGTGTCCCCCCTTTAAACGCCAAGTCCGTGCAAAGGTCCAGTGGCTGCGGCGCGGCCTTAGATTACCCCGCAGGAATCTGGCGCACGGACGGCGCCTACGAGCCAAACTGCTTCCCCACCCGCACCCCACCCCCACGCCTCGCCCACCTCCTACCGCCGTCCCGCGGTTTGCCCTGTTTTAACCAAGCAAAGTCCCAAAAAGGCCCTTCTCGAGAGCGTGAAAGAAGTACCCACGCAGGCCATCAGCGGCGGGAAGCGCATCCCCGCCCGCGCCGTCTCCCCTGCTTTCTGCCCGGGGGAGCGCCCACAGCTCGCCGACAGAGGACGGAGGCTGGGAGGCGGCGGAAGGGCCTCGGAGCCGGGCTCGCCCACCTGGGGGTCGGCTACGCGGCGCGCGCGCGGGCCCCGTCCCCCCGCGCGCCCCCGGCTGCACGCGAGATCCTGGGGCGGGACGCAGTCCTTCCCACGCACCGCGCCGCATCTCCCGGGCGGAGAGGCGCGGCGAGCTCCGGGAGGCGGCGGCGGCGGGCGCCGGGGCCGCGGGGCCGGCGGGCTCGGGGCCTCTGGCACCGCGACGCCCGGGGAGTGACTTTGTGGGCCTGTCATTCCCGGAGGCGGCCGTAACCTTCGCCGAACCTTGCGCCGCGCCCGCCCCGCCCCCGCCCGGCCCCGCCCCCCGCGCGCCGCGCCACAGGCCCGCGCGCCCGTCAGTCAGCGCCGGCCCCGCCCCGCCCGGCCCCTCCCCCGCCGGCGGTTTCCCGGCCCGGGCCCCAGAGGACAATGCTGGAGGGGAGGGGGCAGCGCCGCGAGCGCCCACCCGCCGGCCGCTCCGGGACCCCGCCGCCTCCCGCCCGAGGCTCCGCGCCGCGGCCCCCGCCCGGCGCCCGCCTCGCCTTCCCCCAGACAGCCGCTCCCGGCGCCGCGACACCGGCCCATTGTGCGGACTCATCGTCCGCCCCGAGCCCGCCCGGAGCGCGGCCGCGAGCAGGGCCCGGGGCGGGGACGCCCGAGCCCGCAGCCCCCCGCACGCCGGGGCCGGGCCGGGGTTCCCACGGAGCCCGAGGCTGCCGGGGCGGCCCAGCCTCCCTCAGGCCGGTCCCGAGCTCCCCGGCGGTGGCCGCCCGCGGGTCCACGCCCGCCCGGCTGAGGGGCCGCCGCCCCCCGCGCGCCCGCCCCGGCCTCCCCGGTACCTGCCGAGCGGGGCGGCGCTGGCGGCGGCGCTGCTCCGGCTCGTCCGGCTCCGAGCGGCTGCCGAGCGCCGGGCGGCCCTGGCCTGCGCCTTACGTAAAGCGGCGGCGGCTCCGGCGCCACTCGCGGAGGGCGGGAGGCGGCGCCGCGGCCGCTCCGCTCCGTTACCCGGCAACTGGCCTCAGCGCCCCGCCGCCCGGGCGCGCTCATATCCTTCCGCCCAGGCGCCGGGATTACATCAGCGCCGGCGGCCCCGCCCCGCCGCGCCCGGCCCCGCCCCCGGCCCCACCCCCGCGGGTCTGCGGGAGCCGGAGGGCGGCGGAGCGCGCGCGGGAGAGCCCGAGCCCCGCAGCCTCGCGGGCGTGCGGGGCGAGGTCGGGGGGGTCGGGAGCCCCGTCAGTGTGCGAGGCGTGGAAAAGGAGGTGCCCCCCCCCCCCACGAAGGGGCGCGTGGGGCTGCGCTTTGCAAAAGCCGCTCACCGCCGCGCCCCGCGCAGCCCCGCCTCCCCCGGCGCGGGCTCCACCTGTCCGCGCCCCCTCCGCGCCGCGTCCCGGGATGGCTCGAGTGGGCGGCTTCAAATAAAGACTTTAATTCAAAAAAGAAAAACCCAGAAGACAAGCGAAAGAAATGCAACGCGGCTCTTTTTATTAAGTAGGCAAAAATAAATTCTGGAAGACTCGGAAGTGCGAACCAAAAATGTGCGCTAACCTTTTAATCAGCCTCTTCTCACCCACCCACCTTCCCTAATTGTGATTCCTAGGCCTGTCCCCGAAAAGGAAATCGTTAGGTATAATAGGAACCACGGAGGAAGGAGCCCGAAGATTACCTGCTTACAAAGAGGAAAGGGGTTCAGAGGGGGAGCGACCTGTCTGGGGTCTATTATTCGCTGATTGATTTATTGAGCACCCACTGGGTGCCATGCACGGAGCTTTTCTATTCAGAACTTGTGAGTAAAGTTCCCGCACCAGCTCCTGGGAGAAACAGACCTATGAGCTGGGAAGGGACGCGCTGGACACTACCTGCTGGGTGCTGGAGGGACTGACCACTGACAGCTATCGTTTACACACTACCTGCAAAGTGTTTTTCTGCAAACATTGCTTTTGTTCAGAAGAATCCTGGGGCCAGGCTTTAGTATCCCCATCTCACAGGTGAGGAAGCTGAGGCTCAAAGAAAGTGACTTCACCAGAGCCTTGCTGGTGGTGAGAGGCAAGATCATCCGACTCCCCTAAGCTACCCTGTCTCTTGCAGGAGGCAGGATTTGAACCCAGGCTCCTGGCTCTGAGGTGTAGGGTCTTTTCCTTTACACAGCTCTCTCCAGGCTTGCTCACACTTATTCTTTGAGCATTCATCTCATCTTGAATCACGGTGCATTCGTCCAATCAGTATCTTCTGAGCCCCTGGTTTGTGCCTGGTTGGATGCCAGGCAGGAGCGGCCCCAGCCTTTTCGAGATCAAACTCTGAAGAGGGAGGAAGGGGATAAAAGGGTGTGGGAAATCTGGGGTGACCTGGGAGCAAAGGAGGGGCAGTGAATGGAACTTCAGAGGCTAGTTTCCAGGCACCCCAGACCTGGGATTCAGACTAGTAAAGTGTCCCCACAAAGAAAAATATAGGGGATTCGCAGCTGTCAACTTTTAACTTTGCCACATTGGTACCATTGTTGTCATCAACACTCATCATTTTGTGAAAGAACTTATTAACAGGAAAAAAAAAAAAGTAACAATATATCTCAGATAGTCTCAGAAAAAAGGAAACAGTTGGCAACTTTATAGCTACACACAGATTAGAGAATGAAACTGTCTTGGTTACTTTGTTTCCTTAGCCCCCTGTCCTTCAGATTGGTTGCTTTGATAAAAGTCTTGGAAGGTTGGCTAACCTCAGCCTCAGGGCCTTTGCACTTACCAATTCCTGTTCATGGAGCCCTTTCTCCCTAGATCTTTGCAGAGTTGGCTCCTTTTTGTTCGAGACTCAGCTACAATGTCACCTGCTCAGAGATACCTTCCCTGATCCCCAAATTAGACCCCCAGTCATAAGGCCACCACCCCGTTTTGTTTTAATTCACAGCTCTTTTCCATATTTGGAATTATCTTGGTTGTATGTTAAGGTACAACTGATAAGATCTTCAGGGAATGCAGAGGAGGCCAGAGGACACTGACATTAAAGCACAATTGTGGAAGCAGAATAGTCCACGTCAGGCCACTGTGTATGTCCACGAACATTCCTTGCTCTAGGCTCAGGACCACCTCCCACAGCTCTTGAACCCCTGCAGGAGGGTGAGGCAGTGCGGGGGGACATGTCAGCTCCCAGGGCGCTCTGACTTGAATGCCCTGGATCCCCGCTGGGGCCATGGTTTGCAACCACGTGCATGAGTGCACCCTGTGAACCATGGCTGAGGCTGAGGCTGGGGTGCTTTGGGATGTGCACCGTGACTGGCAGTTAGAAAGCAAGGGCCAGGCCTCCTTGGCTCTGTCACTTTGGGTACATAATCTCCCCTTCTGGGCCTCAGTTTCCGCATCTACACAGTTCCCAAGGACTTCAGGCGGGAAGGTTTTAATCTTCTGTTTTGTTCTTTGTTTTTCCTGTGAACTTGGGAAACAATTTCAAAGAAGCTGCACTTTGGTGAAAGGGGAGGGTGAGGGGGCAGGAGATCTATGGGAACTCTCCATGCTTTCTGCTCAATTTCTCTGTGAACCTTAAACTGCTCTAAAAAATAAAGTCTGATTTAAAAAATAAAGGCGTATGTACAAACCTGAGCTGTTGTCCAGCGCTAACAACAGCAGCCCATTTCCTGCCCTCCAGCTGCATAGGGCACTTTACTGGCTTAGCACCCCCCCTCCCCCGTAATAGTCTAAAGCAGGGAGATCATCCCATGTGCAGTCAGAGACTCGAGGCTCTGGAGAGGTGGGTGGCTTGCCCCAGCCCATGCTGCTGCTGGGTGGCGCACAGCAAGCTCTGACTGTAGCCCTGCTCTCCCCCCCCCCCCCCCCCCCCCCGCCACCTTCATGCAAATCCCCCTGAGTCAGCTTTAAATGATCGACGTCTGGGTAAGAACCCCACCAGAGACGCTCCCATTGACTCCCCAGGGGACCAGCACCCTCACTCAGGGTTCTAACCAGTCGTCTCAGCTTGGACGCTCAGTCAAGGTGGTCAGCCGATCTCCCCAGGCCTGCAGCCCCTGGCAGCCCTCCTCTCCGCAGCCCTGCAGTCCTCCTGGGGGTGGAAGACCCCCTGCCAGCAAGTGAAGAGCTAAGGTCAAGCCTCTGACACAGTCTCGCGGTATGACCTTGAGGAGCTCAGTGACCTTCACAGGGCTTCCTAGTGTATGAAAGGATGGGGCGAGAACGGTGCTGACCTGGCCTGTCAGTTGATTCAGGGCCAGAAAAAACCAGAGGTGCGGTGTCCTCCACAGACTAAGATGCCATGTAAATGTCAAGTGTCATCAAATTATTCCTTCACATCCGCTCGTTCCTCACTGCTACCCCTCCACCCCCATCCGTAGAAACCGTCCAGGCTGGGGGTAGGGCCGCCTGGTGGTTAAGCCCACCGTCTGGACCACCGGGCTGACGCCGGGCTCCACCGCTTGCTAGATTGCTGACGATGGCCAGCCCTCCAGCCTCAGCTTTCTCACCAGTGAGCTGCGTCATGATAACAGTGTCTGCCTGAGAGGCTTGTTGGAAGGGGGACAGTGAAATCCCCCAGAAGCAGTGCCCGGTACACAGTAAACAATAAACACCGCCCTCCTTACGGGGCCCCCACCCTGCCGTCTCCGGTCCCCTCTTCCTCTGTCCTTCCTGGCTCCGCCCCTTCGCCCACCACTCGCCTGGCTCCTGGGCAGATCCACCTGCTCTGCAGGCGCACTAACGTGAAGGCGGGAGGACACCCGCATCTCTCTACTCCCCTAGCCTTTCTCCCAGGTCCCAGACCTGCCTCCCGCACCGGCCACCTTGCTGGTGGGCCCCCAGCCAGTGCGTCCACAGCTGACTCACACAAGCAGTGCTCCACCTGGAGTTACCCTCCAGAAAGGTTATACATATTTACACTGTTAGTGTGGGTGCTTTTACTGAGCACCTACTATGTGCAGGTTCTGTGCTAAGAACGTTCACCTGTATTGTGTGTGTTCAACCTCACCCACCACCCCCCGAGCCCCCCTTTCACAGGTGAGCCTCAGAGAGGGGAAGCGACTTGTTCGAGGTCCCTGGGCTCAGCGTCGGACCCAGGTGATCCTCTCCCCGTGGCTGTTCCATGATGGGATGATCCTTCCCAGGGGTGCTAAGCAGCTTGTATCTGGAGGATCTGTGCATGGGCTGACCACTTAGCTGAGACCCTGTAGGAGATGTGGGAGCCCCTGGTACAGTCTGGACAGGATGCTCTCCCCAAGGACCCTTCCAGCCTGCAAGTTTGGGGCCGTAGGGTTAAAGGGCGGCTCAAGAGCACATTTACTACGCCACATCCTGGGGAGGAGGCAGGGAGGGTGACGGTCACAGTTGGAGTCTGGAGGCCTGACTGCCAATCCTTTGAGATCTATCCCAGGGGCCTGGAAGTCCCTGAAGCCACACGGGCCATTGTTGAGTTTCCCGGCTGTGCCAGGACGCATTGGAAACCCCGGTAAAAAGGGTGCCTTTGCCAGATCCTGCCCTTGCAGGTACATGCTGGTGCTTCCCCACCTCAGTCCAGTCGGAGTCAAGCTTGCGTGAGTGCTGGAGTTCAGGGGACTGGCACCTCCACTTGTCAGTTGCATCGCCTCCAGCAAAGTCCCCGCCCCTCTCTGGGCTTTAGATTTTTTATCTGTGAAATGAGTGTGAGGTTAATGGTACCCACCTGCTAGGTGGCTGTGAGTTTGGAGGGAGACAGATAATCTATGTAAGCACAAGGCTTGCTCACTGTCTGGCCTGGAATCAGGACCCTAAAGAGACAATGCTTCCTGGGCTTGAGGGAGGCTTTGTTTGCTGTAAGAGACTTTGCCTGAGAGAGAGAACCAGGGGCTTCCATGGGCAATGCGTTCGGGAAGGAGCTGAGGTGTCTTGTCGGAAGGGGGTGACGTTTGCTGGGCGCTGCGCCTTGTAACTCCCTCTCGTCTTCTCCCACCAGGACTTGGGTAAGACACGAGAGTCCGACAAAGCTTTTGGAATCAGATTTTACTTCTTTGGGGGGCATGTAAAGTGGGCTTCTACTCTCCCCCTTGGTCTCAGCTCAGCAGCCAGAATTGTCTGATTACTGACCCCATGGGATCATTTCACCCCCCCCCCAGACCCCAAACCCTCCAGCTATGTCCCATGTCCTGCAGAGTGAAGGTCAAAGTCCTTCACCTGCAAGGCCCTCCCCCCAGGCTCCTGACCTGCTTTCACATCCCCCAACACCCCAGGAGGTAGCTACGTTGGCCTTTTTCTGTTCCCCAAATCTGTTCAGTCAGCCTCGGGGCCCCTGCACTTGCTGTGCCCTTGGCTGACTGCTCTCCTCCCACACCCCTGCACCGTCACTGCTCCTGTTCAAGCTCGGCTCAGCAGTTATGTGTATTAGCTTCCTGGGGCTGCTGTAACAGATTGCCACCAACCGGGTGGCTTACAACAACAGAAATGTACTTTCACATTTCCAGAGACCGGAAATCGAGGTATCAGGGCCACGCTCCCTCCAAAGGCACTAACGGAGAACCTTTGTCTTCCCGACACTCCTTGGCTGGTGGCCACATCACTCCCAGCCTCCGCCTTTGTGGCCACTGCGCTTTCTCTGTGAACCTGCGTCTTCTCTTATAAGGACTCTTCACCGGGTGCGGGGCCCGCCTGGCTAACCCGGATGCTCTCCTCTCAAGATCCTTCACTTGATCACATCTGCAAAGATCCTTTTTTCAAATAAGGTCACGGTCACAGGTTCTGGGTGGACATATCTTTTGGGGGCCACCATTCAACCCACTACACTATGCTCCTAAAAATCTTCCGTGGTCATAAACTAGCGCGACCCCTCAGCCCTCCCCCCGGGGTACCTGCTTTTCTCTTCGTAGCCAGTCTTCACATGCCTCCCTGTGTGTTTATTTGTCGGGGGCCCGTCTCAAGGCTCCAACTGTAAGTTCCAGGGGGCAGGCAGACCCCTGTCTAACCTGTGCCCTGCTGCACCCCCAACCCCATCACAGGGCCTCACACACAGCAGGTGCTCAAAACAGATACTCAATCAATGAACAGATCAGACGACACCAGAGACTTACAGCCCCACCTGGGTCATTCCTGAAGGAAGGAGTTGTCATAACAGCCCCCGATGCTCTGGTGTTTACACAGACAATGGGTGTAATTGAGACTTATTAAAACAGACGCTATATTTATGTTTATACGCCACAACTATGTCACCATCTGATGGCAGTGCTTAAGTGTCCTTGGCAGGAAGCTGGCATCTCCCGGGAAGAAGCGACTCCATGTAAGTGAGAAGACGCCTCAGGGGAAGCTCCCAGCAGAGAAAGGCATCGTCAAAGGGGATGGTCTGCCTCTCAGAGCCTCCAATTCCTACGTGGAGCAGTCGCGCTGGGTGGCTGCTCCCAGGGCCCCTCCCGCTTGGACTGGGAGACCTGGCAGGGAGGGTCCTTCGTGGCAGGAGCACCCACCCGCCCAACCTCGCCTGAGCCCCCAGGGCCTGGGCTTCTGTCATGGCTCGGCGGAGCCTCATGTTCCTCGGGAGGAGCGTGGAGAGCACCTGGGCCGGTCCCAATCGAGCAGGAATTCCATGCCCCCTCGGCACCATTACAGAAGCAGAAAGCAGGTCCCAAAAAGCGGCAGCCTGGATGGAGTGCTGCGGGCCGGCTGGGTGGAGATGGCTGGGGTCCCATGAGGATCCTGGGGTCTCAGAAAGGGATTCTCTACTGAGGGGGGGCAGCCACTGTAGTCAAAGGGGCTTCACCAGGGTCCAACGGGAGCAAATCCACCCTTCACCAGGGCCCCCTTTGTACACCGTGGCCCAGCAAGACGGGACTGGGAGGGACAAAAAGAAACCGCTGCCCCCCCTCCCCCCGCCTTGGCCGGTTTGGCTTTTTCTAGAAGTCAGTGGAAAATGTCCTCAGGTGAGGATTTAAAAAAAAAAGAAAGGAGCCCCCTGCCTCTGAGCGCCCCTGTGTCCCTGCATCATCTCTCCTCACACTGCAAAGGACTCACAAAATAACACCTCTCACAAGGTGGCATTATTACTCCCTCGCATTGTGTGAATGGGGAACCAGAGGTTCAGAGACGTGAATCGCCTGACCGGGGTCACCCAGCAATCCCACTGGCTCCAAAGCCCTGGTCTTCCCGCCTCCTCAGCAGGCCCCTGGGCCCTCGTGTGTGCTGTTCCCAAGCCTGGGGCACCTCCCAGCTCTGATCAGCTCCTTCCTCCTCCAAAGCCCAGCTCAAGCATCCTTCCCCTGACCCCCTGGAAAATCTCCTTCGAGGTACATTGCTGTGCCCCTCCCCTCCGCCCCATAGCTGCGTTGGGCTCTGTCTGTCTCCCCACAAGACTGAACTCTTCATCCCTAGCACCGCCAGCCCAGCTGCACAGTTAGTTGCTCAGGAAGGGCTCTGGCCCAAATGCCACCTCCTCCAGGATGCCTTCCTGGGGCCCAACCGGAGGGCAGCTTTCCCCTTTGCCAGGTAGTCTGCTGGCTCCGCCCCTGAAAAAACCCAACCCTTTAGCCCTACTTGTCTATGGCCTGTGACCCCTAATAGGACGTCAGCCCCACGGCAAAGACCTGGCCCAGAGCTGAGCTTGGTACATGGTGGGTGCTGAAGGGGGGAGACAGTTTCCAGCACCAGCGAGGACCCCAGGGTAGGGAAGTGCACTTGGGCCCATTGGAGCTGTCAGAACGTGCCTAGGCATCCATCTCACCCCCAGACCTAAGAGCAGGAAGGACCCACATGCCCTCCACAGGAGTGGAGACAGCGTCAGAGAGGGCGAGGGGTGTGCCCAGGCTACCGCAGCAGAAGCTGCCCAGCACCCCCGATTCCACCCGTCCCTCCTCGCTTCCAGGTCGCTGTTGGCGTCTCCTCAGTGCGGGGTTCAGCTGTCTCTCTGGCAGCTGCGTTCTCCCACCTCCCTGCAGATACACAGCAGGGATTCTGGAGCCGCCAGCTGGGGGGTCCTTCAGATCCAGGCCTGAGTCCCGCCTCGTGCTTCCCAGCAGAGACTTGAGAAAATTGGGTCATTTCTTTTTCCTTTAAAAAGTTTTCATTGTAGCCCAGCCAGGCGTGGCTCAGCGGTTGAGCATCGACCTAGGATCCAGGAGATCGTGGTTCGATTCCCCGTCAGGGCACATGCCCGGGTGCAGGCTCGATCCCCAGTAGGGGGTGTGCAGGAGGCAGCCGATCAATGACTCTCATCATTGATGTTTCTCCCTCTCTCTCTGCTCCTCCCCTCCCCTCTCTGAGATCAATAACATATTGAAAAAAATAAAAGGTTTTAACTGTAGTAAAATACACATAACATATAACTTAACATCTTAACCTTTCTAATATGGTTCCGTGTTATTAAATACATCCGTAATGCTGTGTGACCATCACCACCGTCCATCCCCATCACTCTTCACATTTCCCACCTGAAACTGTTCCCACTAAACACTAACTTCCCCTCCCCCTGGCCCTTGACCTCCACCGTTCTCCTCTCTGTCCCTATGAATTTGACCGCCCTAGAAGCCTCATGTAAGTGGAACCGTACAGGATTTGTCCTGTGCGCCTGGCTTATTTCACTCAGCATGATGTCCTGAGGGTTCATCCAAGTTGTAGCTAGCGGGTGTCAGAATTTCATTTCTTTTTAGGGCCAAATAATATTCCATCATGCGGACGGACCATATTTTATTTATCCGCTCATCCATCCGCGGACACGTGTGTGGCTCCCACCTTTTGGCTGTGTGAGTCATGCTACTATCGTTTATTTTTTCTCAGCCTCCCCCTCATTTGTAAACGGTACCCCCATCCCCATATCTGAAACAGATTTGTTTGCCTCCCGTGTGCTCACCGAGCCAGGCAGGCCCCATGAGCGGGGGGTGTGTGGGGGGGTGTGGGGGGTGTGGGGGGGGCAACATCCCCTCAGAGCTCGCTGCGGGCCAGGGCACTTCTGTGGCCTACACGTGCATCGGGGCATCAAATCCTCACCACCCTTCGAGGCGGGGCCAGTGCTGTGCCATGTTATGGAAGCAGGGAGAAACGGTGACCTTGCCCAAGGTCAAACAGTCAGGAAGTGGCCGAGCTGGGACGGGAACTCTGGCTCCCAGCCCGGCTCCCTTGGCCACATTCTCTCCTGGGCCTGGCCTTCTCCCACCCTCTCCTGAGCGCAGCATGTTTGGAAATGCACAGGAGACCGTTCTCACGGCCCCCACTGCTGAGCCCTGGCGTGTCTCCAGCATCCCCACCGTGGGGAGTGGGCCGCTGAAGGGGTCAGTCCAGTTGCCCTGGGAGCGGGGGAAGGTGGAGAAATGTACCAGAAAGCTCTGCAGTCCATCCAGTTGGCCAAAAGGTGCCCGGCTGTTACCAAAAGTAATGTCCCTTCAATCCATCGTTTGAAAAACAGAAAATGACAACAAAACCCATTCAGAATCACGTGAAAACTTCCATTTATTACGTCTTTTTGGGGGGGGAAAAATGCTAAGGACGTACATTAATGCCCCAAACATCATAATCCACCATTAACGTGTTTCCAGGACCAGATGGAGGGGCGGCCAGCCCGGAGCCCTGGCGGCCTTGCCTGGAGGGAGACACCGCGTACAATCACCACGCCCGCTTCAGGGCAGGACCACACGCCCTCCTGTCTGGGGCTGGATTTATGGCGTCTCAGGACTGTTGGAATTCCTGCCTCGAGACCATCTGGCCTAATTACCCCTGTGGCTGGCACAGCGCCTGCAGCTGGTTTTGGTTTTGAGGCAAAGGTGCTGGGAGGCCCTCGGAGGAGCCCTCTCCTGAGCCACCCCAAATGTCAGCCACCTTCCGGGCAGCGTGGGCTTGGCTAGGACAAGTGTCATTGCACCAGGCTTGGAGAGGCCAGCTGGTTCTTTGCATCCAGGAAACGAACAAACAAACAAACTTCTCTTGCCCCTAAAAGGGTTGGCAGTTCGGGGTGGTAGTGAGGCATTTCTTTATTGTTGTTCTTTTCTGTAAAGAACATGAAGAAGCGCTAGAACGATGGTCACTTTAACAGTCCTGGCTCCTGAGGAAGCGGCCGGCACTTCTAACCTGCTCAGTGACCCCTGCAGGCCCCTCACCCCCTCCTTCAGGGAAGGAAACCGAGACTCTGAGAGGCCCAGAGGGTCTCCCAAGGCTGCAGAGCAAGGAAGCAGCAGAGATAGGATTTGAACCCAGCAGAGGCCAAAACTGTACCCTATTGTCCAGCCCGAGGGTGGCTTCAGTTCTCTCTCTGATTCTTTGCCTCAATTGTCCCCGTTTAAGGCTTAAAAGGGCCTCGCAGGGCTGGTGGGCAAGGCCTTGGCCGGGGGCGGGGCTTGGAGGAGGTGACTCGGGTGACCATGAGCAAAACCCAATGTCTGTTACAGGCTGAATTGCCAAGACCCCCTCGAAGGAGGGGAGGCAGTGCTGGCTGGAGCTGGGGTACGTGGAGGGGAGCCGAGGGACAAGGATTCCGGTTTGAGGTTCTTAGTTTGGGGCCCCAGAAGCAGGCCTTGGGGTAAGGATCCGGTGCAGATGGTTTATGACGAAGGGGAGGTCAGCAGGACAAGAGCCGCAAAGGTGTCCTAATCCCCGGAGCCCACGAATCTGTTCCGTTACGTGGGAAAAGGGACTTGGCCGGTGGGATCAAGGTTGCGGACCCCGAGGTGGGGAGACTGTTCTTGATTATCTGGCCCATAACGCGGGAAAGGGGGGCAAAAGAGGGGGTCAGAGGCGCACGATGTGAGAAGGGGCTTGACCTGCTGGCTTTGAAGGTGGCAGAGGGGAGCAGAGAGCTGAGTGCAGGTGACCTGGAAAAGGGAGCGGCGTGGATTCTCCCCAAGAGCCTCGGAAAGGGGCACCGCCCTGCCCTCACCTTGACTGAGCCCGGGGACCCAGATTTCTGACCTCCAGACCCGCAGGAGAATAAATGTGTGTTGTTTAAGCTCTTAAATTTGGGGACATTTGTTACAGCAAAGACGGGAAACTTACAGCAGCCCCTAGGAAACCTGGCAGGGGCGTGGCAGGCACTACAGGCCACCATCCAACCAGCCCTGGGGGGTGGGGACACCAGAAGTCAGTCCACTCGCCCCAGAGTCACCCGCCGGAGGGCCCAGGGCGCCTGGGGAAAGTGGGGCGAGGTGGGAGGGGGCTTTGATTCTGGCAGCCAGAGAGACCCTCAGGAAGACTTGCAGGGGCTGGAAGCTGGAGGTCAGGTAGAGGAGACTCCAGCAGGGTCCACGGCAAAGCACACAGGGACCAGGCGGCGGAGTCCAGGCCTTGGTGCGGCCGGCGCGTTGAGTTCGGGGATACCCCGGTCTCTCTAAGATGCTGATGTGATACGTCACCCCCTGCTCCGCAGCCTCCCTTGGCTCCCCATTGCCCCACAGTCCTGTCCTGCCTCCCTGCAGTGGGGCCTGCCTGCTTCCCTAGCCAGACCCTGCACCCTCCAGGCGCACCCAGCTCCTTGCACTTCCCGATGGCCCCTTACTGTCACCTGGAGCCTTGGCGAGTGCTGTTCCCGCTGCCCGGAACCCCTTCCCCCAGCCCCCCACCTCTCCGCTGCGTGCTCTCCCATGAGGCCTCTTTCTCTTCCCAGCGGCGGGGCTGCTGTGCCTGACTGGGCCCTGCCTCCCGGCGCCCGGCCCGGGCCTGACACACAGGGCGGCTCAGGGTCGGACGCTGCTCCTCGGACCCGAGTCATGGGAAAGGCACGCCTGCTGCCCGCAGCCCGGCCGCCGTCTGTCCTCTCGGCTGGGCTATTTTTATTCCTCTCCCTGCAGAGCGGAGGCCTGGGGCAGGTTCTCAAACCCGACCAGTGAGACCTGCCAGACAGTGAGGACACTTGTCCCTGCTGCCCTGGCCAGAGGCCACGAGGAGTGGCTGTGGGGGCTCCTCCTCGGGGAGCACGGCCGGTGACTCCAGCAGCTGCCTGGGGACAGCCCCTAAGACAGAGCCACGCTCTCGCCGTGTGACCGCGAGCAAGTCACGTTACCTGGCGGCCAAACGGGTGGGGGGCCAGCTCTCTCTCCCAGGTCATTCTGAGGAGCAAATGATGCATCAATAAGTCGAATTCAAATGTTATTTTAAATAGGTCAAACAGTCACGTGATTCAGAATTCAAATACGGAAAGGGGTTTCCTCTCCAGGCCCACCCGGCCCTCAGCCCCAGGCCCCTGGCCGGTGACCCTCCCCTAGGCTGTGTTCTCTGTCCCCTCCTTCCTTCCCTGCCTCCCTTTTTCTTCTCTCTGTAAATATATTTATTTCTGCATATGTAACATATGCAGAGAGAGTGAGAGATTGTTTTGAGAACATATGTTTGTATTTCTATTACACGCACACGTCTCACCACCACGAAGTACCTACTCTGTGCCTCATGCTTCGACACCGAGTAGGTGCTCTAAATGGTAGCTTTTATGTGGCACCTTCCATCATCATCAGCTTCATAATTTTTGGCTTCAGATACTATTTATTGAATGAGCAGCTACCAGGCGCAGTGCTAGGTTCCCTGCAAATATCATCCCCATTTTGTAGATGAGGAAACTGAGGCTCAGGGAGGCTGGCTGACTTGGCCAAGATCACACAGCTGGCTGGAGGCAGAGCTGGGAGTCAAGCCCCAGCCTCTGGACCCCAGCGCCTGTGCTGGGAGCCACTGGGATTCATTCTTGGGCCACTGTGATCCCCCGAACCTGAAGAACTGCAGCTTTTCTTCGCACTTGCTCCCGGACACCTTCCCCAGGTCCCAGGCATGCCAGCTTCACCCAGGCTGTCCCTGTGGGGACCCTGTATTCTCTGGACAAGCAACAGGGAGGAATGTGTCTGCCCAGCTTCCCACGCATCCAATGGGGCCCCACCTTCCTCCTGGAATCACCGGTGTCAGCTGTCAGTGTCACCCCTGAAGGGTGCCCTCATGTCCAGACAGGTCAGGACCTTGCTCTCAGTCACACAGCAAAACAGGACATAGGACCAGCCCTGCCCTGCCCTGTCATAGGGGGAGTGTTCAGTCAATGCCAGTCTGGAAAGAGTGTCCTGCCCACCCCTTGTCAGGGCACCCAGAGCATGACTAGGATTCTGGTTCCCAGCCTGGGCACCCTTATTAAACCCCGAATGCCTGGAAGGAAGGCCCACCCTTGGCTCATTCATCTCTGTGGTCCCATCCCCCCCATGCCCACCCCAGGGCTCCGGGACAGGCCTGGAACAAGGTTGGAGGAAAGCATGAAAAATTCTTCGACTCCTCTGACGTTAGGCTGTTATTGATTTTAATCTGGACTCATAAAATAAGAACTCTCAGTATGTTTATGTTTTGTAACATGTGGTTCCTTGCGATTGGGAGGCTCTGGACTTGGAATCAGGAGACTTCTTCGAGTTCAAGTTGTCCCACTTACTGGCTAAGCGACCTTGGGCAGGTTGCCTAATCTTGCCGAGCCCCAGTTTCCTCATCGGTAAGATGGAAGCAATAAAACTTCCTATCAGGTCCCGGGGAGAACAGATTCCGGCGCTACAGTAACAGCCCCTGGCACAGAGGGGTAAAATCACATCAACCACAGCAACCCTGACCTGCACCGAGCCCCGTTTCTGCTCAGTGTGCTGGGCTCTGGAGACCCTCCCTGCGGGGCACGGGTCATCTGTACACTGTGGCAGTGAAGCCCGAGTTCTCACACGTCTCTGTCACCTGCTAATTTGTTCACTGTCTGTGTCCCCCGCTCGAGTGCCACTGTGACAGCAGGAGCTTATCTGTTCTGTTTACCGCGCCAGCCCCAGCGCCTGGAACCCACCAGCCTAGCACAGGGTAGCTGTTTGCTCAAGATTTGTTGAATGAATGCTCAGTTGGGCAACTTTCCCACTGTGCGGGTAAGGAAGCGGAGCGGGGCAGGTGCAAGGGGCTTGCTCTCTGAGGCATGTCCACACTCCACCACAGTTCAGCGCTGGAGCTACAGGCAGGAGAGGGGCTCAGAGTGTGGGCCCTGGAGCCAGGCTGCCTGCACTCAAGGCCAGGCTCTGCCACTTACTAGCTGTGTGACCTGAGGCAAGTCACTTGAGCTCTCTGGTCCTCACTTTCCTATCTGTAAAACAGAGGTTTGTATGAGAATGAAATGAGGTTACTCTGTGATTAGCAGAGAGATGAGCACAAGGGATGTCAGCTGTCACACTAAGAAGAAACAGGTCCAGAGGAGGTGACTCAGCCACAGTCACCTTGCTACACCCCACACACACCCACCAGCTGCACTTGAAGACTGGCCACACTGGGGAGTGAGCCAGGTCGAGCAATGGGCTCCAGGACACTTGGGGTGTTGGCATGCTCCGTCCTGGGTGGGGCCAGGCCTGGGGGCTTTTATCAGCACCAGATTCAGCTCCTGGAAATGGGCACGCCCCTGTTGGCCTGGGTTGGTCCATATTGGCCCCAGCTGCTGAGGCTGGGCTGGGGAGGAAGTAGAGTAGGGCTGTGGCCGGGCAGGGAGCCGGGATGGGCGAACAGGACCGGGGAGCATGCCGAGAGGGAGTGGCATCCCACTGCTGGAAGCCTGCCTCTGCCTCAGCTGCACCCCAGGGCACAGACCCCATCCTGTTAGAGGCTGGGGCTCCAGAGGGCCCCCCATCCTGCCCTAGAGGGCGGACCTCCTTGCCCAGACTCCCAGGGGCCCACCAGCAGTTCTAGATGCCAGGGTGTCCATTTACAATGAGCCAAGCCATGGTTCTGTTCAGCAGACAAGCGTCATCACGGCCATGGTCACCCTCTCTGGCTCAGAGCCTGGGCATAGGTTTCCATGCCCCTCTGGAGTTTAGGTCACTTCTGGGGGGCTTGGGACAAGCTGTTGCAAAGAGTTTGTGTGACATGTTTTAAAGAATGAGGGTTTTGCTGCCAGATGAACATGTCTCTGCCTCTTGACCTCTGTATGACCTCCCTCAGCCTCAGCCTCCGCATCTGGGAAATGGGCGTGACGTCGAGCCCTCCTCGAAGCCGAGGGAAGTGAGAGAGAGCAACGCAAAGCCCTCCCTCCTAGAAGGTCCCCTTTCCGGCCAGAAGGACACAGGCCAGTGGCTCTTCAGGTGTCCCGGGGGGTGGGAACACTTCTTCCTGCGGGTGCTTGATGACCCACCTTGCTACAGTTGCCCTCGGCGATGAGAGGGTTTGCCAAGACGCCAAAGCACTGTCAGGACACGCATGGCCGGCAGGGCTCTCGTATTAGCCTGACTTTGGTTCAATGCCTAGGGGGCAATGGGCTCTGTGTGACCCTCCCCACTGTTCCAGGGTCCCGGTTCTTTCACGGCTCACGTCTAAAGTGGAGCAGGCTGAGGCATCTCTCTCCACCTTGGAGTCACCCAGCCAAACAGGTGGCGTGAGTGTCAGAGCTAAGCTGGAGTCCTGACTGCGCTGTGTGGCTCTGGACAAGCCACTAATTCATCCCCCTGAGCCCCTGCCTCTTTGGGAAAACGGCATAACCCATGGCCCTGGGAGAGGCCAGTGAGCGTCGGGACAGGCTCAGCACAGGGAGAACATCTCCCCCCATCTCCTAGAGACGGGCCCTTTCTCACCTGGCCTGCCTTCCAGGGCCCCAGGATCCCCGAGGACAGAAGGCTATAGGAGGGGACCCTGGACTGTGGCTGACCTCCCAGGGAGGCAGGTGCTGCTTGGTGGGGGTGCCTCAGCCAGGCCAGCTGAGGAAAGTGGGTGTGGGGGAGCCTGTAACCATGCCATTGAGCCCCTTCTGCCCCAGGGGAGGGTCTTATAGAAGAAAGGGCTCACTGGGCCTCTCTGAGGGCAGGGGTCAGGAGGACAGGGAGACCTGACAAGCTCTGGTCACAAAAGCAGAAGCCAGAAGCCTCTGATGGGCCCGGGATGCTCTCTGAGAGGGGTCCAGGTGGGGACAGTGACCATTAGAGCCTTGACCTTGGACTCTGGCCACATTTACTCCTGTTGACTATGCCTGTTTCCCTTTCAAACAGGAAGGGCGGGTGTCCTCGGTCCCAGGGGAAGGAGTGGGCAGTGGCCGGCTGAGGAGGAAAGGAAGGGGCCCAGCCCAGGGCCAGTGGGAGGAGAGGGAGGCCCTGAAGCCAGCTGGGCCCTGAGACCTCGGCCTGACCCCGGGTCGTCGGTGACATTCAAGAAAGTCCTGGTCACTGCTGTGTCGTTGTCCTCGCTGTCCCTGCGAGGTCGTTCCCCTGCAGGTGGGAGCAGCGAGGAGGCTCTGGTGGATCCACTGGGGGACACGAGGCAGGTCCTCGGCGGGCTCACAGAGCCCTATGAGGTCAGGAGGTCACTCAGTTCTACAGCAGGAGGGACTGAGGTTCAGAAAGGTAAGAGCAACTGGCCGGGTCCCTGGGCCGGATCCCTTATTTTCCTGACACTTCATCTCTTACTGTCTTACCGTCTCCTTTTTCTTTACCTCTCTCTCTCTCTCTCTCTCTCTCTCTCTGCCTGGCTCTTTTTGCATCGGGGCGCCCCTGCCCCCTCCCCTCGCTGCCCACCCTCCCGTGCAGCCCCCGGGAGCCTCTGCAGGCCCTCGGTGCGTTCCTGCTGCAGGAAGATGGTTCGGTCCCCTCTTAACACCGGGGGTGGGAGGGAGGGACTGCGCGGTGAGCAGCCAGGGCCAAGCAGTGACGGGGAGTAACGCCCGGGCTTGGGACAGAGCCACCTTTGTCCTTGGCCTGCTGGGGGATGCCGTCCCCCGGGGCTGGTGTCCCGGTGTTCCCTTGGAGGCCGGAGGACAGGGTGCAGGCTGGAGTGGACAGTTTCCCTGCCTTAGCCTGCTCGTCTAGTAGGACCACAGGCCGTGGAGTAACACGATGGAGCCGCTGCCCTCTGGACGTGTCCAGAGGGGTGTGGATGGCAACTGGGGAACCATACCTGGGACACTGAGCACCGTGTGGTCCAGCCTTCTGGTTTTACAGGCGGGGAAACTGAGGTCCAGAGAGAGAAAGGCCTTTTCTGAGGTCACACACGTACACACAAGTGGTTTCCGCTCTGATCCTCAGTTTTCCCATCTGCAAAATGGTTCATGTGAGCTGGGCCCCCAGGCTCCGAATCTTCCCAGACAGTGGCTGCTGCTCTTTGCCTGGGAAGGACTCTTCCATCATCCGAAAAGTTTGTGCCTAATTTCGGAGGCGGAAATCCCAATTTCGAGGTGTCCCATAGATAGCAGAGGACAAACCACCCTTATTTTTGTCGCTTTTCCGGTTGGCTCTGCTTGGAGCACTTCCTGGTATTTCGCATGCCTGGGGCGTCGCCAGCTGCCACATGGGGCCTGAGCAACCTTTCCCCCAGAACCCCAAATACCGTCGCAGCTGCAGGAGGGCTGGCGGCTTTCTGGACGGTGCCCAGTGGCCTCTGCTGAACATCGATGGCGAGTGGGCAGGAGCTTCATTCCTGCAACCTGGAGGGTGGGGCCCATCTTAGAGAAGTCGGGGTGCAGTGGGGGTGGCAGAGTGGGAGCCCAGAGACCTGGGCCTCGACCTGCACAACCACTTACTCTGTCATCTCAGGCAACTGGCTTAGCCTCTCTGAGCCTCATTCCTTCACTCAGCCCTGCCAGGCCTTGTGTCAGCCAGTGCCCAGGGCTGAGCTGCTGAACAGGGGGGACTCAGGGATGAGTCAAACAGGCCCTCCCTCCGGGCGCTCCCAGTTTCATGCGAGAGGCAGCCAAGGAAACAGACAGGGACAGGCAGTGGGGTCCTTCTGTGGCTGTGGGCAGCAGTGTGCCTGGGCACTGGGTGGACTTCCTGGAGGAGGCGTAGTCTGGGCACCATTTTCCGCTTCTGTTCACTGAGAGGGTCATAATAACTAACATTTTATATTTCAGAGTACAATTTTATTTTAAACTATTTTAGTACAAAAGCGATACGTGCACCTGGTGAACATGTTCAGGAGAGCAGAAGGACTGTGAGTGGCAAGTCCCTGTCCCCACCATTCCCAGGAGGAGCTGCTGTCCACGGTCTCTCGCGTGGCCTTCAGGAAATGTCTTACGTGTGCGGAAATCCGTGTGGGAAAAACCCAAATAAATAATAAAAGCAGCTCCCCCTTGTTGAGTGTTTGCTGGTGCTGGCTCATGTCACTGTGCTCACTCTTGTCACTCACCGATGTCTCCCGGACATGCACCTGTGCCTGGAATCAGTGCTGCAAGATGCTGGGAGGAGGCCTGGAGGGTCGTGGGGGGCAAGTGGATAAGCGTTCGCCACCACCTTCGTCTGAACCTGCCTGGCTGCCACGGAAACTTCCCTGTGGTTGAGTTACCGCCACCTTGGTTTTCCGATGGGGAAACCGAGGCTCAGAAAAGCGAAGTGAGGCTCTGAGGCTGCAAGGCGACCCAGGGCGGATCTGTGCCGCGATGAGCCATGTTGGGCTCTGGACCCCTCGGGATGCCACACTGTGCTCCAGTTGAGAGTGGGATTAAACATCACCCAGGTGGCAGGAGGCGGGTGTCGAAAGCACAGCGCAGCTTAACCCACAGCGTAGGCCCGAGAGCAGCACCGTCCCCTGCCCGCCGGGCTCCAGGAGCAACCGCACTGACCAGTCTCTCTGGATTCAGGCTGCTGGCCCTCGCCCCAACCCATCCTCCCTGGTGCCCACCCAGGTGCCCACACAGGGCGAGGCTCTGTCCCCGAATGTGCCACTCAGCCACTCTGACCTCGTGACTGCACTCCTGGAGACCAGAGTCACGGCGAAGGGCCCAGGGCCTGATGGATGAAGGGCTCTGCAGTGTGGCCTATGGTTGGCCCAGCCAGAGTCACCTTGGCTGCTTTGACCGTCACTGGCCTGGTGAGCCTGCGCCTGGGCGAGTCACTTATACTCATTTCTTCTCATTCAAAAACTGAGGTGGAATTTGCATAAAGCAAAAATAACCATTTTAGCCCTGGCTGGTGTGGCTCAGTGGTTAGAGCATCGGCCAGAGGACTGAAGGGTCATGGGTTCGATTTCTGGTTAAGGGCACATCCCTGAGTTGCAAGTTCCATCCCTGGCCCGGTCCAGACCTGTGCAGAAGGCAACCAATCCACATGTCTCTCACATCGATGCTTCTCTCTCTCTCCCTTTCCCCCTCCATCCCTACCACTGTCCCTGAAAAGCAATGGAAAAAATATCCTTGGGTTGGATTAACAACAACAAAAATTAACTATTTTAAAGTGTATCATTTGGTGGCATTAAGCACATCACAATGTGTGTAACCACCACCTCTATCTGGATCCAAAGCATTTCAGCACCCCGAAAGGAGACCCTCGCCCAGCAAGCAGTTACTCCCACCCCTTCCCTGGCCCCTGGCGACCGCTCATCTGCTTTCCGGACTATGGGTTTGCCTGCTGTGGCCGTTTCACGTCAGTGGCATCCTGCCGTATGTGGTCTTCTGTGGCTGGCTTTTTTTCACTCAGCGTAATGTCTAAAGTCCATCCGTGTTATAACTGAATGACATTCCGTTGTGTGACACACCACACTTTGTCCCTTCTTCTGTCTCCGGACATTTGGGCTGTTTCCACCTTTTGGTGTGAATGGCGCTGCTACGATGCTCGGCCTTTCTCAGCCTCGGTTTTCACACGTGTAAAATGGGGAGAGTCAAAGTACCTACCTCAGGGCGTTTGGGGGGAAGAATTAAATGAGTTATAGACGCAAAGCCCCTCCCGGGCCTGTGGTAAGCGCCCTGTTGCTGTTTCTGTTGGGCGTTTACTGCACAACTTACCATTTATTGAGCATTTACTGTGCCCTATACTATTTTAAATCATCCACAGCCATGCTTGTCATTCATTTGTTTGTTAACTCTTCCAGCGACGGGATGGGGTAGACCTCACTGATCAGTTCCACTTTCTAGAAAACCTGGGCCCAGAGAGGTCAGCCGAGGAGCTGCCCGTAGAGGCAGGATTGAAGCCCAGCAGCCTGGTCCGAACTGTGCTCCCAGCGCTCCTGCTGGTCTTCACTCGAGGGGACTGTCCCGCAGGCCTGTAATTGATTTGTTTGTTTTTACAATGAGCAGATAACAGTTCTGCAGTCAGAAGGGAGCAGTAAACACGACGCTAGTCGGTGGCATGTTGTATCTTTAGTAAAAAGAGCTGCACACGATTCCACGTGAGCTGGATGTCAACCGTGTGGACAAGTGCACAGAAAACACCCAGGGATGCTCCCCGGCGTAGTAACATAGGGATCGTCTCTGTGGGCTGGGCGGGGAGTCCGTGATTTTTCACACAGATTTGGTATCTTTCTAGCTTTTCCAATTTTATTTTTACAACAAACAAATTTTGCTTTTATATACAGAAAGAAAGTGATTCTATAAAAAAAAGAAAAAGAAAAAAAAAGACAGGCCTTCTCAGCTCACGCCCGAGGGTGTTTCTGCTTTGGCCCCAGCTGGGGCCGGGCAGGTGAGTCTGATCCGCGGACAGCCAGGAGCTCACAGGAAGCTGTCAGACGGGAGTTTCCTGCACCCAGGGCCAGGCCCAGGGATTGCTAGCCTGACACTGCCATTTGTCACCCTGTCCCCACCCCAGGGACACAGAGAGGACACCCCAACTTCAGGGCCTCTAACACAGTGCCGGGAGCAGGGCCACCTCGGCCCTGGCCGCTCCTGTACTGACCACC
The DNA here is from genome assembly GCF_054644295.1 of Miniopterus natalensis. Lineage (NCBI taxonomy): Eukaryota > Metazoa > Chordata > Mammalia > Chiroptera > Miniopteridae > Miniopterus > Miniopterus natalensis. Next base: position 198,884,959 of record NC_142081.1, on the reverse strand, counting down.
CCTCCAGCCCCGAGCCTGCGCTTATACCCTGCCTTGCACCTGGGACTCCCTCCCCACCCCCCCACTGTCCTCCAGGCACAGTCAGTGCCCAGCAAAGCATTAACAAGAGCTGCCTGCAATTACAGGAGGCGCTGGTCCTGGCTGCGGTGCTAACGGCGCTCCCTCTTTGCGGGGTGGTTCTGCCAATCTGATAACGGCTGTGGTCCTGGGATCTAGGACAGGGCCTGTCACACAGAAGGGGCTCAGTCCATGCCGAATGCTGGCTCTATCTAGAAAGAAGACATCTGAGGCCCAGAGAGGTTAAGAAACTTGGCTAAGGCCACACAGCCAGGAAGAGGCTGGGCCACGGAGCCCTGTGATTCTGCACCAGCGCTCTTGGCCGCACAGCAGCCCTCCCCGCTCTGGGTTCTGGTTCCCAGTGGGAGCTGGTCCTTGGTGACGGGCGAAGGGCTCTCAGGGAAGGAGCTGGGCAGCAGGGCAGGGACTCTAGCACCAGATGGGCAGAGCCCAGATCCCAGCTCTGCCACTTCCTTGCTATGTGACCGTGAGCAAGCTTCCTGGCCTCTCTGTGCCAATTTTCTGCATTTATAAATGGATTTAGTAGTGGCCCTCCATGCCTGACTGCCGTGAGAACTAAGTGACCCAGGCCCGGTCCTGAGCGCACATGGTATCTGCTAGTTAAAGAAAATGGAGCTTTGCCCGGCCAGCATGGCTCAGCGGTTGAGCATCGACCTAGGATTCAGGAGACTGTGGTTCGATTCCTGCTCAGGGCACATGCCTGGGTTGCGGGCTTGATCCCCAGTAGGGGGCGTGCAGGAGGCGGCCGACCAAGGACACATCATTGGTGTTTCTATCTCTCTCTCCGGCTCCCTTCCTCTCTCTGAAATCAATAAACATATTTTTTTTTAAGTTAAAGAAAATGGAGCTTCTTAGGGGGTCAGCTGGGATGCTGGGCAGAGCCAGGCTGCCTCCCACCTGGGTGGCCACCGAGGCGTTTGCAGGGACTAGACGTCTCCGTAGCTGCCTCTCCCTGTCCCTGACACACACCTGATTCTGGGACCCCTGCTCCCCGACTTGCCCTGGTTTAAAGTGATCCCCTCACCTAAGAAAAGGGAGAGTTGGGCCTCCCAGCTGGGATGGGGACCTCTGCCGTAGGCAGGATGGCCAGAGGGGTGGCTAGACCATCCTGACGATGTGGCCGGGGTAGAGTCCCTCCCAGCGGAGTCCAGAAACTTCCTGGAGGCAGTGCGGGGACAGCCGGTTGGAGGGACAGCGGCTGGAGTGTGATGAAATGAGCCACGAGAAGGAGGACTTCTCCGCTGTGGAGGAGCAGTGTGCGCAGAGGTGGGGGTGGCAGGGCACTGCCTCTGACCCTGCGGCCACCTTTGCTTTGGCAGGACACCAAGGGCCGTCCTGACCCAGCCCTGATGGCAGCTGCAGGAGGACAGGTCAGCGCAGGACAAACCCCGGCGCGTTGCATGTGAGCTCGGTGGGACACAGGGGGGTGGGCTGGGCAGGGGCGGGTGACTGGGCTGACCGCTCCACCTCCCGGGACTGTCACTCCCGCCCTGCCGTCCAGGCCACCCAGTGAGTTTCAGCAAGTTTGCGGGCCAGTCACCCCAGCAGCTGGGGGAAGGAGGGGGGAGAGGAAGGGGAAGCCCGGACAGGGGTGGGAGCCGCGTCCCTGCCCAGCTGTCCGGCCCAGCTCCGCCCGGGAACTAGGCCCAGCCTCTGCGGGCTGCTCTGCCCAGCACAGCTGCCCTGGCCAAGGCCGACAGCCACTCTGAGCCTGTTTGCTGCCTGTAAATGAGCGTAAGATTTCCTCCCTCACGGCTCCTAGGAGCATCCAGGGCGCCAGGGTCTGAGAAAGGGCATTTAAATGGGGTTGTCGCTGCGACACTTACTGTTACTTTACTATTTACATGGGGCTGCTCCACTCGGTGGGAGAGGCAGACAGCTCTGGATTGAATTCCAGTCTGCCTCTCGGGAGCTGGGCAAGTCGCTTCCTTGACCCTCGGTTTCCCCAGCTGTAATCATCTAGGAGGGGTGGGTCCCTGGCTCGGCAATAGAGGTACTGGCCTCCAGGAAAGGCCGAGGTCTACCCAGGAGGGCAGGGCCCGGCCAGGACAGCTCTAAAGCCAGGAGCACTCCTGGACCAAGGCCAGGCCACTGACCTGGCCTCCTGACGCCATCCCTGCCCCAGCTGACCCCTCCCTGCCCCAGCCCCGCTCGGCCTGCCTGCATGGCTCACTCTCCTCTCCCCTCACCCCCGCGTGAACCCTCGCCGTTCCCAGCATTTCACCTAAGAGGTGCCACCATCCCTCATACAAGAGCCCTGTGTAGCTGCTGTGGGCAGGCCTGTAGCCTGGGCCCGAAAAAGCCACAGGCCAGGGGAGACAGGCAGACAGATAGCCGCAGCCAGCTCCCTCCCCTGAGACTCAGGCCCAGGGGTCCGGGGCTTTGGGAGGGGTCTGGGGAGGCTTTCTGAGGAGGCGGCCTTAGCTGGGCCTGAGGGAGGGCCTCATGGCCTGGGCCCCCACCTAAGACTCGGTTTGGTGTTGGCTCCCAGGGCCCAGGACACGCCCGGGGTTCGGTAGGGGCAGTGAGTGCACGTGAAATGAGTGAGGGAGTGAAATGAGACCCAGAATTCTCTGGAGAACGTGACTCTGGAAACTTTGCTGAGCCTCAGGGTGGTAATGGAAACGTCAGGGAACATTTGGTGACTGAACAGTGGACAGTCCCCCTTGGCTACCCGACGCGGTCGCCCAGGTCCGGGGGAGAGGCCTGGGCCTTCTCAGGGCTCCTCCCAGCTTAGACTGCCCAAGGGCAGGAAGTCCTGACTGCTGGCGTCTTTGCTGTGCTATGTGGTCTCAGGCCACGCACTGGCCTCCCTAAGGCCTCAGTCTTCCCATCTGTGAAATGGGATCATGACCGCAGTGCACCCAGGGCTGTGTGGGGGTGGGAGGGCTCCAATCTCTGGAGCCTCCAGGATCCCTGGGAGACTCCATGGAGATTCGGAGCAGGCAGGCCCCTTATCGTTCATGCTCCTGGGCACCCCGGTGCCAGCTGTGCTGGCTACTGGCACCCTCTTTAATTATCACGTCTGTCCCCACACCTGGTGCAGCTCTGTCTGCCTGAATGCACTCATTTAGACCCCATTAAACGGGTGACAATGAGCCATGTCATCGATGAGGAGACAAGGCTCTACAGAGGCACCAGGAGGGCAAGCTGGGCTATGGGGGGCAGGGGGGCTGTCAGGGCCTGGTCCAGCCTCTCCTTAGTGGGGAGGTGAATGAGAGGGAGAGAGAAAGAGGGGGGCCAGTGGTCCAGGAGAGTGGGAAGGGGAGAGTCAGGGAGGGGAAATCTTGGGAGGCAGCCTGGGCACAGCAGCTCTGGCCTGGACGTGGAGGGTCCCCGGGCCAGGGTGGCCTGACCAAAGCACTCAGAAGCCTGGGGGAGGCCAGTACTGGAGAGGGGGTGTGGCCAGCTTGGGGCGGCCTGTAGCCTGCCAGCAGTTCCCTCTTCCCTGCTCTTGGCCATGGCCAGCCCACACACGATCTCCCTCCCAGGCAAACATACGTGTGCCCACTGACTCACTTTATGCACACGCAGCACACGCACACTCACGCACTCACTGTCACTCAGGTCATGCTCACTGCTGCATGTGTTCCCGCGCCCACAGCCAGCCAGGTGCTCACACGGTCCGCTTGGCCCAGGGTCCACCAGTCTGCTGGGAAGGCAAGCACAGGCCCGGCACGCGGGCACACACCAGGGGCCTCGTCCCGGCCGCTCCTGTGTCCTGGGCTCACAAATAACCCTGAAGGGCCTGACAGGGCCCTAGAAGCTCCTGGGCCTTCTGCAGCAGGCCTCTTCCCTGCAGAGCTGGTCCCGCCCACCCTCCATTCATTCCGCAGCGCAGACAGCTGGGGGGCCTGCGCCCGAGCTCCCCTGCCAGCTTCCATGCCCTGGGCCTCGCTGCCCTGTGCTATCCGTTGCTCCATTGGTCCTGGTGTGACACAGCTTCCAATTCATGTTGTACCCCAAAAATCCACTCCCAGCCAGCGTCGTGAGCAGAGCAGGGCTCAGGGCTTGGGTGGGTGTGGGAGACGCAAGGGGACTCCTCAGGACAGTAGTGCCATCACCGCCCTGAAGACATCCCGGTGGGACAGCCATCGGAAGGGGCAGCCCACCTCCCCTGCCCTCCATCTATGTCCGGGGCGGGCCCCACCCCGCAGCCTCGCCAGTGGCGGTTCACCAGGGTTTTCTGCCTCGAGTGGCTGAGCGAGCTCTCTCGCTTCCATTCTGGTCAAACGACCTTTGTGAAGACGGATTTGGAACAGTCACAAAATTCAAAAAAAGCCCCCGCTGCACAGTGGGTGGAGTGGGTGGGTTCCCACGGATCCGACCCTGGGCCAGGAGGGTCACAGAATAACTGACGGCTGCCGTTTTTACCATTCACACAGTTTCCCCCCTACATTGACTCTTTTTAGTTGCATTTTTAAATTTAGGTTAATTTACATAACAAACAATTGGTCGTTTCCAAGCGTACGAGTCAGTGTCTTTTTCGTATATTCATAATGTTGTGCAGCCACCGCCGGCGTCTAATTCTAGAGCATTCCCATCACCCCCCATAGAAGCCTTGTGCCCAGTCAGCAGCCACACCCCTCCCCGGCCCAGCCCCGGGTGCCCACCACCTGCTTCCAGTCTCTGTGGACTTGCCTATCTTGGACGTTTCGTGTAAAGGGAATCCCTGGTCTGAGAGTAAGTCCTTCCTCTGCTTATATGTTTTTTCTTTTAAGAAAGAATTGGGGGCCCGGCTGGCGTGGCTCAGAGGTTGGGCATCGACCCATGAACCAGGAGCTCGAGGTTCGACTCCGGGTCAGGGCACGTGCCCGGGCTGCGGGCTCGGTCCCCAGCAGGACCGTGCAGGAGGCAGCCGATCAATGACTCTCATCAGGGATTTTTCTCTCTCTCCCTCCCCTTCTTTGAAATCAATTAAAATATATATTAAAAAATTTTGAAAAGAAAGAATGGCGACTCTAGATGAAAGCTTTTGACACAATAATGAATCGGCTCGCAACCCCTTTCTACTTCCCTGGTCCAGAAACCACGGCCGGTGACCTGCCAGGGTTTGCTGGGCTGTGATGTTCACCTCAGTCTCCGGGAACGGCCTCTGTGCGGAGAAGGCCGGTCGCAGCCGTGGGAACTAGGCGTTGTTTGCGCAGCTCCCCCCCTGCCCTGGGGCGGCCCTGTGCCGGGAGGGGCGGGGAGGGGCCGGGAGGGGCCGGGAGCTCGGGCCTGCTGGCTTCACCTCTGCTCCTGGTGCCCTGCTGCCAACTCAGAACCACACGAAAGGACACTTGTCAACTGCGTCCTGTTGTTCCCAGAGACGTTTAGGTCTGGAAATGGCCTTGGGGATGGGAAGGTGAGGTGGTCATAAGAAAAGCAGCCCTCGGACGCCTGAGGAATTGCACACACCTGGAGCATCCTGTAACAGCGATACAGGAAAGCAAAGCAAACTTTTAAAAGTAGGAAAAGAAAGAAAAATATCACCTCTAGTCTCAGCCCCAAATAAGCCCTTATTTGCTGCAGAAGGCAGTGTGCACCCGAGCGGACGGGAGGCTGAGGTGCGGCCCCCCAGGTGTGAGACAGACAGACCGACAGACACAGCGCCGGGAACAACGCCCCGCCTGAGCGCGCAGATGACACCAACCAGGGCGCTGAGGCCGTCCGACCCGCGCAGGACAATGTTTTTAAGAAACGGTGCTGGGAAAGCCGGGTCTCTCCATGCGAAAGAATGGAGCTGGACCCGTATTCAGCACCACGTGCAGAAATGAACTCGAAACGGATCCAAATGTGAGAGTTAAAACTATACAACTCTTGGAAGAAAACACTGGGGAAAAGCTTCATGACTTTGAGTTTGGCAGTTATTTCTTGGATGGGCACAGGCTCCAAAAGGAAAATAGATAAATGGGATTTATCAAAATGAAAAACTTCTGTGCATTGGAGGGTGCTGTCCACAGGGTGAAAAGACAGCCCGTGGAAGGGGAGAAAATTTTTGTAAATCGTACATCTCATGAGAAGTGAACATAGACGTTCATGTATACACACACACACACAGGCTTATATATGTTATACAAAGAACTCCTACAACTCAACAAAAAGCCCTTAACAACCTGATTTTAAAACGGGCAGAGGCTTCAGTCGGCATGGGTTCCCTGATCTTTGGGCCCCACCTGGCTCTGAGCACCCTGGCTTTTCCAGTGACCCTGGAGGCTTCTCCAACAGGTCGGGGTCCGGCAGAGAAGGGTGGCTCAGCTTTCCCCACAGGCTGAGTGCTCCTTGCTCCCCGGGGAGCCCCGAGAGGGTTCCTCCCGCCGGCCTTCCCGTGGCCGGCCACGCTCTGGGCTCCCCCCCCCCCAACAGCTCCCAGCCATGTGCCCACCCCCAGCTGGGGAAGGGCTGAGTCCCCCCGGCGCGGGGCTGCCAGCCCTGGGATCAGAGCAGAGCCAGGTGGCCACCTCAGCCTTCCCCACGCGATAAACCGGCTCCCTGGGAAGTCACCTCCTCGGGGAGCAGGGAGACCAGACTTCAGGGACCTCCAGTGGCTGGGAGCTCTGAGCCTCCCAAGGTGGTAAATGGTGAATGGTGACAGCTCGCCGGTGGCTGCCCCACGTGGAGGCTGAACCCCTTTGGACGTGGAGAGGTGGGGAGGTGGGGAGGTTGGAGGTGGGGAGGTGGGGAGGTGGGGAGGTGGGGAGGTGGGGAGGTTGGAGGTGGGGAGGTGGGAGGTTGGAGGTTGGAGGTTGGAGGTGGGGAGGTGGGGAGGTGGGAGGTGGGAGGTGGGGAGGTGGGGAGGTGGGAGGTGGGAGGTGGGGAGGTAGGGAGGTGGGGAGGTGGGGAGGTGGGGGGTGGGGAGGTGGGTAGGTGGGGGGGAGGTGGGGAGGGGAGGAGGGGGGAGGTGGGGTGGGGAGAGGGGAGGTGGGGGGTGGGGGGTGGGGGGGAGGTTGGGGATGGGGATGGGGGATGGGAGATGGGGCAGGGGGGAGGTTGGAGGTTGGAGGTGGGGAGGTTGGAGGTGGGAGGGGGGAGGTGGGAGGGGGAGGTTGGAGGTGGGGAGGGGGAGGGGGGAGGGGGGAGGGGGGAGGGGGAGGTTGGAGGTGGGGAGGTGGGGAGGTTGGAGGTGGGGAGGTGGGGAGGTTGGAGGTGGGGAGGTGGGGAGGTTGGAGGTTGGAGGTTGGAGGTTGGAGGTGGGGAGGTGGGGAGGTGGGAAGGTGGGGAGGTGGGGAGGTGGGAGGTGGGGAGCTGGGGGGGGGGGCGTGCCAGTGTTGCATCTTGAACAATTCAGAACAGGTGGCTTCTCCGGCGCTCGGTGAGGGAGCTGCTTGTTTGGAAGACAGATTCAAAGGCAGATTCCTGCTGGTGGAGCTCTCAGTGCTTTGCTATCTGCCCCGAGCAGATGTGGCTCTGGAACACCCGGACAGCCCAGATAGACGTCAAGTCTGCGCCCAAAAGAAGCTGTAAAAAATGCCCCTGGGGGGCGGGGCAGGGGAGGAGGGGGCGGGGTTTAGGCGTGGCTACTGCAAAACTGAAAATTATTTTCTTCCCTGCTCGGGTGAGCTGGGTTGTTCTCCAGTGATCCCAGCCAGATGGAAAAAGGACGCCACTGGGGACACTCAGAGACAGTCTTACACAGCTCATTTTGGCTTCAAAACTCCCTGCTCAGAGCTCAGCAAGTGAAATCATGTGTTAACCCTGACGTCAATTTTTTCTTAAATTTTCCTTCACATTACAAACATGTGTTTATTATAGGGTGGAAAATATAGCACAACATCAAGAAAACAAACACCTTTAATTCCTTCTCCCAGCAACACTGTTACCATTTTGATACTTTTTTGCACTTCTCTCTCCCCCCCCTTTCCTCCTCCCCCTCATCAATGGGCTTATACTTAAAAAAAAAGATTACATTGTATCTCTCTCTTTTTTAAAAAAATATATCTTTATTCATTTCAGAGAGAGGAAAGGAGAGGAAGAGAGATAGAAACATCAGTGAGAAGAGTCATCATTGATCGGCTGCCTCCTGCAGGCCCCCGACTGGGGATCAAGCCCGCAACCCGGGCATGTGCCCCGACCGGGAATCGAACCCTGATCGCCTGGACCCCAGGTCCACGCTCAACCGCTGAGCCACGCCCGGCCGGGCTCTCTCTCTTTAATATGTTGATCTGAGAGGGAGACAGAGAGGGGGGAACATTGATCTGTTACCCCACCCTGACCCCCCTAACCAATGGAGCTCCTGGGCTGGGGCCTGCATCGCGTCTCTTGTACCCACTAAACGAGGACAGGGGAGCGAACAGTAGACATGGGCCCCTCTCTTGGAGCTCAGTCTGGAGGGAGACACGAAATAAACAGATAAATGAGCCTTCAGACCCTCCAGCTTTCCCTGTTACAAACGATACTGTGGCGAGCTGTGTCCGTGTACACACGCCGATTGCATTAGGGTGACTCTCAGAAAGTGTCGTGCATGAAACTGTAATGACCGTGATCGAGCATATTTGTATTTGTATGTTGATATTATCTGATAAGTACCTCCTGGGCCTGGAGCAGACACTATTCAATTATACGCCTCTAGATTCTGCGGATTAGAAGGGGTTTGCTTTCCTGCCTGGCGAAGCACTCATCCCTCTCCCTATTAGATTACATACCCCCCTGACAGAGAGCTCATTCCTTCCCCGGGCCGTTCATTCCATCTCTGTGTGGCTCTGGCCCAGGCCATGTTCCCCTGTGTGGAAATGAAATCAGTCCTCCTAGGCTTTCCCTACTGTCTCTGGTTCTTGAGACAGGGCAGAGCAAATCCAGGCTCCTCCTCACACTGACCCAGGGAGCACGAGGCCAGCTCCTTGTCGCCTTCCCACAGCTGCTTGCACGGCCCCCACCCCCTGCTGAATGGCATTTCCTTTTTTGGGGGGACTCCATCCAGGGACTGCTTCACCTCCCCCAGGGAGCCTTCCCTGATCACCTCTTTCCGAGGAGCAGATGGCCCATTTTTCCACACCCCTGTCCCTGTTCCCCCTCCGTGGAAACACCTGCCTCTCTCCCTTCCTTGGCATCTTCAACCCCACCTGGATAAAAACCTGTGGAGTACATAGGAGGACAGGATTCTAGTGCCTGTTTTGGACAAACTCTGTGACCTCAGGTACAGCCTGTGTTGTGCCTGGGCCCTGTGCTGTAAGTGGACACGAAGTTGGCGTCCTGGGGTTGTTGGTGCACTAGACACGTCCACTGAGCCAGGACTAGTTGCTTCACGCTGTGCCGAGAACCAGGGGCACAGCAGCAAACAAGGTAGGACCGGGCCCGGCCCCCATGGTGCTTCCCTTGTAGTGGAGATGGGTAAGTGAACCCTGACTCCCCGAGATCTAGGGAGGAGCCCTGTGGGTGTTGGAAAGAGGGCAGCAGGGAGCAGCTAAGAGCGTGGCCGGGGCAGCCCACCCTGGGGAGGGACTGTTCCAGCTGAGACCGCAGGAGGATCCTCATGTGAGGAGGTGGGGGAGGGGGCTGCAGCAGAATTCCGGGCCCAGGGAACAGCTGGTGCAAAGGTCCTGAGGCAGGACAAAGCTGGGGTGACCCTGAGTTGACCAGAGGTCATGTGAAGGGCTTACCCATTCAGCTAGCATTCATGGGGCAGGGGTGTGCCAGGCCCAGGGCTGGTGCGGGTTCTGGGATCCTGGGGAGGAAACTGGCCCCGACTGCCCTGGACCAGCTGAGAGGTGAATGGGAAAGAGCAGAGGAGATTAGGGGAGATTCCTGCCTGTGCCCCTGATCCCAATGTAGTAATTGATCCATCCAGTGCATAGCCTGCCTCTTTCATAGGGTGGTCGTTTGCTCACTGGTTCATCCACCCAGTCTTGGGTGGCCTCTGGGAGCCAGGCACTGTGCTGGGCTTTGGGGGATGGGCACGAACAAGACAGGCGGCTCCCAGACCCGTGAAGCTGACCCTCTGGAGGGACGAGACAAACGCTAAATATGGGAAAATCAAACAGGGCCAGGAAACAGAGCCGTCCGTGGGGCGGATCCTGGGTCCCAGGAGGCGGCGCTGAACCGCAGGCTTGAAGGAGCGGGCAGGGGCCCCACGGAGATCACAGGACCAGCTCGTGCAAACTCCCGGCGCGGGAGTGGGCCTGGCACGCTGAGGGCTGGGAGGCTGCTCTCGAGGGAGGTGTTTGCTCTTAACAAGTCGGCCCCTAATCCGAAGGGGCTGCCAACGAAGGGGCGCCCACCTCGGCCACACACAGCGGTCTTCCTGGAAGCCAGCAGGGGCAGCCTCCCGCGGCTGGCACGGGCGCGAGGCGCTGGCGGCTGTGCGGTGGGGAGAACAGGGCCACATTGTGAGCGGCCACGGGAGCCGCGGCCAGACAGAAGGCCCGAGTGTGTCCCGGGCGGGCCGCTGGGAGCTCAGAAGGGCTCATTGAGCCCCTGGTGACCAGGCCAAGACTGTGGCCAGGAAGAAACAGGTCTTTATTAAGGGGAGGCCCAGCGCGGCCCAAAGCAGAGGCCACGCTAGGCCACCCATCGGCGACCTTCCTGAGGCTTCAGGGGCGGTGGGGCTGGACGTAGGAACAGTCCACAGGCCCGTCTCACCCGGGGAGATTCACACGCACGCACACACACGCACGCTCCCGCACGCCTTCCTTCCCTCCTCCCCTCTCCCTGAAGGCAGAAAAACAATTTTTAAATTCCCAAACGGAAGGCAGTGGCTGGTGAGACTCGCCAGCAGTGCTACCTGAGCCCCGTAACCTCACCGGAGAGGTGCCCTTAGTGACCCCATCCTGCCGACGAGGAGACCGGGGGTCAGGGAGCATCGCCACTCGGCCAAGTTCCCAGCTGGGAAATAGCAGCAGGGAGGGATGGAGCCCAGGTGCCCCGAGCCTGTGCCTGCCATCTCACCGCTGTGGCGGGTCACGTGTGGGGGGGGGGGTCTGGTTGTTCCAGGGCACATTCAAAAACGTGACTCTCTCCAGACACACAGGGTGGGCTTATGCACAGCAACACTGGGGAAAATTACCCCAAAGTCCGCCTGCTGGTGGTCAGAGCTCAGCACCCCCTCTTTAGGCCGGGCGCTTCCTTCACTGGGTCAGGGCCCCTGGGAGCCGGCCAGGCCCTGGAAGGCCGGTGGCAGGAAAAGACGCAGAGCCCAGCGGGAGGGACAGAGGGAGGGGGTGTTGGGGAAGGGGCTGCTGAACCCCCGGCATCACGGCCGACCCCCTGCCTGGGAGGGGAATCCAGTGTTTATGGGCTGTCACCTGTTACTGTTTGCCAGCCCCTGACAGGACCCTCCCATCTGCCCTCCGCTCTGTCCCCAGAGGGTGTCTCAATCAGATCTGCCGGGCTTTTCCCTTGTTTGGACCTTCCTGGAACAGACTCCAAGGCCAGGACCTGCCCCCTCCCCGCCCTCACCTCCCGCCTCCCCATGTTGGACTTGGCGCTCGGTGATGCTCTCTGAGCTCAGGGTGGGTTCAGGCCTCCGTGCCTGTGCCAGGGGGTCACTCAGCCATAATCCTCCAGACTGTTCCCCCTGGTGGGTTCCTGTCCCCCCACCGAGGCCCACGGGGGACACTGCCCTGCCAGGCGCATGCCTTCAGCCCTTGTGTTTCCCCTGCCCCGCGATCATCACAGCGGAGACCCGTGACTGTTTGTCCCTCTCCTGAGCTGCTCCCCTCTCACGGGTGGTCCCATCACTCTGAAGCAAATGACCCCAGACTTCGGGGCCTGAAATGGCCATTTGCTACCGTCACAGATCCCGTAGGTCGGGAACACGGACTCCGCTCTGCCCCACGGCATCTGTGGCCTCAGCAGGAGTCACGGGGAGGTTTGTTCACGCTGGGCAGTCTATGCGGGCTGCCCCCTGGGGCCTCAGTTCCTCCCCAGGAGGCAAGTTTGGGCTCCTCACAGCAGGCAGCCAGCTTCCCCCGAGCGAGTATCCCCAAGTTGGGGGCAGGTGGAGGGGAGCCCCAAGGAGAGGGACAGACCCTCCACTGCTCAGCGGGGTGCACGGGCTGGTGGCCACTTAGGAAGATACAGACCCCGCACCCCGCATGCCCCCACCCCAGCCCAGCCCAGCTCAGGGCCGGCCACCAGCAGGAACTCGGGGGGTTTTGTTCACGTGGTCCCGTTACGGCCTCCAGATGAGGAACCTGGACCCAGAGACAGCAGTGACTTGCTCAAGGCCCTCAGCTCTGGTCCCGCCGGTCCAGCTGCGCCACACCGCCCCCCCCGTGGCCAGCGGCGGGACATCCGGGAGCGCAGGGCCGGAGCGCCTGCACTGCGGTGGGGAGCTCGGCCCTGCCGCTCACCGGCCCATGGGCAAACTCTTAGCCTTGGCAGGGTCCAGCACAGCGAGCGATCAAAGTGTGTTGTGTCATCACACTCGGTCATCCTGCTGACCCCACCCCCATCGGTGACGTCCTCAGGGACCTCTGTGGTCACCACGGGGCAGTGTGGTGCGGACTGCGGGGTGTCCACAGGGTCAAAATTCAACGGCTCCCGTTGTCCCCATGAAGGCCACAGTCTTTGAAGTCGATTGGGAGGCCCCACCTGCTCCCTGCCCTCCCCCCAGCCTCCAACTGTCAAGGCCTCAGAGGTTCCCACTGCCTGGAGCCAACCACCGGCAGGACCAGGTGCCGGGCTCTGGGGGCCTGTGGGAGTGAGACCCCCAGCCCGTGGAAAAGCGGGAGAACTCCGAACAGAGCTGGGTGAGCAGCATGTGCCAGTGCCAGTGCCAGTGCCAGTGCCAGCGTCCTGGGCGAGGTCAGTGCCTGACGGTTATGTAAGCGCCAGGGGCTGGGGCAGGGCCCAGGGGCGCTCTCTCAACTATTTCTGCAACTTCTATACAAGTCTAAAACTACTTGAAAATAAAGTTAAAAAAATAAATAAAGCCCGGCCGGGCGTGGCTCAGTGGTTAAGCATCAACCTAGGATCCAGGCGATCAGGGTTCGATTCCCGGTCAGGGCACATGCCTGGGTTGCGGGCTGCAGCCGATCAATGACTCTCTCATCATTGATGTTTCTATCTCTCTCTCTCCCTCTCCTTTCCTCTCTCTGAAATCAATAAAGATAAATTTAAAAAAAAATAATAATAATAATAAATAAATAAAAACACTGAGACTACTTCACCCAACAGCAGAATACACATTCTTTTCAAGCTCGCATGGAACATTCACCAGGACAGCCACGTCCGAGACAGACCACATCCAAGACAGACCATAAATGCACCTTAATTTAAAAGGGTGGAAATCGACATCTGCCCTCAGACCACAGTGGAATTAAATGAGAAATCAGTCACTGAAAGAGCTGGGACATCCCAAGATCCTTGGAGAGGAGACAACACTCTGCTAAGGAAATAACACATGGGTCAAAAAAGAAACCTCAAGAGAAATTTAAGAATGTTTTGAACTAAATGAAACTGAAAATACAATTTATCAGAAGTCGTGGAGGCAGTGGCACAGTCCCTAGAGGGAAACGCACAGCGTGAGATGCATTGTTAGACGACAAATCTCAAATCAACCCCCTAAGCTTCCACCTTAGGGAACTAGAAAAGGCAGCAAATTTGACTCAAAGTGAGTGGAAAACCAACCAAAACAAAACTAAAAAAGACACCGAGAAGGTCCCACTCATTGTCTCAATGGTCTGCGTGCCAACTGTGAGCAGATTCCCAGGTGGCCTGTCCCCTAAGGCTGCATGTTTTGGCCTCTCAGGTGTAATTCAATGCCTGTCTGCAGCCCCAGGTGCCACAGGGCCTATTTTGGTTTCTTTGGAGAGTCCCAAGTTTTTGGTGTCCCTGAAGGCAGTTTGCATCCCGCCTCTGCCTCTTGCTGGCGAGGGTGTCTGGCAGGCTGTGTATCCCCATCAAGTCTTTTTTTTTAAAGATTTTTTTTTTTTTTTTTTAGATGAAGAAAGAGGGAGAGAAACATTAATCAGCTGCCTCCTGCACGCCCCCTACTGGGGACCAAGCCAGCGACCCTGGCATGTGCCCTGACCTGGGTCTAACCGGCAGCCTTTCAGTGCACAGGGTGACACCAGCGAGCGCGTCCCCACCAAGTCTCCACGGGCTCACCTGTGCCCTCAGGTAACGGGCACTCCCTGAAGGTCAGCTGCTGCCCGAGGGGCAACATGTAGCTGTGTCCTATGCCCCAAGCTTCACTCCCTGCGTCCTGGAATGGACCTGGGGCTGTCCTGGTGCTCAAAGCACTTCTACTTGGGCCTCCCGCCCACGCCAGGCTGGCTGGTTTCCTGAGGGGACCACGGCAGCTGCCGGGGGACCACTGCCCACATGCCCAGCAGGCCGGAGCCAACAGAGGCAAGGAAGCCGATGGAGGCGTTGGCTGCAACTCAGTATCTCCGCTGGCCGGGAAATGGAGCAAGGGACGCCTGAGGCTTACACCCAGCACCCAGATAAGTCACTCCTCCTGGGGTTGGGGGAAGGCAGGCCGGACAGGGCTCTGGAGAGAGACGCAAAAAGACAGGGAACAAGTGCCTGCTACGGTTATCTCCATCACCACCTACCCCGAAAAACCTCTGCCTTTCTACCATCGAACACCCGTTACAGTACAGTCATTAGCAAAAAATATAAATAACAAAAGTTGGGATGTGGAGGACCGGGCCCTGTCAGTGTGGGCGGGATGTAAAATGGGGCAGCTGCTGTGCCAAGCAGTGTGGTGCTTCCTCAGAAAATGGAAAACAGAGTTATCATGTATTCCAGTAATTTCACTTCTTCGCGTGTGTAACCCCTAACATTGAAAGCGGGGTCTAAAAGCTACTTATACCCCCTCGCCCACAGCAGCGCTACCCGCAGTAGCCAAAAGGGAGAAGCAACCCGGCATCCACCGGCAGAAGCACACAAGACCCATCCACAGGGTGGGTACGGCCTGGCCACGGGAAGGACGGACATCCCGACACCTGTGCAACGTGGACGGACCGAGGACATCATGCTAACGAGATAAGCCAGACCCGCAGGACACATACTGCACTGTGGCACCCGCAGAGGTCCCTAGAGCCATAAGAGCCACAGGGACAGGAAGTCGAAGGGCGGTGCCAGGGCTGGGGGGGACCGTGGGGGCTGTAATGGGGACGGAGTGACCTTGGGAAGATGAAAGGGTTCCAGAGACGGATGGTGGTGATGGTGACGGCTGCACAGTGTGAATGTGCTTAATGTCCTGAGCTGGCACCGTAAGATGGTAAATCTGTGTTTTGTATATTTTAGCACAAATTAAAAAAATAAATAAGAACAATGATCCCATTTCTTTAAATTAGTGAAATAATCAGCACTTACATTTCCCCCTTGAATGGCCTCCTGAACCACCATCTGAAGCAGTGGGCCCGGCCCCTGAACTTGGCATGTCCCAGCCCTCCCAAGTCTCACCACTAACGCCCCCCTTCCGAAACCCTCCCTCCTGCTGGCTCCTATCTCAACGAACAGCGTCCCGGGAACACTGTGCTGTTATTTTAAGCCTACAGGATGCATTTCTGCAGCCTAGAACCTGTGGCAGGTATCCTGGGGGGAGAAGGGGTGGGGAAAGCCTGCCTTTCTCCCCGAGAAAGCACTGAAACAGGTGTGCTGGTTCTGCCGGGACGAGGCGCCGAGTGAACGTCCAAGGAGCCTGTGGGACGGGGACCTCCCTGTCCTCCTACTCCCTCCATTCACTCAACAGGTGTGCTCGGAGGGCCGCTCTGTGCCAGGCACTGCCCAGGGGCCACAGACTCAGGTGCACAAACCAGAAAAAGGCCCAGCTCCTTGCCCTGGTTGGAAGGCAGAAAACCAAACAAATGAGCATGTTCTTCCCAACAGAGAGGGGTGACAGGAACAGCAGGAAGGCCAGGGCCCTCGTCTGCTGCCTGCCAGACTGGGTGCTCCCTTCCCACCTTCCTCCCCTCCCACGCCCCCTGCAAGAGCAACCTTGGGGTACAGATGAGGTCCCCACACTGTGAGCCCTTTACGGTGGCGGGGCCCCGTAGGCCTGAATCTCCAGCGCCCAGGGCCTGACTGCCCGACGGGTGCCGGTGTCAGGTCCTGAGACTGGGCTGCACCAGCTGCTTCCAGGCCGCCTTTCCTGCTCCGCCAGCGCCCCCTGCTGGGCAGGCCCGTCCCTGCAGCCACTCGGAGGCACACTCCTGGAGGGGCCCTGGGAGTCCCTGCTCCCTCCCTCCCCAGGGGCCTGACCACACCCTGACCCTCCCCGTTCAGGGGCATTCTAACAGAAACGCATTTCCTTCTCTGCTACTGGGACTAATAGCTTAGGTCAGTCTGAAAAATGTTTTTTAACAAAAGATTTTGAACCTTTTGGCATGTAAAAGAAAGGTGGGCCTCCAAATTCTGTATCAACATCTGAGGTGGGAGGGAGAACAAGGCTTCCCTGGCACCCACAGGAATTCCTGCAGATTTTAAAAGCTGGGTCCTGGAACCTCGGGTTGGGCTAGGTTGGCCTCTGACCTTCTCTCCCACTGGCAGGCAGAGCTCCTGGGAGTCCTCAGCTGGCCCATGACGCTTCGTTTCCTACCAGCATTTGACTGAATAATTGTATTTGCCTTCTGTCTCCCACGCCTTACCGGGTGCCTAGTCTTTGTGTAGCCTTTCGTTTACTCCACCAGTCTGACAGTCAACCACCAGCAGGCAGGGTGTTACCTGCTGGGAATACGGGGGAGGTCAAGCAGGTGGACAGCCCAAGCCCCCTGGAGGTGGGTGAGGCGGACAGTCATCCAATGACACAGACACAGTTGTGGCAAATGCTCTGAAGGAACACTGGGCATCTTCCCGGATCAAGGTGAGGCTGGAGGGGCCTGGGTGAGGGGAGAGAGGCCCAGGACAAGGGGCAGCAGATCCTGTAGGGGCTGGCAGGCAGTCGACATAAGAAACGACCAAACCTGTAGAGGATTTTTATGAGTTTGAGCTGGACTGACAATTGCCGGGAAGCAAAATCTCAAATGATTGAGAGAATGCTCCAGGAAATGGCAGTTTTGCCACTGATTTTATACATCAGAATCAAGGGGGAGGCAGCGGGGAAAATGGTGAATGGGAAGGTGGGAGAGGAGAAGCCACAGGGAGCTGGAGCCGCTGGAGGAAGAGAAACGACATATCTCCAGCCACCCTCTGTCGGAACAAGGCAACTAATTGAACACGTGCGAGCTGATCCTAAATTTATCTCCGGTGTGCCTTCCTTTACAAGAAAATAGTGCTGTGGCATATAAACTGCTTTTGGTGTTTTGTTTTGTTTTTTAAAGAGAAGGTGCCATTTTATTTATTTACTTGCTTACTTGATTGGTTTTTGTTTCTGAGAGAAAGGAACATGGATGTGGGAGAGAAACATCTCTTGTTGCCTCCTGCACATGCCCAACTGGGGATGGAAGCCGGCAATGGAGGGAAAGTTCCAGTTTCAGCGCTGAGGAGCGATCAGCTGAAGAAGCAGCTGCAGACGTCCCAACAAAGCCTACAAAGATCTCCAAGTTTGGATTTG
Organism: Miniopterus natalensis; assembly: GCF_054644295.1. Taxonomy (NCBI): domain Eukaryota; kingdom Metazoa; phylum Chordata; class Mammalia; order Chiroptera; family Miniopteridae; genus Miniopterus; species Miniopterus natalensis. The sequence continues at coordinate 198,867,459 of NC_142081.1, read as the reverse complement.
CCATAGGTAGACGACTAAGAAAGCCTCAGCCATATCCATCAAACTTGGATCAAGTAAACCTAAAGAAACTGTTCCAACTCTTGCTCCACAAACCCTTTCAGTAGCAGCAGCTTTTAATGAAGATGAAGATAGCGAATCAGAGGAAATGCCTCCAGAACTTAATAATTATTAATTCCAATGGATTAAATCTGAAAAGAAACATTAATTGAGCTATCAGCTGTTAAAGTGTATATACATTTTTTAGGACACCCTGTATATTCCTAATTAATAAAGTTTTACTTTATAACACATTTATGAGTTCTAGAATGTAGGGTGTCTATTATGCAGATATTAAATCTCAGCTTTTAAACTATTCTATTTTTTCATAATTTGTCCTAATTACTAAACTATTACTATGTTTACTATTAACCACAAAAACTATTCTATTGTCCTAATTACTATTAAACTATCACTATGTTTAATATTAACCATAAACACTATTCTATTTTTTCATAATCTGTCCTAATTACTATTAAACTATTACTATGTTTAATATTAACCACTGGCTTAAAGAACATTTTAGCAACACAGACGTTCTGTAAGGAAGCTATTTCCCTATTCAGTGACTACACTGCAGGGATATACTACTTACAGCTGTGCCCAGTGGTTGCCAAATATTACATGCAGCTTACCTGCTCTTTCAGCTTTTCAATGCAGTTCTTCAGTTTGTAATCAGTGACCCTGAATAAAAAATACAAACGTGTAACGACACAGAAGGTCCATGAAAGCTAAGGCTGAGATGACGTGATCAGACTTTTCACTAAAGACAGGTAAGTGAGAATTACACCTACTCCATCAACATCAAAGACCTATGATAAATGACACAAGAGCAACCTAAGCTGCATGCTTACTGGAGGTCTGCTGTCTAGGCCCATCTCATAAAACAGATCAAGGTCAGGCCTGTTGCATCTGCGAGGGAGCTTTAAAGTTCTATGTTGTCAGGGTGAAAGAGCAAAATCCTAATACCCATCACCCAAACAAATGATTTAACTGTTCACTTTGAGGGGAGAGAAACAACACGTTGTAAATGAAGTATCCCAAGCCCCTTTATCTATCCCATTCCGAAAATCATATGAGCAACATGTCTATTTTCAAACCAACAAAAAAAGGGAATACCCAAAGTCCTTTTCAGAAGGACAGGTTTTCCAATAAAATTTAAAAATTTTATTAATATTTAAACGATAAACCAAACGTTGGCAACCATTATATAGACATGTTTGCTATGAACAAAATCAAGGTGGCGAGGTCCTCCTTTCAAATACAACTTCCGAATTCGTTGCAATTAGTCAATACATTTCCTAAGGAGCTGTCCAACTTCCTTCGCTTTACAGCCCAAACGGAAAGTTTCATAGAACGCTACGTAATTTACCAGCGACCCCAAGAGTCAGCGATGGGAAATCCAATCACTATTAGGGATAAAAATTACAACGACGCTTCCACGGCTCAGTTTTTCTAGAGAGCGTATAAATCTATAAATCTTTAAAAAGTAATACTGCTTGTTGAGCCCTACAGTCCATAAAAACAAACAGTTTGCCACAGTGCACGCAGATATAAGTTGAGTCGTTTTGCTTCCCCGATCGATCGCTCCCACCGAGCAGCTTTTCAGGTTGGACTCGGAAGACGTTTAAAAAAAAAAAAAAAAAAAAGCATCCATCCCACGTGAAATAATTACGGAGAGCGTGAGAAACAGCGCGCGACTCCGCCCTCCAGCAGCACGTCTGCGCACAGGGTCTCCGGCGGCGGAATTAAGGCTGGAGACGCCCTCGGGCGGCGGAATTAAGGCTGGACAAGGCCCCGGGGGCGGGTCCCGGGCAGCCAGGCCAGGGCCCGGCCGCTCAGACCGCGGGCCGCTCGCCGCCGCCGGGAAAGTGGTCCTCGGTCCGGAACACGGGCGGGGGCGCGTAGGCGGCCGGCGGGGGCCGGGCGGCGGGCGCCCTGAAGACGGCGGGCACGGGGATCGTGTGCAGCAGCTTCCGGAAGCTGCCGGGGAAGGAGCCCAGCTCGGCCTCCGCCCGGGCGACCTGCTCCTCCAGCCGGGCCACGCCGGCGCCCACCATGCCCACGAAGGCCTCCAGCCGGTCGATCCTGCCGTACACGCGCCGCATGGCCGCCGCCTTGGCGTGGATGCGCGGCACGCCCTCGCGCACCACGTGGGAGGAGTCTCCGCGCAGCATGTCCAGCAGGCCCACGAACTCGTCCACCCTGGCCAGCAGGTCCTCCAGGCCCGCGTCCAGCGCCTCTACCTCGGGCCGCGCCCCGGCGCCGGGCAGCAGGCAGGCGGCGTAGCCCGCGGCGGCGCGACGCAGCAGCGGCAGGTCGCGCCCCGGGGCGCCCGGCTCCGGGCCCTCGTCCTCCCACGGCCCCGACGCGCTGCTGTGGCTCTGGCTCTGGGACACGTGGCCGCTGTCCCCGCTCCACACGGCCGCCGGGGGCTCGGCCTCTTCCGCCGACCCCTCGCGAGAAGGGCCGCGACCCGCGGAACGACCCTCCATCGCTCGCGGCTTCCGGGCTGCAGGGCCGGCTTCCGGCTTCCGCGGGCGCGCGCGCGCACAGCCGCAAGCCGCTGCTTCCGGTTTTCTCGCCGGCGCACGCTCACGCTCCCTTGCGTCCCCGCTCGCGGCCTCCCACCGCTCCCACGCTCACGCACGCGCGCTGAGAGCGCCGTGCGCGCGCACGCGGTCAGAACCTATTTAAGAAGTAACTTGTCGCTCGGTGGCTGGGCGTCGGCCTGCGACCCGGGAGACGCGGGTTCGATTCCCGGTCCTGGCACACGGGGGGTTGCAGGCTGCATTCCCAGTGGGGGACGTACGACGTGCAGACCCCTTGCTCCCTCTGAAATCAATAAAGACATTAAAAAAAAAATTAAAAATATGAAGGCGTGCCAGGAGTACAGTAAGTGCATGCATCTCGAGTGTGCAAATGGACCAGTGTACAACTCTAGTTTGGGAGAGAGAGTGAAGCATCAGTGATGAGTCATCCGCTGCCCCTTCAGGTCGCAAGTCCCCCACTGGGGATGGAGCCACATCCTGGGCACCTGCCCTGGGTGGGAATCGAACCACCGCCTCCTGGATCGTAGGTGGATGCTCAACCGCTGACCCGTACCGGCCAGGCAGATTTATTAGTTTTTGCATATCCTTCCATCCAGATCAAGATGAAGGACACGTCCAGGACCAGAAAGGGTCCCCTCCTGCCCCTAGTTGCTTCTTACTGCTCCATCAAAGAATGAGGGTCAGCTAAGTATGCAAATTCAATTTAAATTTAATCGTGTCTGCTTACCAATGCAGATAACTCAAACAGAAGTTTCTGGCTTAGAAATTTGGGCTATTGGTCAGTTCTCTGCTTTAAACTGTTTTAGCCCAGCCGGCGTGGCTCAGAGGTTGAGCATCGACCTCGGGTGGGGAGATCGCAGCTTGATTCCCGGTCGGGGCCTATGCCTGAGTTTCCGGCTCCATCCCCAGTCAGGGGCGTGCGGGAGGCAGCCGATCAATGACTCTCATCATTGATGTTTCTCTCTCTCTCTCCCTCTCCCTTCCTCTCTGTGAAATCAATAAACATTTTTTTAAACTGTTTTAAAATTTTATTTTACCACAGATGTTTTTACTTATTAATCAATATTACTTGGCTCTACTGCATATCAGGCACTGTTCCAGGCACTGTGTGATACAGGAGTGGACAGACAGTCCAAAACGTCTGCCTTGAGCTTCATTCTAGTAGGTGGAGATACCCAGAGAGCAGGAGAAATCAATAGTATGTTACCTAGACACGAGTGTGTTCATTTCTTCAACGTACATAGTTCCTATATAGGTTCGTACACAAGAATTTCTCCATCTTAGAGCTGTCTCATGAATCTCATCCTTGTTTTCCTCAGTTGCTGCCCCAAATGCAAGCCCCCTCCCTGGTCCTCTCAAATTTTCATCCTTAGAATGTCCCATCTTTCCTCTGTCCGGACTTGCCTTCCTCCCTCCTCTTGACAAACTCTCACAGCTACTTCAGCCCAGGTCTGGCTGACTGAACACGGCCTCTCCGCAGCTGCAGTGTGCGCATTCCCCACGCACTCCGCTTCTGGGGGAAGCCCCGGAGAATGTGGATACTCAGGTATGCCCAGGGCTGCGGTTCGGCCAGGTGGTTGCAATTCCTAAAAACACTGGGAATACATCAGAAGGACCCAGAGACCAGCTTGAATGGGCTCCCACCGGCAAATCAGAGACACTTTGACCATCAGAACAAATAATGGTTGTAACAATTACAACTCATTGAATAATATGGGAGACTATGAGTTCATTAAATATGAATACATGAATAAATTAAGTGCTTAAGGAACAGCATATTTGCAAACCCAAGACTCTTCAGTCCAAGGGCGGACACTCTAACTGCTGAGCCAAACTGGCCAGGGACATCCTGGTCGTTCTTTGAACATGTCCTCACTTTGTGTCAGAACAAGATGTTGAGATACAGCAAGATGCCTCTTGCCCCAGCTCTGGAACTGGCTATTTTTTTCAAATACCATCCTAATCTAGTGATCAAAGTGACCAGGATAGGTTAAGGGACTGACTGGAACCAGGTTCCATCTGATAAGATGTAAACAAGCACATTACATCACTTCTGTGACATGCCTGCCAAAGATATGTGATTTTGACCCCGTGGCGAGGAAACAGCAGACAAACTCAAATGGAAGGAACTTCTACAAAAAAAAACCAACACAAAAAAACACACACATAAAAACACACCCCAAAAAAACCCGCCTGTAATCTTCAAAGTGTCAAGTCCCAGGGTGGCCGCGTGAGGAGAACAGCTCTTTGGAGTGAGGAGCCAGAGAGGCTGTGGTGTGGAACCAGGGCACCCGGTGAGCACCCAGGACTGCGGCAAGGAAAGAGGCTCCAAAGTGCAGGAGAATGAAGGCCTGGGAGGGAGCAGCAGGGAAGGAGGGAAGGAGGGAAGGAGGGTGTGCAGCTGGCAGCTCCTGCTTCAGGGCTTGGGCAAGATGGGGAGGGGGAAATTGCTAGAAATGCCCAGTGGTCCCTGCAGGCCGGGGCAGGGCAGGGGGCTGCGGGGGAGACGGGGTTGGTTCTGAGCAGGGTGGGAGCCACGCTGTGGTAAGCTGCGGACCCACTCCTGGTACCCTGAGAGCACCGGGCTGCAGGCCTGGGGAATTTAATCCGAGTGCAGGCGGGCCCAGCAGACGGGGCCGGTGCCTTGCTGTGGTCAGCCAGCACTTGGCCAGACCTTGGTGGTCCCAGTACCCACAGGCACTCTGGCCCTGGCCCTGAAGAAGGTGAAAATGCACCGTCCTTACGTGGGGACACAGCTTAGCCAAGGACCAATTCTGCAAATCATCAGCAGGGGGCGCTGGTGGCAGCCGGAGGGCCCCGAGAGCTCCTGCTGGAGAAAATCACAAACAATTCCCAAGCAGGAGAGTGGGGAGACACTTGACTCCAGTTAAATAAAACAAACACACACCCACAAAAAACTCTGGACGCAACCCAAGTGTCCATGGATGGCTGAGTGGGTAAGCAAAATGTATTCTATCCATACAAAGGACTATTATTCAGCCTTTTTAGGAAGGACATCCTGACACCTGCTACAACAGGGATGAACCTGGAGGACGTTACGCTCAGAGATGAGCCAGTTACAGTAAGACAAACGCTGTGTGATCCCCCTTACTTGAGGTCCTAGGGTAGTCAAATCGTAGAGATAATTGAACAGTGTCTGCCAAGGGCTTGGGGGGAAGTTGTTTAATCGGTACGGAGTTTCAGTTTTGCAAGATGAAAGAGTTCTGGAGATCGGCTGCACAAGGTGAGTATGCTTCATGCTACTGAGCTGCACACTTAGAAATGGCTCAGACAGTAGCTTTTATGTTATATATTTTTACCACAATAAAAAAAATTCTCCTCTGACTTAGCAATCCTAGGGTTAGAAATAGAATTCATTTTGGGGAAATTATCTGAGCTTAAGATAAAGGTTTATGCATGAAAATATTAGTTGTAGCATACTTAAAAAACACACACAAAAAAGTAAGAACTATTGTTACCGGCGAGACAAGACCTCGGCTCTTGTCTTCTTGAAGGAAAGATTTCAGTCAAGAGACAAAGTGCAGCAAAACAAGAGCTTATTGGCTGCCGCAAAAGTGCTCTCAGATGGGACATTTATTGAAGCTGGGGACAGTGGAACGAGGACGGACTCAGCACAGAAGCAGCAACAGGGGCGCCTCCTCGGGGGGCTGCTCTGGCTCCCTGGGGAGTCAGAGAAATGGGGCCTTGGAGACAGGGTCAGGGGGTTAGCCCGGGATGAGCTGCTGCGGCCATTGCTCCCCTCGCTGCAAGTCTGGCGGGGTCCCTTAGAGTTTAGGGGGTGCATGCCAGTGGGGGGAGGAGAGGGGAAGGGAATCGTTAAGGAGTGTCACAGGCGTGCTCCCAGGAGCCCACAGCTGGGTCCTTTGTGCTGAGGGTGTTCGTGTCCCTCCTGCAGGTGGAAATTTTAGGGCAGATCTCAGGGGAGGGTCTCAATAGAATGCTCATCAGCTTTCCCGGTGTGCTCGGTCAAGGTCGGTCAAGGTCGCGGTCTCCCCGATGGGCCGGCGCCAGAGCACCCGGTCATCACCCACTGCAGCTGGTGCTGAGGCAGCCGGGTGTCGATTCTCTAGTTTTGCTGCTTTCCTGGGCCTGGAGCTGAGACACAACTGAGGCCGAGATGTTATCTCTGGGCAGGAAAAGTCGGGGGCCCAAACCACAGGACCAGGGAAATGCTAGGGAGGAAAGGTCACCCCGGGGGCGAGTCCGGGTCCTCCCAGTTTTTCCCCTTGCTGGGCATCCGGGCTTTTCCCTCTGCTGACCTGCACCTGGCCCACTGTCCTTGCTCTGCTCGCATCTAACCGCTCACCACACCGCATCTTTAATAATGAGCTGACGATGGCACCTCATGCCAGTGGACTCTGTGCAATCATGAAGAAGTGCTGGTTGGACGTGACTTCGGCTTTACGAGGACCTGGACGCCAGGTGCCCTCCCACCCCGGAAGCTGTGAACTCCAGAGAGGAGACTGTGAACTTCACCCATGGGGAGCGGGCATGGGGACCCCGAACAGAGATGGGCTGACCGAGAAACTCGGGAGGCTGGTCTCTTGGGGCAGGGGTCTGTTCTCCAAACCAGAGAGCCTCTCAGTTGGAGGCTGGGGCAGAGCCATGATGAGATGAGAGAAACTCCAGGGCAGCTTTGGGAACTGCTCTCGAGCCAGAGAAAGAATCTGCTGCAGAGCAGGGCACTTTGCTGGAGCAGATCCATGAAGATGAATCCTCTCGTCTTCATGAGTCAAGACCGGGACTTGTAAGGACCTGTCAGAGAAGCCAGGTCCTTCAAGGAAGTGGCCTGTGGCCATTTTCATGCTCCAGTGGCCCCGGTTCTTAGTTGAAGGCACAGAACTCTGCCCGCCTCCAGGTGATGATTAGAAGACTTTTCTCCTTTAAGAAGGTGGTAGTTCTGGGTTGCTGAGACCTGGAGAGCTGGGGGCAGAGCTCGTAGCTGGGAACTTCTACCATGCTGCAAAACCCAGGAGAGTTTCCCAGGTCCCTCTCTTGGCATCAATTGCCTGACTCTAAGTCTGGGGTGAGGGCAGAGCCTGGGGGCCCCAGGTCAGGTGCCTGCACCCCAGCTATAAGCGAGGCTGGGGAGCGAGGGCTCTGGTGTTGTCAGCAGCTTCTGTGAGTTTGTCATTTGCAGGATGGTGACTAACGTGTGACGGAGCGAGAAGAAAGGAAAAGTGATTTCCACTCTGGCCCACGCTGGCAGGCCCCCATGTCCCGTGGACTTGGCCTTTCATGCTTTACTTCGATGTGTGTATCTGCTCCTAATTTAATGCGGCCTCCCATCGCTGACGCTTCTCTCCCCGCCCCCCGTCCTCTCTCTGAAATCAATAAAGACATATTAAAAAAAATTAAAAAGATACTTGAAAAAACGTGTTTGGAGAGACGGATGGAGGGCCCAGGGTTTGATGAGTGGTTATGTGACCGACTGAAGACTGACTGCGTGTCCCACAGTCCTCCCTGGGGCCCATATAGGTGGCGATGGCTCCATGCGGATGAGTGATCATAGGCAGGGACCGAACCTCCCCACCAGGCCACACGGGGGGGCACTCAGGAGATGGCCCGAGAGGGGATTCTTACCAACCGGCCCGTGTCCTTCCTTCTCCGTGTCCCCACTGGGCAGGCGATGAGCATGAAGTGCACATTAGTGAGCTCTGTGGGGGGTGTGTGTGTGTATGTGTGTGTGGTGCTGAGGCTTGAAGGAAATAACCAGTTTCTCCGAGGCCAGGCTCATTTCACAAGCATTTTATTAATCAGGTGGCCATCAGCTCGCTCCGCAGCCCAGAGAAATAAATCATCGCCGCCAAGAGCTTCCCGGGGCCGGGGTCGCTCCCTGTGCTCGGGCAGGCACCTGGTCCGCAGGGCGTCAGTTGGCTCCCTCCTGCTGGAAAAACTTGTGACAGGCGGACGTGAGCGCGGCCACGAACACGATGAACTCGTTGAAGTCCACGGTGGCGTCGCCGTTGGCATCCAGGTCCTTGAGCAGCTTCTCCACGGTGTCCTTGTCCCGTCCGCTCTGGAGGAGACAGGGGCCAGGGTCAGGGAGTGGGGTGCCTGCGGGGGCTCCGGCCTCAGTCAGACACCACCGCTGGGCAGAGGGGAGGAAACCCCAGCGTGTGCCAGGCCAGCTGTGCCCAGCAGACGCACGCCCTGGAAAGAAAACGGGGGGCTCTGGGGTGCGGGGACCCGCCCCGCGCATTGGAAGGGTTGGCTTTGGACTGTCTGATGCTCGTTACCATGACGATCCCCAGGAGACGCACCCACTCGCGGCCTCTCCTTGGGCACCACTAGCTCTGTGGGCGCTGCCTCAGCAAAGATCTTTTCGGGAGGCGCCGAGCTGGCTGCTCTACGCACCTCAGAGCTCACCTCCACCAGGCTGGAGGGCGGGTTACCCGGGCTACAGGGGAGGAGAGGGCCTGACACCGGGGGAAGGCGGAATCTGGGGTTCAGACAGGCCTGCCCTCCCTGCTTGGGCCCCAACGCCCCAGAACTTCTTTCAGAGGCATGGGTGGGGGTCTCTGAGGGCCTGTCCGGTGGCAGGGCAAGAGCTGTGGCCTCTGGAAGGGACCAGGCACCACCACAGTGCAGGTCCGAGAAACAGCAGCAGGGGGCGATGACGACCCAGCCCTGGAACCCGCAAACTCTGCAGGAAACTGTGGCGCGGCCACCGGGTGGAACACCTTGCTGCCATCCACAGGGATGGCCCCTGGTTAGAACGCTGGCCCACAGACCAAAGGGCCGCGGGTTCGATTCCTGACCAAGGGCACATAGGCTACCAGGGTTTGTGAAGCGCCGGCTGTGCCAGGTGCTGGAGGTGCCGGACTGTCCATCAGTGGACCCTGCGTGAGGGGACACTGCTGAGCACATGCTCCTCCAACTTTGCGGGGCCCCCAGCATCATTTAAGGGCAAAGGCCCCCCTGCCAGGCTACCCCGGGATTCTTCAGACCCAAGTCTGAGGATCCCTGTCTTAGCCACTGGTTCTCAAAATGTGCTCCCAGGGCCACCTGCCTGGGCGGGATGTTCAGTGAGTGATGGAGGAGAATGTATGCTACAGCATTGAGTTAAAAAAGAAATGAAATCGCATATAAACTAGAAATTCGTTCAGATTGACTTTCATGGGGAGAGGCCATGTGGGGGGATTTCTCCCCCCCACATTTCTGTATTCCTACATTGTCTATCACAAAACAAATGAACTTTATCAGTGTGGGCTCAGACCCTTAGAGGGCAGGGAGGCAGAGTTGGGGGAGGGGCGGGGGGAGACTAGCAGGGGGACGGGAGGAGGGGAGGAGAGCAGGGAGGGGAGGCAGAGGAGGGCGGGCTCTCTGTCTCAGCCCCTGGGGAGGCCCCAGGGCTCTGGGCAGACAAGTGCCAGGATGGGACCTCCTCCTGTTTTTACTCCTGTCAGTCCCACTAGCACCAGGCAACGGGAACCTGGGAATGGCGAAGGCGAGCAAGCAGACGGTGGACAGGGGTGCTGGTGGCCAGCAGCCATGAAGAGGGACAACTCTGAGGGGTGGCCCTGGATTCGGCGCCTGTGCCCCTGCCCCCTCCCCCTCCACTCGGGCTCCCACACCCTGCCGTGGGGCCCCTGCAGAGGAAGAATCCTGGCGACAGGTAAATTGGGGCACCAGCTCCTTCAAGGGCCAGCCTGGCCCTTCCTGCTGAGAAGCTCTGAGTCCCCGGGCCCTGGGGCAGTGGATCTGTTCCTCTGGCAGGAGCTGGTCTCCCCTGCCTGCCCCTCTAAACCCCACCCCTTAGAGCAGTTGGGTCTGGATGGTTTCTGCCCCTTCTGCCTTCCAGGCCCTCCTTTCTCCTTCCCGCACGTCCTCCCAGGTCCTCCTCGAGTTCCCCCCGGCCCGCCCCGACCGACTGCCCGCGGGGGCCCGCCCTGCCCCCGGTGGAGCCCCTCCTCGGCCCGGGCGCCTCACCTCCAGGAAGCCGGGGAGCTCCTTCTCCAGGAGCACCTTCAGCTCGCCCTTGCTCAGGCTCTGCCTGTTGCCGTCGGCCCCCGCGTATCGGGCAAACACGTCGATGAGCATGCCCATGGCGATCTCCAGTTCAGACATGGTGCTGGGCTCGGACCCGAGTTCCTCCTGGCGGCTGCTGGGGCTGAGGAAATGGTCCACCCAAGGCCTCCGGGTGCTTTATAAGGTCCAGCTTCGTATTGACACAGAGGGTGGGACCAACTGGGCTGGACGGCTCCGCAAACCTGCCCCTCCCCATCTGCATTGCTCAGCCCCAACAAAATGCATTGTTGCAACTTCCTGGTGCCACGGTCTGGAGCCTCCCCCGCCCCCCACCCCCCCCCCACTGCCGAGGCCAGGCACAGGCTGCCTCAGAGCACCCACATTTTACTGTACTTCCCTGGGTCTTGGGGTTGTCAGTGAATTACAATGGTGTCCCCCATCCTGGGGGACAGGTGTGGTCTCTGGGGTCAGGGGGCGCCTGGTGAGTGTTTGCTGGGTGAGTAATGAATGAGTGGACCTGTCCTTTGGCCCGTCTGTGCGAATATCAGATTGGCCTGGTGCAGAGAAAACATCCGAGGGAAGGAATGTTGGGCCTGGCCCGGTTATGCTCCGGTAGCCCGCTTGCTTTTCAGACACGCTGGCAATCAGTCAGTTAGTCAGCGGGCCAGCTCACCCCTCGGCCCCACTCCCAACGGCCGCAGGTACAGGGTCAGACAAGGAGAGGCTCCTCTGGGCCTGTGTGTGTGTCAGGTGCACTCTCAGCATCAGTGTGGGGTCGGGGTCAAGTTTGTTTGCTTTTTAGAGAGAGGGGAAGAGAAAGAGAGGGAGAGAGAGAGATTTATTGGTTGCCAACACACCCCAACCAGGGATCAAACCGGCAACCTAGGTGTGTGCCCTGACTGGGAATTGAACCTGCGACCTTTACATGTATGGAAAGATGCTCCAACCAACTGAGCCACCTGGCCAGGGCTGGGTCAAGTCTGTACCCCTGCTTCTGGCTGCCTCTCTCTTCTTCCTGATGGGCAGCGAGGTGGAGGTGTTTGTCTCAGGGGAAGGCTGCAGGCCCCCCACTGCCCACCGTGGAGCCTGGGCAGAACTGGGGGGCAGGGCGCTGGGGAGATAAACCAGGCTACAAACATGCGTCTGAGCACCAGCTTGGCACTTAGCAGGGGTCGCTGGGCTAGCAGCAGCAACTCTCCTTCCAGGTGTCCTGCAAAGGAGGCCCGGCGTGGCCCACTGGGGATCATCTGGGCAGAGGGAAGGGCCAGCTCCATTCCTGTGCCTGGCACTTTCCTCTTAGGGTGAGATTCCAGGGCCCAAGTCCCCTGAGCTGGAGCCTCGCAACCAGGAGGGTGGTGTCTCCTAAAGGAATCTGCAGCCCTCTCTTATCAGCACAGCCAAAGAGGAGAGCTGGCCTTAGGGGTTCACTTAAGCCCAACCTTTCAGGCTGCGGCAAGCTGAGGCGTCCGGAGGAGCCACCTGGCCGTCCCGCAGGAGTCTGTCTGGGGTCGGTCAGTCGCCAGCGAGCCCTGGAGGATGGCGCCACCCTCCTCAGGACAGGCCACATTTCCAAGAAGGGGCTGGACTTGGGCCCTGTGTCAGAGGCCCCTCAGGAAAAGTGAATCTGACACTTGCTGAAACCACAGGAAGACTGTCCAAGCCTATTGCAGAGGAGTCGTGACAATAGAAATAGGGGAGACAGACTGGGCTCAACTCCCAACAGGACAGGGACCACTGGCTATTTCCAGCCAAGGGGCAGAGCGAGGGGGTCTGTGGATGGAAAGTGACTAACAGGAGATGTCAAGGGTTGGGGATTCTTGCTAAAGGAAGGCCAAGGACTTACACGTCATGTCTAGGGGTTTGAGATGCTGGGTCTGATACCAAGGGTGGGGGTGACTTAGGTTCCTGCTGCAGCAGGGCTGGGAGGGCTGAAGACCAGATGGGCTGCAAGGATGAGGCTCAGAGGTGCCTGGCTAACGTGTGGTCACAGAGAGAGTCCATCAGACCCACAGGACGGCCCCGAGACCCCGGGGTGAAGAAAGGGCCAGGCTTGGGCTGCCTCCACCGTGGCAGCTGCCTTCCCTGGGCTGGGCTGGCAGGAGGGGCGGGGTGTGCCCAGGCCAGGGGCTGCTGAGAGGGCTCCTCGGAGCCTGGGACAGGTGGGGGGCAGGGCAGTGCCTGCCAGGGTCTGATCCCCGTGATCCACCTGGCAGTCTCCCACTGACCCTCCCACTTCTTTCTAAGAAAGAAGATGCTTTTTTCTGAAAATTAGTTATGAATGTTTCTCCCCAAAGTCTTGTTTTCTAACTTGTTGCAAAAGTGAAAGCAGGCCCACTCAAAGGCCTGTCTCAGTGGAGATCTCTGGAGGGATTAAAAGGAAAACGTGAAAAAAGTGGTTAGAATGTCACCGTAGAAACGAACGCTAGTTAATGTCCCCCGTCAGCAGATGGGCTCCACCGCCAGGGAGCGTCAGCAGATGGGCTCCACCGCCAGGGAGCTCAGGAGGCTCCTGAGGAGGTGCTAAGGGAGGCGACCGGACGGAGGGGCTGGCTCGCTCAGCCCAGGGGTCTTCAGCAGCAGGCTCCGAATTAGAAACCCTGGGGCGGCTGGGAGCTGGAGCTGGACAGCCTGCCCGGTGATGCCAAAGCCTGCTCCGGACAGAGAGCCACTTGTCTAGACAAAGTCAGGCATTCTCAACACAGAGAACTTAAATGTGAAAAAAAGTACAGCGACAATTCCATGACTTTTGTTCTCTCCCGTCTTAACGCTGCAGTATTCAAAAGTAGGACGTGTGTCCCTTTGACTGGAGAACAGGAGCCAAGCCTGTGGCACTTGTGCAGGCCGGATTCCTGACATTTTTCTTGCTGTTTTGAGACCGGGTCAACAGGCTAGAAAACTAACTTATCTGTCCTTGAATTTTTGCATGGAGTGATTTTTTTTTCAACATTTGAATTAAGCTTAATTTGCATTTTAAACAGAAGACATTCTGGAATAACTTAGATAAAAGAATAAAGACAAATTTGGTAAGTCAGGTTTGAAGAATTATCCGGAGCGCCCGGGGCTCAGAATACACTGTGAAAGTTTGTGCGGTGGGACTTGAGCAGGGGGAAAACCCATTCACCTCACTGTCTCATTTCTCCACTAAAAGTTTACAGCCATATATGCTCATCTTAATAATACTATTCAGGTACACATTGTCACTTACTCTAAAATGAATCCATTCATTTAGACTGTAGCTTTAAATAGTTAACTTGTGCATAAAAATGAAAAAAAAAAATCAATCGGTGTATGATTTTATGTGGCTTTAGTAACTGGCTTCAAAATATTCCTTTGATCTCAGTTTCCAGAACGCTTCATTAGCTTCTTTTCAGCTCTTGCTAAACAGAGCTGTAGCCAGTGTAGCCAGTGAAGGGCTCTGATTTACCTTTTTCTAAGTTGAATTTATTGGGGTGACATTGGATAATGAAATTATATAGGTTTCAGGTGCACAACTTTATAATACATCAACGGAATGTTGTATTGTGTGTTTATCACCCCCAGTCAAGTCTTCTACCCTCTACTTCCCCCCACCCCCTTTCCCTCTGGTAATCACCACGCTGCTGTCTGAGTCTAGGAGTTTTCTGTTGCTGCTGTTTAATCCCTTCACCTTTTCCCCCAGCTCCTCAACCCCCCTGCCCTCTGATAGCTGTCAGTCTCTTCTCTGAGTCTGTTTCCTTTTTTTAAAAAATCCTCACTTGAGGACATGTTAATTGATTTGGGGGGGGGGGAGAGAAAGAAAGGGAGGAACATTGAAGTAAGAGATAAACAACAATCGCCCCAACCAGGGATCAATCCCGCAACCTTTTGGTGTATGGGACCATACTCCAACCAACTGACCCTCCTGGCCAGGGCAGTCTGTTTCTATTTTGTTAGTTCATTAGATTCCACATATGAGTCAAATCATATGGTATTTGTCTTTCTCTAACTGGCTTATTTCGCTTAGCATAATGCTCTCCAGGTCCATCCCTGCTGTGGCAAAGGGCACGATCTCCTTTTTCACCGCTGAGTAGTACTCCACAGCGTGAAGTGAAGGTCCCGCAGCTTTTTTTATCCACGCATCTGCTCTGGGCACTTGGGCCGCTTCCAGATCTTAGCTATTGTAAGGTGTGCTGCAGTGAACATAGGGGCGCCTATATTCTTTCTGATTAGTATTTTGGGGCTACTTCGGATATATTCCCAGAAGTGGAATCGCTGGGTCACATGGCAGGCCGGTGTTTAATCGTTTCCGGAGCTTCTATACTGCTTCCCACAGGGGTGCACCCGTCCGCATTCCCACCAGCAGTGCGGGAGGGCCCCCTTGCTCCACACCCTGGCCAGCACTTGCTGTGTATTTATGGATGGAGGTGTGCGGGATTCCTCATTGCGGTTTAACCTGCATCTCTCTGATTCCTGGCGACGTTGGGCATCTTTCCACATGCCAATTGGCCGCCTGCTCCTCCTCTTGGGAGAATGGTGATGCTGAAGCTAATTTATGTAACCTGGGCCAAGCTCTGCTAGGGGCCGAGGGAAGCTGGACAGGACCCGCCCCGCACGCGGGCACCACGCACAGGCGCGCGCATCCCCAGCCCCGCCCGGGGGAAGGGGCTATTAGGGCCAGCCCTGGGACGTCACAGCCTCTGACTACGACATCGCGTAGGTGGGTCGCGTTTACAGCTTAAACATTTGTAAATTCCGCGCTGGAGAAGCTCCGCGGGAGGAGAGGATGCGCTTGATGCGCTCACCCCAAAGCCAGGGCAGCAGGGAGGCGGGGCACCCCGTGAGCTGCGAGAGGAACGCGTGCTCGTGCCCGTGTGCGTGCTCGTGCCCGTGTGCGTGCACGCGTGCGCGCCCCCCTCCGCGGAGCCAGTAGCGTCTTCCTCCGCCCGCCTGCGCGCGCGCGCCCGCGCCCCGTTCCGCCCGCCGGCGCGACCGTAAAGAGGCCCGGCCGTGTCGTGAACGGGGCCGCAACCACACGCAGGGCGCTGGTTGACGGCCGCGACTCCATTTTGTTCGCCGCCTTCTCTGCGCGTAAGTCGCTTCCCTCCGTGGCTTCTCCGAGGCGAAAAGTTTAAAAAAGGGTAAAAGTTTTCAGGAATAATTCTGGAGCTCTGTTGCTAAGCGTCGCGAGTGTCCGTTTTCTCTCTGCAGCCGACGTCGACGCTGCGGCTCCGGAGCGGCGAGGAGGATGCGGCCCTTGGACGTGGTGGAGCTGGCGGAGCCGGAGGAAGTGGAGGTGCTGGAGCCCGAAGAGGATTTCGAGCAGTTCCTGCTGCCCGTCATCAACGAGATGCGGGAGGACATCGCGGCGCTGACGCGGGAGCACGGGCGCGCGTACCTGCGCAACCGCAGCAAGCTGTGGGAGATGGACAATATGCTCATCCAGATCAAGACGCAGGTGGAGGCCTCGGAGGAGAGCGCGCTCAACCACCTGCAGGGCCCGGCCGACGGCGCCGAGCCCCGGGCCGCGCGGCGCTGCGAGAAGGCCGAGGAGAAGGCCAAGGAGATCGCGAAGATGGCAGAGATGCTGGTGGCGCTGGTGCGGCGGATAGAGAAGAGCGAGTCGTCCTGAGCCGGGGGCGGAGGTAAGGTCGCGGCCGCGGAGCCCGCGGGACCGCCCCGCGCTCGGCTGATTTAATAACCGTCCCCGCGGGGTGGGAGTCGGGGGAGGGGAGGGGAGGAGCGTGCTCCGTGGGTGACTGTGGGACGTTTTACGAGTTGCCGTTTCAGTCTCTCTACATTGGTGATGAGGGGGAATCTGCTTGCTTGTGGCTTGGGGGGTGGGGGGGGTGGTGTGTGGTTGAAACCTCAGGCCGCGCGCGGTCGGTGGAGTGATTTAGGACAATCGGCCTAACGGTTGCTAAGGGAACAAAGTCACGACGCGGGCCAGCGAGGAGGGGCGCGTGGCAGCGGGGTTTTCAGAGGCAGGGCCGCCGCCTGGGGACGGAGGGGGGCGCCCCGCGTGCTCGGTGCCTGTGCGAGGGGCCCGGGTTTGCTTCCGCCCCCCCCGCCCCCCCAGGAGTAACTTCTTAATGATGGGATTCTCGCCATTGCACCTCAGGTTTCCAGCCAATGGATTCGGTCAACTGGTGGCGATTGGCTGACACCCCGGAGAAGCTGAAACCAGAGAGCCTTTTGTTTCCCCCCCCTTCCCCCCCCCCCCCCCCGTCTGTTCTCTGTCCTCATTTACACTACGTTTCTGCTGTGGTCTGTGGTTGATGACCTCAATATGAGTTTTGACTGTTCAGTGTTTTGGTTTGGGGAGGTGACTTTTATTTGGGAAATGCTGTGACACAGGAGAAGTAGGGCCTAGATTGTAAGCTCTTGCGGCAGTCGCGTTGTTTCTGGGCTTTGGTTATTTGTGAGTTTTGAGGTGCTTTGCTCTTTCCCGTGTGACCTGCCCGCTCCCTGGAACTCGGGGTCTGTGCGGGACTCGGGGCCGGAGCGCCCAGCCCTGGGGGTGCCGAAGGAGCGGCCCTACTCCGGAGGACGACTCCCTGCGGCGGCGCCGAGGAAGCTGACGACGGGACCAGACTTCACCCGGGACTGCGGAAGGGCTGACCTGGCGGGACTGGTGAACCCGGAGGCGGGAGATGGCGCTGTCTGTGTTTCGGGACTTGACTTCCTTTCTGTGTGAGACCAAAGGAGGAGAGATGTATTTTGTTCAAAGTTTAAATTTTATGTGGCACACTATCTGATGTAACCTGTCTGGTCAGTTTGTTTGGACAACCTAACTCAGCTTTATTTGACGTGGAACCTAGAGTAGGGCGTGAGATCTTGGTATTCTGTACAAGTTGATGTCAGACCCTGATGCATTTCAGGGGACAGAAGGAAAGGCATTTGCAAAGGCCCTTGTGGGGCTAGGGGGGGAGAGCAAGGACTGTCTGCATTG
Organism: Miniopterus natalensis; assembly: GCF_054644295.1. Lineage (NCBI taxonomy): Eukaryota > Metazoa > Chordata > Mammalia > Chiroptera > Miniopteridae > Miniopterus > Miniopterus natalensis. The sequence goes on along the minus strand of NC_142081.1, from coordinate 198,849,972 downwards.
GACCCTAAGACGCACAGGGACTAGGTATCTTTAAGGTTTGTACATTGTCCAGCTATAAGTTCATTTGAGTAGCAGACCTGACAAATATTTGAGGTCAAAACCCTACCATGTGTTTAAAAAAAAGTTACCATGTTAATAAAAGTATTCATTTGCTTGAAAAGAGGGACGACCTAAAAAGTTATTGCCTAGGAAACCTCATTTCTTTTAGAATGAACGTCGTTGCCAAGTGGAGGACAAGTTCTTTGCTTGGTTCACTCTCAGCAGGCCTCCAACCCCGGGGAAGGCTGACTTGCGCACCGCGCTGGGCCCTGAGGGAGGAAGGAACCTCCTGTTCTGTGGGCAGAAGCCACAGTACTTCCAGTCTTTCCACTTAGAAAACGGAGACCGTTCTACTCCAGTCCTGCATAGAGTAAAGTGGTAGGACGTAATTATAGCGAGCTGGTAGACCACCCCTTCAGAAGTGAAGACCTATCCCCCTGCTGCTGCAGGTGTTGCTGACAGGTGGCCCTCAGCTGGTCCGCTCTCTAAGAAGTATCTCTGCCTGAGAGCTGCCTTAGCCAAGGTCAAGCCCCCTTTCCAGGTGGCCCATATCCAGTGGTAAATGGGGTAGGGGTCTAAGGGCTCTGTCCCTCTCACTGCAACTTGGAACCACTTTGAAGGGCATCTCAGCTTCAGAGCTCCCTATGGGGTCTGCTGAGGCTTTGTTAGGACTGCATCACAGCCCCCCTTCTCCCTCTGTCCAGTCTTGGTGTCCTTCCCTTCCACAGGTGTTAATCCCTAGTACACTTTCCCACACTTTTACTTTCATTATAGAGTCTGCTTCCTGGGGAACCCACGTAATAAAACAGTAGAAAACTGTCACAATGTAGATACCATGTCTTTGGGGGGTGGGGGGTCAAGTAGAGCCTTCAGGGCAAGTAAATGGTGTACTTGGCCTTAATGGGTACAACTTCCAAGGACAAGGAGCGAATGTGGGCCATCCAGGCACGGAACAGCGAGGAAATGCCAGAGACTGGGAATTTTCTGAGCACATTCTAATGGGGAGAAGTGGGTAGGACGGAATTATGAAGCAGGAAACAGCCACAACCAAAACTACATTTGGTACGTTTGTTAAAACTAGGGAATTAGCCTTGGTGCAATACTACTAACTATACTGCAGGCTATTCTGATTTCACCAGTTTTCCACTGATAACCTTTTTCTGTTTTAGGATACCACGTTGCATTTGGTAATTGATTTTTAACATAAGTACTACAAATGGCACACAGTTCAAAAGATGCAAAAGTGATCACGTCCCAGCTTCCCAGTTCCCCTCTGGGAAGACAACCACTGACCAGTGTCTTATATATCCTTCTAAATATGGTGTTACAGCATATACATATATAACTCTCCAATTTTTTTTTTACATAAATGGTAACATATATAACCTGTGAATGTCCTTAGCGTGTTGTTTTTTTCCACCTAAAACCATAGTTTGAAAGTCGTACTCCATCTAAACATCTAGGTCTATGTTTTTAAATGACTGCCTGTGTTCACTGTACTATAAATGTTAAGTATCAGGTGATTCTTACACCAGTCGGAGAACTATTATCCTAAATTCTTTTCAGTGACTCCTTAGTTCCTCTTGTGATGTCAGTCACAGTCGCAAAGCAGCACCTATCCCTGATTTCCCCAGCTCCTTCAATCTGCCCTGACTTGCCAACAATTGGAGGAACGATGGAATCTCTTGCATTTTCTAAGCAAAAATCTGATCCATTCTGCGAGGCTAAATTGAGCATGTCTAGGGTTGCCAGAATTTTTTTATGGCAGATTCGTATACCCCTTATGAGCTCTAAGTTCTCTGTCCCTTTCCTGGCAGTCCTTCAGAGTTCAGGTCACGGACAGCTGTGCAGAAAGGGCTCACGGGGGCTCTTGGACAGGTTCCTGAAGCTGGGACCTACCTGCTCAGGTAGCTGAGGTGTGACAAGTGTCCTTTCATATCAGAGTGCTGTTACAGAAAGCTGTGGGCGCACGGAGGGTTATGTAACAGAAGCTCCAATGAGAAGTGGAGGCAAAGATGCACAATGTTGAAACTCCACTGGTCCCACCCGTGGCCACATCAGGCTGGGGAGACAGACCACGAAGTAGTACTACAGAGGCTTCTGCATCTGGGTGTTTCCTCAGCTGAGGAGAACCCTGGGAAGAAAAATTTAATTCTCGTGGACATAATGGGAAGACTGGCAACAGCCAACGACACAGTCAACACTTGGTGGGGAGGGGGACATTAACAAAAGTCTGACTCCAGGACAGTCTGAAGAGTTTTTAACCTTCCCAAAGATAAAACCTCAGAACCCAGGCTGCGTGGAACAGCAGGGGCTGGGAAGTAAGACCTGGCTCCCATCACCTGCCGCCTTGTCTCAGGTTCTCTCCAGCACTGACAATGTATGATTTATAGAACCAAAGCTAATCTGGGGTAAACTACTGCAGGGGCATTTAGTGCTGTTCAGATTCTCCACCTTCCAGGCACATGGGAGGATTGCACTTAACATGCTAGCCCCCTGGCGGTGGTGGTGGTGGTGGTGGTGGTGTGTGGATGACTAATTTTGGTCAATGAATTATGAAAGAGGCACAACCAAGCCAGAACCTCCAACAAGAGACCCTCCAAAGCTCTTTTCCCTCAGGCACCGCAACCAGCAACAGTCAAGATTGGTGACCACCAGCCTGTGTTCCTTTGATGAACACTGCTCCTGCCGACCTCTGGTGAACACGTAGCATAAACGGGGAAAAACCTTAGTTTTATCCAGGCAGTGGGTAAACATGGTGTGTCTTGAGTTTCCACCATTTTCCTAATTTCCTAAGATACGTGGGGATTTGTTACCTGGTTAACACTGTGGGCAGATAAATGGAAACCTATCCAGGGCCTGCTTGGTTCGCTGCCCAAAATAAGACCACCCCCTCATCAATTCTGTTTTCCCCTCTTCTGATCCCATAATCTGTAGTTTCTTTTTCCTAATTCATGTCCCCATTCCTGTTCCCTTCAAACTTTCCATTCCATGATTCACAAAATCTTCCATCTGTTATTCCCAAATTCATTCATAATCTTTTTAAAAATCTTTCTTTTTAAATTGAATTTATTGGGGTGACACTGGTTAACAATTATACCGGTTTCAGGTGCACAGTTCCACAGCACATCACCTGTACACTATTGTTTGTTCACCACTCCAAGTCAAGTCTCCTTCCATGGCCATTTGTCCCCTCTATACCTTCCTCCACCTCTAGCTCCTCCCACCCCCTTCCCCCAGCAATCACCACACTTGTCCATGTCCATGGGTTTTCTCATTTTTTTGCTCAATCCCACCACCCCAGCCCTCCAACCCCCGCCCCTGACAGCTGTCGGCGTGCTCTCTAGGAGTCTGTCTCTACTTTGCTTATTAGTTCAGCATGTTCGTTAGATTCCACGTGAGTGAGATGACGTGGTGCTCGTCTTTCTCTGACTGGCTTATTTCACTAAGCATAATGCTGTCCAGGTCCATCCCTGCTGTTGCAAAGGGTAAGAGATATTCTTTTGTTTTACAGCTTAGTAATCCACGGTGTAAATGTCCCGTAGCTTTTTTACCTGCTCATCTACTGAATCATACTTGGGCTGCTTCCAAACCTTGGCTGTTGTAAACAATGCTGCGATGAACATAAGGGCGGATATATTCTTTTGAAGTAGTGTTTCGCGTTTCAAGTAGTGTTTCACGTTTCTTCAGATATAGAATTCCCAGAAGTGGAATCGCTGGGTCAAAGGCACTTCCACTTTTAATTTTTTAAGGAAACTCCATACTGCTTTCCACAGGGGCTGCATTCCCCCAGCAGTGCAGGAGGGTCCCCCCCCCCCATCCTGGCCAGCACTTGTTGATTTATTGATGGTAGTCATTCTGACCAGCGCAAGGGGGTATCTCATTGTGGTTTTAATTTGCATCTCTGATGATTAGTGACGGTGAGCATCTTTTCATACGTCTATTGGCCATCTGTATGTCCTCTTTGGAGAAGTGTTTGTTCAGGTTCTTTGCCCATTTTTAAAAAATGGATTGTTTGTTCTTTTGGTGGTGAGTTTTTTAAGGTCTTTATAAATTTTGGATATTAACTGTTTATCAGCTGTATCAGCGAATATGTTCTCCCATTCAATGGGTTGTCTTTTTGTTTTGATGATGGTTTCCTTTGCTGTGCAAAACCTTTTTAGTTTGATGTCCCATTTGTTTATTTTTTTCTTTAGTTTCCCTTGCTCAAGAAGGTTTATCAGAAAAATTATCACCAGGAGAATTTACTGCCTGTTTTCCTCTAGAATTTTATGGTTTCAAGTTTAACATTTAAGCCTTTAATCCTTTTTTAAGCCTCACCTGAGGATATTTTTCTGTTGATTTTTAGAGAGTGAAAGAGAGGGAGGAGGAAGGAGAGAGAAACATCGATCTGATAGACACATCAATTGGTTGCCTCCCGAATGTGCCCTGACCGGTACCATGGATCAAACCTGCAACCCAGGTGTGTGCCCTTGACCAGAAATTGAACCCAAGACCCTTTGGTTGACACTCTAACCACTGAGCCACACCAGCCAGCGTGTCTTTAATCCATTTTTAGTTTATTCTCGTGTATGGTGTTAGAAGGTGGTCTAGTTTTCCTTTTTTGCACATCTGTCCAATTTTCCCAACACCATTTACTGAAGAGACTATCTTCACCCCATTGTGTGTTTTTGCCTCCTTTGTCAAATACTGACTCTAAAGGCGTGGGTTTATTTCTGGGTACTCTGTTCTGTTCCATTGACCTACATTACATGTCTGTTTTTATGCCAGCACCAGGCTGTTTTGATTACTGTTCATATTATTCTTTGCCTCTTCAAAGAATGTTTTTTTACCACCTATAACAGCTGAGACTAGACTCCCCCAAGCCCTGGACTTTCCTGCAGCCTCACTGAAGGTCCCTAGCAAGCCCTCAACTGACCAGGGGCTGTGTTTCTGACAGAGCAGAATGAAAGAGGAAACAGGAGTACGAGGCTAGGGTTTTGATTTTGATAATGTGTTACTGCAGCAATGGCCCACATACACTAACTGGATAGCAGGAGAGAAGCAGGGGAGCAACAGGAGAAAGTAGCTGTTAAAGTGAATTGAGGGGTTTAAAAAAATCACTGGTAGCAATAATCAAAGTGTCACCTGGAAGGATGGGCTTTGTCCAGAAAGGAGGAGTGCTGAGCAGGTATTGAGCAAGTTTTTGGTGAAAAGTCCCAAGCCACCCTTGGGAATGAGTGGCCAAGGGGCATGGAGGAGCTCATTGGATATGAGGAAGTTGAGGGCCTCAGAGCCCAGGTGTGGGTCGGTGGCCATGTGAGCTTGGAACACTTCCAGATGGTGGCAGGACATGGGGTGGAAAGAAAGACCGGGAGCCAGGTGCCAAAGTGTAGACTAAATGAGGGGGATCCAAAGAGGGGGTGGTGGAGGATGATTAGGCTTTGGTTCTGAACCTAGAAGTGGTTCACTAGGGCAGGGGTTGGCAAACTTTTTCTATAGAGTCAGAAAAATTTTTTTAGGTTCTGTGGGCGAAATACAGTCTCTGTCACATATTGTCTTTTCGAAAACCATTCTTAGTTCAGGGGCTACAGCTTGCCAAGCCATCCTTGTCCATTGTTCTGCACAATACTCTGGCTCTCCAATATGTTCTTCCTTTGCCATCTCACTCCTTGACCCCTTCTGAAGAAAGCATTGAAAAATACGTGTTTCTGGTGAGAACCTGCTTTCTGCTGGTAGAAAATTGGGAGTCTAGAAGTCTTTTTACATTTTGAACAGTCTTAGTCTCTCTTCACCCAGGCTGGCAGTATTTCTGCTAATATGGCTGCCTCAAAAATTTTGTGCGTTTCCTATGTATTTTATTCCATTCCACTCACCAAAAGCAGGACATGCTTTAGTTAAACATATATGAGGTATGTTTAACTCTCTAGACTTAATACCACTACTGTTGTCATATCTGGCTTCTGTGAGATCATGTCCTTAGCATTCATTCCTGGGAGCCTATGCCAGGCAAAATTTTAAGTCGGCCTCTTGATTTTTGCTCCTTGGTATGAGTCCTATGATTATGTTTCATTATATTGCAAAAGAGGTTATTCAGGTAACCTAGTCCTGGAAGCAGACTTTCTTTGGCTAGGAGCACAAGAGATGTCACAGAGATTCAAAGGATGAGAAAGATTCCACGTTGTTGCTTTAAATATGGAGGGGACCATGTGCAAGGACGAGAGAGTGGCCTACAGAAGCTGACAGCGACCCCTGGCCAACCAAGTGGGTCTCCCAAGTATATTTGCTAGACGTACAAGCAGTGAACTACGTAGAAGCTTACCTTAGCCATCCCACAATGGCAGTATACAGTAGCAGTGGCATACAGAAGTACCTAGTGGGCCCTAGCCTGTCTGGCTCAGGGGTTAGTGTGTCGGTCCTGGGCCTGAAGGGTCCTGCGTTTGACTTCGGCCACGGACAGGCACCTCGGTTGCCGGCTCAATCCCCGCCGGGCAGGGTGCATGCTGGAGGCTTCTCTCTCACACCGATGTCCCTCTCTCTCATATCCTCGGGTGAGCGGTAACAAAAAAATCTATTGGGAAGTAACGTTAAAGCTGCATTTATGAGCTCCTGCTGTCACGCCGAGGGCTGTAGGGAAACACGACTGGTGCGTGCCCCGGCCCGCGCCGTGTGCAGCGCACTGAAGGAGCAGCTCCGTGCTGCGCTCGCCCGCGGGCTGGGCGGGGGCCAGGCCTTCAGCATGGGCACCGGGGCGTCGCTGCGCCCAGCCGGCCTGGGGAAAGGAGCCGCGGGCGCCGCGGCCTCGGCTCACACCCAGGCCCGGGCCAGCCCCTGCGGTATCGCTCAGGCGGCTCCGCTGAGCCGGCTCACTCACGACTGAGGGCGCGGCGCAGGAACTCCCACTAGGCTGCGCTAAGGCGGGGCAGGGACGCCCGCGCCAGGGCGCAGGCAGCGCCGCAGCGGGACCGCGGGCGCCGCACCTCCCGGAGCCGGGCGTGGGGCGGGCGCGTGCCCGGGCGGGTGTCCCGCGTTCCCCCCAGCGGCGCGGCCGGAAAGCATCTCCGGCTGTCGTAAGAGGGCCGCGCGCCCGCCGAGCCCGGCCGACGGCCGGGAAGCCATTTTGGACGCCGTCTCCGCTGCGAAAGTTGGGGGACCTGTTGCTCGGTGCAGGGGCGGTTCGGCCGCGCTCCGTCCCGCGCCGGGCGCCCGCTGTGTGCCGGCCGGCCTCTTGGGCGCGGTGACCGGGCGCGGGGCCGGCGGGGCGGCAGCGGCGCGATGCGGCCGGTGGACGCGGACGAGGCGCGGGAGCCCGGGCAGGACTGGGAGCGGGGACCGAGCCCCGCGCCCGACGCCGCGCGCCCGGACGTCAGCGCCCTCGAGCGCGAGCACGTGCGCGCGCGCCTGCGGGCCCGCCGGCGGCTGCTGGAGATCGAGAGCCTGCTGGACGCCATCAAGAGCGAGGTGGAGGCCTCGGAGCGCGGCGCCCTGGACCCCGCGCGCGGCCCGGGCGCCGAGGCGGAGCGGCGGGTGGTGAAGCTGTGCGAGAAGGTGGAGAAGAAGGCGGCGGAGGCCGCGCTGATGGGCAGGCGCATCGTGGAGCTCCACCGGCAGATCGGCAGCCGCGAGTGCTGCTGAAGGGCGCGGGCGCGTACGTGTCGGGGGCTCGGGGCGGCTGCGGGAGGGGACCCGCGACGCCCGCGCCAAGGAGCGTCGGCCCCGGGGGCGGGAGGCTGAGGCTGCGGAGATCTCCGCTCCGATCCTGTTTTACTTTTCAACGTTGCTAATTAGAAGAAAGTAATTGGTACATGTAGTTGTGAAACACACAGACGCTTAGTAGGAAATATTTGCAGAATGTGGAGCAGCCCAGTCACTAACTAGGGTGAAAACCTAGGTCACAGGCAAAAAAAAAAAAAAATCAGAGGAGCGTGCACCTGAAGCCAGCATGGAAACCTGTAAGTGCTCCGGTGAAGCTGGAGTGTTCAGGTGCCCGTGAGGCAGGCGCCGCGGTCTGCGGGCGGCCGGGTGTCGAGGTTGTGGTGATACACTCCCCCCTGTACCCTAGGTTCCCCGCCGATGGACTCCATTCCGCCGGACCGGCTGCCTGGAGAGGCTGGAGCCAGGAGTCTGTCTTCTCTCGCCTGTTTTTCTGTCTGCGTTTTCATCATGGTAAACACGGCATCTCCAGACCCTTCTGGTAGATGAGTCCAGTATTATGCTGTCATATGTGGGTTATGATTGTCTAGTGCACTCTGTTTGGAAAAGATAGCTTCGGTATCTTTTTTTTTAGTAAACGCCCTTACGTAAAAATACAGGACCTAGATTGTAAGCTGCTGTGTGGTCATGTGAGTGTTGTATTTTTAAAGTTTGCAAGTATACTCTTGTGCTTTGCTATTTTTTATGCATCCTGGACTTTGGGGACCTGTGAGAGAGACTTGAGGTCAGAGCTCTGCAAGAGAGAAGACGCACCTTGGCCGCAGCTGCCGAAGCAAGAACCCAAATCCCGGTGGAGGGTGTGGATGCCTCTTCTTTGGATGAGATTGAGCCAGCCCAGAGGACAGTTGAGTGTGGAGAGTGGTGGTGTGTGAATTTTGGGACTATGCAGTCCATCAGATCAAAGGAGGGCTCTGTTCTGTTTTTTGGTGGTTTTTTTTTCTCTTTTTTTCAGAAATGTAATTTTTTTCTGTGGCACGTTAATTGGTGCACATCATGTAACCTGTCTGGTGAGTAACCTAGGGTAGGGGATGAGTTCTAGCTACTACATGTATTTGCTGAGTTTTTGAAAAAATACAGTCACGCATTTTACAGGCTTCCCAGCGGCAATGCCTATGACCTCTGGGGGTGGGGGTTGGGAGGGAGAGCATGGAGCCTGTGACCGCAGTGGGCCCCAGACTGATAGCAGGAGGCGTCTTCCAGGCTGAGGTGACATCCAGCCTAGATCATCAGAGCAGACTTCACAGGGTTTGAGGTCAGAGCTCAAGCTTGTTATGATGAACTTTATTTGCCTGGAAAAACCAATGCTAAAAGCAAGATTTTACAATACTTGTACAAATGACCAAAGCCATTGACTTGGCCAGGAAAAGGTGAGATAAATAAATTTCTTTCAAAATGAAAATTTCTCATTGATCGTCTGTCATTGTCAAATGGTGATCATTTGCTGCTGATTTAGAAATGTGTTCAAAAGACTGTGTAGCCCAGAGGGAGATTTGAGCCGCAGGGACTGGAGCAGGAGCAGGGAGAAGGCAGAGCAGGAAGGGACCTCATGAAGGAATCTGGTCTGGCCCCCACCTCCAGGAAGTTCATTCAGTCATGTACTCACTGTGAACATGAGCCATTCCACACACTGCTGAGCACTAGGGATTTCCGGGAGGGACAAACTAGTAAGACAATCTGTAAACGCAGTTACAGTATGGGGCTCCCAGGGCAGGTACTTGAGTCAACACACAAACTGAATGCCCACAGGTGTGTGGCTCCATCAGTGAGGGACCCCTTGCTTGTACACTTGGATCTGATATTTGTTAGCTTAGCACAATGCTGGTCATAGTGAGGCAGGAAAAAAAATTACATGTATGTCAGCAGTAAGTCCTGTGGAAAAAACAAGGGAGCATTGGAAGATGGACTATTCAGGGGGAGTGTTGCTGCTTTATGTAGGAATCTACCGTTTCAGCAGAAAGCTGTGTGGACTACATGAGGATGTCCAGGGAAAGTGCTCCAGGCAGATGGGACAAGCAGGGCCCTGGGGTCAGGAGCAGCGTGACACCTGGGTGATAGGGACCAGTGGGGGATGGCGAGTCAGAAGGAACAGTTGTCTAAATGACATGGGAAGCAGTTTGAAGGTTTAAGCAGAAGAAGGATAGGATCTGCACATTTGAAGAGGCTCATGGGCTGCTATGTCAAAACTTGACAGTGGGGATGGAGCAAGGATGACGGCTGGGGCACAGTGGTCACCGAAGGCGCAGGGGAGTGTGGACTGCGCTCTGATGGTGTTGCCCCCGGGATGTGCTGAGGGGCAGGCAGGACGGGACGTGCGGGGATCCAGCCGTGGTTTAGGCTCCTGGCCTGCGCATCTGTTTCGGGGAGCCATGGTGTTTGCTGAACAGACCAGGGCAGTTTAGAAAGTGAAAGGTGGCCTTGGGAACAATGAGTCCGGGTTCACTAGTGTAAACCAGGACTTGTGCAGGCCAGCAGGCTCGGCAGCCAGTGTTTGTGCCGTGGTGGGAGCAGTGACAAAGGTGTCCACTGCGCAAGTGCTTTAGACCAAGTGACTCTTGGTCTGGGCCCGGAAGCATAAGCACCCCATCACCCAGGCACAGGGAACATAGGTCCAGAACTGGCCCTGCAGTCCATGCTAGAGAGGGCTTGTGGGTGTTTGGAGCGAACTGGGAGGCGTTGAAGGTAAGGTAGGCAGTTTTAGCTGGTAAATGAGGCGGGAACTTGTTGGCAACGGGAGCACAGTTTGTCCTGGGTCAAGTGCAGTGAAGCAGGGCCCTGTGGGGCAACAACTGGAACTCCAAGTGCTATGACTTGGGTCTGAGCCCTGTGGAGGAGAGAAAAGGGGTTTTTTGTCTCTCTCAGTGCCCTTGGGAGAGTGGATGATGCTGGGGGCCCATTGGGAGAGGCCTGGAGCACAGCCTCCGGACACCTGTGAGTCTGCTGCAGGCAGGACCCAAGCTCCTGGCACACTTTGTGGTCCTAGGAGAGTCTGTGCCTGCTGCTCGCCGTGACAGCAGGTGCCCGAGGCTGAGCTGCTCCCAGTGGCCAGGGTTGGGAGAAGGCTACTGTCCTCCCCTGAGGGTGTCAGGAGTACACAGGCCTCCTCGCTGCTCCCCGTTTTCACCCTGTTGGCCCAGGGGCTCACACTACTGTGTTCCCTCTGTGTCTCTCTGGCTGGCTTCTCCGAGGTTAGAATGCACCACAAAGCCAAAGCTAGAGGATGTGGGGCGGGGGTGGGTGTGCTGACCTGGTCAGCGGGTTTTATCTTGCTCTGGTGGGAGGAGGAGGAAGGAGGGGGGTGAGGTAGAGTGATTATCTTGATAACCCAATAGAGAAATATAGGCTTATCCATAATCATTAGGGCAAAAAACCCCAGGAAGTAATTAACTACTAACAAAATTGAAAAGACTGGTAGAAATTTCCAAGCAGTAAGGGAAGAAGAGAGACTAAAATAGAAACCTGCCCAGTTGGAAAGGAGAAAGGAAACAACGAAGCAAATACATTTCACAGGAGAGGTGTCATCGATCCGCAAACCTGCCTCCTTGTCCTAAAGACAGCAGCTGGCAGCTGGAGTTAAAAACAACCCAGGTGTGTTATTTACAGGACACACCCATGATGAAGTGACCATGGAAATACAAGAATAGAGGAATAAAGTGGAATTTAAGGTCAAAAGCTTGAAACAGAAAACAGATAGGACTTACCAAGAAGTTCTGTATTTCAGTTATCTGTTTCTGGTTCAAAACACTGCAAAATTTAGTGGATTAGAGCCCCCATAACCCCTGTCATGGTTCTGTGGCTCAGGAATTCGGGTGAGGCTTGCTGGGTACTTCTGTTCCCTGTAGTGTTGCCTGAAGTCACTCTGCTGCCTCCTGCTGGGGCGGAGTCACTTAGTCATCTCCTGCTGGGATGGGCTGGGAGGCCCCCAAAGGTCTCACTCACATGCCTGGGTCTCAGCTGGGTGTTTGCAATGGCCAGGGCTCTCATTAACGCTGGTGAGGAGGCAGGGAGAAACCCCAGACTGAAAATCTACCGACGGGCCCTGGCCAGTGTGGTTCAGTGGTTAGAGCGTTGGCCCAAGCACCGAAGGGTCTGGAGTTCAATTCCCAGGGCATGTACCTGGGTTGCAGGTTCAATCCCTGGCCCTGGTGACAGGGCACATGTGGGAGGCAGTCAATCAATGTGTCTCACATCGACCTTTCTCTTTCCCCCCTCTCCCTCCCTCCCTTCCTCCCTCTCTCTCTAAAAAGCAATGGAAAAAATATCCTCAGGTAGTGAGGATTAACAAAGACACACACACACACACACACAATAAATCTACCTCTGGAAGCAAAGGGCAAAGAAAGGCCAAGGAAAAAGGCTGGCAATTAACTGGATTTGTTGAGGGAAACTTATGTAGAAGGTGGGTCTTGGGCTGTGGCAAGATACCGTGGGTACCCTCCTAGCAGCGGAGACAAGGGCAGGATGGACGGGATGGGGGGCCCATCCAGATAGAGGAGAAGGCCTCGCACGCTTGCCAGGGCAGGACAGTGCCCCTCCCGGAGCCAGCGCTGCGTGGGGCACGGGAGAGGCCTGCCGGGCAGTGTTGGAAACTGTGTTCCGGGCCACCCTGGAGCTGAACCCAGTTGATTTCACGGAGGGCGGGACGGATTTGGGTAGAGCGCTGACACCTCTGCCATTGGAAACACCTGTGTTGTTTACAGGTTAGGTGTGAGTTTGGAATTGTTTTTTCTTTTTCCATTTTCATGTTTATATTTTTCACATCTTTTTCTTTTTAACTTTTTTTACATTTCCTGTTAAGTAACAATGTAAGTATATATGTATTATATATGTAATATATATAGGAAGAATGCAGTCATAAATAACATGGCATAGGCCCCCTTTCCCCCGCCCCCGGTTTGGACTTTCTATAGGTGGAACCATAATTATTGCTGTGCACACACATCTCCCCCAAGTGACGCAGGTCAGTGGTTCACTCGTTCAGCAGGCGTCAGGTCATCTGGAAAGCTTGTTAACGCATTGCTGGCCCCACCCCTCTAGTGGCTGGTTCATTTGGTCTGGGGTAGGGCCTGATCATTGGTATTTCTAACAGCTTCCTAGGTGATGCTTGTACTGCTGGTCTTGGGGCCACACTTTGAGACCCACCTTACTCTATCTTTCCATGCCCCTGTGGGCGGGTCTTTGCGGTCGTGCTGGAGTGGGGTGATTGGCCTTATGAGAGGAGACACAATAAATGTGAGTGAGGCAGCTGTAAGTCAAGGAGCTTTGGGAATTGCTGGGAGCCACCAAAGCTGGAGAGAGTCCTCCCCACAGTGCCTTGGGAGGGAGCATGGCCCTGTGGGTACCTTGACTTTGGACTCTGGCCTCCAGAACTGGAGACAGTAGGTTCCCGCTGTTTCAAGTCCCCAGTTTGGGGACCTTTGCTCTGGCAGCCCTAGAACTAATACAGGGGCCTCCTGAAACTTGCTTTTTCCCTTGAAGACGTGTCAAGTGGATTTTCTAAGCCAAATAGTGGGTCCCTTCCTGCAGGGCCCATCACGGCCTGAGACCCAGAGCACCCTCCCAGCTCTTCCCTGCCTGACTGTCACTGGCCTGATTAATCACAAGGGTCCCTTCGTCCCTCTGGTGTCAGCCCTTCCTCAGTGATCCGTGTAGAGATTTGTTAAAGATTCGTTAGACTCTAAAAAGCGACACAATAGAAGGTGAGTGGTGACCTTGAACCACTGAGCACGTGTTCCGTTGAGCAGTCCCTGTAAGCTAGTTATGGGTCTGTTTACAGAGATAGGTCCCCAGCTGCTGGCTGCGCCTCTGACACCCCAGGCCTCGGACACACTGCTGGCGCACTCCTTTTCTTGTTTTTTTGTTAACCCTCACCCCAGCATATTTTTTCCATTGATTTTTTAGAGAGAGTAGGAGGGAGGGGGAGAGAAAGAGAGAAACATTGATGTGAGCGAGTGCCAGGTGTGCCGGGTAAGGCTGATAGGTCTCGGTGTCCGGTCCATGGCCCGACCGTCCTGGCGCATGGTGGTGACCTTATGTAACGATGCCCCACATGATGCCACTGCGCCTGCGGCCTTGGTGCACTGTTCGCTGCGGTCCATGTAACCAGCGCTGTGCACAGCAGGAGGAGTTGTTCTCTTGATGTCTGCTCCTATGGCCTTCTTTACGCTGGGATCTCACCTCCCAAATACCCCCTGCAGCCTCCCTCCCTCCCTCAACAGTGAGACACATCGATTGGTTGCCTCCTGCATGAGCCTGACCAGGGCCCGAGACCGAACCCACAACCCAGATATGTGCCCTTGACAGGGAATCAAACCCAAGACCCTTCAGTCCACAGGCTGACGCTCTAACCACTGGGCAACACCAGCCAGGGCTGCTTCATTCCTCTGATGGCAAACCCGTCTGGCCTGAGCCATGCACGACAACCGTGCTCACTCACTCCGCTACTGGGAGTGCCACGCTTTCACTGTGTGTCAGTGTGTGAGTTTCCAAGGCCACCCTAAGAAAGCACCACAGACCAGGTGGCTTAAACATCAGAAACTCATTTTCCGGAAGACCCATATTGAGGGCTCAACCCTGAAGACCTGAAGCGCAGGTGGGGACCAGGCTCCTGGAGGCGGGTGCTGAGAGCCACAGCGGTCAGAGGCAGGGGGATGCCAGGTCCATGCTGCTGGGCCTTGAGGGCGCGGGCACTGGTAGAGCCCGTGCAGTTTCCCATCACGGCAGCAGGAGCCCCCAGGCCTGTCCCTCTCGCTCTAGCGAACAGAGGATGCTGCTGTCACAAGAGTTCAGGGAGAAGTGCTGCGGCTGTGCCCATCTTGCAGGCCCCTGCACACAGGCTTCGGGACATCCGGGCTGTTCCTTCCGCGAGATCACCCAGGACATCGCATGCTGCACGCCCTTCCCCTGCAGCCACGGCCTGTTCTGGAGCCGTCACAGGGGAGCAGCCATGCCCGACATGCAGGCGGCTGCCCTGTGGGAGCTGCCAGCACCTCATCTTTTTTTTTTCTTGTTCTCACCTGAGGATGTTATTTCCATTTAATTTTAGAGAGAGTGGGAGGAGGGGGGGGAGAGAGAAAAACATTGATGTGAGAGAGACACACGGATTGGTTGCCTCCTGCACCAGCTACAACCCAGCTACATGCCCTTAAGCAGGAATTGAACCTGAGACCCTTCGGTGTGGGGGCCGATGCTCTTACCACTGAGCCACACTGGCCAGGGCCAGCACTGCGTCATCTTACAGCGCTGGGGAGGGTCTGTGGAGCCTCCCTGGGGTGAGGAGAACACAGTGGCCATTGGCCTTCCTTCTGGACAATTGGCTACTTGGACCTGAGTCATAGAATGCAGAGCCTGTCCCCAGGGAGCAATCTTCCTATGAGCTAGTCTGTCTCCACAGTCAAAGGCCGCTGAGCCTCTGTCATTGTAACAAACTGCCCAAGCCCTTCCGGCCTCCACCCTGTGAGGAAACCGTCTCCTGTTGAAGCCCTAGTCTGTGGCCTCCTGCGGCAGCCACAGTAGACCATGGCCCTGACACGAAGGACTCGACACCAGGGACAGTGTCAACGCACTGGGAGGTGGCCCCTGAAGGCGGGGAGAGTGTTGGCCACACCAGGTGGAGAGATGCCAGAAGGACTGTGGCAGAGGGAGGAAGAGGCATTAAAAGATGCAGAGGAGGGAGGGTGGACGTGCGTTCAAAGAGCCCCCAGGTGACGTGTTCCTCGCGGGGGCCCGGAGGACGCCCCCTTTACCGAGCAGGGCCACTTTGCCACATTCTGTTGGTTACAAATGCATCCCAGCCCACCAGCCTCAACGGGAGGACACAGACCCGTCTTTCAGTGGGAGGGATGTCAGGGTCCTGTCCTGTGACACTCCCGGGATGAGGGACGTTGTGTGGTCATCTTGGGAAATAGAACGGGGACACGCTTGTCAGATAAACTCAGTGGCTTAACACCATGCAAATCACTGGTTTCTCATGTCCCAGTCTGTTGACTTCCTGTGGTCCCACAGGTCCTCAGGAGTCCCCATCAGTGGCCCTGAGTTCCCGGAGGTCCTCAGAGTGCCCTCCGTTGGGGCAGTGGGTGAGGGAGAGGAAGGTTGTTTCCAGCCAGGCTGGAAGGGGGGCACTGCCCGCATCCTGGGGCTGAAATCGGCCACGTGGCCACTGGGAGTGAGGGTGGCCGTGTGTCCGGAAGGCCACGAGGACGCAGGTGGCGGGGAACCCTTCCTTATCCGCCTCAGAAGAGGGTCTGAGCTCAAGGAGGCTGGTGGGGCAGAGAGGACCTGGACTCGCTTGAAGATGGGGTTCTCTGGGTGTTTGCGGTTTGAACAAGACAGCCAGCACGTGGGGAGGGAGCCACGGCCCTGGCCGTGGTACAGTCCCAGCCAGAGGCCCTGCCACTTGAGTCTGAGGCAGTCAGTCCACTCCGAGCACAGAGCCTCTGCTCTCTAGGGGCGCAGAGATGGCCTCAGTCTACACTCTTGCCCCTCCAGGCTGCACTAATGTGACCGTGCCAGTCCTCCCAGGTCAGCCAGGGACACTGAAGTCATCACCTCAGTTCTCGTCTCACTGAATCCACAGCTCCTCTACTGCCACACCATTTCTTGGATGCACCAGCTGGGAGTCAGAGAGGTAAAGTGTCCTGCCAGGGTCACCATCCCAGGACCCAGACCCGGTGCTGAGTGTTTTGGACAGTCTTGCTTTCCTTGGGCAAGTCCTTCTAGAGATCAGCTTTCCCCTTTAAAATGCAGATACTAATCCCTGGGCCTGTTACATGGCCCAGATTGGGGATTCCCTGCGAGGGAGAGGTTATCAGGGCAGGCTTCCTGGTGGTGGCACTTCCCAAGCTGAGTACTGAGTTGAGTTTTGCAGGGCAAACTCCGAGTCCAGAGGCCCAGTCCAGAGGGTGGGGATACCAAGAGAGACCCCTCAGTGAGGCACAAGCGAGGGGTGTGGGCACTGGGGTGAGGAAGGGGTATTCCCTGACTGGAGGGATATCTGGCAGGCTGCTGGGGGAGGTGGCATTTGGGATTCGGCTTGAAGGTGGACAGTAATGGCTCTGGCTGGGTGGGTCAGTTGGTTGGAGCATAGTCCCATACACTGCAAGGTTTGATCCCCGGTTGGGGGGAGTGCAGGAGGCAACTGAACAATGTTTCTCGCTCTCTGTCCCTCTGTCCCTCTGTTCCTCTCCTCCTCTCCCTTCCTCTTTCTCTAAAAAGAGAGAGAGAGAGGGAGAGAGAAAGAGAGGTGCGCAGCAATGGCCTGAAAACTGGAGTGGGGGGAGGCAGGCTCACTGGAGGTGCTGAGCAAGCACCACCCTCTTGCAGGGCTCAGGTGACACCCAGCCTGGGGCACCACACGTCCTGATCCCCTACCTGCTCCCTCCTCCACAGGGCAGTTGCCCAGTCTGCTGCCTAGTGGCTTGCCCGCTGGCCTAGCCACAGAGTAGAAGTCCCCGCAGGAGCCACAGCCCGCCAGGCACTGGGATGGGGCTGCTCCGCTGGCTGCCTCTGTTCACGCAACTGGTGGTGGTGTGGCTGCCGGAGTCCTGGGCCAAGGACAGCATTAGGGTCTTTGTGGTGCCCCACAGCCACATGGACGTGGGCTGGCTCTACACGGTCCAGGTAGGTGCCCCGCGTCGTCCTCCGTGTACCCCTGGGGCTGCCGCCCCCTTCTCCCTGCTGGACCCCAGTTTGGTCTCTGTCCTTGGGTCTGCACCAGCAAGGAAGGACCAGCCTGGGTCCCAGTGTTGCCTCTGGCATGGAAAACTGGGCATCTGACCCTGAGCAGATCACTTCCTGCCCCTGAACCCCAGTTTCCCCACCAGTGATGAGAAGATTGCAGGCAGCCAAGGTCGGATGGAGAGCGCATTGGTCTGAGCCAGGCCATGGTCAGTCCTTGTCTGGGGGATGCTCTCTGGGCCCCAGTTTCCCCTTCCGCAGGGTGGCGCAGGCCTCAGTCTTTGCGCAGGGTTTCCCCTCTGCCTAAAAGGCTTTCCCCACAGATGTTGGCAGGACTCAGTCCCTAACTTCCTTCAGGTGGTTCCTCCAAAGTCACTTTCTTGGTGAGGCCTGGCAGGCAACCCAGCCTAAGGGCTCTCCCCTGCCCCTCCCTTCCTCACCCCACCTACTGCCCGTTACTGAGGCCCCAAGAGAGGAGGCTCCAGAGCCGGGGTGGGACTTCGCCCACTTTATCACTGACACTCTCACTGCGCCTGAGGGACAGCGTGGATACATCCTGGTGTTTGTTGCATCAGTGAATGAATTGGAACAGAAAGAAAAGAGTGAAAGTCTCAGAGTTCCTTAGGTCTCTGGGGCAGGTGGCCGATTGGATATCACCCAGGCAGCCTCACACTCGTCTTGGGAATGAGAGAGGAAATGCCTAAATAAATGAGCAAAGACCCTCTGTGCTTGTAGATCGATGACTTTGCAAAGGACATTACTAAGGGAGTGGCTAGTCTCAGTGGGAGACAGGCAGGAAAAGGACTTGATGCTGGGTCAAGTCTGATCCTGGGCGGAGCCACTTGGGGGTAACTATTCACCTGCAAATGGAGCCTGCTTAAGGGGCGGGGAGCGCACTTGTCAGCCCCCCCTCCCCACCCCCTTGTTTACAGAAGAGGAAACAGAGGGCCAGAGAGAGCCTTGCCCAAGGTCACTCAGGAATAACCCTCGAGCCTGCTGACTCCCTGCCCAGTGCTCTTTGCCTGCCCTTTACGGAGCAGGGGCCCTGGGCACACCGTGTGCACCTGGAGACCCAGGTGGGAAGCAGCCCAGCCCCATCCCTCAGGGACAGTGTGGAGGAGAGCCAGGAGGAGGAAATAAGTTCCAGGGACCCCTCCTGGCTCTCCACCATGCTGTCCCTGATAGATCGATCGTGCCCTCAGGGACAGCTAGTGTGCCCCCGGGGTGTGTGGGGACACTGCCTGTGCAGTGTCAAGGTCGGATCCCTGGTCTCTCCCCAGGACGGTTCGTTCCCAGCGAAGGTGGGGAGCCTCTGGGGCAGGTGGGGCTGGGCCCTGGGACAGAGCGTGGGGAAGGCGGGCAGAGGGGAGAGGCAGGGCGCAGGGACGGCTTGTCACGGGGCTGGTGTGATGGTGCCCTCCCCAGGAGAACATGCATGCCTACGTGGCCAACGTGTACGCCTCGGTGGTGGCGGAGCTGACCCGCCGCAGGCAGCACTGCTTCATCGTTGTAGAGCAGGAGTACTTCCGGCTGTGGTGGGACGGCATCGCCTCGGACACGCAGAAGCTCCAGGTGACACTGCCGGGTATCCCAGGGAGACGGGTGGACTCGGGCATGAACGCCAGGGCCACCCCCTCGGCTGTCACTGCCTGCTCAGATCAGGCTGTGGCCGGCTCTCCTGGGGGACGGGTGGTTTATGGTCCTGGCCTTCCGGCCATCGGGGGAACCCTGCAGCTCCCGCTCCCCTGCCCTGCCCTGAGCTGTGCTGAGCCGGGTCCCTCTACACGGGGCACTGCTGGGGTGGCCCTGAGCCCACGCCTGCTGCCGTCATTTCTGTGTTTGCGTGGTCATGGGCCGGGACCTGGGGACACTGACCAGGTGCCACAGTCCCTGAGGTTTACAGGAGGCAGCAGGTTTGAGTGACACGGAGCAGGGAGTCAGGGAGGCCCTGCTCTGCAGAGGGACAGCCCGGGGCAGGACCTGCCACCGCCACGGCCACCTCCAGGTGTGCTTACAGGCAGGTACTGGTCTGTCACTGTAGGTCCCATATCTGTGGAGGGAGTGCCCTCCCCCCTCAGAGGGCTGTGGGCTCACCTGGGAATGAAACCATGACGCGAGACCTAGGAACACTCTTCTGAGCTGAATCCTCTCCCAGGTACTCACCTTCCTTCAGCACAGTCCCTGCCCTTGCAGTTCAGAGAGGCAGAGCGACTCGCTCAAGGATGCAAAGCCAAGAAGGCCAGTCAGGGAGCCCCCAGGCCCAGGCCCCCCTAGATGGGATGTCTGAACCTGAAGCTGTGATGTCGTGAGAAGGAGCCTCACATTTGATGGGCCGTGCCCAGCGCTGGGTTCCTGCTTTTTACACAGTACTTCATGGAACCCCCCCTGCAGCCTGCATGGGGATAGTCACCCCACTTTACAGAGCTGGCCAGGCTCTCAGGGCAGGGGACTGGCCTGTGGTCGCACGGCTCATAGGTGACAGCTGGGATTCTGAACCATACATGCCTAAGCAAGTACTTCTCTCCAGGTGTCCGGTGGGGTGTCCAGTGGGTGGTCCACATTTCCTTCCATGGACACCCCCACACCCAGTTGTCTGTCTCCTACACCCCGCTGGCCAGGGAGAGGAGGGTTCCCAACAAAGACCTGGGCAGGCAGCTCAATGGGCCAAGCAGGGTTGTTTTTTTTTTAATCTTCACCTGAGGATATTTTTTTCCATTGCTTTTCAGATAGTGGGGAAGGGAGAGGGGGAGAGAGAGAGAAACATCAATGGTGAGAGCCCCGGGTCGGCTGCCTCAGGCATGCCTCCAGCCCACAGCCTGGGCATGTGCCCCGATGGGGAGTTGAACCTTGATCTCCTGGTTCATGGGTCAGTGCTCAGCCACTTAGCAACACCTGCGGGCAAGAAGCAGGGAGTTTTGTCTGCTTTCTTCATGGCTGAATCCCCAAAACCTGGGCGGGGCCTGGCATGTAGTAGGTGGTCTCCCAAAGCAGCACATAGTGGGGGCATGTTCCATATTTGCTGATTGAATGCAGTACGAATACTGCACCTTCATAAAGCAAATAAAAATACAGCCTATAGACGGCGGGGCAGCGAGACGGCCCACGTCCTTTGGTGATTATTTATGTTCTATTCTTCCATTCATTCACTTAATATTATTTAATATTCTTCTACTATTTAAAAAATATTAGAAACATGTTGGAAAACGTGGATCAGATGAATGCCTCCTGAAAAAATATAGACTTTCAGCATGTGATGAGGGAAACCCAAATTGAAGGACAGTCAACAAAATAACTAACCTGTGATCTTGGAAATTATCAATCCCGTGAAAGAAAAGGAGAGGCTGAGGAACTGTCCAAAGTGAAAGTAAAAAAGAGAAATGACAGTTAAAGCAACCTGTGCTCCTAGAGTGAGTCTTGCACCTGAAAAGGACATTCGCAGAGCTTCTAGGAAAACACGATTCACGTCTGTGGGTTAGATGGAAGTGTTGTGTTATGTTAAATTTCTAGATTTTGATAATTATACCGTGATTAAAATCATTCTTTCCTTCCAAGACACTAATTGAAGTACTGAGGGTAGAAGGCACGCACTGGTTAACTTATAATTTCCAGTGGTTTAGGGCATAAGCATACTGTGTAGAGAAAGAGATGGGGAGTGTAAGGAAACCGGTTAAAAATGTTGGCCTTGAAGGCTCCAGGGGGAGCATACATGGAGCTCTTTGTACAATTCTTGCATATTGTTTCTAACTTTGAAATTATTTTAAGAGTAAAAATTAAAAAAAAGGAAAGATGTATCACGTAGCAGCCACAGGCCAGGTGCTGCACCAGGTGGTGGGACACAGTGCTGAGCAGGACAGACAGTGTCCTGCTTTTGCAGAATGAATGCAAGTGGGCATGTTAGGGAAGGCACCAGGAGACGCTGTGGGTGTGTCCCCTGCAGAGCCACCCACACTCTGGGGCTGTGACCTGGCTTTTGTTCTCTGTCTACCCTGGCAAGGTTCACCAGCTTGTGGCCCAAGGACGCCTGGAGTTTGTCATTGGAGGCCAGGTCATGCACGATGAGGCTGTGACCCACTTTGATGACCAGATCCTGCAGCTCACAGGTTCGGTCACCACTCCCCATAGCCTGGGACCTTTCGGGGCCTCCATTCGGGCTGGGACTTCGTCTTCCCCTCTGAGCGGGAGACTGACCAGTGAAAACAGTGATTAGCAGCTGCCCCAGCCATGCCTGTGCTGCTGAGCGCAGGGGCTGTGGCCTGGAGTCTGGACCAGCTGGCCTGGCTGAATCCTGGCTCTGCTAACTCCCGACCCTGTGAACCTGGGCAAGGGATGTGTCTCAGTGTCCTCCTTATTGAGATGAGTTTGATGATAATACCTACCTGAAAGGTTTGTGTGAGAAATAAATTGTAATAATTTAAATAGACCACTTTAGTAAAGTGCAGTGTTCCCTAGTAAGTACTCATTAGAGGTTAGGTGCCCGCACTACCATCATCATCACACCTCCATCACCACCACCTCCACCTACAACTACACCAGCGTAGCTACCAGCACCACTACCACCACCCTCACCACTATCACCGTCATGATCACCCTTACCACCATCCCCAACCCTACCATCACCACCATCCCCCCCCACCACCACCATCACCACCACCACCATCACCACCATCCCGCCCACCACTGCCACCATCACCACCACCACCACCACCACCATCCCCAACCCTACCATCACCACCATCCCCCCCACCACCGCCACCATCACCATCACCACCATCATCACCACCATCACCACCATCCCCCCCACCACCGCCACCATCACCATCACCATCACCATCACCACCACCATCACCACCACCCTCACCACCATCACTACCACCACCATCCCCATCCTCATCCCCACCATCCCTCCCCCACCACCACCACCATCACCATTACAACCACCAGCATCACCACCATCACTTTCACAACCACCCCTTCTACCACCAGCACCACCACCTTCACGGTCACCACGACGACTGCCTTCACCTTCTTCGCCCCATCCGCACCTTACCATCACCACCCACAACTACTTTTCTCACCATTTATCAGATGCTTTAAAAGAAGCATTTAACAGCATCCTAACGGCAGCTGTTGGGAGGAAACTAGGGCAGCTGAAACACTGACCAGAAAAGGGAAACTAGATGGCGGATGAGCCATAATGAACCCAGGCCTGCTACTGAGACTCTCAGCCCTAGGTCACGCCGCAATAGCAAGAGCCCCAGTTGTCCTGTGTGTAAAACACCAAGATAGAATTGAATGTTGTCTAAGGGTCTTCGGAGCACTGTCTCCCTCTTTAACCTGGAGCCCTTCCCTTATCTCAGGGTCTCGCTGTCTTATTTCTAGACTTCACTTAACTCCTTTGCTGCTGACAAAACCCTTTCTTCTCAGACTCTCATGTCCCTCTCTGTTCAAGATGATTCCCACACGCGCTCTGTGTGCCAGGGGCTCGTCCTGTGCCCCTCGCACACACTCACACCCCGGGAGGTGGTCCTCTGGCCCCTGTGGCCGTGAAGGAGGCGAGGCATAGAGAGTGAACCTCCTGCCCATGGCCGCCTGAGGGCAGGGCCTGGAGCCTTGTTCCTCCGTGAAAACTGAGCAAAGTGTGTCAGTTCTGTTGCCATCGCCAGATAAGTGGGAACGTGATGGTAAACGCTTTCAGTTCTCTCTCTCTTTGTTTTTAAAATCCTCACCCAAGGACGTATTTTTCCATTGCTTTTTAGAGAGAGTGGGAGAGAGGGAGAGAAACATCGATGTGAGAGAGACACATCGATTGGTTGCCTCCTGCATGTATCCTGACCAGGGCCAGGGATCGAGCCTGCAACTGAGGCATGTGCCCCTGGCTGGAATCGAACCCGGGACCCTTCAGTCCTCGGGCTGACGCTCTAACCATTGAGCCAAACTGAATAGGCCTCAGTTCTCTTTTTATAACACTCCCCAGTCTCCTCAGTGTGGCACCAGGGCCTCACCAGGCCTCCTCTGCCTTCCGCTGCCCTTTACCTGCTCCATCTAGGACCCCTCCTGTGTTTTTGATCATAATGTTTCCTCTTGTTTCCACCCGAACAGCTCATCTCGGACTCAGCTGAGGAGTCTCCCTCCTTTGGGTCTCCCCAGTTCCTTATTGCCTCCCTCCTTCACCCTGCAACTCCAGGTGGCCTCTGTCAGCAACCTGAATTTGATTCATCCCTGGGGCCCCAGGGCTCAGCTCCAGGCCTGGCTGGTGGGCACGGCAGGGAAGGGGCGGGCACTGACTGGCCTGCCTCAGGGGCGCCCACAGAGGGGTGCTCCGCTTAGGTCTCAGCCCACTGTGCCCTCCACCCTGAGCGCCCTGGTGCTAACCCTGCAGGCTGGACCTAGAGCAAGGCGACCAGAAGCCTCAGTGAACCTGGGGCTGCATCATTGTGGGACAGGAAGGCCCCGGCTCCCTAGTGGATCCCACGAAGCTTCATTTCCCAAACCACCCAGTCTCCTCCCTGCATCGCTCAGCCTGACGTCTGGGTCATGGTGGCGGCTCTTGAGTCATGGATGAATAAGTGAATGATAGGGTGACCTGGGATGGAGCCCTTTGTATATTCACCTGCTGCAGTAAACCCTGCTTGCCCGGGGAACAGGGCATCCAGCGCCCTAGAAGGTAGTGAGGGCGAGGGGTCCACCCCCTAACCGGCCCTCTCTTGCAGAAGGACATGGCTTTCTCTATGAAACATTTGGGATCCGGCCACAGTTCTCCTGGCAGGTCGACCCATTTGGAGCATCTGCCACGACGCCCACCCTGTTTGCCTTGGCGGGGTTCAATGCCCATGTCATCTCCCGGATCGACTACAACCTGAAGAACGACTTGCAGAAGGCTCAGGTGAGTGCCGGGTGCTCCCGCCGCTGCCCCGGTCCTAAGGCAGGCATCCTGTGCAGGGTTAGGGGCTGCGCCCCAAGGAGGGAAGCAGCCTGGGGTTAGGGCTGGGAGAGCAGTGGTGGCCTGCCCAGCAGGAGGCAGGCAAAGTGGGTTGGGCTCCAGGTGGGCAAGAGAAGTAACACCTTGATGAGCCCCCCGAACACCGAGCACTTCCTGGGGCAGCTCAGCTTGGCCCAGGGAACTCTGCGAGCTGGGCGAGGCTCTGCCCGTCTGCCATGGCCGAAATCGAGTCGCAGGGGAGGAGTCAGGGAACAGGGGTACTCCCCAGAGACGATGCTAACAGAATGGGCTTTTATCCCTGCTTGTAACCCTGAACACTTTCCATCCATCTGAACTGTAAAACCTAGGCTGCCCACTTAGTGAGAGGTGATGAGCTCCCCGTGCCTGGGGGGATTCAAGCAGAGCTTGTCTGGCAGGTAGCATTGAGGAGGAGGTGGAGTGAATGAGCAGGAAGGCTCCTCAGGAGGGCAGATCCACAGCCTCCTGTGGCTCTGGGGGGGTGAGATGGGATCTGCAGGAGGACGCAGCAGGGAGGCCTATCCGTGAACCTAGAGAGGACCGAGGGAAGGGTGGCCAGAGAGACCCCAGGGGCTGCGGAGGCGGGACCGGCAGCCATGCCAGCCCTCAGCCCTTACTCTGTTCCCTCCGGGCGCAGGGGCTGCAGTTCGTGTGGCGAGGGTCCCCGTCCCTGAGGAAGAGGCAGCAGGAAATCTTCACGCACGTCCTGGACAGATACAGCTACTGCTCGTGAGCACCCGCCGAGGCCAGGCCCCCTCCAAGCCCTGTCCCTGTACTACCTCCGCTGCGACCCTCGCCGCACCCGAGGGAGACGCGCTGAGTGCCCCATGTCACACAAGGAGAAACTGAGGCATCGCCACTCAGCCGGGGTCCCCGCGGTTAGCAAAGGTGGCCAAACGGCGTTCGGTTTGGGCGGCCAGCTCCCGGCCTCGAGTCATGAGAGCAGCCAGCCCCGTTATACCTGTGACGCCTGGGACACGATGGTGGCCCCTCTTGGAACAGGGGAGAGAAGCAGGCGCGATGGGAGGGCCGCTTGGGAGAAGGCCCCAGGCAGGCTCACTGCCCGGCGTCACCTCCAGTCAGGCCCCCTCTATGCCAGGCACTATTTTTCTCTGTTTTCCATCAATTATTGTCATTTAATCCTCACGACAGCCTTCAGTACATGCAATCAACGAGGAGACCGGTCAGAGAGGCTTGGGTGGCCGTCCTGGGGGCTGGCCCAGGATCCCGTATTTGTCACCCTGTGCTGCCCACTGTGAGGCAGGATGATCCTAACTGGGGGGCTGTCCAGACCCCCGAGCCTCATTCTTGGGGTCAGAGCCGTGCCGAGCCCCAGTGGAGCCCAAGGCCAAAGGGAAAGTCCCAGTGCTGCCTCTGCCTTGGCTAACACCCTGAGGTTCTGTTCATCATGATTTTTTTGGGGCATTGATTTGATTTTCTAAAATATTGCATTACATCTCGTTGGCATTGACACTGAGACTTGAGCCTGAAGTGGGTGCCTCTCTTGCCCCAGCCTAGTCCCAGCCCTGCCCTGTCCTTCAACCCTGTTCTGATGGGAGAGAGGAAGGAAGGAGTAATCTAACAGATCCTGTGTCTCCCCCGCGGTGAAGGGACACGGTGGTGGTGGGCTCCACATGGCAGCTGAAGTGCTGTGGGCCCGGGGAGTGGCGTGCCCAAGGTCCCACAGCTGGTGAACGTGGGGCCTGGCTTGGAGCCCCCTCCACCTGCAAAGTTCCTGTCCGCCCACCACTGATCTGCCCATTGCACTGGTGGGAGACGGGGCCCCTCAGGAGGGTCTGCAGGTCCCGGGCTGCCCGGTGGTCTGGCTGAGTCCTGCCCGGCCCCCGGGACCCCAGGCTGCATCCCTTCTTGACCTGGGGACCCCCAACCCTTCTCTCTCCAGAAATGTAGGGTTTTTCTGGGAAGGTGTGGCCAAGTTCCCAAACCCACCCAGTGACGGGAAGTACCCCAGGATGGCTGAGCCTGTCACTGCCTACAGCATCAACATGTACACGGATATCCTGTTCAACCAGGCAAAGTTGCGGGCCACCTGGCTCCAGACCCCGAACGTCCTCTGGCCCTGGGTAAGCGGTGGCCCAGGCCCCACTGGCCATGTCACAGCCCAGGGATTGGGCCACTCTGGGCTTGTGTCCTGCTCTAACACGGCCGGCCTCTGCCCAGGTGCCGGGTCAGTCCTTCCCTGGGGATCACCCCCCCCACCAGGTCCCTCTACACCCTGGCCTCACCCCCAGCCTCTCCCCAGGGAAATACAGCCCCTCATCCTGCCTCCCACCAGCTCTCTCCAACTTCTTCACTCGTGACTGCCGGCCTTTTTTTCTTTTAATGCCTTTTTTTTTTTTTTTTGGCTCTTTTTATTTGCGATTGCTTTTTTCTATAGGTGCAGATATTAGTAAATATATTTTCTGAAAACTATAAAACTCCATATATTATGTCAGTGGGCCAATTGTATGATACACTTGAGCTAAATATATATGTAATATTATATATATAAAACTTTAGGTGAGGCTGGAGGCATAACTTAAAACATATGTAGGCAAGAAAGCAACAAAGTAATGAAATATTTACTTCCTCAATAGCTGAAAATAGAATGTGATGCCTGCAAAGGGAAAATAAAAACACCTGCCTAAAATAACTTCTGTTGAGGCTACAGAACCGATAAATATCATCCTGTAACCTCCCCCTTTGGGCAGGTGATGAAAACTATCAAGGGGGAGCCCTGTAGCATGGAGGAGCTCAGGCTCCCCTGACGAACATATGAGTCTGCTGCTCCCTTTTAATTACTTACTTAATTAGTTAATCTTCACCCGAGGATATTTTTTCCATTGATTTTTAGAGAGAGTGGAAAGGAGAGAATGGGGGAGAGAGAGAAACATCGATGTGAGAGAGACGCATTGATTGGTTGCCTCCTGCACGCTCCCTGCCCGGGGCCAGAGGTTGAACCTGCGACCGAGGTACGTGCCCTCGACCGGAATGGAACCTGAGGCCCTTCGGTGGGCAGGCCGACGCTCTGACCACTGGGCAACACTGGCCAGGGCTGGCGCTTGCGTTCAGGGGGGCTGACGGCGCACCCGGAGCCCCGTGAGGCCAGCCCGGGACTTGCTCGTGGCGGGCTCTCTGGGGCAGCCGTAGCCTGCGCCCCGCGTCTGCCTGGCTGGCAGTGAGGTGCGGCGGCCGGCGTGCCCTCTGTTCACTCCCTGCTGTGAGTTCATGACAGAGTTGGCCAGGACGCCGTCGATAGTAGATCTGACGAGTTCAGCCCTCCCGCCGGCCCGCGGGCTGGTACGTTCCCACCTTCCCCCGCTGGCACTTGGAGGTTTGCTGGGCTTAGCTGCCAGAACCTAACGAGAACGCCCCCCGTTCTGAATCTTGTTTGGTCCACGAGAGTCGCGAGCCAGGAACTGCTGGGGTGTCGCCTAGACAGTTGGAGACGGGCGTTAGGGTGGGGCCCAGAGGCGAGGTCGCGTGCGGTCCGTTCGAACAGCTCCGTTCAGACTCGTGGTTCCGTCTCAGAACTCTCGGCCGCCCTCTGGCCCTCCTTACGTACACGCTCACGGAAACTTTGTTTTCTGTATTACTCAGCGTAGCACAGTTTCAACAGGGTAACTCGGAATACCTGTCACTGTCTGGGGAGAACCTCTTTATACTGCAGCTCTCTCTCTTTAAAAAAAAAAAAAAGAAGCTATAATTGACATAAAACACTGTATCAGTTTCAGATGTGCAACGTAATGCCTGGATATTTGTGTGTATTGCAAAATGATTGCCACCATTAGTCTAGTTAACATCTGTCACCCACAGAGCTACAAAGTTCTTTCCTTGTAATGAGAACTTATACCACCTACTCCCTTAGCAACTTTCAGATACGCAAGCACAGTATTGCTCATTACAGTCACCATGCTGTACACCGCATCCCAGGACTTATTTATTTTATAACTGGAAGTTTCTACCTCTTGACCCCTTCACCCGTTTTCCCCGCCTTCCACCCCCAGCTCTGTTGACTGCCAATCTATTCCCTGTATCTGAGTTCTTTGATTTAAAAAAAAAAATTTCCGCGTGTAAGTGTGCTCACGCAGTATTTGTCTTTCTCCGTCTTATTTCACCTAGCACAGTGCCCCTGAGGCCCATCCATGCTGTCACAAATGATAAGACTTTCTTGTTTTTTCAAATGGCAGAATATATTCCATTGTGTGTGTGTGTGTGTGTGTGTGTGTATTATATATACACCACATTTGTTTGTCCACTCACCTTATCGATGGACACTTAGGTTGCTTTCATGTTGCTTTCACTTAGGGCTGTTGTAAACAATGCTGCTATGAATATAAGTGTATATAACTTTTAGAATTAGTGTTTTCTTTTCCTTGGCTAAACACCCAGCAGTGGAACTGCTGGATCATATGGTCGTTATAGTTTTAAATTTCTGTGGAACCTCCGTACTGTTTTCCACAGTGGTTGCACCATTTGCAATCCCACCAACGGTGCACAGGGCTCCCTTTCCCCACGCCCTCACCAACGCTTCTCTCTTGTATTTTTATTTTTTTTAAAAATATATCTTTATTGATTTCAGAGAGAGGAAAGGAGAGGGAGAGAGAGAGACAGAAACATCAATGATGAGAGTCATTGATCGGCTGCAGCCCGCAACCCGGGCATGTGCCCCGACCGGGAATCGAACCCCGATCTCCTGGATCCTAGGTCGACGCTCAACCGCTGAGCCACGCCCAGCCGGGCTCTCTTGTATTTTTGATGGTAGCCATTCTGACAGGTGCGAGGTGATACCTTGCTGCGGTTTTGGTTTGCGTTTCCCTGGTGATCAGTGACCCTGAGCCCCTCTTCATGTACCTGTTGTCCATCTGTATGTCCTCTTTGGAAAGACGTCTGCTCACACTCTTTGCCCCTTTTAAAATTGGATTGTTGCCCGGCCGGGTGTGGCTCAGCGGTTGAGCGTCGACCTAGGATCCAGGCGATCGGGGTTCGATTCCCGGTCAGGGCACATGCCCAGTTGCGGGCTTGACCAATGACTCTCTCATCATTGATGTTTCTGTCTCTCTCTCTCCCCCTCCTTTCCTCTCTCTGAAATCCATAAAGATATATTAAAAAAAAAAAAAAATTGGAATGTTTGTTTTTGCTATTGAGTTGTATGAGTTCTTTATATATTTTGGATATTAACCCCTCATCAGATACATGATTTGCAAATAATTTCTCCTGTTTGGTAGGTCGCCGGCTCATCTTGTTGATGGTTTCCTTTGCTTCGCAGAAGCTTTTAGTTTGATGTAGTTCTCACGTGTTTATTTTTGCTTTTGTTGCCTTTGCTTGTGGTGTCAAATCCAAAAAAATCACCGTCAAGACTGATGTCAAAATACTTACCACCCATGTTTTCTGTTAGGAGTTTTATGGTTTCAGGTCTCATGCGTAAGTCTTTATTCCATTTCGAGTCAGTTTCTGCGAGTGGTGTAAAGTAGTGGTCCAGTTTCATTCTTGTGCATGGGTGTCCAGTTTTTCAAACATCATCTATTAAAGAGACTGTCTTGTCCCCATTGTTTATTCTTGGCTAGTTTGTCAGAAGTTAATTGAACACACATGTATGGGATTATTTCTGGGCTCTCTCTTCTGTTCCATTGATCAATACGTCTGTTTTTAATGCTAATACCCTACTGTTTGGATTACTATAGCTTTGTAATGTAATTTGAAATCAGCTCGATGTGTCTAGCTTTGTTCATCTTTCCCAACGTTGCTTTGCTATTCAGGGTCTTTTGTGGTTTCACACAAATTTTAGGATTGTTTTATTTCTGTGAAAATGCCGTCTGAATTTTAATAGGGGTTGCATTGGATCTATAGATTGCTTTGGGCAGTGTGGACATTTTAACAATATTAACTCTTCCAGTCCATGTAACTGCGTCATCTCCAGTTTCTCCCGTCAGTGTTGTGTAGTTTCCACGTCCGGGTCTTTCACTCCCTTGGTTAAGTTCACTCCGAGGCGTTCTATTTTTTCTCATGCAATTGTAAATGCGATTTAAAAATTCTTTTTCTGTCTGATAGTTTGTTAGTGTATAGAGATACAACTGCGTTTCGTATATCGATCTTGTATCCTGCAACTTTACTGAATTTATTTATTAGTTCTAACCATTTGGTGGAGTCTTTTTAAAAATATATATATTTTAGCCCGGCCGGGCGTGGCTCAGCAGTTGAGCGTTGACCTAGGATCCAGGCGATCCGGGTTCGATTCCCCGTCAGGGCACATGCCCCGGTTGCGGGCTCGATCCCCAGTCGGGGACGTGCAGGAGGCAGGCGCTCAATGACTCTTTCATCATTGATGTTTCTCTCTCTCTCTGAAATCAATAAAGATATATTTTAAAAATAAAAAATAAAGATATGTTTTAAAAATAAAAGATATATATTTTATTGATTTCAGAGAGAGGAAGGGAGAGGAGACAGATAGAAACATCACTGATGAGAGAGAGTCATCGATCTGCGGCCTCCTGCACGCCCCCGACTGGGGATCGAGCCTGAAACCCGGGCCTGTGCCCTGACCGGGAATCGAACCGCAGTCTCCTGGATCCTAGGTCGGTGCTTAACTGCGGCACATGCCGGCCAGGCTTAGTGTAGTCTCTAGGGTCCTCGCTGTAAACGTGGCATTTGCAAATAAGGACAGTTTTACGCCTTGCTTTCCAACTCAGGTGCCTTTTATTTATTTTTCTTGCCTAATTGCTGTAGCCGAGCCTTCTGATACCACATTGAATGAAAGTGGGGGGGGGTGCGCAGCCTCGTCTTGCTCACAACCGTAGGAGAAAAACCGTGTAGCTTTTCTCCACTGAACTTGAGGCGAGCTGAGAGCCTGTCACGTGTGGCCTTTATTATGTTGAGGTACATTCCCTCTAAAACCTCTTTGTGTAGAGTTTTTATCATAGATAAATGTTGAATTCTGTTAAATGCCTTTTCTGCACCTATCGAGGTGATCGTACGGCTTTTATCCTGCGTTTCGTTAATGTGATGCATCACACCGACTGGAATAAATCCCTGGAATAAATCCCACCTGATCGTGGAGTATGATCTTTTTAATGTGTTGCTGAATTCAGTTTTCTGGTATTTGTCAAGAATTTTTGCGTCTATGTGTATCACGGTTATCGACCTGCACTTTTCTTTACCTGTGGGGTCCATGTCTGATTTTGGTACCAGGGTAATGCTGGCCTCATAGATGAGTTTGGAAGTGTCCTCTCCTCTTCTAATTTTTGGGAGATTTTGAAGGATTGGTATTAATTCTTCTTTAAGTATATATATTTTTAATCCTTGCCTGAGGATATTTTTTTCCGTTGCTTTTCTGAGACTGGAAGGGAGGGAGAGAGAGAGAGAGAGACATCGATTGGTTGCCTCCCGCATGCACCCCGACCAGGGCTGGGCACCGATTCTGCAACCGAGGCACATGCCCTTGGCCAGAATTGAACCCGGGACCCTTCAGTCCGCGGGCCGATGCTCTAACCACTGAGCCAGACTGGCCAGGGCTGCTTTAAATATTTTATAGCATAAGCCAGTGAAGTCGCCTGGTCCTGTATTTTTGTCTGTTTAGAGTTTCCTGATTACCGATTCCATCTCCTTACTAGTAATATGTCTGTTCAGATTTTCTGTTTTTTCACACTCAGCCTCGGTAGGTAGTGTGTTTCTAGAAATTCTGACTTTGCCTTTTTGAAGGCGCAGTTTAGGCCCCTCAATGCGCGTCACGGCTGTTTTCATTGCTCGCCGCAGTCATCACTGGTGTGATGAGTGGTCCACTGAGTGGCTTTTGGAAATGCCAGGGAGTGAAGTAAGTCAGAGAAAGACAAATACTGCGTGATTTCACTTATATGTAAACTTTAAAAACACGAAACTCCTAGAAAAAGAGATCAGATCTGTGGTTGTCAGAGGTGGGGGTGGGGGACATGGCAATGGGTGAAGGTCGTCAAAGGTACAGACTTCTTATAAAATAAAAGATAAACAAATACAGGGGACGTACAACATGATTTAGAGAAAAGAGAGAGAGAGAGAAAGAGAAGGAAACGCCTGGGCACTGGGCTACAGGCGCTGGTTGGGGGGCTTCGATGGCCCGCGGGCAGGGTGGGAGGGTGTCCATGGGAGGCCGGGACGAGCCCCCTCCCCCCCCCCGGGCTGAGCTCCGGTCCCCGTGTCTCGCCTGCAGGGGTGTGACAGGCAGTTTTTCAACGCTACGATACAGTTTAACAACATGGACATCTTGCTGAACTACATCAACAGGCAGGCGTCCAAGCTGGGCGTCAGGGTGGAGTACGCCACGCTGAGCACCTACTTCCGCGCGGTGCGTGCTACCCAAACCGCCTGGAGCGTCCGCGGCCACCAGGACTTCCTGCCCTACTCCTCAGGTACCGGCTTCTGCGGGGGCGGGGGGGGTTGCCCACCTCAGTGTCGGCTTCGCCCGATTCTTCCAGTCTGGAAGACGGGCCCCGTCCCACCTGGACAGACTGGCTGCCACGCACACAGCCTGGTGCCCAGCACTGCGCCCACACGAGGTCCCTGCCTCAGTGCCTTTGCACGTGCAGTCTTCCCGACCAGAAGTGCCCTCTTCGCACCTTCTCTTCCTGCCTAAGTTCTACTTATCTCGTAATGTCACCTCCTCCGGGGAACCTTTCCTGACGTGAAGGCTCCACAGGCCTCGGCTGTCTTTCTGTTACTACCCTGTCTGCTTCCTGCCTGTGTCCGAGGCCGGGACTGTGCTTGCTACAGCCAGCACCACCTCAGGGTTGAGGGATGGCTTTGACTGAGCCTGCTTCGCGGCTGCGTGCGTGTCACGGGATGGTCACGCTCAGCGAAACGGGGACCTCAGTGGTGCTTAGTCTAGAGTTGTAAAAATGGAGTGAAATGAGGAAAACTCACAGCCTGGTGCCCAGCACAGAGCAAGGGCTCTGCAGATGTGGCCGTGAATCATTATGACGTCACTCCCGGTCCCCTGTGCCAGGTTCTGCCCTGGATATGAGCCTGCAGCCCCTGCCCCGGAGGCTAATTCAGGGCCTGCAGCGCGTACCCCTCCCCGGCCGCCTTGCCCGCCCCCCATGCTGACCCCCCTGCTGCCAAGCCATGCAGACCTCAGCTTCCCCTGCAGCCCCGCAGGAAGTAGACCCGCAGCAGGCGCTGAGAGCTGGGGCAGGCGCAGCCCCCCTGCTCCTGCCCGGCTGTAACGGGAATGGTGTGGGCCAAGCCTTGACCCATCTAATACTTTTTGCATAAAACACCAGAGCCCTGGAAGGGTTCTTGTTGTCCTTGACACAGAAGGAGAAGCCACAGGGATGTGGGGATGGGGGTGAGAAGGGGCCAGGTCACCCTGAGTCATGACAGCTCAGGGACCTGGCTGCAGCTGGCTCTGCCTGGCACTGGCTTCCGTGCACGGGCTCAGTCACTTGGGGAGGCTGCTTTGGAAGGGAGAGAGATACATGGCTACCCCCATGGGACAGGCAGAGGCACTGAGGCTCAGAGGGCACCCACTGGCTGAGCAGTGACCAGGGTGCCTGGGGCTAGGCCTGTCTGGGGCGTGTCCCTGCCCCCTCACCCACCAGCAGCCACAGTGCTGAGCAGGGCTGGCGCCAGCGGGGTTCCAAGGCACCCTGGGTTTGGACCACATCTCCTCCCCTCATGGGCTATCTAGCTTCGGGGCAAGTGATGCCACCTTTTTGAGTCCCAGTGTCCTGAAGTGGGGGGATAGCCACGTGAAGGCTCCACAGTAGCCGCGCCCCCCCCCTCCCCCATTGCCTTCCCCTCCAGGACGGGCTCCAGCTGCAGGGCTGGCTCCGGGCTGGGCGCTCCCTGACTCACCCATGACTTGCTTGCCCTGGGCATCAAGGTCTCTTGTCTGGCTGCAGGATGGAGCTGCATAGCTCTCAGGACATTTCCTTTTGGACCACGTTGGGTTGGATACGGGTCTAGGTGGGAGGAGCGACATCCCAGTGCTGTGCCAGGAGGGTTTATACTGTGTCATCCTGGCTGCCTCCAGGTGGGAGGGGATATAGTGATGCCCTGTGGGTGTGCCAAGGCGAGCTTGGTTCATGCGGAGACTGGACGGGTGAGGCGAGGCGGGTGCTGCTCCGAGCGCACCGGGCACTGGGCACTGGGCACTGGACACTGGGAGGGCTCTAGGCCCTCTGGTGCTGGGCTTGGAGCTTAGGCCCTGGAGGACTGGGTCTGTCTGACCCCCTCAGCCATGGCCTGTCCTCCCGGGGCACGCGGCTACCTGTCCTGACCTGGCCGGAGCCCTGGGGGAAGGACAGGGAATGGAGGCCCAGGCCAGCCCCAGGAGGAGGGAGGAGGTGGGGACAGCAAGGACAGCGGAGGGCCTCCTGAGACAGAGCCAGGCCCTGGAGGCTCTCAGCCCTCCCCCTGCCCCGCCTTGGTCAGGCCTCCTCCTCGGGCCTGGTCAGGACAGCGGCTACTGGGGTCTCTCAGCTCCTCAGCTCCTTTTGCCCTCCCCCCAACCACCCTCCCTGGGCTGCCAGGGACCCGCTGAATACAGGCCTGTCCCCATTGTCCCCAGAGTCACATCCAGAGGCTGGTGCTGTGACCCTCTCAGCTGGGTCCTGCCCACTCCTCTCCCCTCCTTCTCCGCTCCCCGAGGCCTCCCAGGCCCTCGGCTCCAAGGTTGAGCCAGGTTTTCCTGAGCCTCTCTGAGCTTTCTCCCCCCATCAGGACCCTCAGCACCCCCCACCCCAGGCATCATCCTCCCACCCGCCCCAGTCCCTCCAGTGCTCTGGGGCAGTTCCTGGCCTGGCTGGGGCGGGAGCCCAGGTTCTGGCCGCCTGATGCCGTCCTAGGTAATCAGGGCTGACCCACCGGCCCTCTCTGGCCCCAGCTCTCCCCGGGGCCAGGGCCTAGGGGGCTCCGCCAGCAGCGACTCACACCCACGCTGGCCCTTGTCTCCCAGAGGTGCTTCAAGCCTGGACCGGCTTCTACACCTCCCGCCCCAAGCTCAAGGCGCTGGCGAGGCAGGCCAGCTCGCTGCTGCACGCCGCGGAGTCCATGTTCACACGCTACATGTGGCCTGCCCCCCGTGCGCACCTGGACCCTAGCTGGGCCCTGAAGCAGCTCCAGCAGCTCCGCTGGGCAGTCTCTGAGGTAATGTCTCACCTCTCAGTGAAGCCTCCCGTGCAGTGGCCTTCCCCATCTAGCCCCCGGTCATTGGCTGTCCACGTCACAGATGAGAACACTGAGGGCACCTCTGGTGACGAGGCTGGGACCAGCATCTCACAGCATGGGCCGGTGGCTTCAGTGGGCTTTAGAGCCGAATTTACCCAGAGGATAAAGAGCAAAGTGGAGCAGTGTTGTGTCCGGGGGTCCTGTCTGGATTCATTCTCAGCTCTGCTGTGTGGTCTCAGGCAGGGGACATTCCCTCTCTGAGCTCTAACTCCCTCCCTGTAAAATGAGAACCACTTGCCCACCCGGGTGGGGCAATTGAACGGGATAACCTGCCTAACCCGCTTGGCAGGGCTGCGGCCACACAGCAGGTTGTCCGCATGTCACCCCTGCCTCAGGGCAGGGGACTGTGATCATGCCTAGAGCGTCCCGGTGGCAGTGATGGGAACACAATATCACGAACATGAAGCCAGGAGGGGTCCCTTCCCAGAGCCTGCCGTCTGCCCCAGGTGGTGGGTTTCCGCAAGGTCAGAAAAGGCGGGGCAGGCTCCCCAGCCTCCCTGAGCCTCAGTTTCCTCTTCTGAAAAGTGGGAGAGACCCCTGCCCCTCCCACACCTGCTGAGAGGAAGGGTGGCCAGGGCCTCGGTGCCAGGTGCCTAGTAGGTGCTTTGCAGGGGCAGGTCCAGACCATGTTGTTCCCTTATCTGCTGGGACTGCAGGTCCAGCACCATGATGGCATCACTGGGACCCAGGCCACCAAGGTGCAGGACATGTTCGTGGAGCACCTGCGGTCAGGGATGCAGGATGTCCTCCAGCTGATGGTGTCCATCATCTTGAATGGGACCCGTGTCCAAAAGGGTAAGTGAGGCCCCGCAGGCAGGGTGGGGTTGGAGGCTGGCAGGGGCTCTGGGCCTTGCTTTTTTAAAATAAATCTTTACTGATTTCAGAGAGAGGAAGGGAGAGAGAGAGAAACATCAGTGATGAGAGAGTCGTGGATCGGGTGCCTCCTGCACGCCCCCGACTGGGGATGGAGCCCGCAACCTGGGCCTGTGCCCCGACCGGGAATTGAACCGGAACCTCTCAACTGGATCCTAGGTCGGCGCTCAGCCGCTGAGCCGCCCCGGCCAGTCCTTGATTTTTTGTTAATTCTCACCAGAGGCTATTTTTTCCATTGATTTTTAGAGAGAGTGGAAGGGGGGGAGAGAGAAACATCGGTGTGAGAGAGACACACCCACCGGTTGCCTCCCCCATGTGCCCCGACCAGGGTCGGAGAGCAAGCCCCCAACCCAGGCACGTGCCCTTTGACCAGGAATCAAACCCAAGACCCTTTGGTGACAGGCCGACGCTCTCAGCACCGAGCCACGCAGGCCAAGGCAGCTGTGGCCCTTTTGGAGAAGAGAGCCCAGGGGGACCGGGCAGGGGGCCTGGACCCTCTGCATGTCGGACTCAGGGGCCACAGCCCTCGTGTGCCCTGATCTGGGGCAGGCGCCTTTACTTCCCCAAACCTCCGTTTTGTCTCCCTGCACGCGGGAGGGTTGGGCGTCGGCCGGGCCCTCCCTGCGGTAGTTCATGTCCCGCCTCACGCACTCCCTGTGAGCTTGGAGCTGCTGCCGCCCTGTGATCTAGCCGAGGACACAGGCAGACGGAGGCTGTGGGCTTGCCTGGGCCACGCGGGCAGGGGGACCGAACCCTCCGCCCTCTGCTGCCTGCCCTGAGAGGACCCAGGGGTCCTCGGGAGCCTGGCCCCAGAGCCCAGTTCGGGCACAGTCGTCCCAGCGCAGACCTGTGGCTGCATCTTTTTTAAGCTTTTCCCCCTCATCAGAAAAACGTTATCTTCTGTTTATGTTTTTTGTTAACCCTTACTCAAGGATATTTTCCCCCATTGATTGGAGAGAGTGGAAAGGAGGGAGAGAGAGAGAGAGAGAAACACTGATGTGAAAAAGATGGGGTGTAGGGGGAAGCCGGGGATCACACCTGCAACCCAGGTATGTGGCCTTGACCACGAATCTAACTTCAGCTCTTCAGTGAGTGGGCTGATGCTCCAACCGCTGAGCCACGCCGGCCAGGGTGTCCCGTGTCTTTGGCTGTGAGGTTTCACATGTATGCAGTGACGGTCACACCAGCCTGAGAGGTCTGAGGGGGTTTCAAACCCAGAAAGACTCGCTGTGCACGAGGCCTGCTGCCCTGCCCCAGGCCCCTGCACCCCGTCACCGGGCACTGCTCAGCTCCTCCTGCTCGCTGCTCACCTGGCCTGCTCTCCCCTCTCTGTGTGGGAACCCCATCCCTCCTTCAGACTCTGGGTGGCCCATGGGGACGGGGCGGCACACAGGGTGCCTGCGGTCAGTGGGAGAGACAGTTGTGGAAAGAGCTAGAAGCAGGGGAGTGACCGCTCTGCCTGGTGGGACAGCCCCTGCCCATGAGCTTACACGGGCGGTGCCCCAGCCAGGAAGAGGCGGGGAGGACCAGGGAAGGCGGCGCAGCCAGGGAGCAGCCCGAGCGGAGGCAGGCACTGGGGCAGGGATCGCCAGGTGGGTCAGGTCTCACCGCACACGTGGCGCAGGATGGAACAGAAAGGGGGACTCCAGGTCCACACCGCAGGGGTCTCGAATGCTGGGCTGGGCCATTGGGCTTGACTTCCAGGCTCCAGAGAATTCTGGGGTCACTCACAGTGCCAAGCACTCAAAGCTATGGAGCTGCTAGGCCCCAGGAGCTGGGTCGCCTTCGGCCTCAGTTTCCTTATCAGTAGGGTGGGCTGACAGGGCAGGTGAGTGAGGAGCACATGGGATACTAGGGACAGGGACGTGGAACCGAGCAGAGTGGAGCACCCTGCAGGGATCTGCCGCCTGTCCCTGGTCCCTCTGCTCAGATTCCCTGGGAGCTCTGCCGGGCTGGCTTTGGTGCACTGAGGGGCACCCAGGTAAGGACTGTTCTCCGTTGCAGGCCCAAGGCCCAAGGGACACTTCTTTGCCGTGGTCTACAACCCCCTGGCCTGGACGGTCACCACGTTCATCAACCTGACTGTGGGCTCTCCTAAGGTCATGGTCACAGATAAGACAGGCCGCCCCGTTGACATACAGGTATGGGCGTGATTTCTGAGACGCACTTGCCGTTTCTAGCACCTGCTGGGGCCAGGCACTCCCAGGAAGGGATAGCCCACTAATCCATCCTCACTGAGGACATCAACATGGGGGCGTGCCCACTGAGGGTCAGTGGGATCCACCCATGGGACCGGAACTGGGCTCTGGGCGTCTGACATGGCCACGGGTCCCCTGGTGCTGTCCCCTCCCTGGAGGGTCTTGGGCATGGCCTGCACTGTGTGGAAGGCTGCTCTCCCCCTCCCCTGGGGAGTATTTATATTCTAATGTAAATTTCCAGTTCTCAAGGGAAAGGCCCTCAGGTGTCTTGAAGGGGGTGCTTTATGGAGGCGCTGATACTGGGGGCTGAGGCCCATGCGGCCTCTCTCCCCAGCACCCAGACACCAGGGTGAGTGTCCCGTCCATCATTATCTCCTTCACCGCCTGGAGCTGGATCTGGTGACCCAGGGCACCCTACCTGCCATCTGGCAACCCTTCCCTGGGAGGTGCCATCAGTCAGTCATTCAGCAAACACTCCCCTGTGCCTCTTCTGGGCCTGGCTCTGGGCTAAGTTCTGGGTCTCTGTGGAGAGGGGGAGCGGACACAGAGATGGACAGTTAAGGTGTGGAGCGGTGACCCTGAGGCTGAGATAGAGGAGGAGGAGTTCATCGGAGCAGGGGGTGCTGGGGGAGGGTGTCGGTCCGTGGAGACCCAGCATGTAACACCCCCTTCCGGTCAAATGCAACACCACCTAGAGTAAACCCCTTAACAGATATTCTGGAGCACCTGCTACGTGTCAGGGCTTGGTCTGGGCACTGGGATACTATACAAACCAAAGTCCCTGCCCTCCAGGGCCTGTATTCTAGCTGGAGAAACAGGAAGTAAAAAAATGAGAAAATACAGACTGTGACAGTGATGACAGCTATGGTGGAGGAAACTCCCCAGAGCAGGATGCGGGGGGCGAGATGTCTGCGGCATTTCAGATAAAGGCTGGGTGGGAGGGTGTGTGCGGCAATCCTGGGTGTGCTAATGGGTCCCCCAAAGGGCCTCCCACAGGGGCTAGGGGCTGCACATTTGCCCTAGAGAGTGAGGGGGATTGCTGAGTATGCCCCGTGCCTTCTTCAAATCCCCTCTGCAAATCAGAGAAGGGGGAAAGAAAAAGCTGGGAGGGTTACTCTGAAAGTATCCGTCCACATGAAATTGGAGGATTGGGGGATAAGGTTGGCCCCTCCCAAAAGAAGACCCTCCAGGTAGAGGAGGCAGCATGAGCAATGCCTCGGAGGCAGGAAACAGCAAGAGCGTTGGGAAGGAAGGGCAGCTGGTGGGCTGGTGCCAAGAGGGAGGGAGGCGGGGAGGGAGATGAGGCCAGGGCTGGATCTTTTTGAGCAGGGTGGATGCAAGGAGGGGAACTCAGATCAGTTCCATGATGGAAAGACCCTGCTGCCTCATGGGAAGTGAGTGCCCTGCCCAGGAGGAGTGCAAGTTGAGGGTTATTGAGGAGACAGGTGTCTTCCAACCCTGAAATCCCGTTTTATCTCGCACCTTTGGCCCTGCAGATCCAGAAATCGAAGGAGATGCCACCTAAATATGACCTGTATGTACTGACCACAATCCCGGGCCTCAGTTACCAGCACTATAGTATCAGGCCCATCAAGGAGGCCGAGGAAGACAATAAAATAACAGATTCCACTAAGACTTTCACCTCCAAGTTTGACCTCAGTCTAAGGAGACAGACTGGGCCCAGGAGCAAGCGCCTGGTGCTTGTGAAGAATGCGTGCTACACTGTCTTCCTAGACCAGGTCACGAACCTGATGCATAGCATCTGGGAGAGGTGAGGTGCAGCCATTGCTGTCTCTGAGGTGGAGGCATTCCCTGAAGCCTGGGTTGTCATTTGCCCACACGGTTCTTTATTTCCTCACTTGCCTGGGGGAAGGACCTGATGGTGGCAAAGGCCCTTCTGTATTTTACCATTTTTATTTTTTAGGAGTATGAGTTTTGGCCAGTGCAAGAAAGACTGTCTTGAACTTTTTCATTCCAGAGCTGTGGATTCTGAGGAAAAAGGGATGTTGAGGGAACCCCACCCCAAGGAATAAATACAATATTCGTATTACCCACTTTAAAAAATTTAGTGAAACATAAAATTCATTAGTCTACTCACTCACCCACCAAACTACCCATCTCTCTATCCATCCATTCATTCATCCACCCCACTCTCCAACCTGTCATCTACCCACCCACTCACCCATCTACTCACCCATCCATGCCTCCATTCTACCATAAACCCCTACCCATTTACCCACATACCTGTCCCATCCATCCATCCACCCACCCACCCACCCACCCTCCATCCATCCAGTCACTCATTCAGGAGCTACTTTTTCACAGCAGAGAGGGCAGCTGACTCCCAGGAAGGTCTCCCCGGTGGTTTGGGGACAACCCTGTCTATCCTCAGGCCACGCCCTAGGCAGTTTTGTTCTAGTCCAGCTGCCTCTGGTGGGACACCCGCTTCCGTTTCCTGAGGTGCCTCCAGCCAGGAGCGGAAGTGTGGGAGGAGCAGGCCGTTTGGGGGGACTCCCAGAAAAAGTGAAGGGAAGGAAAGAGAGGGCCGGGAAACAGGGAAGAAGAGGGAGGGGGCGTGGCTGTGAGGTGAGTGTCACCCTGAGCGCAGTCCCTGGCAGCTGTCAGCAGCTCTGCAGGCACAGGGCCCTGGGAGTGGAAGTGCGCCTCCTACAGTTGTGACAGTGGGCGTTGCCACGTCTCCTGCCTTGTGTACCTCAGCAGGGAAATGACTTTATTGTCCTTGCCCCTGGCGTCCTGAGTATCTGACCACAGGAACCCAGTGAAGGCTCTGGTGTGGGGCATCTGGACAGCTCGGAGTTAGTGTGACAAAAACCCATCCTTGTTGCATTGAGGGTCTGCGGAAAGGAGCAGGGTCAGCCCTTGCTGGCCACCTGTGTGTGACCCTGCACCGCCTCTGTGGGTGGTTTCCTCTGGCAGCCTTAGCGCCTGTGCTCTTGCCCTCAGGGCCCGTCCCCTCTGCCTCCAGGACCCACTCCGGGGCAGGGAGGAGTCTGATGCCCACTGACTCGGATGAGTCCACAGGGCTGTTATCTGGACCAAGTGCCCGAGCTTCTCAGAATGGCCCTGTGACTGTCACTTCACTCCTGGTTTGCGGCTGGTGACTGCAGAGAAGGATGGTCAGCCTGGCCCTAGCCCACGAGGAAGACGCCCGGGAGACTGTGTCCACGACAATAATCCTGTTTTCTCTTTGCTGCTCTGCAGTCACAGTAACCGGACGGTCAGTGTGACCCAGGACTTCCTGGAGTACCATGTCAATGGCAGAATAGCTTTTGGCCCCGTTTCTGATAACTACGTGTTTATGCCTAAATATCAAGCGAAACCAGCGTGGGAGGCGGTGAGGATGGAGATCGTACGTGGGACTCTCATGACTGAGATCCGGCAGTACTTTTACAGGTGCGCTGGCCTCCGCCTGGGCTGTGCCCGGC
Organism: Miniopterus natalensis; assembly: GCF_054644295.1. Classification (NCBI taxonomy): domain Eukaryota; kingdom Metazoa; phylum Chordata; class Mammalia; order Chiroptera; family Miniopteridae; genus Miniopterus; species Miniopterus natalensis. The sequence continues at coordinate 198,807,895 of NC_142081.1, read as the reverse complement.
ACACAGTAGGAGCACGTGGGCAGGTGTTGAGCATCCGTCTTTGCTCAGGCACCCAGCCCTTGGGCCTGTGACTGGCGCAGCTGCTGCCCGATGAGAGTGTGGTGAGGAAATGAATTGCTCCAGTCTGGGCTTTCTGGCTTCGTCTGCGTGCGCTGTGTCACCTCGGTGGCGTCTGAGTTGGCGCTGGGACAGGGCCCCCGGTGCCAGTGACTTACGCGTGAGAGGAGCCCTCAGGCCTGGCCAGAGCCCTGCACCATCAGAGAGCCGGCTCCTCCCGTCCGGCCCCTGAGAAGGCGCCGCTTCTCTGCTGGCTGCAGGAGAGGAACAAGAAGGGGCCGAAGAGGAGGGAAGGGGCATCCAGAGGCTCCCGAGGCTGCTTACCCATCTGCCTTTTTCGTTTCAGGGTAGTCAGTGACAAGGATCCCACATACGCCATTTACACGCGCCTGTTCCACGTGCCGCAAGGCTACGACGGGGACACGCTCTGCCACCGCATAGAGCAGCAGTACCAGGTGGGCCCCTTGGAGCAGAACCGCGAGGCCATCCTGAGGACCAGCACTGATCTGCGGAGCCAGCAGGTCCTCTACTCGGACAGCAATGGCTACCAGATGCAGCGCAGGCCCTGGCAGAACTACACCAACAACCGCATCTCTCGGGTACGCCCCATCCCGGGGCTCCCCGCGGGCACGGTGCCGCAGGAGGCAGCCCTGATGGCTGGAGCGGGCCGTGTCCGTGTCAGCGCCAGCGTGTGGCAGCGGAAGCCTCCGGAGAGAACCTGTCAGAGTCACTGTCCGCGTGCTGTGATTCAGGGATCGCGGCGCAGGCTCGGGTCGGCTTGGTGCCTGAACTCCGGGGCCGCCATGTGCTGAGGAACGTCCCTGAGGGTCTGGCCTGTACCTCAGTTTCCTCTTCTGTAAGATGAGGGGCTCATCGGAGTCGTTTTGAGGATTTGTGGAATGACGTGTGTTGAGGGCTGAGTAGGGCCTGACCCGTGTTCACTGCTCTTAGCCAAGGACCCTGCTGGCTGCTTGGCCAAATGGGGAGCCTGGCCTGATGTCAGGCATCAGGTTCAGCTCCTACGTCCTTGGGCTCCAGGCTGGGTGACCTTGAGGAAGTAACTTAGTTTCCCGACGCCTGTGGCCTCTCCTGGGAAAAGGGGGCAACTCCTCGCCCCAAAGCTGTGAGGGTCAACTGGGAGGATGCAGATGAAGTGGGGTGCTGGACACCTCATATGCTCTCAATACGCCTCTGTTATTTTTCCTTCCATGGGGGCCCATTAGAGGGTCCCCACCCTGCGCTGCCTTCCTTGAGTTTTTGTTCCCCGTCACCTCTGTTTGCTGGTCTTCACCCTCTACGGCTGGCCCCGGATCGTCCAGCCTGTCAGTCCCAGGAAATTCTGCCCCAGGGGAGCCGAGGGCACGGGCTGTGTGGCTACTGCTCCAGCCCACAGGGGCCCTCTTACATCTACGCCCATCGTCCCAGGGCCCCCACGAGGCCCACATTGCATCACTTGTCCAGGGCAGGTCTCTGCCCCATTTACAGAAGAGGAAACTGAGGCTTGAGTGGGCTCAGTCCCCCAGCTCACATGTGCCGTGCTGGGGAGCCAGATGTGAGTCCCAGTCCATATCCAAAGTCAGAGCCCCTCCCGCATGTCACCTCCAGCCGCCACTGCACCTGAACTGGGGGTTGGCTGGGCGGCCAGAGGGTGATCCCTGACCAGTGGTCTACCGGGCCCTCTGCCTGACTGCCCCCCGGCCACGTCTGTGTCCACAGAATTACTACCCCATGGTTCAGTCGGCCTACATCGAGGACGCCACGAGCAGGCTGGTGCTGCTGTCGGAGCAGCCGCACGGCGTGTCCAGCCAGGGGGAAGGACAGGTGGAGGTAAGAGGCAGCCCCTCGCTGCCCACCACGGGCAGCCCAGGTGCGGGGCGGGGCGCCCGTCACTCAGCTCTTTCCTACAGGTCATGCTTCACCGGCGGCTGTGGAACGACCTGGATCTGTCCCTGATCCATGATGTCTCACTGAACGACGACTCGGTTGTCTCCCCGGTGTTCTGGCTCCTGCTGGGGCCCCAGTCGCTGACCACTCGCTTGCGCCAGTGGAGTGGGGTAGCCCTGCAGCACAGGCCGGTGGTGGTGTCCAAAGCCCTGACTGGTAAGGGGTGCCCGGAAGGAGCCAGTTGGGCCAGGGAGGATCTGGGGAGGGTGGGTGCCCTCAGGGACCTGGCCTGGGTGGTACAAGCTGTGACTGTAAGGCCGAGTGCTCTCCTGAGGGATTCCTCATGGGGTGTCCGTTGGAGAGGCGTGGTCAGACAGATCCAGAACTCGGGGGAGAGGGCGCGGGGCTGACGGAGGGCCCAGTGGCCTGCGGGATTAGGGTAGGGTGATGCTACGAGCCCAGATGCAATTGTGGATCAGCTCTGAGGGATGTCACTTGAGTTTTCTTGTTTGGCAGTAAAAGAGACTAACGGAGCAGCTGAGGAGGCAGAGCCTGGGGAAGCTCATGGTTGGAGGGGCTCGGTAGGGGCCTGGGCAGGCAGGAAGCAGGGCAGCTCTGGGCATCTTGGGAGCCATCTCTCTCCCAGGACGGCCCAGAGCCCCTGCCTGTCCTCTCCGAGGCCCACGCTGCAGAGTCCAGGAGCAGGATCTGACTGGCTGGCAGGGGGGCTGCTCCTGGGTCAGTCAGTGGTTTGTCCTGGCAAAGGCAGCTTTTCCCACAGAGGGGATGTGCGGGTCTGAGAAAGCTCATGGCTGCCCTCAGTCCATCCATCTGGTCTCACTCTAGTCTCTGTTGGTTGCAAGTGAGAGACATCCAACGTGAACATCTGAGCCACAGAAGAGTGTACTCTGAGGCTCAGTAATCAAGGGAAGGGCAGGGGTATAACTGGTACCCGAGACTGGAACCTTCATGAGGCTGCCCCTCTCCTTCCTCTGTCACCTGGGCTTCTCTATGCTTGTCGACCTCCTTTCTCCGCCACCTGGGACATGGCTGTGAGCAGCTCTGGGGCCACATGTCTTCTCCCCACAAAGGGACTTTGGGTCTCAAATGCAAAAGTCCCAGGGAAAGGTTCTGATTGGCCCTGATGGGATCACATGACCCGAGCCTGGACCAATCACTGTGACCGCTCAAGCTCCAGCTGCAGCTGTGGGGAGATGGTACTCTAATTGCAGCCCAGAGTTGAAAGGAGCATTCCCTGGAAGGAGGAGGGGGCCGAGGTGTCTTCTGAGCAGAGAGACCCATAGGTGACCAGACAAGGGAGGAGCTGGCATCCTGGACTTGAATAGAAAACAGGGCTCTGTGTGAACTCGTCCGATCTGGAACAAACTGACCCCTCTGGGCCTCAGTCCCCCAATCTGTAGTTTGAAATGGGTTAGACTAGAGATTCAGGGTCTGCCCAGCTCTTAGACTGGTCATCTGAGCAGCTGGACATGTGGGAGGAGGGGGATTTGGGGGAAGGACCTGGGGGAACAAAGGCCAGGCTGGGGAGCCTAGACGGGGCTCGGGACCAGGGGTGCAGGCTGCACGTGGAGGGGCTGGGAGATCGGCTATACTGGGGCCACGGTGCGGAGCTCCGAATGCAGGGGTTGTTTGGCCCCAAGCCCCCTCCTTCACTGCGGCTGCCTGCTTTGCAGACGTAAACCTAAATTGGTCAAGCCTCCATCAGCAAGAGGCGGTGACGCTGCCCTCGAGACTTCACCTGCAGATCCTGAGCATCCCCGGCTGGAACTACAGCTCAAACCATACAGAGCACCTGAAGAACGTCAAGACAGGTGAGGCAGAGGAGCCAGACTCCCTCCTCCCTCCTCATGTCAGCTGGGTTCCCGATCGTACCACCAGGGGGTCCTACTCAGAGTTGTCATGGCTCTGTGAGGTCACCTGTTCCCTTTACCTGCCAAATGGGGAGACTGAGGCCCATAGAGAGGCATTGAGTGACCAGGGACAGGTGGGCCTGGACCCCAGCCCAGGACCTGTCCAAACGATTCTCCCATGAACCCCTTCTAAGCCCACCTCCATCTCCAGACCATTGTCCACATCCTGCCCGACCCTGGGGCTACACTCTGGTCCTGCTTCCTCCAGGGACTCCTCCTGGAGCCCCGAACACCTGACTCCCATTGTCCCCTGAGCTCTGGCAGCCCAACTGCCCCAGACTTCCATTCATTCATTAAACAAATGTCTCCTGTGCCGGGGAGTGGGGGATGCTCAGGAACAGGGCAGCAGGGTCTCTGTTCCCTGAGCTCTCATTCAAGTCACCAGGCAGTAATGACAGGGATCAGACGGAAGCCCCTTGCTGGGCATCAGGGAGGGCTTCATGGTGGAGGTGAGACCTACCAGGAACCAACTGGTCCTGTTGTCAAAGCTCCAGCTGCACCTTATCTGCCCCTTTGCGCTTGAGCAGCTCAAAGGCAGGCTGACCGTGCTTCAACCACCTGCGGGTCCCCAAAGCTCCATCCAGGGCCTGGCACCCCACAAAGTATGAGTCTGTGGAACTAAGAAGAGGAAAAGGACCGGCAACAGGCCAAACAATACCCTTGTTCCCTGAAAAGTGAATACGGGAGACCCTGGCTCATGTCTGCGTCCCAGTGGCTCCCTAACACTGAGCCTCAGCACCTCAGCCCTTACCTGTCACAGAAGACACTGGGCGGGGCCACCTCCCTCTCCGCTGCACACCCTGCCCAGGGGGCACCTGGCCCAGCAGGACTGAGAATTCGACTCCTGTAGGCAGCCAGCTCCCAAACCGGAGAAGGGGGCTGGGCTGAGCAGGCCCCAGATGCACGGTGGGAAAGCATCCTCCCTGGAGACGGTGAGGGGAGCATGGGGAGCGTGTGAGGCCTCTCCGCCCCGACGCCGGAGCCCGCATGAAGCAGCCTCTCCTCCTCACCATCCTCACGGTGCCACCGTCACTGGGCCCGAAGCTGCTCACGCGGGGCCCATCCTGAGCCACCGCACCAGGACCATGTGGAAGAACTTTCACTTTTAAATTTTAAACGGGATCAGGCTAGAAACCTGGGAATTGACCTGTGACCTCCTGGTTCATGGGTCGACGCTCAACCATGGAGCCACTCTGGCCGGGCCGTGTAGAAGAAATTTTACAAACTGCTGCTGCTGCTGTAACAAAGGGCCCCAGACCCTCCCCGTATAGCCAGCAGGCACTGGTCCCTCCCCTCCTGCTGTATGTCCAGTGGGTCAGCTGGAAGGCCCTTCTCACTGTGGTCACGGGAGACCCCCACATAGAGGCTGCAGAGTGCCACCTGATACCTTAGTCGTGGTGACAGGAAAAGCTTCTCTCACAAGTGACAGATCACCTCTGCTCACTTTGCACCGGCCTCAGGGTCACGTGGCCGCAGGTCAGAGAAGGAGAGAATATTCCAGAGGCTGGAAGGTTTGAGGACAGGCCATAACGACCACAACAGTAACCGAGGACTGAGACTCTCCAGAGATCAGAGTCACTGTGTGGCCCTGGGCAAGGGGATGCCCTTCTCTGAGCCGTGGTTTCCTTGCCCATCGCATGGGGGCTGTGCCAGCTGCCCCCAGGGAGCTCAGGATGTAAAAAAGGGTGAGTGTGTAAGGTACCGGGCACAAGTGGGAGTCCTTACTGCCACCATCCTTCTGTCCCTAAGGCCATCGAGGGAAGGCCAAGGCTGACCTCCACCGTGTCCTGCTGCGGCTCCACCACCTGTATGAGGTGGGGGAGCACTCGTTCCTGTCTCAGCCGGTGACAGTGAATCTGAAGGTAAATTGCCCCCTCCCATGTCCCACTGCCAGACCTAGATCCGGCCTCTGTGGGTGATGCTGGGCCAGGGAGGCAGATTCCAAGGGTGATAATCCTGACCCAGAAACGACCTTGGCAAAGAGGTATATCAGGGCACTCTCGCAAAGGACCCAGCGGGGTCCCACCCCCGCACCCACCCGGTGCCCTGCCTGACCACCTTCCTGAGAAGGCGGTCGATGCCTCATTTCCCCCAGTTTGCACTCTGTGGGCTGCGAGCCCCTCACTCATCTCCTGCTCACAGATGTCCTGTGACTCCCTGATCTCGTCTGGGCATCTCTGATGCCTGTGTCCTCAGTGGAATCCTGTAGAGCCCAGGGACCCGGTCCAGAGCCTTTCTCCGGGGTGCCTTCCGGATGCCCCTCTCTCACAGCCCCGGCCACCAGAGGGGTCAGGCGTCAGGGGTCAATCTCCTTCCTCGCCCGGCTTTGTCCCCACGGCCCCCTTGGAGGCTGAGAGCAGGCCTGAGCCATGTGTGCCCAGGTGTGCGTGAGTGTGTGCAGGGGTGCAGGGAAGTTGGTCACCCTGTGCTGGCCCCTGGAACAGGCGGGGCTCAGAGGCCCCTAGCGGAGCAGATGGCGGGCGGACCCCACGAGCGGCTTCGTGTGGATGGTGCTGGTCGGGGTGGCCCGAGCGGATCTCAGTCACCAGTGTGCTTGGCTGCCAGTGCCAGCTGCCAGCCAGGAAGGCTTGGAACGGGGCCAGTGTTTTCTCACCAGCCAGTGTTGGGGGTGGGCTGGGCTGTCCACTTCCAGCTGCCCAGTGCTATCCCCCGGGCTGCAGTCACCTCTGTCCGCCAGGCTGGTCGCCTTTGGTCATAGCTGGGTCAGGCCTCACCGGCAGGTGTAAAGAATGAAGGGGGGATGGTGGCAGCGCCAGGGGCTGGCCCTCCGTGCGCGTGTTCAGTCCATCAGCACAGGGCAGCCCCCAGGACCCTCCTGCCTCCCGGCCCCAGGTCGGCCCTGCCTGCCCTCTGCACAGGTGGCTGGGTTGAACTCCTTGGCAGAGGGGTGGGTAACTGACTGGCTTCCCACGGGGCCGGGCATGGGGCCGCCTGATCCCACTGGGCACGAGGGGGCTCGATGTCGGAGGGGCAGCTCTGAGCACTGCCGCCTCCTGGACACACCCACCCAGCGGGGCACCTGGGAAGCACGGCTATTCCCGGCCTCAGCTTCCTCACCTGTGAAATGGGGCTCCTGTCCCGTGCCAGGAGACTGGCGTGAGAATGAGACGAGGGAGGCGTGTTGGGCCCCGGGTGGTCGCCCTGCTGCTGTGTGTCCTCTGCTCAGCCCTGGGCCCCGGGTGGCTCACCCTCCCTGCCCTCCTTCCTGCAGACCTTGCTCCGGGGGCTGGGCACCGTGGAGGCCGTGGAGGAGCGCTCGCTCACGGGGACCTGGGATGTGAGGAAGCTGCAACGCTGGAAATGGAGGACGGTGGACCAAGGTTTGGGAGCCCCTGGTTCGGGCACTGCCCGTGATTCCTGGCGTTGCCTCTTTTGGGCTGTGTGACCTTGAGCAGGCTGCTGGCCTTCTCTGACTCTGCAGCCCTCCTGACCATCCACAGTAGGTTAGAGAGGCTTCAGGCCAGTTTCTGCCTGTCAGGCTCCCACGCAGGCATGTGCATGTGTGTGTACGTGTGCACGTGTGCATGTGCATGCAGAATACACCCCTGCCCGTGCCACGGCGAGAGCCCCAAACTCGCAGGCATGCCCTGGGGTTCAGAGTCTGCCTTGCTCTGCACACAGACCGATGGCCCCCCCAACCGCAGGCTGCCTCGTGCCTCCCGGGCTTTGCTCGTGCCGTTCCCTCTGCCTGGAACGCCCTCGACCCCTTCATTCCGGCCTGTCCCACGCATGCTTCCACCGCGTCCAGGGCGGGCTCAGTGCCTCCTCGGCCGTCCACACCCCGTGGTTCTCCGTCCTGGGCGGCCCCTCTTTGTCCACTGTGTCAGCAGAGTGGGGGGCACAGGTGGACATTTAGTCAATGGGGGGGTGAATGGACGGGTAATGCATGGATGGAAGGAAGGAAGGAAGGACGGAAGGAAGGACAGCATAAGCCTGAACTCCAGGGCATGGCTTCAGTGGAGCCCCGAGAGATGAAGGGCAGGGCCCCCCAGGGGCCTCGGGGAGAAATCTCTTAGGCGCTCAGTACCACACCCCAAGGGGAAATGAGGCCAAGCAGGACCAGGACCAGCCTACAGGTACCTGCCCCGCAGGCTGAGTGCCCAGGGAAGGGCGGAGATGCAAGAGGCCCGCTGGCAGCGGGGTCCTGGCAGGAGGGAGGCGGCCGAGCTCTGTCACCTCGGTGGGAGCCACAGCAGACTGTAGACAGGTGTGGCGTTGGGGGGAGGAGTGTCCTGGGGAAGCAGGAGCTCCAAGGAGGAGGGCTGCACTGACCACCTCTGCCCCACCCCAGGTGACCGCAGCCCCCTGCCCAGACCCCGTCAAGGCACCGTGGTCACCATCTACCCCAAGGAGATCCGGACGTTCTTCATTCACTTTCAAAGAAGTGAGCTCACAGCAGATCCTGTGGGCCCAGGGCCGCCCGGGGACCACAGAAAAATAAACAGAACCCAGGACTCAGAGAAGCAGTGAAGCCGAGCAAGGGAGGACAGCTGCCGTCCATGGCTGCCGGCAGGAAGTGGTCGGGCTGGGGTTGCTTGTTTTTTGAAATAAAAGCTGCGTTATAATGACCCGTTTCTTCTCCTCGGCCTCTAGCACCAGCCCCCTCCTCTCCTGTCGCCTGCTGACTGCTTCACATCCCTGCCCCCCACAGCTCCTGGTCCATTTACAAAAGTCACAGACAGGAGGTGGTACTGGGCAGAGGCTGTTGCCCACAGTGACCCCGAGTGCACCTGCCAAGCAGGGCCTGTGCGTCTCACCGAGGTCACCAGTGAAAACTGTGGCCCTGCCATGTGACCGGTGACCTGGGTGCAGGGGGCTGGGGCGTGGGGGGCAGGAGGCCTTTAGGGCCTGTACGCACACGGGCTGGCTTCTGGGTCAGGAGGACTGTGGAAGGTGCATCCCCGGGCAGGGCTGTGAGCTGTAGGAAGACGGTGCGGACCCGAGTCCCGGACACTCCGCAGACACTCTCCTACCCATGCCACGCTTTCGGCCAGGACGGTCGCAGCAGGAGGCCATCTCCTCCTGCCCTGTCCCCTGGGAAAGGTCACTGGCACTCTAAAAGAGAAATATGTAAAGGTATTCATTCTGTTGTTGACCTAGAGCAGAGAGGGGTGACGTGTGAGGTGACACAGGTGCCCGCAGACGGCAGGAAGAAAACGGGCGTCTCGCTGCTGCCGGAGCTCGGACCCCAACAGTCTGGGTCTTGGGAGCAGACGTCAGAATCTTATTGGTGTTTCTGTGCCCTGTCCTCCATCCCAGGGATCAGGGTGGCTCTCCTTGGGCTGTGCTGGAAACGGTGCATTGGAGGGTCTGGGGTTGGGCTTGTCTTGTGTTTAAAGCTCACCCAGGACAGGGCCCTGGGGCAGGCATGGGAGCCTGGGAAGGGCTCTTGGCATGTCTGCGTTTCACAGCCTCGCTTGGCCAGGGGAGCAGGAGACCGATCCCTTTCCCGCGTCCCCGAGAGCGCCTTGGGCCTTCCCGCGTAACCCTCAGCGCCGCGCCCTCCAGCTCCTTGGGCGGCCGGGACAACCCAGAGTCCTTCCTCTGCCTCCCGCAGGCTCTACCTGTCCCTCGCCAGCACTTTGTCCCCCCACTTTTCTCTGCTTTGGTCACATGGGTCTTCTTGCATTTTCTTCTAACACAAGCGTAGACCTCTAACGCTGCAGGGCCTTTGCACGTGCCGTTTCCCCTGCCCGGGAAGCTGCTTAGCGGTCCCCTTCTGTGACCACTCTGTGCAGGATGGAACCCCTCCCGCCCCGTGATCGTCTCCCCTCTTCCAGGCTCCGAAGTCCTTCCACCACTCACTGCTATCCGCGGGGTTGTCCGTCTGCTCGTGTGCTGACTCTTCCCAGCGGATGGGAATGTCACAGAAGAGAAAATTCCCATTTTTTTTTAGCACTGTGTTCCCAAGCTAGCACCACATCTAGGTGCACTTGGTCCTTTATCAACACTTATTAAGTGACCACAAGCTGGAGGGAGGGAGTCACCCCATCTTCTTCACTGTGTCCCTGCCCCACCCACATGTACACGTGCACGCTTGCTTGCAGGGATGCACATGCATGCATGTATGCACACGCATGCACACGCACACACATGTACTCTGGAATGGAGCTGTCCTGCCTCTGTCTTGTTAGTTCTGTCCCCTCAGCCCCTAGAATGACACCGGGTACTAGGAGACCCTCTGAGAAAATATTTTTCAAATGAATGAAGGAGACCAAGTGTCAGGAGACCAGCCTTTGACACTCACTAGAAAGTCCCTGAATTTATCCTAATCTCAGTTCCCTCATCTGTAAAAACGGAGGTGACGAGAACCGTGCCTGTTCTATGGCGGTGTGAGGGTCACCCGAGGAGAATCTGCCCGTTGCTTAGGCCAGCGGCCCACATGGAGCTTCAGAAAGGTTAGTCGTCCTGGTGATGATGGTGGTGGTGATGGTGGTGGTGCTGGTGGTGGTGATGGTGTGACGGTGATAGTCATGGTGGTGATGGTGATGGTGTGACGGTGATGGTGTTGCTGGTGGTGGTGATGGTGTGGCGGTGATAGTCATGGTGGAGGTGGAGGTGGTGGTGGTGCTGATGGTGTGGTGGGGGACACTGATACACTGTGCAGAGGAGAGACTGAGCTTAGTAACCGCTCTCTCTCCTGGGAAGATGCCACTTCAAAGCCTCAGACACCCTCTCCTCTAGCTGATGTTCGCCACGGCCTGGATGAGCCCAGATGGGACCTTGTGCCTGTCCCTCGCTGGGAAAACAAGGGGCAGGCAGGGACGCCGCTCAACCCACATGGGACCAGCCATCACTCAGCACCATGTCCTCAGCCCCCACCATGTGTCTGGTCCTTGAGACTCAGCGCAGGTGACCCCTCCTTCTAGAAGGCCTCTCTCCTGGCCTCTCTGGTCAGGTGGCCCTCCTCTGGCGTGGCCTGTGCACCCCGTGTTTGCAGCACTGCCTGCTTTCTGTCCCTCCCCCTCCCCCGTGGGCTGTGCCCTTCGGGTCTGGGACGGGGCTGTCCTGCTGCCTCCTGCAGCCCGAGTCCCTGCGCCAAGTCTGGCCTAGGCCTGGGCAGCAGGCGGCTGTCGTGCTGCTGGGTTCTGGGCAGCCCCTCCCCGGTGGGATGCGAGCTCTCTGAGGGCCAAAGGCCGTGTTCCTCTGCCTGCAGGGCCTGCACAGGGCTTGGCACCAAGAAAGTGCTCTGTGACTGTTTGTTGAGCGACTGAATGATGGAATGAATGCGTGAGTGTAGGATGGGCTCCAAGGTGAGGGCGCCCAGGAAAGGACTTCATTCCGTAGGGACCCAGCCAGGGTACTATGTCGACAAGCTACTCACAAGGCCGGCGCAGGTCCCCTGGCTGTGGGGCCGACCTGGCAGTGTTCAGGCTGGATGGACAGGCCTGGTCCTGTTTCTGGGTGCTGCCCACAGTGCCAAGAAAGCACCAAGACTCGCGCTGAGTCCAACAAGCCGGCAGTAGCTTCAGCGTGCCCGAGTCCTGGTGCTCTGCGGAGCTGGTGAAGGAGAAGTGGCTGCAAAGGACGTGTGGGGGCAGGTGGGCAGGTGAGCACATTTGGATTAGAAAAGACCAAAGTGTCTAACAGCCAGGCTGCAACCTTCCAGCATGTTCTGTTGATTTATGGCTGTTGCTAGGAAACAGAGTACACTGAGGCTGGTGTGATTGGAAAGCTGCATCCCCCACGACCAGAGTCACAGAAAGAGAAAACCATTAAGGGTGCTGGCGGCTGGGGGAGGGTTCGGTGCAGCCCGAGGAGGGGGCGCTGTCAGAGGCAATTAGAGGGGGCGGAGGGCCCCGCCCTTCTACGTTGCGGGCCTCACCGTATATTCCCTGTACCGGCTGCAAGTCCATATATTCCCTGTACCAGCTGCAAGTCCAGAGCGGCCCCTGGGATGCGGCTTCTCCTTCAGAGAGACACCAGCCTGAACTGATCTTTTATTTCGCAGTAAATTGATTAGCAAGTGGCAGTTTATAACACAGCGCTGCTGCGGGGGTAACTATGGAGTGCGTCTTGAGGGGCAGGATTAATTGTCTTCATTTTCCGTTACAAATGGCTCCCACCAGCACCATTCATTTGCTGAACACGTAGGGATCCCTACTGTGTGCCCCCCTGGGACTCAAGTGTGAACAAGACAGAAGTCCCCTCCCCCCCACCACAAAGCTGACCTTCAGACGGGGGAGGCAGGCACCAAATAATAGTTGTACTTAAGAAGCAAATTACATCTTATGTTAAAAAGCAAAACGTAAAAGCAAAGCTGTGTAAAGGGGGCCGGGAGCAGGGGTGTGTGTAGGGGGTTTGCCACAGCTGTAAATAGGGGATCCTGGTTGGCCTCACTGAGAAGGTGACATTTGAGCAAAGTTTTGAAGTAAGTAAGGGACTGGGTCTTGCAGATGCCCAAGGGAAGAACGTCCCAGGCGGAGGGCTAATCTAGCAGGTGCAAAGGCCCTGAGGCCAGTTGGAGAAACAGCAGGGAGGCCGGAGTGGGGAGAGCTAGGGGCGGTGGGGAGAGAGGAACAGGTCGTGTAGGGTCCTCAGACCACTGGGGGCACACCATGGCAGGAAAAGGGGGGCACTTGGTGGAGAGGGGGAGCCACCGTTCACTGGGTGGTCGGAGCCTGAGCTGCAGGTAGGTTTCCTGCCTGTCCATGCCTCCACTAATCCAGCCAGCAATCCTGACTGAGCCACACTGCATGCCAGGCGGTGGGCAAGAGGAGCGGTGGGCCCCACAGAACTGACAGATGGGGGAAGCAGACAGACCCCAGGGAAGCTGGTACAACGTATGACGTGTCAGTGATGAGTGCGAGAGGGAAACATGCAGCGGAGAAGGGGTGTGAGACTGGGGCCGAGGCTGAAAGGTTAGAGCGGGCGGTGCCCCATGTTCAGCCCGGGGAGAGGCTTGGAGCCCAGTCCTGGCGCCAGAGTACTGGGCTCAAGTCCCGTCCATCGCTCATGTGTGATCTAGCAGAGGCTGCTTAACTTCTTCAACCTCAGTTTTCCCATCTGTGAAATGGAGATGCTAACGGCCCCTGCCCACCAGGGTTGGGGGTGGAGTGGAATAATGCCCGCAGAGCATTCGCTCAGTGCGTGGTGTGTGTGCCCCTCCAACCTTGGCCTTCTCTGTGGCTAATATTCCTTTTCAGGCCTGAGCTGTGTAGTATCCCCAGTGCTCTCTGCCCTGACATGTTCTCAGTACCCGGAATGTCGAGCTCAGGTGGGGGACTGAACAATTCTCCTTCTTTTTCTTTTTCTTTCTTTTTTAATATATCTTTATTGATTTCAGAGAGAGGAAAGGGGAGGGAGAGAGAGAGAGAAACATCAATGATGAGAGAGTCATTGATCGGCTACCTCCTGCACGCCCCCCACTGGGGATGGAGCCCGCAACCCGGGCATGTGCCCTGACTGGGAATCGAACCCTGATCACCTGGATCCTAGGTCGCCGCTCAACCGCTGAGCCACGCCCGGCCGGGCTTCTTATTTTTCTTAAATATGTTTTTAAAAAATTGATTTGAGAGAGAGAGGAAGGGAGTGGGAGAGAGAAACATCGATCGGTTGCCTCCTGCATGCCCCCTACTGGAGATCAAACTTCCAACCAGGAGTCGAACTGACGACCTCTTGGTGCCTGGGCCGGCGCTCAACCCACTGAGCCACACCAGCCAGGGCAGCAATTCTTGGTTTTGAGGTTCAGTGTCACTGTGGTCTGTGATCACCTGGAAGGCTCCCTGTCCACCTGACCCTTAGGACTGAAATTTCTTTGGGAACTTGAGGGCAGGAATATGTATTATTCATTGGTTTCTGTCCCAAGTCTACTGTGGGCCTGATACTTAAGGGTGATCAATAACTTCTAATTAAATTAAAGAATGCAGAATAAATGCTGTTAAGGACTTAGTGATGACTTCAAGCACTGAAGTAATCAAGGAGGGCTCCGTGGAAGAAGTGTCATGAGGGGAGGGCTTGGGACTGCCAATGGGGAAGAAGAATGCCATGTCCCTGGAGGAGGCTGGGGAGGTTACTTTCCCTGCGGTCCCCCTTTTATAGATGAAGGTCTGTCCCTGGGTGAGAGTGGGTCCTGGCCACTGCACTGAGCTCCCGGGAGCCTGTCCTCGGGAGGTGTGGGTTCTCCTTCCCTGACATCACCAGGCCCAGGAGGGACATGGGGCTGAGCATCGGGCCTTCTGGGCCCTCTCGCAAGGGCTGGGCCTCTGGACGGAGAGATGGATGGGTAGAGGCTGGACGCTTGGCCGGCAGTGCTGTGAGTTATTGATCACCGGAGAGCAATGTGTAGGCAAGGTCATTTCCCGCCCAGGACAAACTGCTCCATCACGCTTAATTGCCTGTTTTTCAAATTTCCCCAGGGCTGGCCTGGGGGTGGGGTGGGGTGGGGATTAGTGCTATGCCCGACTGTTTTGCTAGAATCCAGCCTACGGGGTGGAAAGGGATGGCATCTTTGCTCCCTGGGATTAAGTTTGCAAACTCTGGGTGGGATGAATCCAGGTGCTTGCTCACGGGGCTCCTGTCCTACCCGGCACTGCAAAGAGGGGCTGAGGTGCTCATCCCATCTCCCCCGAGGCCTGACTGACTTGTGTGAGGGCTGGGCTGGCAGAACCTGCGCAGGAGAGCAATATATCCTCGAGCGCCCCCGCGACGTGCCAGGCCCTGTGGGTATCATCTCCTGCAGGCCTCCCCGAGACGTGCAAAAGCAGCACATGGAAGAGGGGAACCAGAGGAAGACACAGACTCTCCGAGACAATTGTCAGAAGCTGGCTGCAAGGACTCTTCGGCCCCTGGCTGACTGGAGGTCGGAGGGTGCAGGGCGGGGCGCACAAGGAGGCTGTGGGCGGCTGCTCTGGGGAGCCTGGGGGGGCTCCACTCCCTGCGAAGTGGGAGGGAGAGGAGGTGTGCACCCCCCCCCCCCCCCCCCCCCCCCCGCTCCGCAGCCAAGTGTGGATCAGTGACTCAGCTCTTAAAATGTAGCTGCCGGGTGTCCAGCCAACACGGAATAACGGGGACCAGATTTACCTTCCCACCCAAAATGATGTAAAAACAGGACAGAACATGAAGCAGCGGTTTCCGAGAGGTTGTCCGTCAGGAGGTGAAGGACCGTGATGCAAACAGACAAGGGCGTCCGCAGATGGCTCCAGCTTCTGCCTTGAGAGGTTCCCGGCCAAGCTGCGGGGAGAGGTGGTCCGAGCTGAGCCTGAGGAGACGGAGCTGAGAGGGTGGGGAAACCGAGACGGTTAGAAGTCACAGGGCAGAGTCACGGAGAGGAGGGCACTGCACGAGCTCCGGAGACGCGGAGATGCCAGCTCGAGTCGCAGCCAAGCACCGATCAAACATACGTGGAGGAAATTACTCAAAGTCAGAGGGAGGCCGGTCGGTGCGGCTCAGTGGTTGAGCATTGACCCATGAACCAAGGGGTCACCGGTTTGATTCCCGGTCAGGGCACATCTCCAGGTTGTGGGCTCGATCCCCAGTAGGGGGTTTGCAGGAGGCAGCGGATCGATGTTTCTCTTTATCTTTACTTCCTTTCTAAAATCAATAAAAACATATTTAAGCCCTAGCTGGTTTGGCTCAGCGGTGAGAACGGCAGCCTGTGGACTGAAGGGTCCCGGGTTCGATTCCAGCCAGGGCACATACCTTGGTTGCAGGCTCGATCCTGGACCTGGTTGGGGTACGTGCAGGAGGCAACCAGTCAATGTGTCTCTCTCACATTGGTGTTTCTCTCTCTCCCTCTCTCTCTCTCTCCCTTCCACTCTCTTTGTAAAGCAATGGGAAAATATCCTCAGGTGAGGATTTAAAAAAATAACATACTAAGATAATTTGAAAACAAAAAGTCAGGGGGAGAACCACCCCAAGGACCAGAAGGAACGGTGCTTTGGAGGACACACAGAATCGAGAACAGTGCCTGCTCTCACCAGCCAGCCTTGGAAAATCTCACAATTATTCATGGAGCACTGGGTAGTCTGCTCCGGAAAGTCTTGCTTTAAGAGTAGGGAATAATTAGTCCTAGATTGAGAACTGCTCCAGACATGCTCAGCAAGTTACCAATGCAAGGCTTGAGAGGGTCAGACTGTCTCTGAGTTGACTGCAACCCCAAAACAAAGCCCAAGAATATTTATAGAAATACAAATATGCCCAGCACCACACTAGGTAAAGGTCACGATATCTGGTATCTAGAAATAAATGACTAGCCGTGCAAAGAAGCAAGAAAATACAGCCCATAATGAGACGGAAAGTCAACCAATTGAAACTGATCCAGAATTGACGCAGATATCAGGATCAGCAAAGATGCCAGTCCAGTCATTGTACAGTCACGTGCCATTAAACAGCGGGGACATGTTCTGAGAAGTGCATCCTTAGGGGATTTCATCGTGGTGAGAGATTCAGAGAGTGCACTTACACAAACCTAGCTGGGACAGCCTACTGCACACCGAGGCCATGTGGTAGGGCCTCGTGCTCCTGGGTTACAAGCCTGTAGAGCATCTTACTGTATACAAACAACAGGAGATTAAATCAAGGATGAGAGAAAATGATGCCATCAAGAGACACAGTAAACACAAGATATATGAGGCTGCTGCTGGTGTAACCTGTTTCATAGCAATTTTTTTTTGTAGGTAGAAAGAGTGTACTCAAAAATAATGATAAAAGGTATAGAATAGTAAATGCATGAAACATTAATGTAATAGTCAAACTATTAATGTAATAGTCAATCATTATCAAGTATATTATGCACTGACTGTAATTGTATGTGCTACACTTTCCTACGACTAGCTGCACAGTAGGTTTGTTTCCACCAGCATCATCAGATGAATCCATAGTCACAGTTGGAGGTTTCAATCACCATCTTTTGATAATTGATAAAACAAGTGAAACAAAAATGTGTAAGGAAAGAAAAGATTTGAACAATGCTATCTATCAACTGGACTTGGTTTACATTTATGGACACTCCACCCAACGAGGGCAGGACACGTTCTTTTCAAGTACACACCATAGACACTTATCAAAACAGACCATATAATGGGCCACAAAACAAGTTTCAATAAATGTAGAGGGATTCAAGTTACAAAAAGTATGCTCTCTGCTGCAATGGAATTAAATTAGAATCAATAAGAGAAGCAGCTCTGGAAAATCTCCAGATATTGGAGCTTTCTATGTAATTCATGCATCCAAGAAGATATCAACAGAGAGATTAGAAAGCGTTTTTACCTCAATGAAAATGAAGACAGTATTTCACAGACTGTGAGCTGTCATTAAAATAATTGTTAGAGGAAACTTAATGGCATGAAACATCTATACTGGGAAAAATATTCTCAAATACGTTATCTTAGGTTCACCTTAAGGAACTAGAAAAACAAGAGCAAATTAAACCCAAAGTAAACAGAAGAAAGAAAATAACAAGAATCATAACACAAATTAACAAATTATAAAATAAAAAATAATAGAGAAAATCAATAAAGCCAAAAATTGATTCCTGGAGCTTTTTTTAATCAATAAAATTGACAGACCTTTTGCCAGACTGACCAGGACTACAGAAGAAAAGATAAAGTTTCTAACATCAAGAATGAGAGCAATGAGAGGGTGACATCACTACAGAACCTACAGATATTAAAAAAATAATAAGGAAATATTATGAACAACTCTTTGCTAATAAATGGAACAACTTAGATGGAATTTATAAATTACTTGAAAGACATGAACTACCAAAGCTTACTGAAGAAGAAAACGATATCCTGAGTAGTCCTATATCCATTAAAGAAATTAAATTGATAATTTAGGACCTTTCCACAAAGAAAACTACGGGTCCAGATGTCTTCACCGATGACTTTTACCAAAAATTTAAGGAAGAAATAGTGCCAATTCTACACAAATTCTTCCAGAAAGTTTAAGGAAAGGACATACTTCCCAAGTCAGCTTACCCTGGAATTAAAACCAGACAAAGATGTGATGAGAAAGGAAAACTACAGACCGATACTGATCTCTCTCAAGGGCATCAGTACAAAAACTCTTAACTAATCTAATTCAACAACACAGAAAACAGAGAATACAGAATGACCAAATGGGTTTATCCCAGGCATGCAAGGGGGGTTTAACATCTGAAAATTCATCGATGTAATTCACCATATTAACAATAAGAAAACACTAAATAATCACCTCAATAGACACGCAAAAGCCTTTCTGGTAAAAATCTCTCTGCAAACTATGAATAGACGTGAACGTCCTCAACTTAATAAAGAACATCTCTGAAAAACCCGCAGACTTGGTGGTGAGATACTGGATGCTTTCCCCCTAAGATTGGGGCCGAGGCAAGGATGGCCACTGGTACCATGACTGTTCAGCATTGTACTGGAGGTTATAACCAGTGCAATAAAGCAAGAAAGGGAAATAAGTGACATTCGGATTAGAAAGGAAGAAGCGAAATTGTCTTTATTCACAGGCGACATGACTGTCTGCGTAGGAATCTGATGGGACCTATAAAAAAAACAAACAAAAACTACAAGAACTAATCATGATTTTAGCAAGTTTGCAGGATATAGGATCAATCAGAATTTTAAAATACCATTGACAATATGAGATATGGAGGAATATAGACCTGACGACAGACCTGAAAAACCTATACCTTGAAAATTATAAACATCGATGGGAGGAATGAAGGAAGACCTAAGGAAGTGGAGAGAGACGCTATGTTCGTGGGTTGGAAGACTCAATAATGTGAAGAGGACAGTTCTCTCTAAATTGATCTGTAGATTCGACACAATTCAATTAAAATCTCAACAGGCTCTTTTTCTTTTGGAAACTGACAAACTAGTTCTAGAATTCACATGAAAATGCAAAGGACCTGCGAGAGCCAGAATGACGTGGAAAGAAAAGAACAGAGTCAGAGGAGTAAGATGATCTAATTTCAGGAACTTATTATAAAGCTTCAGTCATCGATGAGGCACTATTTGTGTCAAGATAAACAAATCTGTCAGTGGGACAGAGCAGAGAGTCCAAAAATCGGCTCATACACGTATCTGGGAACTTGGTACGGAAGAGAACTGGCATCATGGTCAGTGGGAGGAGGCTGTTTGGACGGTAGGTTCTTTACGTGGAGTTCTCCTTCTACCCAAACAGAACAGTGTGCTCTAGAGGGGCTAAACTTAAATGTACAAGAAAGACGTTCTACAGCCCTTCTTTGTGACTCAGGAGGTACAGAAAGACACAAAAGGCAAAATATTTAACGGAAAAGATTGATAAATTTCACTGCATCAAAATCAGTGCTTTCTGCCCTGGCCAGTGTTGCTCAGTGGTTAGGGCATTGGCCCGCAGGTACCATCCCCGGCCCCAGTTGGGGGTGTGTGCGTGAGAGGCACCCAATTGATGTGTCTCTCTCTCTCATCGACATCTCTCCAGCTCTCTTCACCCACCCCTCCCTCTTCCAATCTCTCTGAAGATCAATGGAAAAAAATATCCTCAGGTCAGGATTAACCAAAAAAATAAAAAATAAACAATTTAGTGACTTCTGTAAGAAAAAAAGTACCATAAACAAAGTTAAGAGAAAAGCAACAAATTGGAAGATAATATTTGCAACACACATACACAGACAGAGGATAGGAAGTGAAATTACGAAATTAAGACGCTCCAGGAGATCAGTAAGAAAAAAAGGCAGACGACCCAACAGAGAAACGGGCAAAGGGGAGAACAGGCAGCTCACGGACGCGCGGAGCTGCCAGTGGCCACAGACGGAAAGACTGTCGGCCTCAGTTAGCGATCGGAAACACAAATCAATCCTCGCACAGCAGCCCGCCGGCCTGTCGGCCTGCCAAGCATTTAGGTGAGGCCCAGGCGTCGCTCCGAGTGCGACACACGGTCGTAGGTGTGTCCATCATCTCTTGAGCTGGCAACACGTAGGAAGTTAAATATCTGCATACACCCAGCCCCACCCCCAGGTGTGCATCCTGGGAAGCCTGTACACGGGGGCATGAGGAACTAGGTAAAATGATGTCACCGCAGCACTGTTTGAAATCCCAAAACGTTGGAAACAGCCTAAACTACCCAGCGAGGTGGGTGGAGGGGGGCGGCGGGAGCAATCATAAATGAACTGTGGTCAGCGGTGTGCTTTTCCCATCTAGGGGAAAAGTGTGCATTTGCAGCCTGTGCCAATTTCTGGGGTGTAAATTCTCCCACCCTGGCTGATAGCTAGCGCTGACCGCGACGTCACCGAGCGCGGGGCTGGGAAGAGCTGGGCTCAGCCGGCTCCCGGGGAGGCTCTGGGCAGGTTCTGGGGCGGGTTCAGCGCACCACTGGCTATTTTCGCGGGGACTCAAGACCATCCGTGGAAGCAGGCCGGGCCGACAAGCTAATGCTTAGCAAATAAGCAATTGTGATACGGTGCAGTCACCGTGATCGTGTTAGTGTATGTTTAAAAATTACATGAAATGATGTGATGCATGTATATGTGGTGAAGAGCACAACATGGAAGGAAGAACACGGATTTGGGGGCAGTGCTGGCCTCTGGAAAGAGAAAGGGAGGCAGGGACTCCAGTGGATCGCTGTGGTTTCGTTCCGTAAGTGGAGCAAACACGGCAGAGTCTTAATACTGATTCCTTTTCGGATCAATAGTCAAAAGGTGGGTGTTTGTAATAATATACCCTAATCTATGTTTATTTGAAATGTTTCATTAAAATAAATACAATAATAAAAAAAATGAATGATCGTGATCATGGAAAAATGAAATTCTTCCCCAAAAGGCCCTGGAATGACGCCCCCCAAATGGTCCGTGGTAATTACGTTCGGGTCCAGCGCCGTGGCTTCCTGTCTCCCTGTCATTCCATGTCGTCTGTCACGAGTAAGTGTAACTCAGGCAGTGGCAGAAAATCACTGAACTGTGCGCGTCAGGCTGGAGGACGGCTCTGGGCCCTTCTGCGCTGATATCGCTATTTGGTGGGTCACAGTGAATTTCTGAGTCCTGGACCGTCTCCATCCAGAGGTCCTGTGGTCTAGGCTGGGGTGGGGATAGGTTTTCGTTTAGCATCTCACTGGAGGAAAGACCATCCTGGCGCTGCTGGGGGCAGCCTCTCGGGGTAAGCAGATGGCCCTCAGCGGCGGAAAGAACCGAGAGACCACTTTGAAGCTCCACTGCGGGACCCGGGCAGCCACTGAGGCGCAAGGTGGCAGAGAAGTAGTTACGTCAGTACCAGCCAGTGTGGGCGACTGTGCTTTGGACTCACACAGACCTGGGAATCCACTTTTTAGCTGGCGACTTGGGAAACGTGAATTGGTGCCTGTTTGTTTTTTTTCCTTCCCTGCAGTAGGTGGTATTCTTGTGTAAAATATAGGGTGTCTCCCCAACATGTATACACACACTTTGAATAATTATAAAGGCAGTGTTTATTAGAATACATTTCATTTTCAAAATTGAGCTAAAGCGTGCATCCATTTTTGGGGGACACCCTGTATTTGCAGCCTCTCCCTGGGGAGGGCTGTACCTGGGCGCTCCACTGAGCTCCACTGAGGTCGTGGCCACGTGACCACCACGCCCCTCCCCACCCTGTTGAACACATGAGTGGCACTTGTGACTGATTTGGGTCAATGAAGCTGTCAGAGTGAGCTCGTGGCCCCCGTTTCTCTTTTTTGCCTCTGCTGTAAGCCAAGCCATGTCCGAGTCTGGGGCTGCTACACAGCCTGGCTCCCAGAGCAAAGATGACAAGGACCAGAGCTGCAGCCACCTCGTGATGGGCACGTGGCATGAGCGGGATGTAGACTGTAAGCCACTGCCCTTGGCAGGGTCAGCCGTGGCTGCGGGAAAACCCAGGCCCTTCCGGCTGAGGCTGAGCCTTCGTGCTGAAGGGCAGGTCAGGGTGACGCGTGCAGTGCAGAGCCGCCACCGGGCAGTGGGGATGCGGCAGTCAGCACAGGGAGGTTACGCCCCAGCAACAAACAGGCCACACGTCCTGGGCACCAAACACATCACATGTTTGTTTCTGGTCACGCGGCACATCGTATATGGGTCCCTGTTCTTTGTAGTCATTCAGGGAACCTGGCTGATAGAGGATCTATCTTGATAGGTGCTTTTTCAAGATCCTGAGTCTATTTTTTAAAATTTTATATTTAATTTTATTTTTTTGTTAATACTCACCCCAGGATTTTTAGAGAGAGTGGAAAGGGGGGGGGGATAGAGAGAGAGAGAAACATGGATGAGAGACACATCAATTGGTTGCCTCCTGCACGCTCCCTGACTGGGGCCAGGGGTCAAACCTGCAACCCAGGTACATGCCCTTGACCGGGAAATAAACCCGTGACCCTCGGTGCGCAGGCTAACACTAACCATTGGGCCACACCGGCCAGGGCGAGGCTCTATCTTGATGGGTGCTTTTTCAAGACCCTGAGCCTGGAATAAAATAAAAAGATCTGGCAAACCCCACTCAGGCTCTCAAAGCTCCACCTCAGAAGAGCACCAGTCGCTTCGCCACGCTTCACCGCCCACAGCCAGCGCATGACTGCGCCAAATTTTAAACGGGACGGGAATCTACCCCTGTGCCGAAGGAGAGGGGAGGCAGGACACCTGGGTGGGGTCAGCAGAAGACCTCCCTGTGGCCGGCCAGTCGAGGGGCCGTAGCTGCGGCTGGAGTCACCGCTGGTCATGACGTCGAGGCCGACTCCAGAGGGAGAGAAGTGGGATGTGGGGACGGCACTGCAGGCGGGGGCACTTGCGGGCACAAACGCACAGCCTGAAGGGCCTGCCTGGCTCAGCAAACTGCAAACGCTCGGGGAACGGCGGATGGTGCGCCCGGGGGACCGGCTGGAGGTGCTGGCTGGTACTGGGGGGGCCTTTAGACTTTAGCAGGTGGAAGCTGGGAGCCTGGAAACCCTCGGAGCGGGACAGTGGGGAGCTCTCAGCCCACAGGAGGGAGGAGGGCGGCTCCGGTTCCTCCCTCGTGGGGATGGGGGGTGTTGGGCGCGGTGGTCGGAGTGGGGAATGGCTAAAATCACTAACGGCGACAACTCCTGGGCTGAGGAGGCTGGGGGGCAACAGAGACTCTCTTCCGTCAGCCCTTTGGGCAACTCTGACATCGGTATCTACTTATCACCTGCGGTTCCCTGATGAGTAACGACACCCAGGGGGCCCGCCCTTGGGTTTGCCGAGACACAGCTTTATTCATAATCACCTCCAGACCCCAAACCACCCAAGCGCCCCCCCACGGGAGGACACATCCGCAGAGTATTTCTGCAATGGAATATTATGCAGCAATGAAAATGAGCGAACCACAGCTACATGTAATATAAGATAATGACCGAACTTCAGAAACTAACGTGCAACCCAAGGAACCAGATACAAAGCCGCTCGCATTCTGCGGTGCTATTTCCAGGAAGCCCACGTAGCAATGCTGCCGTGTCAGAAGTCAGAGGGGTCAGCCTGGAGGAGGTGGCGGATGAATGAAAGAGGGAACAGGTACTTCTGAGGGCCTGTTCTGTGCCAGGCACTGTGCACCGTGGATTCAGGTTACCCCGGTGAGGAGGGAAGGTCCCTGCCTGGCAGCAGCCCTGGGTTTGGCGGGGAGAAGGGTGGGGAGGAAGAGGGACCCCCGTTTTCACAGGCTGTTTTTGGAGTGCAGCCAGGGCCGCTTCAACGCTTTGTTTCACCAGTAAGTAGAAAAGGGGCCCAGCGGGGGGGGGGGGCTCAGCGGTGGAGCGTTGACCTAGGATCCAGGCGATCGGGGTTCGATTCCTGGTCAGGGCACATGCTGGGTTGTGGGCTGGATCAATGACTCTCTCATCATTGATGTTTCTATCTCTCTCTCCTTTCCGTTTCTATCTCTCTCTCCTTTCCTCTCTCTGAGATCAATAAAGATATATTTTTAAAAAAAGGGAACATGAGGGGAGATCACGGAGCTCTGCCTGGAGGAGGCCAGCTACTCCCAGCCATCGCATCCAGCGCTCTCTATACGCAGCTGAGCGCTGACCCTCCCCACGCTTCCTCCTACGGCCCGAGGGGGGGGCCCGGAACGTGTCCTACCCCCTGCTCTACCGACCGGGGCCCTGCCCGCCCCCTCCCGGCCGCTGTCACCGCCCTCCCTCCTCTAACCCCCTTGCAGTCGGTCATCTCGTGCGTGACTGCAGCACCTGGGCGCTCAAGGTGCCCCTGAAAGCGCAGCTGACCAGCGCCCCTCCCCAGGCGGCCATCTCCTCCCTCCCTGCCTCCCGCCCTCCGTCCCCGCGGGCGCGCTCGGCCAAGGTGCCCACCCGCGGGGGCCGCCCGTGCCCGGCCGGCTGGGCTGCGGGGCGCGGGGCGGGCGCGGCGGGCGGCGGGCGCGGGGGCGGAGGGCGGCGGCGCGAGGGAGGGGCCTGCGCACGGGGCCGCCCAGGCGCGCAGCCCGGCTCCGCCGGCCCCCAGCGCAGCGCCGCGCGCGTCCCTCCCGCCGCCGCCGCAGCCAGGCGCCCGCTCCAGCCGCCGCCCCCGGGCGCACGGACGCGGCGCGCAGGCGGGGATGCGCGCCCGGGCCCCGGCCCGCCCCCGCCCGCGGCCGCCGCCCCCCGCGCGCCCCGCGCTCGCCTGACCGCCGCGCCCGCGATGCCCGCCCCCCGGGGCCCCGGCGGCCCGCGCCCCTGCTAGGCGGCGGCATGGCCCGCGCGCCCGGCCCGGCCTCTGCGGATTGCATCGGAGCGCGGCGGGGCATGCCCGGGGCAGCGGGCACGGCCTTCAATGGGCGAGGACACGGACGCGCGGAAGATCAACCACAGCTTCCTGCGGGACCACAGCTATGTGACTGAAGGTAACGTACGCGCGTCCGAGGCCCTCCGGCCGCCGCGGCGTGGGGATGCCGTCGCACCGAGTGCCCTCCGAAGGTGTGGACCGCGCGCGGTGTGTCTGTCCCCCGCCCCGCCCCGCCCCGGGCCCGGGAGGGAGGGGGACCCCAGGGCCCCGGCCGCCCGAGGGGCCGCGCCCTCCCCCGCTCGCCCTCCGCAGGCGGCGGTGCGCCCCGGCCCGCAGCCCCCCGAATTCGCCCCGGCCGTCATTCTCCAACAGGCCGGCCTGCGGGGAATCTGCGGTTAATCCGGGGAGATTCAGGGGCTTGGAGCCCGGGGTCCCCCGTTTCAGCCCTGCCCAAAGCCCGCAGAACCTTCTAGGCTCCCCGCTCCCCCGAGACGCGCGGGGACCTGGAAAAAACCCGCCGCAGGCTCCCCGGGGAGGCTCCGGGCCGCGGCCCCTCCCTGCGCCGCCCGAGGGGGCCCCTCCTGGGCGGGAGGGGGCGGCCGGCGGGGGCGGCCTTTAGGTCCCGGCGAGTTTACACTGAGACGGAAGCGGCTGACCCCAAACTGCCAGGATTTGCCCCCCCCCAAAAAAGTGGGACATGCTACCCCCAAAGGGCCTTGCATTTGAAATTCCCTAAATTCGCCCTGGAAGCCAAAGCGCAGCCCCCCCAGGAGGGCGGGATTGGGAGGGTCAGCGCCTCTCCTGCAGGCCGGGAACTTGCCGGGGTCCCTCTGCGCCCCCCCCCCCGGGCCCGGCGGGGGCGCTCGGGGCCGCAGCCCGGGCCTGCGGAGTGATGCGGGAGTGGCGCGAGGTGGGGACGCAGGCTGGGGACTTGCGGGGTTTCGGGGCGCTGCACGCGCGCAGAGGCGTTTGGGGTCTTTAGCAGTGCGCGCGGGTGCCTGTGCCGGGAACCCGCGTGGGCTCCGCGGGCGCGCGTGACTGGGCCCCGCGTGGTGCCCCCGCGTTGCTGGAAACGAAGCGGAGCCCGGAGCCGGAGCCCTGCGGAGGCCGGGGGCGCGCTGGTCCGCGCGGGGCGGGCTCCCGGGGCGCCCCGACCCCCAGAGCAGAGGCTGGTGTGCGACCTGGGCCGGGGACGCTGTGGGTGGCGCTCCACGCGCCCCGGAAGGGAACCGTTGAGTCACGCTTTCCCGATGGGAGTGGGGGGTGGGGGGGGCTGGGCTGCGCAGGGCCGGGCGCGGGCTCCGTCCCGAGCTGTGGCTTCCTGGGGCTCAGGGAGCTGGAAGTGGCCCTTGGTCGGTGAGGTCGGGGAAGGATCGGCGTGTGTGCGGCCAGGGGCTCTGTCTGCGCGCGAGGCCTCTGGGTGCTGGCAGGTGCCCAGTGGTCAGGCTCTGGCCAAGAGCGCGCGTCTGGGCAGGTCCCTCTGGCCTGTGTTTCCGGAGGGAGCCTCTGTTTTCCCATCTCCACGTGGAGGACCGTGGGAGAGCGCACAGGGCTCCGGGATTAAAGTGGAAAGCACCCTGCGCGGCCCACGGGGGCACCTGCGACACCGATTCCTTCAGCCGCCTCTCTGCCCCCTTTTCCTTCATGTGCCTCCAGCTCCCAGCAGGGGAGGGCAAGGCGCAGGCGCAGAGCTCGAGGAGATGTGAGGGTTTGCAATTCCCCTTCATTCAGCAAGTAGCCACAGAGCACCTACTATGTGTCCGTCACTTTTTTAGCCCTGGGGACTGGACAGAGGTCCTGCCCTTGAGCAGCCCCTGCTCTGGAAGGGAGTCATGTGATGTTGAGGGGCACCCCTCCCCCTCTGTTTCCCCATCTGTAAAATGGGACTGACTAATATCATCCTGCCTACAGGTCTTCAGGTTTCTGTGAGGTCAGGAGAGATGGTGGGCGAAGGAGCCACCTGGGGATTATAAGTGGTTACCTGGCAGCTGCAGTATGTTGAGCTCCCGGGGTGCTCTGGGGCCTCACACAACATCCACATGCCCCTCACCCCCATTCTACAGATGAGGAAGCTGAGGCCTGGCCTTCGTGCACACCGGCCTCAGTGCCACTTGTCTGTAGGGCATAGGGCTCAGGTGCCCGTGATGCAGAGGCAAGATCAGAAGCTCCTGCGCTCAGGGAGGGCAGGGCCTAGTAGAGGAAGCAACAGCAGTAGCTGTTAGGAAGCTGTTAGGAGTAGAGTGCTACGCAAGGCCTGGCCTCCCGCAGGAAGGCCCGCGCTCACACCGCTGCTTCTCGCTTGCATTTTGTGCTCAGAGCGCAGGGTAGCCGCAGAGTTGGATGTCAGAGGGACTTGTATTCAGATTCTGCTTCCGATGCTCCCCTTGCTGTGCAACCTTGGACAAGTCACTAAATCTTTCTGAGCTCCACTCTCTTCCTTTGTAACAGGAGAAACACGACCTACGAGGCTGTTGGGACAACCAGCGATTATGCTAATATAGAAAATACTCAACTCGGCCCTTGGTCTGTTAGGAACATTTAGTAAATGGCACCATTAAAATTTAAAAGTCTTGTTCCTGTAAGAGCTTCATGAGCAAATAGTGGATGCTGGGAGTTTGCAAAAGACCCAGGTGTACAGTGCCTGTTCACCTGGTCGTTGGGTCCACAAACGCTCCTTCAGTGCAGCCCAGTGGCTCCGACTCACCTCCTGGTCCTTCAGGCCACCCGTTTATTTCCAGGCAGTGGCACTGGTGAGCCCCCCCCCAACATCTACTTCCTGCTCTTCCCATGACTGACTCACCCTCTAGGTCTCAGGTTAAGTGCCATCATCACCAGTGGCAGCCCTTCTTGAGTTTCGGAGTCTCTTGTAAACTCTCAAATACTTTGGGAAGAGCTTAGGTTTTGTTAGTCATTCACACCTTAGTGTGAATTAGAGCAGCATTTACCAGCCCAGCCTCCTTTGGGTCTGGCCCTGGGCAGGCAGTGATGGACCAGATACAGGAACTCACAGCCAGGGGAGGTGGCCGGGGAGGTGGCAGGTGGCTGGGTCTCTTTGGGAAGCAACAGTCACTCCCAGATGCCTGACTTGTGACGCACTTTGGAGGCATGCTTTTCTGCTGGGTCCACAACTTTCCCTCCCACCAGCACATCTGCCCTTAAACTCTGTTGTATGCACACGCCTCTTTCATCCATGGACAGAAATGTTCCTGTTTCTCTAACCCCGTATCCTTGCCATCCTGTGTGTGCCACGCCACTTCAGAGAAATCGGTTTATCTCTTCAGAGGTAGGCTGATTTTATAGTTGAGGCCGTGGATGGGCGCTCGGAGGAGGGAGGGGACTTGCTCGGGAGCTGGTAAGGTCAGGAGGGGCGCACAGGCCTCTCTCTACCAAGCACTTGGGCAGTTTCTACAGCA